>NC_134410.1:32367912-33053364 GCF_038048845.1 Mixophyes fleayi
GCTATCAAATTGTCCCTAGTGTGTATTAGTGAATTTAGACTGTAAGCTCCAATGGGGCAGGGACTTCTGTACAATCCTGTGGAATTAGCGGTGCTTTATAAATAAATAATAAATAAATGATGGTGTGGTCTCCACAAACCTAAATCCAGACTCTTTTAGTTTGTATGTCCTAAAATAAAGGTTTGTCACCTAGGCTGTGTAAAGCAACATACGCCTGCAATTTAGCAACTTTATATACTTCATAGTAAGAGCAGGACAAAGCCGGGGGGATATATGGGATAATTAAAATTTTATTTGCAAACCATTAAGCCAAAAGAAGCAGTGATCTTTTTAAAGATGATTGGCGCCACCTGCTGGCTGATGTCACTGAGGGCCTGATTCATTAAGGCAGTGGTTCCCAAACTGTGCGCCTAGGCTCCCTCTGGGGGACTACTTGGTAATTACTTTGGCTTAGGGGTGCCTTGAAAAAATGTTTGAGACTCTAAGGGTGCCTTCAACTGAAAATGTTTGGAATCCACTGCATTAAGGTGTGCAAAACAAACATATTGGGCCTGACTCATTAAGGAAAGTAAAGCAAAAAAAAAAAAAGTAACTTTTCACCTTGGCAAAACCATGTTGCATTGGAGGGGGAAGTAAGTTTAAAATGTGATGGCAGATTAAAAGTTGGGGTAGGGCATGTCCTAGATCAACTTTAGATTTCAGTGTACAAATAAAGCTATCACGTTAATGTGCTACATGAAAAAACAGCCAGTATTTAACTTATGTGAAAAATAATAAACTAATTTGTACCCCTTGCATTGTAACATAGTTTGTCCAGGAGAAAACGTACTTGTTCTTTTTGTCTTACTTTCCTTAATGAATCAGGCCCATCGTGTCCATATTCAACAATGAGCGGATGTAAAGATACGTCTGTTGTACAATATGTAAGATATGTCCAATACGTTATGTGGAATATAAAGTCCCAAAAGAACTCACAGAAAAAAATAAAACTATTAGGGGCATATTCAATTAGCTTTCCGGTTCGCGGTAACGCGCGTTACCGCAAAACCTGCGCAGTATTGCCGGTAATACGGTACCGCAATAACGCGGATTTTCGTATGCAACCCTATGGGCTGCGAACGAAAATCCACGTTATTGCGGTACCGTGGATTGACTTCGCGGCCCGTTCCGGCGCGATCCTGCGAACCGGAAAGCTAATTGAATATGCCCCTTAATGTCAACTGTTAATAATATAGTAATTAATGACAAAACAATAATACAAAAAGAAGTGTTGTTTTTCTGTCCCCCTTAAAATACCTTTATTAGGATGTTCTGAATGTCTACTGTACATAAAATGCATTTTTACAGCTGTTCCTGATTGCAAACACATGTTCTAGCATGGATACGTGGCCATCATCGCCATCACTCGGTAATCACACCCAACCTGTAGCTGATGCAAGTGATATGACAGAAAAACATGTAACACTGAGAAGCCTAAAGCTTGATTTGGATACTGCTGCATGCACTTGAGCTTGGCATACACTTACTGTACATTGACTAAGTGCATAAGCCAATTCCCCTCCCCATTCCGCTCCCGAAATGGTAGGTTACAGTAAGGGTCCTTTGGACTTGAAGATGAATTGGATGATTCACTGACATATAGTCTGGTTTTGGTAGATGGCTTTTATGCAAAATACAGCATGTATTGCCATTTACGTTCCTTAATGCATCAGGCCCTGTGTGTGCAAATACCACCTAATATTTCCCAGAGTTTGTAATAAAGAAATCTGGAAGCCCAGATAATCTCAATGTTTAGTGGTAAACTGAAGGACCAGCCACTAACCCTAATACAAAAGTGTTTTTATACTAAATATTTATGTTATTTAACTAAGGTTGCCAATGATTTGATCACTGCTAAAAACAAAGGCCATTACTCTCTTATAATTCTCCTGGATCTCTCTGCTGCATTTGACACTGTTGACCACTCTCTCCTCATACAGACGCTACAATCCTGGTTCTCATCCTACCTTTCTAATCGCTCTTTTCATTGTATTAATTTCTCTGGATCCACCTCTGCTCCGCTGCCTTTATCAGTAGGCGTACCACAGTACCACAAGGCTCAGTACTAGGTCCTCTGCTGTTCTCTATACAACTTCTCTTGGAAAACTAATAAGCTCTTATGGATTTCAATATCATCTCTATACGTATGTTGTAGTAATAGTTGCTAGTCCCTGGGCGCATGAACAATGAAACCATGTAAAATAGACAATTTAATAAATGGTAGAGTTGCAACTCTCATATAGAGCTGTACATAAACACACATATAACAATGGTGAAAAACCTTAATGCGGTAAGTTGCTAAAAGCACATTGCATACAACAAGCATATATAGCAAGCATAGGAAGAAGCAATTGGCATAAATGATCCTGATGATGCTGGTATATCAATTGGTAGCCAATCTGGCTAGTCATATGTGCAACAAGTGCTGGGTTTCCAACCCACAAGTCCAACACGCACCTTTAAATAATAACAAACAATGTCCAATTGTGGATTTCATACATCCATTCCTCCTGGGTGAGGATATGAAACAAATGGAATAATGCAGACAGTTGAATATCCCCAAATAGGTAGTAAATCAGTCCTGAAAGTGAATCCTGGTTCAAGGGTGGTAATAAATGGCAGACAGGTCCATCGGGTGAGCCCAATTGCGGAGACTGGTTAAAGGACTTACCCTTAGTGAAGCGGAATACAGTTCACATAGTTGTGGTTAATCCATAACCTGAAACGCTCCCTTGTGTTTTGGGCCCGTTGCCGTGGAGATGTTCTCACGTCCTGCTGCCTGGCGGAAGTGTCCGTCTCTGGATAGATGGTGTTGCGCATGCGCATGCGACTGTGGTGCCGCCGCTCGTAGCAGTGGGTTTGAATATGGTTGTTCGCAGAGAAACTGCAAAGAACTGTGCAGTGTATAGATGTGTGGGTTACACCAACGCGTTTCACCTTGGGGCTTCCTCAGGGATTGTCTGTAGGGAGCGCTGTATCACCATCCTTTCTATACGAATGTTACCCAAATTTATCTATTCTCTACTGATTGCTGTGTGACTGGATCATATAGCATACAAATCACTTTTTAACTTTGCAATCTGGCTCGACCAATATGCAGTATGTAGATTTAACCTCATGTATCCAACTCCCATTGACCTATAGGGGCCCTCTTACATCTTTGTCTGTTTTACGCAGTATTGTTTATTACTGTATTTGTCCCCAATTGTAAAGCGCTATGGAATTTGCTTCCACTTTAAAGATAAATGATGATGACGATGATGATAATAACCTCTTCAATACATGTGCAAACATTTCCAAGACTCATCAAAATTAAATGCAAGTGTAGTAACAAATTGGTAATGAGAGAAGCATCCTTTATGTTCACATAAGTCTGGATGTCTATTGATGGGCACCACTTCCTGCCCTCCAGCACCTAAAATACTTGATTACAGTGTTTTACAGTAAGTTGAAGGCCAACTAAAGCTAAAATACAAGTTGTCTTATTCAAAATAAATACTAATAAATTCACAAACATATATGTTAAAGTTCCTACTGCTTTAGATGGGTGACATTCTATTTGCAATGAAGGTGAAGTTGCAAAGTCCTTCAATGGGATTACTGTCAGGAAGTCTGATATATATAGAAAATAAACCTGGCCATAGACACAAATGTTCTTGTTTTTACAAGAAACAATTTGCTTTATATATGATTAGATACCAATACTACTAAATAGAAAAGCGCTTACTTTGTGTTGTCAGGGGATTCAATAGCAATATTCCCTATATTTAGACAGTACCAATTGAGCACCTATGATTATATTCTGCAGGTTTATATATGATTAGATACATTTTCAATTACGAAACTCACATTGAGATCTCCTTTTTTTAAAAAAATGATTACATTAAGAGCAAATGAGTGCTTCACACATTATAACATGATTAGACTTTTATTACATGATTACAAGGTATATGCTTCAACTACTGAGATTAAAAATTTACATCATTCCTAATCATATTATTGATTAATTCAAACATTTACATCTTATCGTATTTAATCAATTGCACCCACGCACATTTTGATTTGTTTACAATGCGATTAAAAAAAGATGGATATTGAGATCTGATTTTAGCGTTTATTGCCAGCTTAACTCCCCTACATGATCATAACTATTATATCTCACATATCTTGAGTTCTGATAAGTTCCTGACCCTTTTACATAAAGAGAAAGAAGCGTGAACTGGCACCTACTCTTCCAGGTGGAGAAATTCAGTAATCTCCTAGACATTGCGTGGTATAATTGACGGTGAGGCTAATATAAAAACTATATAAAATATAATATAATATAATAATATATAATATTATAATATAAAAACTATAAAAAATACAACAAAAAAAATACATGCAAAAAATGTTGGTTTAAATAAAAAGAACTCATAAACAGAATTTTAGTTGCTACCACATATCCAAGGATACAGAACACAATTCAGTTGTCTATAAACACATAACTAGAACTAGGTTCAGACAAACGAAATATGAGTTTCTTTTCTAGTGGTTTATTCTGAATATTTCCTGGCAGCCAAATATGTACCTGTGCTTTCCACTGAACAAGGACACTTAAACACTGGAATATGAAACAAGCAAATAGGGCACTACATGATTATTCCTCTACTACAGACCTAGGGCTAGATTTACTAAGCTGCGGGTTTGAAAAAGTGGGGATGTTGCCTATAGCAACCAATCAGATGCTAGCTTTCATTTATTTAGTATCTTCTACAAAATGATAGCTAGAATCTGATTGGTTGCTATAGGCAACATCCCCACTTTTTCAAACCCGCAGCTTAGTAAATCTAGCCCCTAATGTTTTTCTATCCTCCCCTCCCACCCTTTCCATCAGTATTAGCAATACCAACATCTCTTTCCCCCCAAGTTCAATGCCTGGGTGTCATCCTTGACTCCCCTCCTCCACCTCATTCTTCATCCGCTCCTCTTACTACCCGCTCTTGTTTATCTCTTCATTCAGACTTCTAGTTCACTGACCCTGACTCCCCACTTTGTGTTACCTGTCAGTCTACCCCTTCTGTTTAGATTGTAAGCCCCCTCAATCAGGGCCTTCTAATCCTCGTGTCCTCCTCCTCTTGTTACCTCTGCCTTCAGCTCCCCAGTTTTGCACCTCACACTTTGACCCAGCCCTTGGTTCTCCTCTTCTCCTTGCCTTTTCATCTCCATCACTGATCCTGTTATTCCATCCACACTGTTTGGCACAGGTTCAGATTGCTTTAGTTCACTCCCCACCTCTCCTCCTTCCCTTTACTAGCTTCTAAGTGTTCTAGAATTCACTTAGACCTCTTTGCCCTATGCACCCGTTCTCAGCTGAGTTTAATTGCACGTTATTTTTGTACAGCCTTTTCTGTTTTGTCCATGCTCTATGTACGGCGCTGCAGTCCCTTTGTGGCACCATATAAATAAATGATAATAATAATGATGCAACGGTTTGACTTTGAGGTTTTCACATTGTCAGTACTGTAGCTCTATGATGGTGATGTTATTTATGCTTTATAGTCTACACTAGTATAAATGTTTATACTGATTTTATGCCATTTCATTTATAAATGTGCATGTAATTTCAAAGCCATTCCCTGGAGAAGGGACGAGCTAGACAGGGGGAATACCCCTTACCCAGGCCATTTTAATTTTGCATACTCCGCCTCCATCTCACTCTGTTCCCTTATTTTCCCTCTCACCTCTACTTATCTCACTGCTCGCAAAAAATAAAATATTTTTCAAAAATGCAACCCCTCCCCCAAATTACCTCTGCACCCCCAAATGTCCTCAGACCCACACATGGCTCTCATAACCCCACATGCCACTCAGACCTACACATGACACAAAGGACCTCATCAAGCATACACCTATCTGCCAATTTTGAGCGTATTGTCCGCAAATTCACTCTCCGTATGCCCAGAAAGAAGATACGGCCATGAATACAGGGCTGTTCCATGCGTCAGTATATGCAAAGGACACTTACTACATGCCCGAATTCGATGAGTGTCCTGAGCAGGGAAGGGGCACTTTGCAGTAGTGAATTTACAGTAGGGGCGTGCCAAACTGGAGCGCGCGCAACTACGTCCAAGTCAACCCCTATGGCCGTCAAAGATACTTGTTTTTATGCTGTATCTCTTGCGTCAGGTCTGGGGGTAGTTTAAGTTCGGCATTACAACCACTGGACCCACAGGCTCTATACTGTGTGCCCAGTGCTTGTAGTCACAAAATCAGGGATAAAAACGTGCGGGGTCCCCCACGATTTTACGATAACCAACACTAGACAAGCCAGCCAGGGCTGGTGGCACTGTAGCAGGAGAAAGTGCAACATGGGATCCCCCTACCAGCCCCAGGCTGGTCAGCACGAGGCGGAATTCCCTAGGGAATGGAGTTCGCAAAAATAATACGCGGACCCCCCACCCCCCCCTCTCTCTAGAGACACCCAGCCTTGTGCTGGCTCTTCCTACACCCCTGGGTGATGGTTGTGGAATAATAAGTGTATAAACAAGTAGAAAAATGTTTAAATCATTATTTTAGTTTATGGAACTACAAGTCCCAGCCAGCCCGGGCTGTCATTAACAGTCTGAGCATACTGGTGCTTCTAGAACTATAAGCTTGTATAACAATGGCTTGCCAAGTGTTGGTTATCTTTAAATCCGGGGGGTGGGAACATAATTTTTTTCACCACGATTTTGCGTCTACCAGCACTAGGGTTGATATCGTTTGGAGGAGGGGATAACAGGTATTTTTTTTAATTCTATCTTTTTCCACTGTATAGAGCCTGCGGGTCCCAGTGGTCTGCAGGAGCTGACAGGTATGTACATACCTGCAGCATCTTGTGCAGTAGAGCACAGCAGCCCTGCACCTGAATTCAACAGGATGCGTATATTACTGAACGCAGGTTCTGCTCAGAATACGTGCATTTATGAATTTGGTCCAAAATGTCCCCACATGCCACTCATGTCCCCAAATGCCCTAAAACCCCCACATGAGAACACATGCCCCCACATGCTGTCAGCATACTTGCCTAAATTTGCAGACAGTTTTCCGGGAGGGGCGTCCGTCGAGGGGGCGTGGTCACGTGCGGTGCACCATTAGGCTCCGCCCCTGTCAACATCAGACAATTTTAGCCAATCGCAGCAGGCGGCGGGGTCACGACGGTGCATTTAGCCCCCCCCCTGCCATCTTCAACAACGCCGAAAGCTGGATCCGGGATTTTTGCCTGCTCCCTCAGGAGTCCAAGAGAACTCCTAAAAATTTGTGAGTCTCCCGGACATTCCTGGAGAGTAGGCAACTATGTACTCCAAAACTCCTCAGAGCCCCATTCTACATGGACTCTCCCACTAATACACAGCTATTTACTACTAATTCATTAATGGCCACTAATTATCCATTAATTACCACTACACCATAAAGGTCACTTACCTTGTCAGTCAGTACATGCAGGGCCATTACATGGTGCTGATCTGTTATCGTCTACTCTGCCCTGATCTGCACTCCCATTTCCTCCTGTGCTCACAAGATGGAGGACACTGAGCTGAGCCTTCCTCCCATCAGTTTTTCACTCAGCGCAGCTTTACCTGGGTATGTAGCAGGATCAGAGCAAAGGTATCATGTGGAAACGAGCTGGGGGGCTGCAGGTGAGAGGATGCCTGTAGCCCACCACTGTGCTACATAAATGATAGCTAGACTATGGTTCGTTGCTATGGGCAACACCCCCACATTTCCTTGTCAGACATTTTAGTGAAGCTACCTCCTTGTGTCTGAGTTGTCTGCCTCTCATGGGAATAAGGTACTAAAGTGTGGTATGTGATTACAGAACCCAGGAACAACCGTAGAAACTATCTATACAATTATGTGATATAACTCAATACACACATATATATATATATATATATATATATATATATATATATATATATATATATATAGAGAGAGAGAGAGAGAGAGAGAGAGAGAGAGATAGAGAGAGGGTCAGTTGTGCTTCATATTATTATTATTATTTATTATTAATAATAATAATACCAACATTGTGTATGTGTAATGTGAAGGAGGGGGACACAACCATAAACAACCCGTGGGCAGGCCATAAACAGAAGCATTGAGAGGAAGGGGGGTTATCGGGGTCTGCGCCTCTGCTGGAAACATTTCATTATTTTTTTTTAAATTACTTTTTTTCTAATTCAGTTACACGTGTGCTGCTGCCAGTCCCCAGACACTGGGGTGTCATGATATGTCTGGCAGGGTCATCATGTGTCTGTGGGGGTTTCATTATGTGTATGAAAGGGTATTGTGATGTGATTGGTAGGTGGCTGGGGTATGTGACGTGACTGTGGGTGGTATTGCGTGATTGGGGTAGTGTGATGTGGCTGGGGAAGAGAGTGACATGGCTGGGGGAGGGTGTGACATGACTGGGGGGCTTAATGTGATTGGGTGGGATTACCTGGTTGGGATAGTGTGACATGGGTGGGGCAGGGAGTGATGTATCGGGGGGTGACGTAGCTGGGGGGTATGATGTGGCTGAGTGTGGAGTGACGTGGCTTGGGATGGCGTGATGTGGCTGGGAGTGGCATGATAATTGTAATGCTATATCATAATGTATACTGCGTTCTGTTTCCTATGTACTGTTTTCACTTATTGCTCAGTTTTCCATATTTCATGTTCCTATACATTTTCCAAACAGGTCTCAACATTCCAGGATCCAGACAAGAATCTAGGACCAGGTTGTGAAAGCTGCAATAACAGGTAGGTGAGAGCAATACAGTTTTAATACATAACATATCATGTCCACAGGGATGCAAGCAAGCCTTGTTTTGGCCACGCCTTCAACACTATGTGGCCATGCCCCCTTCGGAGGCACGGAGCAGCTATTCGGAGGCACATGTTTATCCTACTCATATATGGAGGATGCCCCAAAACTTGATGTACTGTGGCCCCAAATTCCTAATGGCGGTTCTGCCCATAAAAGGACATTTATGAAAAATGGTGCCCAATCAGAATTTTTTACTTAATACAGTGCACTTGAAAAAATTGAGAATCCAATTGGTTGCTGTAGAGAACAGAAACTTTTTCTGTGCACTAGTTTTTACAAATGATCTTCATGGGTTCTTTTTTTTTTTTTTAAATAAAAGTATGGTAATTGTTCTTTTAACTAGATTTCATAATTTATTTTGGTCAGTTTCAGATATCTATAAAATCAGTGTTTGGATAGAGAAGGGTATATCTAACTTTTATCCAATGTAATGCTTTATCTTAGTAATGCTTTAAAATGACCACATGGGGTCACTATTGCTCTTGATATGGTTCCCTTTATTGCTCTTGTAACTTGCCACATTCTGCAAGGAGAATATTTTGCCCTGGGTTCCCAGCCTTTAACTATTAAATAAATGCATTAAAAATAGATGCACACAAATCTGTAAGAAGATATCTATAAGACGTTGTACATTTCTGAGAACTGTATTACCTGACAAAGAAGTAACTGGATTAGCTTTAATACTGAGTCACAGTGAAATATTTATTGCATAGTAAGGTGTTGGTTTTAGCCTAGTAGTACATTTTCTTCAATAAAGGTTTTGTTTTAAATGGACAGTTTTGTCAGTCTTAGGTTTGCAACTATCTTTCATTGTTTAACTTAACATCTGTATAGTAATCAAAAGCATACCATAGTAGCAGGGGTAGTGCATATGAGCCCTCACAAAATCTTTCAATGGGGCCCACAAATGTCTAATTATACCCTTGGGGGTATATTTACTAAACTGCGGGTTTGAAAAAGTGGAGATGTTAACTATAGCAACCAATCAGATTCTAGTTATCATTTATTTAGCGCATTCTACAAAATGACAGCTATAATCTAATTGGTTGCTATAGGCAACATCTCTACTTTTTCAAACTCGCCTTTTAGTAAATCTAGCCCTTGGTGTCGTTCATAGCATCAGGATTAAAAATTGTGCTGCCCTGTGTAGAAAATAATTTGGGTCCCAATATTTATCACTAGTCACAAGCTCAATTTTTTTTAATTTTTTATTTTTATTTTAGTTATCAAATAATATTGTCAATTTTGTACTAGACATAGTATAAACGTTAGACATTGTGTTCCATTCAGAGATGAGGTTCTAGAGAGATTCCCCTCTCTCATCTACACTAAAACAATCCTGTTTGTTCTTGCTGTAGCCTGAGAGCACAATACTGTAGATTCTGCTCTAGAATCTTAATGTAATTTTGTGACATTCGTTTTTCCCTATTATCCTGGATCGCTGTGGCTTCTGCTGATGAATAACAGTGATCTTGCCAAATGTTGCATATTCATTAGGCCATCAGTATCATTGCTAATTATTAGTTTGAATCAGAAATGGCACTAAAAATAAAGCTGTTTTTTTCTCGTAAGTTAGGCACAATTCCAGTTTATGTGTGAATAACAGTGTAAAAGCATCCATCTTTCTGCTCAACATATGCTAAAGCACCTGCACACTGTAATGCAAGGTTTATTAATTACTGATTAAATACTATTACAAAATAATTATTATTCAAGACACTTTAAATTGAGATGGAAAAAAAAATAGTGGCATTACTTTGTGTTCCACAAACATAAATTGAGGAGTTATTTTTGCAATCAGTGAACAACAGTAGGCCAGGTTACTGTACCCATTTGTACATGATTTGCACTCTGTTTGTAAATTGTCTTAGACCACTTTTATTTGACTGCACTGATGCCCTGTCCAAAGGCCATCAGGGCTGTTTGTATTGATAGTAGTAGGTTCTGGTGTGTAGTGCATAGTTTCCTACACTTCCGGAATGTCCGGGAGACTCCTGAATTTCTGGGAGTCCTCCTGGACTCCTGGGAGAGCAGGGCAACCTCCCAAATCCCACCCAGTTTAGAAAGTTAAATGGAGGGGTGGAACTTAGTGATGCGATTCACGCGTCATTGCGGCCCCGCCCCCTGCTGCCAAATTGCAAAATGGTGATGATCGATTAGGGGGTGGGGCGTAGTGATGCGATTCCCCGAGCCCCCGTCACCCTCCTGCCCCTGGACCTCCCGGAAGACAAATTGAAAACTAGGCAAGTATGGTGTAGAGTGCACAAGTATGACAGAAAAGGGCAGATCAAAGCTAAAACTTACAGGTATTTTACAAAGCACAAACAGGTTGGTGTATAAATAGAAACCACAGCGCTGAGAAACTAACCACAGATCTTCTGTGGGTGTAGGCTTGTTCAAATCCTTCTGTCTCTTCATGTAATCCCAGACAGACTCGATGATGTTGAGATCAGGGCTCTGTGTAGGCCATATCATCACTTCCAGGACTCCTTATTCTTCTTTACGCTGAAGATAGTTCTTAATCACATTGGCTGTATGTTTGGGGTCCTTGTACTGCTGCAGAATAAAGTTGAAGCCTCCCTAATGGTAACGCATGATGGATAGGTACCTGCCTGTAATTCTCAACATTGAGGACACCATTAATCCTGACCAAATCCCCAACTCCATTTGCTGAAATGCAGCCCCAAACTTGCAAGGAACCTCCACCATGCTTCACTGTTGCCTGCAGACACTCATTATTGTACCGCTGTCCAGCCCTTCTGTGAACAAACTGGCTTCTGTTACAGCTAAATATTTCCACAACCTCACCTTTGCAGAAGAGTTTGGCTGTTCCTCACCCAGTTTTAAGCCTTCTACACAACTGTTTCTGTTTCAGTTAATGACTGTTTTTCAACCTATATATGAAAATGATGATCATTATCACCTGTTTGGTATGAATGGTTAATCATTCACCTGATTATGATTCTTCAAAGTCCCTGACTTTAGGCAAGTGTACCTAGAAGAATTGATGCTGTTTTGAAGGCAAAGGCTGGTCACACCAAATATTGGTTTGATGTAGATTTATTCATTCACTTTGCATTTTGTTAATTGATAAAAATAAACAATTAACACCTCTATTTATGAAAACATTCTTACATTATATACATATATATATATATATATATATATATATATATAAATATAGTAACAAAACGCACCCTTCTCATGGCATTTTTGTCACCTTCTGTTGCAAGAACACCCAGCAGATATCAGCAACACAAAAACTTCTTGTTTTAAGTCAAATATATTTATTGTTTGCATCACAATAAATAACACTTCTTCTGTCAGGATGACACCAGCAAGCATTCACTTTTGCTTGCACCTCCTGGTGACCCTACGACTAACTAGACACAGACCAGCTCACTACTGACTGGCCAACTAGTTCAACGTCAGTCACCTCTGACAAGAGCACAACTCAATGTTAAATACACAAGGTCTCCTCCCACAGGCTTGGGTGACTGACAGGCGACACTCCCACCTTGTCGTTAAAGGAGGGCTCTTCAGGTGTTCTGTAACGCCTATTCAGTACAGCCACCCCTATCAGCTCTGCTGCTAGCTGTGGAAACAAACACGTTAAAGCATGTAAGTAAATCACATTTTACATTTACTTTATCACATGTCTCTGACCTGTACATTACTGAACTTAAGCACAGTGCAACACCTGTATATAACATGGTCTGCAACCTTTTACCTGCAGACAGTTAGCACCATAGCTAATTCCACTCTGAGAGGCCTGTGGAAACCACTCCCATTGCCACAATATATATATATATATATATATATATATATATATATACAGTAGTCGAAGTGGGGGGGGTGTACGGTAGTATGCCATACAGTCATTTCTTCTGCTGCCTTCATTGTAAAGCTATCAAATTCCATTAACTTACATTCTCATCACATTTTTCATACCACCACATCTAAATTTACACTCCGATCACTGTGTGTGTGTGTGTATATTATATACAGCAATTATGAGAAAAAAATTCATAGGCAAATTAAGATTGTTGAATATGAGCAAAAGTATTTAAGAAATAAGCTGAGTATGAAATCATATTGCAGGCATCATGATGTGACAATAAGATTACAGGTTTATTCCATTTTCTAGAGTTACAAGATAACAAGGATTAACTTTGTTTTGAATTTTCTATTCCCCAGTTGATAATAGTTACATTATTATCATGTTTTCGTCTGTTTTATGTTGGAAATTAAATACAAACTAAGCTGTATTTACAAATTGAAATCCATGAAATTTGTCAAATCAATTTGTGACTCTTCTATTCCTGTTACATCTAGTAGAAAATGTATAGACATGTTGTGAGGGTAGGAAATTCATGTATATTTTTTATTTAATTAAATTGTTATTTTTTATAATAGAATTAGTTCATGAAAACATTTTAAACTACAATTTTTATCAATCACCATAAGAGGAAAACTCACGTGATTTAGTTCACAAATTAATTCCGGACTATCTGACATATTCCAAAGTGTGTTTTTCTCTCTCTGTAATAAAACGGGATACTAACCTTTAGGCGTGCTTCCTGTAAGTTTCTGTTATGTTGCAATAAAGTTAATAACATACTATATAAGTGCAGCAATTTTCATTTGCTGAACATGGCTCCAATTGTAGATCCCTGGGACTGATACTGTTTTCACATTTCATCATCATCATCATTTATTTATATAGCGCCACTAATTTCACAGCGCTGTACAGAGAACTCACTCACACCAGTCCCTGCCCCATTGGGGCTTACAGTCTAAATTTCCTAACACACACACACACAGACAGACACAGACTAGAGTCAATTTGTTAGCAGCCAATTAACCTACCAGTATGTTTTTGGAGTGTGGGAGGAAACTGGAGCACCCGGGGGAAACCCACGCAAACACGGGGAGAACATACAAACTCCTCACAGATAAGGCCATGGTCGGGAATTGAACTCATGACCCCAGTGCTGTGAGGCAGAAGTGCTAACCACTACGCCACCGTTCTGCCCATCACTCATGTGAATAAAAGTTTTTTGTATCTTTCACATTCGCTATTCAACAGTAAACTAAGTTCCGGTTACTAGTAACTCACATAACCTCCTATTTGTCTTATGCGCATCACTGGCTAGTGATGTTAATTATGATCCACCTGAGATTAAGAAGCCATTGTCTTCAATTCAGATGACAAACTATCAATCGGTTTTATTAGGCCATGGTCGGGGATTGAACTCATGACCCCAGTGCTGTGAGGCCGAAGTGGTTAAGTGAATGCTCCTATTTAAGGTAGCTGTGGCTGCTTACTGGATGTCTGTAACAAATACGTCTTCATGAGAATCCACATAACAGTGATAGATGAAAGTAATAGGTCTAATATTGGTAGAGAAGACAAAGGGTAATTATAATTGGAACATTTTCAGATTGGACTAAAGCTATTAGCAGTGTGCAACAGGGATCAGCGTTGGTTCCTATACGTTACAGTCTTTTTATTGATGACCTTGTAGATGGGTCTTGAGGCGCATCATCATCATCTATTTATATAGCGCCATTAATTCCGCAGCGCTGTACAGAGAACTCACTCACATCAGTCCCTGCCCCATTGGTGCTTACAGTCTAATTTCCCTAACATACACACACACATACACAGAGGTCAATTTATCAGCAGCCAATTAACCAGTATGTTTTTGGCGTGTGGTAGGAAACTGGAGCACCCAGAGGAAACCCACGCAAACACAGGGAGAACATACAAACTCCACACAGATAAGACCATGGTCAAGAATTGAACTCATGACCCCAGCGCTGTGAGGCAGAAGTGCTAACCACTAAGCCACCGTGCTGCCCAGGCTATTATGAATATATTTGCTAATTACTCTAAGCTACATACGGTTTTAATGCAGAGCAGGATAGTAATTACCTACAGAAAGATTTATACAAAATAATTAACTGGGACAGGAAATGGCAGATTAAATTTAATGTAGAACAATGTAGTGTTATGCACCTAGACCATGGTGATAGCTAAGGCACTTATACATTCAATTGAATAAAATCAGTAAAACTGAAATGATAAAGGACTTGGGAAGACATTGCGGCAGTTATTACACAGTTCCAGGCAGTGGTGGCAATGAAGAATACAGTCATTAATGCATTAATAGGGGGTTTAAATGCACAAGATATAACCATAGTACCTACACTCCTACCCGCCCCCTCCGCTCTGCCTCTGAACGCTGCCTCACTACTTCACTGATCACCTCTTCTCACTCTCGTCTTCAGGACTTTGCCCGGGCTGCTCCCCTGCTGTGGAACGATCTTCCCCGTTCCATCAGGTTAGCATCTACTCTCAAAGGCTTCAAGCGTGCCCTTAAGGCTCATTTCTTTATTCAAGTCTATCAGTCCTCCTAACTTTCTTGTCCTGGCTCTCTCCCCCAGTTAGTACCACCCTTTATGTGTCTCCCCCTTCTCTTTAGGTTGTTAGCTCTCATGAGCAGGGCCCTCTTTCCTTGTGTGCTCCTTCTATTGTTCCTTCACCCTCTGTACCTCTTGGCCTGCTTCCCTAGCCCTGTTTTCCCTGTCTTCTTAAGCTTCAGCCTTCTTCTCGCTGATTTCTACCATCCCTTTCACTATCTGTCAGATATAATCTGATTTGCTTTACCCCTGTCACCTGTGTTTGTATATATTTGTTTATCATGTTGTGTCTTGGTTCTGTTTTCTGTATATGTAATGTACGGCGCTGCGGACCCTTTGTGGCGCCTTATAAGTTAAAGATAATAATAATAAAATAGTATTACCGCTTTATATGTCACTAGTTACAACACATCTTGAGTATGGCATACAGTTTTGTGCACCTTACTGTAGGAAGGACATAGGAGAAGTTCAGAGGTTTCAGAGGCAGCTAACCACAGTAATAAAAGGAATGTTAGGGTTACGTTTTAAAAAAAAATGTAAAGAAAAATTGTTTTTTTTTAATGTGGGAAAAATAGAATCCTTAGAAGTTTCCAAATGAATGTGTATAATATATCTGAAGTTAATAAAAATGTTTTATTAAGTTTTTGTACCAAGGACCATACAGAAGACAAATGGCTAGATTTACTAAGCTGCGGGTTTGAAAAAGTGGGGATGTTGCCTATAGCAACCAATCAGATTCTAGCTGTCATTTTGTAGAAGGTACTAAATAAATGACAGCTAGAATCTTATTGGTTGCTATTGGCAACATCCCCACTTTTTCAAACCCGCAGCTTAGTAAATCTAGCCCAAAGGGTCTTTCTGTTTGATTGTTTGCATGTCTCACTGGGAGAGAGAGGAATAGGACATTCTTACAACAAGAGAGGAAATTCCATCATCCCAAAGAACTATCATATTGCTTGTACTTTGGTTATAAATTATTGATTGACTTGTTCAAAATTTTTTGATTTATCACTTGCTATTAGAAGTGATTTTTTTTTTTTGTTCATAAGCGCTATTTACACCCTTTTGTTTTAGGTTGGTTTTAAGTCCCACCATCCCACTACTTTTATATCCTGCTCCTTGTTCTTCTGCAGCTGCTTCTTGCGGTCCAGCGGGCTCCTCCCAGCTCCTCTACAATAACATTTTTAAATGGATCATCTTTCTAATTGGTCTTTATTAATGGGGGGGTGTTCTATCCAAAATACATTTTTTATTCCTTTCAGACATTGACTGATATGTTTATTGACATGGAGAGCTCTGCACTGCTGAGCAGCTGGGCTTAAAATGAGAAATCTCTTGCCGACAGCCCAAGCATAGGTTTCCCACACACCCCTTTGTCACTATTGGTTTGTTCTCTTTGACACTCATGGATGCGCTATTGTCTCCATATATCCATCCTCTGAGCTGCTTGATTGGCTGCATATTATTTCCTGGTAAAACAAAATGTTCCTAATGTGTTCACTGAGATGCAGAGCACTATGGAGTCTATGTGCTGTGTTATACTTCTTTGATTTACACTGATATTTCATTTTAGATTTGCTCCACAGAACAAAATGCACAGTTGTATTTCTTGTGTTCAGATGCTTCTGACGCCATCGCTCAACACACTATGCAAGATGCAGTCTTCAATCCTTAGACAAACCGCTGTCATTTACCACATTACATGATTTAATAGTGCAAATTGCTTACATGTGATAAAATATAATGCAGAATGCCCATATACATGAATTAGAGAGGCCAATTTTCTGTGAATTACATCTGTATTGAAGATATTTATAAATTGTAACTCACATCTCATATCTATATTCAAATTACAATTAATTAGAATTAATGGACGGTGTGTGTCGGGCTTTAAAATACCTTAAAAATATATTATATTAACTTCTGACGGGGAATTATATGTAATTATTATATCGTTTCATGGGATTTGCAATACTAGATGGATTCCTACTATTGTTTTGGTTGACAAAACTATTATTTTTACCAGACATAATAGCAGCAGTGGATTAGTACAGAATTGAACCATACATCTAAGATTTTCGCCCAGCTCCTCTATCCTGGCAGTGTTGTGACATCATTACGTGATGTCCACGATGTAATAAGCTGCAGGGAGCCAGGCGTCAACTCAACATTGTGCTGGATTGCACGACCCGAGGAAGGGGGTGGAGTCTTGTCCCTCAGCAGCACCCGTAGTGTGTGAGGTTGTAATGTACCCGAGCTGTTGAAGCCGGATGCTGGGCATACGCTGGAGATGAGTAGAAGGCTCATCCTCAAGGTACAGCTGTGCTGCAGACAGTGGCGAAGCTTCCATTGGTGTAGTGGGTGTAGTGCACCGGGGCCCATGGAGATAATGGGGTCTGCTGCACAGGGAACTAGCGAGCTTTAGCCTACAGCTCACTAGTTCCGCCTCTGGTTCTGTCATGTTATATTATAAGACACGGTCTAGGGGGTCAGGTCACGCAGACTACTGTGCCTCACCCCTTAATCCGGCCATGACTTCCCCAATTTACAACTGCCTACGTGTTGAGACTGATCTTACACTGGATAAATGGAAACTGGATATACCTTATTTTATTGAAATAAAGTAATTGACACCTATGTAATTTATAGAGGCAAACTGATCCATCTGCATTATTTGCACTGAGTTTAATACACCCCACAAAAAATCCTTCTTCTCTATATGATCTGGGACTAGCGCGACATTTAATAATTTTGGCAGGTGATAATGCAGTTTTAAAATATCATTAAATATTAGGATTGCAAGGCTTTCATTTTTGCTTCACTCTGTACTATACTAGATGCAAAAGTGTGCCTACCTCGTAACGCCTATCGGCTTCCCAGCAAAACCCCCTAATTTGCATAAAAGCACAATCACATCTCATACATACAAAAGTAACTTCTGCACAGAGTTACTTTTTCATCATTAATGACTGCCTTTGTATACAATAAATATGAAAAATCCTTAGTACTTCAGAGAAGCGCATACGTTTAAATGTTATTTCTTCTACCACAAGAAAGCTGTGAAAACTAAGAATTAATGTGTAACAATTGTAGCTATCAATAAAAGTGAAGGAGTGTTCTCCATTAACTAAATAGTGCATACCTATCTGCATACTTTGTGGGTGATGTGATTATGTCACAAACTCCAAGACCTCATTAATTCATTATGTTTGTTGTTAACTGGGCTTGTATTTCAACAATGCTAACTGCACTTGCTTTTGTCACATATGACAAAAGGATAATCTGAATAAAAGATGTTTATTATATGTGCCAGAACAAAACATGAATATATGAGTCAGTATGCAAGAGAGGGAGCACGAAGCAAAACTCAATGCTGGGAAATGTGCAAAGCATAACAGCTACTTGCTGTGAATAATGAAAAGGAAGTCCAAAATAATAGTCATATAAGAAGTCTAGAGATGGGTAGAAGTCATTAGGCAGTTGGTAAGGTGGAAGTCCAAGACAGGCCAAGAATAAGTACATAATAACCAACAGCAAGCCAGGACCCGGGTCCTGGAAAACACAAAATTATGCACACTCCAGGGAGACTAAACAGAATGGACTGGCAGGGAGTGTTAGGCCCAGCAAGATTATATAGTGTTCCTTATTACAGGATCAGGTGTTGAAAAAGCTTTAACTCCTGACCTGCTTGAATGCACATCATGATAACTGCTGCAGGAAGGATCACAGGATCCTGACATTATGCCACCCTTTGCAAGTTGATTTCCAGACACCTTGCAGATACATCCAAATCATTACTGGGGACATCTGAAAGTAAGACTTGAGAAAGCAGGAACCTCTTGGGCAGCAGATATCAGCAGTATGGATGGTTGGCTAGCTCAGGAAACAAGATAGCACACAAACGCTCAGAAGCTAGGACAGGACAGTCTGGGGATGGACGCTCTGGAGCCAAGGCAGAAACCTCGGAGACATCTAGCAAAACAGTCATCTTGGAGACCTCAGGCAAACAGTCATCATGGGCAAAGTAGTCATCTCAGAGGCATCGACTAAGTCCTCAACCGAGATAGTAACTGGAAGCTCAGGCAAGGCAGTTATCTTGGAGAACTCAGGCAAAGCAATCATCTCGGGCAAGGCAGTCGTCTCGATCACCTCGTTCAAGGCAATGACTGGTTCATCTGGCAAGGCAGTAGTCTTGGAGACCTCAGGGCAGCAAGCAGTAAATCAACCCTCAGGACAGCAGGCAGTGACTGGAACCTCAGGACAACTGGCTGTGACAGGGTCCTTAGGATAGTAGGCACTGCCCATTGCAGGCATCCAGTGGTTAGAAGGCTGAACACCTTTTGTGAATAGTGAGGGAGATCTGATGATCAAACATGCATTAATGACTTCAGAAAGGTCCTGGAGTTACTACATACTAATTGGTGTTGAAGTGAGAAAATCACAGGCTGATTTGTCTTTGTGCAGTGAGATGGAGAATTTCAATATTTGATGAAGTCGTTCCCAAAGAATGCAAATGATGTGCAAATGTTTTAACAGAATCAGTGCGCACAGGCCATCTAGTTGTGGATATATTATGAAGGGAAGCAGCAAGATGCTCTTTCAGAATTTCCCACCTTTGTGGAGCTGAACTAAAGATATTGTACATTTGTTGCACAGTTCCAAAGTAAGTAATTACCTCCTTACAGGATTTAGGGCAGTCAACACCCAGTTATAGTGTGTGGTTTCCACAACTGGAGATAATACAGTATGAGTTTTGCTCAAGCACAATTGCTTGCACTCCATTATATTGCCCAGCCATTAGATCCATTGTCGTAGGCCTGGCCAATACACGCTTGGAAATCCAACTTTAATCCTTCCAAATTTTCCAATACTCGATCAGCTGTTTCTTTTCCATATTTTTGTGAAATGATCAAACAATCTTCAATTGAAAATGTTGAGCATTCTACAATCTTTACATAACAAATCACTATAGAGTGGTCTGTTCCTTGTGAGAACTATCAAGAGTTGCATCAACTATGATAGCAAAGTATTTTGTAATTCTAACTTCATCAAGAACTGTTTCTTGTGCGGATGACCCACACAGCTCAATACATTTGTTTTGCATGCTTGTTGATAGGTAATGAACTTGCAGGTAACTGGCTCATTTGCAATTCATGTACAAGTTTAACATGCCTCAATAAAATCGAGTCATAAATGCTGATAAGCTCGATTATATCTAGAAAGTTTCCTTTTTTTCGGTCACCAATATATGATCTGGAACCCAAGAATGCTAATCCCCGCTCAGCAATATAAAGAACGTCATGCAGGATGCGCTCAAGAATGTGTTTCCAATAATTACATGCAGCTCCTCCTCCTCCCTATGAGTCTAACAGCAGCTGCTCAGTACGTGTAGCCCCCCCCCCCCCCCCCATGCTCAGACATCACTACCCCTGACAGCCCTGCGGAAGCCGGAAGGAGACTGCAGAGAATGAGCCGGGCACACCGCTTATAAAAACATTGCAGCAGGCGCCTGGTAAATGTGCATTGTGGCTGTAGACGGTTCTGCCTCCAGGACAGCCTGCGCTCTGCGCTAGAGCACCAGCCACCCCACCATAGTTGCGGCCCTGTTACCTCATTTACGCTATTTACCTTTAAAAGCATTCAGCTGTTCACGTAAAAGTATCAAGTAAACGTTGAACATCAAACAGTCCAGTTTCCTAATTATAAACAAACTATTCGCTTGTGAAGTTGCGAGTGACTCACCCCGTAAAATCTCATGGACAAGTGATGTTCTCATGTGTTTGTCTGGATAGATGCATCATACACAGAGAGCAATAAGCACATGTGTTGCTGCCGATATAGCCAATTAATATGTTTAGGCGCTAGGTTTAAATTTTTATTACTTGGAAATGGCCAAATTAGCAAATGGATAAATATAACAAAAAAGGCCCCTACCAGTTGGAGGCCCGGGGAAATGTCCCTGCTAGCCCCCCCCTCCTCCTCCTCTGGTAGGGCCTGCAGCTAGACCTAAAATACAATTTTTATTAAAGAAGAGATACTAATAACACTCACAAATTGACTCCTGGGGGTAAATGTATCAAGCTGAGAGTTTACCGGCGGGTTTGAAAAGTGGAGATGTTGCCTATAGCAACCAATCAGATTCTAGCTGTCATTTTGTAGAATGTACTACATAAATGATAGCTAGAATCTGATTGGTTTTTCAAACCCGCCGGAAAACTCTCAGCTTGATACATTTACCCCCTGATATCCAGGAGGGGATAAGTCTAAAGGTGGCAATTATGTGGCAAGTAAAAATTTGACATTTGATATAAATTTGGGATTGTGCAGGAAGATATTTTGCTACACACAAGAGACTTCCTGTCCAGTAAGTCCTCTTATAGACACATTAATCAGCAGATTTAGCTACTTTTTGCATAAAATGGCTTAGAATAGAGGACAATAGTTTGCACACATCTATATAAAATGTAAACAGAATGTCAAACATCTCAGGTTCTTTTAAAAACAGCATAAATTACATATATATTTGTGATGTTATTAATAGCTTTTTTACATACGGAATGTTTAGGTTAGGAGTTGAATTTTAGGCTAGCATCAGTAAATGAGGGGCTTAATTAAAATTGCAGCCTAATTAGAACACCATGCTGTTTAAAATATGCTTCACTTTGCAATTTCCTGCATTATGAAGATGTTTTCAACTCTGACTAAAAGCTAGTGTTTGTGATATCAATAATTAGTTGATTGTATCAACAAATTACTTAATTTCCATGTTTCAGAAGTATGTAAGGAAATAGTCCTGTACCTTCCTGCTGTGCTTTCATAAGGAGTAGGTAGAAACAAGGCAATTATAGATTCAAATTGAGATCACCATAACATCAACCACAGATTAAGAAAATGTTTAATATGAATAAACCAAGCTCTTTATTTATGCTTTAGTATTAAATGATATGACACTTCTGTAGATTTAAGGGTACATGACACAATAATTTGGCATAGATAGATAGATAGCTAGATAGATAGATAGATAGATATGTATGTATATATAGATAGATATTTATATAGATATATATATATATATATATATATATATATATATATATATATATGTATATATATATATATATATATATATATATAGATAGATAGATAGATATTTATATATGTAACCCCCTGTCACTGTGTGTAGTATGAGGTGCAAAGGGTACACAGTGCACCTCCTTCTCAAGCCCTGGCTAGCTGATGGGCATGGGTGTAAAGAATCAGGGGGTCCCTGCACATGCAGGTGTTTCTTTGTAGTTAGTGGGACACAGGGGATGTCACTTTGGTGCAGTGTAATAAAAGTCACAATAATTTGGGCGCCAGACCATCTCTATGATAAACTGAAGTTTTATTTACACTCCTCCAGCACGATAATCATAATGGTTGCAGCAATAAAGAAAAATATATACATCTCCTTACTCTCTCCAGCACAGTTCTTAATGAGCAATACTAATATGGTTGCAAATATCTTATTACTCCTCCTGCACAGTTCTTAATGTTATCCAGATGTTAAATACCATAAATCATAGGTCTCTTACACTCCATACTCACTGCAGATCACCCTCCTCTGCAGGGGCACTCACATGGATGCTAACAGACAGGCAGCTTCTTCTCCATGCAGCTCTGACACACGCTGTGTACCTCTCAACTGTAGCTCATCCCTCCTCTGCGGGGATAATGTCTCCTGTGCTCTGACACTTCACTCTGTGTTCTCTCAGCCTCAGGGTCTGACAATACAGCTACCATGTCTCTTGTTGTAACCCTACTCCAGGGTCTCTTCCATGCAAAGTGTCTCCCTCTCTCTTGGGTTCTCAATAGCGACATGGAGTTCTCCCCCTCATCCAGGGCACACATTCCTTGCCCTGGCTCAGTCACCATGCTCAGACTTCCATGCAATGCTGGGGGATCCTGGAGCTTCCACCCCACTCTCTCCCAGGTCCCCAGCTACCATCTCTCCTCTCCCCTGTCTCCTCTCCTGTCTCTCCTGTGTCTCTCTTCTCTATCCCCCTTTCTGACAGCCCCTCCTTCTTCTCCCCTAGTCTCACAGGCTGGGCTGGGTTATCACCATGGTAACCAGTTTATGTAACTTTTTATAAACTTCTAGCTTACCCTCTAGGTGACCCCTCCTGTATTCACTGAAGTGCAGGGTTTTACTAGAACACCACTAAGGGGGTGTTACATATACATAGATAGACAGATATATATATATATATATATTATATATGCTTGGTGCATTTGACTAGTGCATCTGTCTGTAGTAGTAGAAAGCCGGACTGCAACAACCAGAGGTCTGACTTTTACAAATTTTTTGTGTTAGGTATAAATACGTCTAGGGACAAAAAGGGAAAACATTAGAGGATTAGGTTTGAAAAGTTCTCCATGGCACATTCCCAGTCAAAATGTTAGCAAAAAACAATCACTGTTGTTTTCTGTGTCTGTGGGTAGAATAGAAATCTTCTACTTTATAATATTTATTCCTGGCACATGCGACATGTTTGGTGATATCCCCTAAAGCAGGTCTGTTTCCAGGCGCCTCTGTCCTTCTATCTATGCCACCAAAAGACACAAAGTTCAAAAGTTTGCTCAGTACATAGCATTGTGCATGAGCAAAAGGTTATTTTCACTGTTGTGAGCCAATCAGAATTGTTGCTTTGACCTCCAGTTTCTGACTTGCTTTGTCTTCTTACCATCACTGCCTGCTTGTGGCCTGCTATTTCCAACTATGCTTTTATTACTTTCCTTGATGTCTGGTCTTTCCTCTTTCAGCCACTGTCTAGCCGGGCTAACTGGGGGGCTACAACCTGTGGGTTTCCAGCAGCAAAGACCATCATATTCTTGCAGGGGTCCCTGGTGACCACTTAATACTCATTTAGGGGTATATTTACTAAACTGTGGGTTTGAAAAAGTGGTGATGTTGCCTATAGCAACCAATCAGACTCTAGCTGTCATTTTGTGATATGTACTAAATAAGTGATAGCTAGAATCTGATTGGTTGCTATAGGCAATATCTCCACATTTTCAAACCCACAGTTTAGTAAATATAGCTCTTAAATTCTGTGTCCCAAGTGAAAAGGCGCCAACAGGTGGCCGCGCTGTCTGTGATATCCTACAAACTGTGACAAATCCGCGGTGTTATCTAATCTTCTGTAATGGTATATTTCACTGTGTTTTTGATGGTAGTAAACATTTCAGTTAGATATACCATGTATGTAGAGGAAAACAGCATAAACACATAATATTTTGGGGATAGTTAATAATCGCTTGATCAGATATATCCTTTTTGTCATTTTAGACCTCCTGACATATTACATACTATATATCTGGGACGGAGGTAGGAGTTTTACTTAGTTGTAGATCATTTACAGTACTGCTGCTTCCTTCTGTGCTGTTTCAGTTCTGGCCCTTGCGTAGGAGTTTTACTCAGCACTCCTCACATCTAGGGGTAAATGTATCAAGCTGTGGGTTTCCGGTGGGTTTGAAACAGTGGAGATGTTGCCTATAGCAACCAATCAGATTTTAGTTATCATTTATTTAACACATTCTACAAAATGATAGCTAGAATGTGATTGGTTGCTATAGGCAACATCTCCACTTTTCAAACCCGCCAGAAACTCGCAGCTTGATAAATTTACCTCTTAGTGTTCTAAGATTTTGTTTTTTAATTAGTGTGGAAGTAGGCTACTACTGTTAGTATCAGAGTGTGAAAAACTTGAAAAGGTCACATTTGTTTATGCACTGTATTTGTATTCCCGTTTTCTTTTTCACTCCTTTCTTCCTCCATCAAACTCACCTTGGCAAGAGCACGATACACCATGCACACCAATTGATTTTGGCCCTGCCAAAAGTTTGCCAGGATGGTTCAAAAGGCATTGTGTTAAAACTAATGGCTTCCATTTACTCCCCGACACTCTTGAGGACATTGAAAAGTCAAATGGTTTTAAAAGGGATAAAAAAAAAGTCTTACAACCACCGGAATCCTCCCTAAAAGAGGAAATTCTACCTCTTGATTCTCATTTAAATATAAATTTAAATAGGTTATATCTAATAATAAAAAATAGAATCCTAAAATTTTCAAGCTAAAATTGATGTCAGTATCCAGTTTATGAAAAACATAATTGTGGACTGATAACAATTTTAAATGTAATATTATACCAACAAAACAAGCTATACTACCTGTGCGGTGGATGTTTAAATAGTGAAATGAAAAATGTTATGTCAACTTGTCAACAAAAAACTGTTAAAAGGAGCATTGCTTGTGAATGTACTAGCAAAGATAAGATGTGAGATATGTCAGCAGTACATTGTCGGGAGAAAATAAACTGCTTTTATAATATCTGAAAATTATATACAGGATAATGCACTCCCTACTGTAAATTATATGGATATTTGAAGTCGCCACGAGGAGTCATGTGACCGTATAAAAGCGTGAGATTGTAGGCGCTGTGATTTTATAAAGGTTACAGAACTCCTCGGTGACTTCTAATATCTGTAATAATTTACTGTAGAATGTGCATGTGAAGTTTTCATAATGAAAACTGGGGTAATCAGAACTTGCTTATTATATAGATAATATTTACAGAAGTATATACATAAATTCCCATCAGTTGTGTAATGTATGTTATTAATAATTGTATGGCACATTCATTTTGTACTATTGTTCTAAAACAACTGCCTGTTTGTGTACTATTTGTTTGGCACCTAAAGTGGGGAAATTAAATTAATTTGGTTGCACACAATAGCAAACTGTATTCTTATTCTTGATAAGACTCCGGGGAATTACAGCTGCAGAAAACAATTATCCTTAAACATCACTCCTAATGCTGGATTTTGTGGATTTTTCCCATGAGACACTGCAAATTTGAACTAACCTTTCTTAGTAGTGATCATGTAGTTTTTATAGATTTTTTTTTTAAATGTTGCTGCGGAAGTTTATCCCTTCGGAGATTGTATCCCTTTTAAATGTGAGACACTTCTTACCTACTTCTTATTCCTTTTGCTGGATTTTTTAGCTTTAAAATTAAGACCTTTTTTTTTTGCTGAGATGCATACAAAATGGAAACAAGAAATAAAATATGGTTATGTTACAGTACTTTTGGTATAATCTAGGCCTTGGAAAACAGGTTTATAACAAACTTAGTACGCTAATCAAACAGTTTGTGGTTCCCCGGGTTAAAGGTCTGTTACTTTTCAGTAACAATATAATAAGCATGAATAAATATCCAGAAAATGGAGCAAAAGTACAATGGTAAAATCCATATTTTCCATAAATAAGCAGATAGAGATACAAAATTATACCTCCCAACTATATCCTCTGGAATTAAGACAAGGAAGAATGGTCGTGCTGCTTTTGGAGGGGCCTCCCTCCCTGAAACCAGCTCCGACATTAAACAACATTCATATTTAATAAATAGACCTGCTTCACTCCAACCAGCCAGACAATAAACAAATAGTATTAACATTTAATAAATATACTTATTTTCCCCCAACTAGCCGAAACATTAAATTAATCGTGTTCACATATAATAAATACACATATTTATCCCCCAACCAGCTCCAACTTTAAATTAATAGTATTCACATTTAATAAAGAAAGCTTTTTTCCTTCTGCCAAATAGATGGTACATTAATAGTTTATAATACTTTTAATTTTATGTAAATGTTCTTTGCTAAAACTAGCCCGACCTTATACAATTAGTATTCATATTTACGATATAGCCCTGATTCTACACAAATTAAGCCCCACATGGAATATCTCCCAAACAACCCCAGCATTAAAGGTCCCATTACCCCCACTTTAAATTGATGGGCCCCACAAAGCCTCACTATTAAATTAAATTGCTCATACCATTACACTACAAATACATTAAAAGCCCAATCTACGATTAAATTATTAGCCTCCAACATCACTTTACAATTAAGGTTTAAGCATATAAAACTGTATTTTCAATCTGTGCCAACCTATTATTGAAACAAGACAATCAGTATTGTGTAGAGTGTTTACACTTAATTAAATATGATTCAGTCAGGGGTTTGCAGATTTGCTACGCAGAAATGCAGTGTGTGGATTGGTTTATTCATAAAAAGTGGCAAAGCCAGTGATGTCACCAGGGTTGGACTGGGCCACCGGGGGGCCTGGCTATCCACTGGTAGGCCCTGACCTTGATCGCTTCCCTCTTCGTTGGTGGGGGTGGTGGGTAACTTTAAAAAAAACCTCACATGACCACGGCACTCCCTGACTCCTCTCTGCTCCATTCGCACTGAATGTCGTGTTTGACATCATCACGCCCAACGTTCAGTGAGGAGTGGCGCAGAGATGATTCAGCAAGAAGACAGAAGAGAAGAAAGAAGCCGATAGAAAGGGTACATGCAATAATGGCATGGGGGGGACCAAAAGCAGCATGGCAGATTGTGAAGGGGGGCCAAAGCAGCATGGCAGAATGTGAAGGGGGACCAAAGCAGCATGGCACAGGTTGATAAAGGGGTGCCCAGAAAAGGGGGAGGAAAGGCAACATGGCACAGTGTCATAAAGGGGGGCCAGGAGAAAGGGGGAGTAAAAGTATCATGTAGGGCGCAGTGTGATCATAAGGAGGCACAGCATGGTGATGGTGGGGCAATTTAATTTTATAGTGGCCACTATTAATTTAATTTAAGATGGTGTGGTTGGGGCACTATTAAATGCGGGGCTGAGTTTGAGGAGCATGAGGTCTATTTATTAATTGTGAATATGAATTATTTAATGGCAGTGACGGTTGCGGGAAATAGGTATATTTATTATACGTAAATGCTATTAATTTATTGCTGGGGCTGTCTGGAGGGAGGGAAATAGGTTTATTTATTATATGAGAATACTATTACTTTAATGTTGGGGCTGGAGGAAGTCTTAACTATTAATAGTGGGTCCTATTGATTTAACGCTGGGGCTGGTTGGAATTTTTTAAATGTACCCATTATTTTCCAAATAGGGCCCCCAACATTCCAAAATCCTGACAAGACGCAACTAAAGAAACCAGCAGCCACAGGTGGTAAAGTGACAAGAACAGGTAGGACAGTCTGTCAAACGTTCTGAGCCTAGTGGGATAATCCCGATTTTTGGTGACTGTTCTACCCAATCTAGGGGGCAGGTCAAGACTGTGTATTCATTATATACTACACTATGGTGCTAGCTGTCCTTCGTGGGCTGACCACTACCCCTCTTGTGTCTGGTCTCGCCTCTTTGATGGCTGGCCACACGCCCTCTGGTGGGCCCCTAGCGTTGCAGTCCCCTGGTGGGAAGGCAATACTTTGCTTTTTAACATAGTTGCAGTAGAATATCAGGTTAATATTGAATATTTAATATTGAATGAAGTGTTTTGCCTCTCTGGTTCATATCTAAATAAACAACAACAATCTAATGGTTTAATGTTCCTTTACATATATTGTAGGATTTGTTACATTGTTGTATAATAAACTATGGTACTCAGCAAGGCATGCATTAAATATAATTCTCAATAGTATCTAGTATTTCAGTCTGATTTATTTTGCCTGTTAACATGTTGGTCACTGTTGATATTGTTGCTATGTAATATAATATTCATCATCATCATCATCAAAATTTATATGATAATAATAGTAATTTAATTTGGCCTTACAATTACATAAATATTAAAAATACTAAATGCATATAAAATATCTAACAGTAATAAATACAACATCTCTGCATTTACCGTTGGACTGGAAAAGATTTTGGATGTAGTTGGTGCTAAGGTCATTGGGTTATTTTTAATAGGTTTTCCTGCTCAGTGCTTTCTGAATTCAACTAAATTTAATCAGTTGAACACACAATATGATGACCTTCTTTAAATAACAGATATGACCTTTGCTATTTTTCAAATTTGTCCTCAGCAGAGTATTTCCACTGAAAATGAGTAACAATATAAGTTGGCATTATTCCCATATTCAGTTTAATGTTAATTTCACTGTATTATCCCCACTGGAGCACATTGTAAATTAGAAGGGGCAAATCCATGGGTCTAAATTAAACCTTGCAAGAGAAGTTAATTAACTCATTTCAATTTATCTAAGCCTATAAATGCATATTAATTCATGTTGTATTTTTATTGTTACAAAGTGTAAAATTATTTAGCAGTACTATAGTCTTGGTAGACAGACAATTAAGAAAGTAGGATTATAAGTGACATAGGAAAAATTAAGGTATTGTATAAATGTACCTTCTTTCTACATAGTTAATAAAATGAGCAACAAGGTAATACAGCAATAATGTTTGACGTTAGTGGACTAATGTAATATTTGCTTGTGCTTCAGCATAGTCAAAGGGGTTGGAAACCCTCATCACTGAGATAAAAGATTTAACTGAAGCAATAAGAGTTCCTTTTTGAAGAGGATGCACATTATTGGATGTCAGAGCTGTATTATATTTAATCATTCAAATAGTGGCGGATTACAATAGAGGCAGATGGGATAACCGCGTTAGGGCTGAGTGGGGCCCATACGCCATGGGGTCTGGTGCCTCTGCCAGTTTTTATGATTATCCATTTTCATTTTTTTTATTTGTTAACCATTTCGGTTATAAGTGGCTTTCTGGTGACTGCACCTTTTAAGGGAGCAGCCACCATATTAAATGCTCTGCTTCTGACAGTGGGGATCAGCCACTTGCCTTGACTGACTCAGCTACCGACCTGTCAGCCTAGGGCAGAATGCCAGAGTTGGCAAACAGAGTTCACAGCCAGGGCTGATCCACACCTTCTTCTTGTTGGTCTATCTGGCTCCCTCCTGTTCCAATCCTCCCGTCACCTCCTCTTTCTGCTCCTCCCCTCGTGCTCCTCCTATTTTTTTACTTTCCCCTCTCCACTTCTCTTGCATCTCCTCTTTTCTTCTTTTTCCTCTGTATGGGTCAGTGCATTTCCACCCTGAAGTACACTTGGGGAAGGTGCCAGCTCCCCAGTTTGAAGAAACAATGCAGGAGACAGGCTGAAAAGTCAGTTGTCTGCAGAGCAGGTAATTGTGGTGGGGTATTAATGAAATGTGTGGGGAAGGGTATTAAGGTAATGTGTGGGGGGATTATTTATGTAATTTGTGGAGGAGTGTATTAATGTAATGTGTGTGTGTGTGTGTTATTAATGTAATATGTGGAGGTGGATATTAATGGAATGGAATGTAGTAAAGTCTATAAATGTGTGGGCTGTTGGGGGTATTAATGTAATGTGGGAGCTTTCCACGTAATGTTTTGGCTGGTGGGACTAATAATAATAATAATAATAATAATAATAATAATAAAAAAATCTTAATAGTCTTTTATTAAATGTGGTGCCTATTAATGTAATGTCAGATTAGTGGTAGCTATTAACATATTGTGGGGGTTAGTAATTTAATGTTGAATCTCTATAATAAATATGAGGGCTAAAAATCTAATGGCATAGCTAGTTGGGGGGGATTTAATGTCAGGGCTATTTGGGGTATTGAGGTCTATAGAGTTTACTCATTATTTGACTTTCCATGAGGAATTCCAAGATCTGACCATGCAGCAATGGAGCTTAAAATACCAGTAGCAGTAGGTAGTCAAAGCTGCAACAACAAATAAGAGAAAGCAGCACAACTGCTAACTGCAACGGCTTGCTAACTGTCCCGGTTCTGTCCCATATACTGTCCACCCTCTACCCTTGTCACATGCTCCTTCACCATTCTTTCATTGTTATATTTAATATGTGATATATATGAAATGTGAAAATGGGAGTTGGGGTAGGTGTTATATCTGACAAGTGATAGACGGGTGTAGGGTTTGGGGGCATAGTATCTGACATGGGGAGGTTAGGAGCATAATTTGACTGTGACCAGTAAAGAGGTGTATGCGGCAGACCACATGAGTCTCAACGTACATTAGACAGCACACTGCGCGCCCACTGTGTTTGGCATGCCACATAATGTAAGTTTGACAAATTGTGAATACTCATGTGTCGAGTGGGGGCCCATTACGTACTACAGCAGTCACTTCGGAGAGCAATAGATACTGCTTCAGTCTCTTCCGATAACATTAATTAACGAGAGTGGAACTTTAATTAATTCATCATCATCATCAACATTTATTTATATAGCGCCAGCAAATTCCGTAGCGCTTTACAATTGGGAACAAACATTAATAATACAATACTGGGTAATACATACAGACAGAGAGGTAAGAGAACCCTGCTCAAAAGCTTACAATCTATAGGACAATGGGAGTTAGAAACACAAGGGCATGTGCTACATCATATTGCACAATGGACCAGCCAGACTGCAAAGGTAAAAGTACTGAGTGGGCTGTGTGTGTTGCAATGTTGGTCAGAAGGTTGTTGTCTTGCATCAGCAGTGTAGAGGATGGCAATAGGGTAATCTAGGGAAATTAAGATGATGGTTGAGGAATATCATAACCTTGTCTGAAGAGGTGGGTTTTCAGTGAACGCTTGAAGGTTTGAAGACTAGAGGAAAGTCTTACTGTGCGAGGGAGGGAATTTCACAAAGTAGGTGCAGCCCGGAAAAAAGAATGGGAGGTTGTGATGAGAGCGGAGGAGAGACGTAGATCTTGTGCAGAACGGAGGTGTCGAGTAGGGAGATAGGGAGATATTTCGAGACAAGTGAGGAAATGTATGTCAGTGCAATTTTGTTGATGGCCTTGTATGTTAGTAGAAGAATTTTATATTGGATTCGTTGAAATACAGGCAGCCAATGTAGAGACTGACAGAGTGGTTCAGCAGAGGAATAACGGTTTGTAAGGAAAATCAGTCTAGCCGCTGCGTGCAAAATAGATTGTAGGTGTTCAAGTCTGACTTTGGGAAGACCAGTAAGGAGAGAATTGCAATAGTCGATGCGGGAGATGATGAGTGCATGAATTAATGTTTTTGCGGTGTCTTGTGTCAGATATGTGCGTATTCTGGAAATGTTCTTTAGGTGTGTGTAACATGATTTAGATATAGAGTTGATGTGGGGAATAAATGACAGTTGTGAATCAAGGATTACACCTAGGCAACGAGCTTGCAGGGTGGGATTTATGGTCATGTTATCGACAGAAATAGAAATGTCAGGCAGGAAGCTTCTGTTCTTGGGTGGGAATATTATTAATTCAGTTTTTGAAAGATTGAGTTTGAGTTGGTCTATGCTCAGGCTTCTAACCCCAAACGCCTCTTTAACACATTTAACTCTCTTCTGAATCCTCCTGCCCCAAATCCTCCAACTAACATCAGTGCACAGGATCTTGCTTCCTTTTTCAAGGACAAAATTGATAAGATCAGGCTTGAAATGGTATCTCCCTTGACAAGCAATCTGCTCAATTCCTTTGTAGCACCCTCTAACACTCTCTCTTCATTTGATCCCACAAATGAAGAGGAAGTTTCTACTCTCTTCTCATCTTCCTACTCTACCTCCTGTCCTCTTGATCCCATTCCCTCACAAATGGGTATGTCCCTGTCTCCTGTGCTTATTCCCCCTCTAACTAAAATCTCTAATCTATCTCGGGCTTATAAATGCCCTCCTGCAACATGTACTAATATATTGCTTTTGTTTAAGCTACAATTAGGTTTGTTGCTGATAATTGCTCTATGTATGCAAAAAAGACGCTTGAAAAATCTTGTTTAATTATCCTCTATCCACCTAATTGTACCTTCGGCTATTGTTTGATGTAAATTTATGAATTTGTGATAGATGTTTCATTATTTTCATTTACATAGGAATCAGTTTGATTTCAAAATGGATTAATGAACCCGGAAGCAATCATATTTACATTGATTATTAATTAAAACGTTGCGTCTTTGTTATCCCAAGGGAAATTTTAAACAGTATTAAGTACATCTTAAAAAATTAACATATGTATTTCAGCTGCAGTAATACTATCTATCCACTGCTAATAATACAACTTTGATTTTATGGCCTTTTATTTAATTATGAAGCTATGTAGAATGTTTTCATCTAAATTTAATGATGCACAATTTACTTTGGAGAATATTACACCAATTTCTCTTGAAATCAATCCTTTGCATTATGTTATTGCCACTGTCTTTTAAACTTCTTAGAAAAAGTGGGCATTGAAGGATAAGTACATTAAGCACAGGCATGTCTAGGGTTGGCAGATGAGGAACTAATTTGGGCACAGAAAGGCTTTGATAAATAGTGAACATACAACTATATATTATGTGCTTGACATAGTACCACCAATTTCCATTTGGTGGTAATGGCAAACTACTAGGTTATTAGTGCAGTCAGCCAATGAAAGAACAATCCACAATGCAAATTGTGTCCAAATTGTGGTGTGTGGGAGGACTTTACTTTCTAAAAAAAATAATACAATTCTTCTGATTTTCTTTCTGAATTTGAAAGTGGAACTGGATAGTCTGTATGGATTAGAAAATCTCATTAATCTCTGGACTGATCTGTGTATGAGGATATGAATTAAGACTGTCAGTCTGCAAATACTACCCCTTGTAAGAATTAGAACTTTGAGGTCTATTTATTATTGAGCTGCAGTAATAATCATTATGTATCACTGCTATTTACCATGCAGAGGGTGCTCTGTCCACATAGCGGCCTATTGCGACTGTGGTAAGCAATGAAAAATAGGTTAACCCTTGATTTCTCCTGCGTCAATCCCTTAATAAATTAAGAGAAGACCTGCAATAGCCATTCTCCAGTGAAAACACAAAGAAATACAACCGTTGACAAACATACCTGCATCTACGTCCACGTCTGAGATACAATTATGTGAAAATGCCCTTACTGTACTAGGCATAAGTTTAGTATGAAAATGCCTATTTTACGCAAAGCCCCCCCCCCCAGATGTAATGCAATCCAAACCAGACCTCCCTAGCCATCAACCCAAGTACTAGTGTGCAAGTTATGACAACGAGCAACTCACTTATTATGAAAAGCAAAGGAAAATGACTTAAAGAGATTGGTCTCATGAGACCTTTGATTACTTCCAATAGTAACAACATACAATAGTAAAGGTCCTATATATTAATCCTCATTTTCATTAAATTTCCCCGAAAATTAATATTAGCTGCTTTGCATTTACTTTTCAAAATGCAGAGCAGTCCCCATAGATGTCTATGGGTACTTACACACACATATATATATATATATTACATTTTCAATTATAGTGTAATTCGGTATTTAGATTTATATCATCTTCAGCGCTGTTTGCTTCAATTTTGGGTTTTTTCGGGAGTATAGTGTTGCACCGAAAAAGTAGCATGGGCCTAATTGGCCTTATTTTCCACTGAGAATGAGGACAGCCAAATGCACAGACTTGCCTTAGTAAAACACATGACTAATGTTCTCCCAAGTTGTCTCCTGACGTTTTAATACATTTTACCTCTGTGTCTGTAACTTTAACTATAGAATTGTAGCCTCCCATTAAATAGTATATATTGGTAAATTATGTTTCTAGATAATGTATTAATTCTATTAGTGTTTATATTTATCTGTAGCAACTGAATAAGGGTTATAATTTAATAATTTAATTAAATATAACTTTTTGTAAATAATAACTTGTATGGTGGAATCATATCTTTATAACTTTTATATTTATTTATAAATAATTATTAATATTTAGACACAGATTTCATGACTTCTAAATGTATGACTGCTGTGGTATTGTTTTAGATTTTGTTGTGTTTTTTTTGGGTGCTGAAGGGAGGATTACGATGCCTTATCCACTAGCAGTTTAAGTGTTTTGGCATTTACCTGATTATTCTTGTTTCTTAGCACTATTATAATTTTTACTTTAAGTTATTATTTACATGTTATAAACCATTTAACCATACCTCCCAACTATCCTAATTTAGGTGGTACAATCTAACCAGTTAAGACTTTTGTCTTAAATGCCAGAATGTTGGGAGGTACGTGTACCTGCCATGGATACAGAGTTGTTCTCAGGGGAGGGGAGGGATGTTGGAGGTTGCTTTGTGACTTAAAAGTGCTAGACATGCCCTTGGATGACATGACCAGGGCCATCTTAACAACATTATGGGCCCCCGGGCAAAGCAGTGTACCGGGGCCCCTAGATATAGATATAGATATATAGATGTATACAGATACAGATATAGATATAGATATATAGAGATAGAGATAGATAGATGTACTTGCTCAGTGACCCTTGTAGATTTTTTTTGCAGGTTTTTTTGCAGGTTTTTTTCTTTTGCAGGATTATTTATTCTCATTAAGAGCCGTGCCTATGGGTCCCCCTTGCCCGTGGGGCCCCCGGGCAGCTGCCCATCGTGCCCAATGGAAAAGATGGCCCTGGACATGACTTTGCCCTCAGCTTGATGCCCCATTTTGGCGCAAAGGAAAATGTTAGGGAGTTTAATATGTAACTGTAGATCAAATTATTTTCCTTAGGATTTATTGAAGGATGTGACTCTGAATAGATATGCAAACAGCACAGAAAATGTGGTCTAGGGGAGCAAAAAATCTGAAATCTGAGCCTGAAAACTGTAGTAACAATTTCAAACTCTTAAATAATAGATCTCCAGCCATAGTGTGTGAGGCCTTGATTGCAGTCTGACCATGTAATAAATAACACAGTCTGTCCTGTAATTGTTACAAGTGCATGTTCATTGTGTCCTTTACAACTACAGTACTTTTCCAGCAAAACTAAAGAAAAATAGATGGAAAAATATAATTAGTTTAATTTGGAAGTCTGCAACTGAAATAAGGGGCATAGCAATAATCCGTCATGGTACAGAACATTTAATGTCGATACCTATATGCAAGGTTTTTATTAGTAGACCAGACTATGGAACGCGTATTAATTTATTAAGGTTGGTATTGCTTTAATTGAATAGTCAACGGTGAATAACTAACAATCAGCCAATATACTAGTTATCCTTTCAAGCTATATGTGACACATGAAAGAGCTCCGCATACTTTATTTTACAAAATCTGAGAACTGGGGACTAATTAAGTTTCCTCATTTACATTCAATTTAAATCCATCACAAGGTTTTAACAGGCGCTTAAGCTTAATAATTTTGACATACACTCAGAGACCAAGCAACGTAGAGGCTTTATGAAATCCTTCAGGTGAAAGCTGTGGACAGAATTGATAGGATACACTTGACCTCTCTTTTCTGTCCGGATCAAAAGGAAAGTCAAAGGAAAGGAACAAAAAAGTGTTCCATCCTTTATTGCGAGGCTGAGTAGCCGAGAGGTATAGTTCAAAGCAAGTAAAATCTTTTCGCTCACTTGGCTGATACACTTTGTATAAGTACTGTATTAAGTCTCATCATGAAAGGATTTAATAAAATACCAGTAAATGTTCAAGTTTTTCTTAGAAAAGTGTTCTAGTAACAAGAAATTTCTTTTGGTATGTGCTAATGCACCTGATGCCAGAACAGGTTACTCTGAACCGAAATAAAACTTTGTGAAATAGAACTGGGACATTGGCCAAAAAGATGTGGGGCACTTCTTTAAACACAGATTCCTTTGGCATATGTAATGTATGACATGTAAAGAATAAGTAGAATTTTAAGAGATATCTGCAATCGATTTTATCCACACAAGACAGGTAACAGCTTTTTGTTTTAAAAGCTGTGTTTAAACATATTGTTAAATTAGGTTTTTAGGCCCTGCAAAGGCTTTGGCTGCCCACTGTTGAGGAATATGATATTTATTCTATTTACATTATATTATTAATATATATATGCTCAGAAACATACCATACACCAGAGAACACAGCAACATCCAATTAATCTTTAAACGCACAGAGCCATTACTTCAGCCTACGATTTCAGGGGTGGAACGGGGAGGGGAATGGGCGTGTGCTGTATTCAATTTACAGTAAGAGTGTGCCAAGCTCTAGTACCCACAGCCTCATTCGATTCAAGCTTTGGGCATCTCTAAGGTATGTGTTTTTCAGTCGTACAACTTGCACCAGCTAGAGGTTTAGTGTAAGCAGGGGCTGGATGGGCTGGAGGGCATCTGTCCATGGGTTGGTCATATAGAGGGATACCATGGACTGGGTAACTGGTCCACCTGCTTTTTTTTCCTTTAAAATAGGCTGCTGAGTCGAGTCTTACCCCCGTCTAAAATTTGCCAGCCCTCCCCTGGGTGTAAGTGCAGGCTACTAGTGATGGCGGAGCATGTGTTTACAGGAGCAACTGTAAACATGCATTTTATGTACAATAGACATTCATAACATCCTAATAAATGTATTTAATGGTAAAATAATTTTTTTTTAAAAATGTTTTGTCATTATTGACTATATTAATTAACAGGTGACATTATTTGATTCATTTTTTTGTTCTCTGCGTTGTTATGTGACTTTATATTCCACATATATGTTGGAATATACAGTGTATTCACTGTTAGAGCATAGCGAACCTAGACCTGTATTCATCAACAGATGTATCTTTACATCTGCTCATTGTTGAATATGCACGTGTGTATGCCCGATATACATGCATTTTCTTTAAAAATGCACATTACGTTCGTTTTGCATTTGTTAATGAATCAGGCCCATTGTCTATAAATTCAAATTCAAATCATTCCCAATTCAGGAAATGATTGAAGTTCATTGAAAAATCAGGCCAATCACAGTCCATGGAATGTAAAGAAACCAATCGGCAGACATCAACAAATGTCACATGTCTATAGCACTATAAAAGCTTGGGCACTCATTTTGGATACTGGATTGTACTAGGTGAAAATGTCTGTGGATCCTCTCTGTGACTGTAAGTTGCCCAGACGATTGTGCACTGTGCATTTGCTATGTAAACAACTTTTCCCTTTTTTTTGTACATGCTTTACTGTCTCACTACAACATACTTGAGCACCACAAAACAGAATTGTTTTCTGTACTTATCATTAACACAGTTATCTATCTAGGTATAGAAATAAGCTGGCAATTTATTGTGATTTCCACTAGAGTATTTTTACAAAACCACTGACCACACAAAACATTATTGTTGTCGGTACATTTTATAAGTGCCATTATCTATTTAAATGATTTATTTTGTAGTGTAGCAATCTATAAAGGTAATTCATTGTGATATCAACTGGTATTCATTACTACACACAGACTGATGTAAAATCCATTTTTGTTCTTTACTTGTCATGAGTGCCATTTCCTTTATAGTTGTACAAATGCAAATATATATCTAGGTCTGGAAATAGTCACACAATTTTCATAACTTTTGCTCCATCACAATGGATTTGAAATTAAACAATGGAGATGCAGCTGAAGTGCAGACTTTCAGCTTTAATTCAAGGGGTTGAGCAAAAATTGTGTATGTAACTTTTAGCAATCACAACCATTTTTATACACCATCCCCTATTTTCAATGGCTCAAATTTAATTGTACAAAATAGCATAATCATGAAAAAAAGTTAATTTTTAAATGCTTTGTCGCAAATCCTTTGCAGTCAAAAGCTGCCTGAAGTCTGGAACCCATGAACATCACCAAATTTTGCTTTCATCTTTTGTTATGCTTGCCAGGCCTTTACTGTAGTTATCTTAAGTTGTTGTTTGTTCGTGGGCCGTCCTGCCTCTAGTTTTGTCTTCAGCAAGTGAAATGCATATTTAGGGGTAAATGTATCATACTCCGGTTTGTACAAGTCGCCGGAAATCAGCGAGATGACAACTAAAATTTAAAGCGGCGCTGCCTTGTAAAGGCAAGTTTCCCTTTACAAGGCAGCGCCGCTTTAAATTTTAGCTGTCATCTGGCCGATTTCCGGCGACTTGTACAAACCGAAGTATGATACATTTACCCCTTAGTCGGGTTGCGATCAGGAGATTGACTCGGCCATTGCAGAATATTCCACTTCTTCACCTTAAAAAACTAATGGTTTGATTTAGCAGTATGTTTTGAGTCATTGTCCATCCGTACTGTGAAGCTTCGTCCAGTCAACGTTGCTGAATTTGACTTAATCTGAGCAAACAATATATTTCTATACACTTCAGAATTCATCCTGCTGCCTCTGTCCTCTCTCAAATCATCAATAAATTCTGGTGACCTAGTGCCACTGGAAGCCATGCATGCCCGTGCCATGACAATGCCTCTACCATGTTTTACAGATGATGTGGCATGCTTTGGATCACAAGCCACTCCAAGCCTTCTCCAAATGATCTTCTTCCCATCATTCTGGTACAGGTTATTCCTGGTTTCATCTGTCCAAGGATGCTGTTCCAGAACTGGGCTGGCTTTCTTAGATGTATTTTGGCAAAGTCTCATCTGCCCTTTCTATTTTTGAGGCTAATGAATGTTTTGCAGCTTGTGGTGTATTTGCTCTCATGAGGTCTTCACTTTATGGTAGACTTGGATCATTCCTATCTCCTGGAGAGTGTTCTTCACCTGGCTAGATGTTGTGGAGGGATTTTTCTTTACCATGGTTAGGATCGACTGTTGTCTTCTGTGGACCTCCAGGCCTTTCTGTGTTACCGAGCTCACTAGTGTGTCCTTTTTATTTCTCAGAATATACCAAACTGTAATGTGGCCACTTTTTGCAGCCTAAGGATAGCCTGTTTCACTTGCATTGAGAGATCCTTTGACCACATGTTGTGGGTTCACAACAACAGCTTCCAAATGCAAATGCCATAGTTGGAATCAGCTCCAGACCTTTTGCCTGCTTAATTGATAAAGAAATAATGAAGGAATAGCCACACCTGTCCATGAAAGGGAGCTACATATAAAACAGCTATAAATCCTAACTTTTTCTTCCAATTTAGATGTGAGCACCTTAAAAAAAAGTTCATTGTCTGCAGTTTAGGCCCATATTCATTATATAAATAACTTGAATATGTTTTGGTGAACAGCTAAAATAATGAATATTGTGTCAGTATTTAAATATATATGGACCTAACTTTAAAGGAAGATGTCAAGTATCTATTGCATCCTTATCACTTTCCAAACAGGACGAGAACATTCCAGCATTCATACAAGGAAGGAATCAACGTTGCACTGGCAACGTGTTAGAACTCCAGGTAGTCCTTTTATAGGAACTGCTATTCCCTGATTGAAGGCTGAAGCATCCCTCTGACTGGCTGAGAGGGAGCAGATGACTGGATCCAAGATGGCGGCCCCCAGACACCAGTCCTAGAGGGATCCCTGGAGTGGAGGCAAACTTGCCAGCACCCTGCAGGGAGACCTGAGACCAGCAGAGCCTGCGGACTACAGGGACAACAGAGAAAAACAGTGAAGGGGAAAATAACAGGACCTGTGAGCCCAGTGCGTGATATTACCTAAATCTAGTCAACTCCTATCCTCAGCTTGTGAAGACTTCCACTCCTCTCCTCTGGAAACAACACTTTTTCAACGATCCCATGCTTCTGAGACCAAAGTGGATTTAGTATTGTGCATAGTTTATTTTGCACTTGGTAAATTAGCTCTTCACCGTGTACAGAAGTGAAGAATAGTTAGGAGCTGTGTTAATGATATCTCACATCATGGGTACAAATACCATGCACAGATGTTTTAACCTAAAATAAACCAGGAAGAATAAGTGCCAGAAGGGCCTTAAGCTGGTTATAGACATGTGACATTTGTTAATGTTCGCTGATTTTATACACTGTGATTGGCCTGAATCTACAGTGAGTGTACATTATTTGTGAATTTTGCGTGAATGTGTAACATTTTGAGAATTATTTTGTGAAAAGCGTATCTCTATAATTCAGCTGAATTTCAGAATTGGTTATATTGATTTTCCCATGTCTATTCAATGTCAGACAGTGCTATTGCTGTCAATTCTCCATCACCCAGAACCTTGCAAACAGGCTCTAAGAAAATTCCCAACCCTAGAAATGGAAGCCATACATCATCTAAAAGGCCATCCACTATTGCATGCTGATTTATTTTTAAATTTAAATTTTAAGTTTATATATTAAAAGTGTACTTATTTATCATACATTTAGCCTTGTCATACTTGCTGATGGTTCTGAGGATGATAAGGTAAATGTTACTCATTATAGGACTGCACATGATGACAAGTTTGCCATTATTATTATTATTATTATTATTATTATTAATTTTTATTTATAGGGCGCCACAAAGTATCCGTAGCGCCGTACAAGGACAAACAATGGGGTTGTTTGTCCTTGTACGGCGTGTAGCCATGTAAGTTCTCAGTCATCGTCAGTTTTTTATAATAATAATTTCATGGGAAAATTCCAAACCAGCCATAATTATCACTGCCAACCATCATGGAGTAATAGATAAAGTAAAAAGTACAGCTGGATATATCCTAGAGCACTCTCCCTAAGCAGGCACTTAGCAAAATTAATAACTGTAGAAATAATGCTACAAGTTTGTTGAACCTGCACAATTTTGGGCCAAGGTAGAACTGAAATGGCAAGTATCTAGTTGATATTATATTTCAACTAAAGATATAAATGTTTTATATGATTATATTGTTAACGACTTAGAGAGGTCAAACTGTAAAACTGATTATCAGGTTCATGCCAAAACAAATATGTGGTCCAGTGTCTATGGCCAGGGTCAATAAATGTCTTTTAGCTCTCTGTCTGTCATTATTACCCAGTATTGTTTTATCACTGTGTTTGTTTCCAATTGTAAAGCACTACGGAATTTGCTGTCACTATATAAATAAATGATGATGATGATGACTGGGTGATTCTGATGTGTCCACAAAACATCATGCCCAGGGCCGGATTAAGGGAATGGAGGCCAATGGGCTAAGGTTGCTTCCATTCCCCCGTGAGGGCCCCCCTCCAGTGAGCCGAGCCCCCCCCCCCCCGGTAAGCCGAGCCGCCCCGCCCCCACCCCCCAAGGCACTTACCTCCTTCTCCTGGCATTGCAGTCCTTCCCCGGTGCGCTGTACGCTCTTTACTGAGTAAGGAGACTACAGCGCGCCGGGGGAAGGACTGCAGTAAAAGTGCTCAGCAGCATTGATCACGCCGGGGACGCCCCCGCCCCCGATCGATCAATACTGCTGTTGAGCACTTAAAGGGCCCCCTGGATGCCCAAGGCCCCTGGGCTGTAGCCCAGTTAGCCCTATGGTTAATCCGGCCCTGATCATGCCACCGGTTCTTCACCATTGCCAGAACCATCATTCTCATTTTCTTCCTCATTACTATTGGCTTTCAAACTTTTAAATAAGGATAAATTGAAATGTGCCTTCCTTATTTCTACTCAGTTTGGAGCAGAAATCACGTACGGTACAATACAATTCCTACTTGCCTAAATTGCAAAATTGAGCACAGGTTGTTCTCTAGACAGCTAAAGATTGTAAATGGAACCTCCGAAAAATAGCTAGAATATCAGTGCTGTCTTTCATTTGGGGCAAATACCACATTTCCCCTTTTTGCTCATGTGCTTAGTACAATAGTCCAGAGATTATTGCCCAGTTCCTAATACTTTGAAAGCATACTAACAATGTCAAAGAAGATCAGTGCTCATTTTAACATATGATATTGTGCAAGGAATGTCTTTGCTACCTTAAAAAAGTATTAATTTACCATAACATCCGCTCATATGTGATCTACCAACTAGATACTACATTGGCTATGATTAAGAGACTGTATAAGCAAAGAAAAGTAATCAATGACTATTATGTTACATACAAACATGTGTATATATAGATTTAAAAGGGGAACAGAGCACCTGAAATAACCAAAAACATACATACATAAAGACTATAACAAGGAAACATGGAAATGCTACAATATTGTCGAACTAAGTCATTCTTTGAAAAAAAATTGTTTCTTATTTAACAATTTAGCACTGAACAGTGACCTGTTAATATAGGTTCCTAAGCTAACATTATGAGAACTCAGTTTACCTCTATTTATATTTACCTATATTTCAGTATTTACACATTTCCTCGTTTTAGCATATATGTATGTTCTTAGTTATTTCATATATGCTGTCCCTTTGAATATAGTCAGTTATTGTTCAATTCATTTAAAATAATATATATTTATTTTTTATTATAGGGATTACAGATTTTAAAGATATTTGCTTGGTGAGTACACAGAAGCACATATTAACTATTTGCAGGAACAGGGAGCCTGATTCATTAAGGATCTTAACTTGAGAAACTTCTTATTTCAGTCTCCTGGACAAAACCATGTTACAATGCAAGGGGTACAAATTAGTTTTCTGTTTTGCACATAAGTTAAATACTGACTGTTTTTTCATGTAGCACGCAAATATCAACTTTAAATTTCAGTGTACAAATAAGCTATCAAGTATTTGTGTGTTACATGAAAAAAGAGTCAGTATTTAACTTATGTGCAAAACAGAATACTAATTTGCACCCCTTGCATTGGAACATGGTTTTGTCCAGGAGAATGAAATAAGAAGTTTCTCAAGTTAAGATCCTTAATGAATCAGGCCCAGAGACAATAGTTTTATTAATGATTTTTGTGATTTAATTCTTGTTTTCTGGGATAATACATTTTTAATCTTATTGTGGGTGGTAATCTCTTGCAACAAAGCGTTTTTACATCCTGCTGTTTCTGTTAAAGTCATTAAAAGTAGTAAAACCTAATCTATTTTTTTAAACACCCTCCAAAACCAAACTATAATTTGCTTTAACTGCATAAAGCAAACAGACACAAATATGAATAAAAAGTGAGTGGAAGTAAAACATGTGCTATCTATCACTCCACAGTTCTTAATGCTACACTGAGTTACATTTAGTGATGTAACCAACAAATTGACACATTGTTATTTTTATTTCTGCTGAAATCGAGTCAGCAGTCCAACACTGACAATCGGGGCAAACTTTATGGGAAGGGAAATAAGCACCTTTAAATACACAAGGGGGAATTCAATTCACCCCGAAGTACCGCCATGCTAAAACTATTACCGTTATTACGGTAATAGTGTGTGTAATTACCGTTATTACGGTAATTCTAGCGCCAGATTTTTTTTGCAAGCAGAAAGTCGGGATAATATTACCGTAATAACGGTAATAGCTATAACGTGGCGGTACTTCAGGGTGAATTGAATTCCCCCCAAGAAATCTAATGTGTCCTTGGCTGATTAAAATTAAACAGCATTTATAGAGGAATTTCCAGGCTTTAACATGCCTCTGACAGTTCCAGGCTTTTCAGTATGTGGCCTTCTGAGTAACTGGAGTCTGTTGGCGTAGTGGCTAGCACTTCTGCCTTACAGCACTGGGGTCATGAGTTCAATTCCCAACCATGGCCTTGTCTGTGAGGAATTTGCATGTTCTCCCCGTGTCTATGTGGGTTTCCTCCAGGTGCTCTGGTTTCCTCCCACACTCCAAAAACATATTAGTAGGTTAATTGGTTGCTAACAAATTGACCTTAGTCTGTGTCTGTCTGTGTGTGTGTGTTAGGGAATTTAGACTGTAAGCTCCAATGGGGCAGGGACTGATGTGAGTAAGTTCTCTGTACAGCGCTGCGGAATTTGTGGCGCTATATAAATAAATGATGATGATAGATGCTAAGTCCACTGCAAAGGAGTTTTATCCAGGTGGTCCCATCTCCTCCTGTAGTAGAATGTTGGGGTGGAATGGATCTAAACATTGAATTTGGGTCATATTGAACCGATCCCTTTGTTTCAAGCACAACTTTTCTTTCACTCACCGGTGCATTTATACACAATGAGGTGGTATTACACTTTTATTATGACAATTATTAATGATTTATCATGTGCTTGCATCAATGTGAGGACCAGCAATGACAGACAGGAAGGGGGAGGGGGGAGAGGGTGGAGTAAAAAATACTGGCTAAAGGCCATGTTGCATAAAAGCAACACAGCCAAAACAAAATAAAGTCCTTTTTTTCACTTGCATTATTTGTTAGAATGAAAGTTACCTAAGCCTCCTGCGGAAATAAGGTGTGTGTGTAGGTGATGGGCGGGACGCACCTCAGGTGTCAGCTAGAAGCAGCACAGGTGAACTGGATAGCAACCTGAAATCTTATCATTGATTTTGAACTACAGTGTCTGTGATCTTCCACCAATCATGACTCAGCATAGGCTGATAACAGTTATAACAGTTACCTCCACAAATCTTTACTTCCACAAACACTTGAATTATTAAAATATCAATTAAAATGTGCAGCATTTATAACATTTAATATAAATCTAGTTATTTTATAAAAACACAACATAGTGGAATGGTTTAAATGTGGTACAATATGTCTCTGTACAGAGAGCCTGTCTGTAGATTTATACTATCTGCCAGATGCAATAGACTTTTAAAGTGTCAGAATCTCATTAGCGGTACATCCTGCATAAAAATTCCATTATACATGTAAAATGAGAAGCAAGTATTATTATGGTGAATTTATTAATGTGTGTGAGAAATAATAAGTTAAAGTTGTCAGACTTCACCTGGTTTAGAACAAGGAACTCTAGCGTGTACATTACAGTGTCATCCATGCATAGCTAGGAGCATACAATGTCTTCAGCTTGTTAGACATTTCAGCCATGTGGATTAATAATAATGTACACAGACATTCTTTGCACGTACTGGCTGTTCATGTTCTACAGGGCACAGACATTCTAAAATATATATTATTTGTGACTCAGGAGGGTCATGTGCCATCTTGATCCCAATATTTAGATTATTTGAGCATTGCTGCTTGTGCTGTGTTTTCTTGAATTTTGATAATGTTCTGTACCTGGTCTCCTCTTTACACTGTAGACTTAAATTAGTTGGTTGTAAATGCGGTATGAAAGAATGTCTCTTTACTCATAAAGGAATGATTGTGTCCTTAGAATTTGTTCAGTTTCATCAAATAATAAAAACAATGAGACTTTATGGGGCATATTCAATTGGTTTTTTTCCGCGCCGCGGAAAAACTATTACCGTTAATACTGGATCAGGGAGCTGCAAGCCGAAATCCAGCGAGTAAATTACTGTATTAACTGTTTTTCCGCGCACGATTACCGTAATAACGGTAATCGTGCGCGGACCGAGAGATTTTCGGCGTTTCCGCTGAGAATTGAATATGCCACAATATATTTTTTTTCTATCCCCAAATGTGGATATGCAAATAAGCTATTTATTTTCAGGAAAAGTCACTTTCATATTGCCACTGGGGAGTAGCGTAAAGCTTTCCTGTAACCATTTTCATAGTTGCAGTTAAGCAGTGTTTCACATGCTGTGCTGGAAACCCATGTCTTGCATTGATGAGCAGGGCAGCCCAGTGCAATTTAGGGCCCCAGTACATCATCTTTTTTGGGCCCCCCTCCATAGATGAGCAGGATAAAGTTTGTGTGCCACCGCCGAAGGGGGCATGGCCACATAATGTTGTAGGCATGGTCAACATGGGCGTGGCTGCGCCTCTTTGGACATGACATATTATGTATTAAAACAGTGTTGCTCTCACCTACATGAAAATGCAGCTTTCACAACCTGGTACTGGATTCTTCTGTGGATCCTGGAATGTTGGGACCTGTTTGAAAAATGTATAGGAACATGAAATATGGAAATCCAAGCAATAAGAGAACACAGTACAAAACACAGATCACGCAGAATATAATACATATATTATAATAAAAGATTACATTTATCACACCACTCCCCAGCCACATCATGCCACCCCACCAGACACATCATGCCACCCCACCAGACACATCATGCCACCCCCACCAGACACATCATGCCACCCCCACCAGACACATCATGCCACTCCCCAGTCACATCATGCCACCCCACCAGACACATCATGCCACCCCCACCAGACACATCATGCCACCCCCACCAGACACATTATGACACCGCCAACACACACATTATGACACCCCCCACACACATTATGACACCCTCCTGACATATTATGGCACCCCCTCCCCAGACACATTATGATACTTCCAGCCCACTGTACTTACCTATGCTATGCTTGTACTGCTGAGTGGAAACTTCCTGTAGAGTGAGCAGGGAAGCTCTCAGTCTCATGAGATTACCTAATCTCATTAGATTTTGAGCTCCTCGGCTTGCTCTGCGGCCTGTAGGTAATGGCCAGGTGGTGTCTAACAGTGTTATGTCACACACTGTCTGGGAACTGGGAACAGCTTGCAGCTCCCTCTCCCTAAGTCCCATTTCACCACCCTTTCCCCCCACCACACGCTAGTGAGCGTTTACATGCTGGATTCTTTTAGTGGACGCCCGAGCCCTGGTACATTGTACCCCCCCACTGACCTGTATCATGCTCTAAATACTCAGTGAACAAGTTAGATAGCGAACATAGTAAGATGCTATATGAAACTAGATAGATATGGGAAGATATAGAATTATGTAGGTGGAGAGGTACATACAGGTGTAGCTAAGATCATCACATCAATCACAATTATAAAATTAACTCTGGTCATAAGACAAGAGAAATGCTACTTAAAATTGGTCAAGTAGGTCATTTTTCTCAAAGTTGAGTGAGTATGTTTGACAACAAAGAACAGATGAAAAATAAGTTTACCAGATATAAAACAAGCACATAAAATAGTGAATCCAAGAAGTGAACATTAACCAGATCCCTAGAAGATTTAGGCATGTAGTGAGCTAGAAGCAGATTTCCACAGATCACAGTCATTAGCCTTCTTAGTATAAGTGTCTTGGCAGCACATGTCCTGCATTAGCTATGGGGGTTGATTATGCAGATAGTCCACTAATGTTAAGCATATTTCACCATTTCACCATTAGTTGCATTCTGAATCTACTTTTAAGTCATGGCACTTTCACACTCAGTTTCAGATCTTCACTAATTATTGATACATTGTAATTTGGTATTTAATTAAATATCTATTTAATTTTTATTTCAATACACCTCTTTTTTGCATGATTATTGTGAAGCCAACCAGTTTGCTAACTATACCCTTTTGTAACCACTAGAACAGGCATGGACAGCCTAGGTCTTATAGTCCCACAACATTTAGATAACTACAGGTTGCCTACCTTCAGTCTAGCAGGCGCCATATTTCTTTATTTTTTTTGCACTTGTTCATTAGATACGTATAGTGCTGGTAGACAAGTCTGTCCACGCATGCACAGTAGTGTCCACGGCTGGCAGCGAGTGACTACATCTCTTGGCAGGCCAGGGAACTTGAATAGAAGGGGAGAGCACAGAACAAATGATTGTTAAGTCAGTTGGGAGGGACCTGAGTTTACTGAAAAAAGGGAGATGGAGCAAAATAAAAGCAGCTGGCTGAGAAGGAAGTGTATCCCTGTAATATTGCTTGGGAGCCACACAGAGCGAGTGGAGGGGTAGGACAGAGACCCTGTGAGAGTACCAGAGATCTGAAAGAGGAGTGGAGTAATGTCTGAAAAGAGGAGGTAGCAGTATCTATTAGACCCTGTATACAGAGGAGCCATATTGGTAAATAGGAGCTGTTGGTGAGGGGAGTACACCCTTGTTAGTTGTTTGAAAGTTCAAAGGTGGACTGGAGTAAAGGATAAACCCCAGAATGATAGAGAGAGACACAGTGAGAAGAAGGAAAAGGTCTTTTTAAAAGAGACGACTGGAGACCTGACTGGAAAAAGCCATCTTGAACTCAGGGCTGATCGTTGTACGGATAAGTAACCTCTTATTATTTGTTTATTGATTTACAGAGACTGTGTAGTAAATCAGTAGTCAGATAGGGACTAGGTGGGGAGGCCTGAAGATTGTAATGTAAAATAACCTTTTTGCTGGACTGAGACAATGTTAACAAGGGATTAGTGCAGGGACAGTTAGTTAGGGAGTAGAGACTGAAATATATATATATATATATATGATATTCATAATAAGAGAAGTTCATAAACCCGCGGTGTGAGGAGCCTACGATATTGACGTGACTATATGGTCATGTCTAAGGGGGAAATGATAAAGTGTAAACATATGTCCTTTTAATGGTGGAGAAAGGGCTAGAACCTGTGTTATGCGAGGGAAAATAGTATAACTACAAGTGATTTATTGTGATACTGGGTCAAACCCAGAGCAAGACACCTGTAGGAGCAGGACATTTATTTGTGTTATAGTCTGTTAAACTCTTGATCAACCGGAGACATAGAAGGAGAGAATTATATTGAAACTACCTTCTGTAATAGTAATAGTAAAATGTATCAATTATATACAATTATTTGTTTAAACTACAAATTATATTGTTGATTCAAAATACTAGAATATCCCTTTTAGAAGCTCATACATTACTAATAAATGTGCCAGTGTGGCTTCTAAATATAATTTCCATGGGATATTACTCATTTGTGTGTGCATTTGGTCCAGTGATCGGGGGAGGGCTGAGCGTTCCTTGGTCTTAATCAGACCAAAGTGGAGGCACTGTATGATCCAGAATACAAGGTACTGAATTCATTGGCAGACCGCACACACACAAATTGATATAAACACCCTAACCAGGTAAAGGGGTTTTAGATACGTGGCGCAGTAATAAATTAAATGCAGAAACATAAGACAAACTGGAAACATTAAAAGATGCAAGAATGCAAGATTGTCTTCTGTGTTATATTTACTTTCTGTACAATGTTTACTTTTTTTTTAAAACGAAAAGAAGCATGGTTAATTGATTGATTACTTTTGTTTTTTATTTTCTCTTTTATTTTTTTAATTTTTGGTATCAATCATGGATTGCAGGATTTGCTATGCTTGATTTATATTAATAGTTGAACACATTTCCGCAAACATCACCTCCCTGTTTCAGATGTTGGAGAGAGACAGGGCTGTTAATAAGAGATTAGACAACCATGCTGCACATAAATATTTTTGATGTAATCACTTGGGTCTAAGTAATTAAATAGTGATACATAAACACATCAAGTATAAGCATAAAGTGGATTAAGCAGACAGTTCTACTTCTTGTTCCTTGTCCTAACCTATGTAAAATCTTTGATCCTTGACTGCATTCATATTTTATATTCAAACTAGCTGTAATGTTCATGCAAATCATTTTACAAACTAATTTGCTTTTGCTGACAAGTTTCCAAAATATGATTTTTATTTTTTTATTTTATTTTTGTATAAGTATTTTGATAGCATGGTGTAGTAGGATCTGAATTGTTCTGTGCCAGGTTAGTTTCATATCTTCTGGTCTCACAGCAAATATTATATGTCAATCAGTCCAAATTTATTACATGGTGGTTTCTAGTATTTTCTGTTAAGTAAACATTCTGCAGCTGCAAAAGCTTTACCCAAACCTGTCCCTTGCCCAAACCTGTCGCTTTCAACTACGCAACATAGCCCGCATCCGTCCCTTTCTCTCACAGGACGCCGCCAAAACTATCATCCACACACTCATCATCCCCCGCCTCGATTATTGTAACCTCCTCCTCACGGGCCTCCCCCACTCCCGTCTCTCCCCCCTCCGCTCTATACTCAATGCGGCCGCTAGACTCATCTTCCTCTCACGCTGCTCCTCCTCGGCCTCCCCACTCTGCCTCTCCTTACACTGGCTTCCCTTCCCCTATAGAATCCTCTTCAAGCTCCTCACCACCACTTACAAGGCTCTCTCCCACTCTACCGCCCCCTACATCTCTAACCTCCTCTCCATTCACACTCCTGCCCGCTCCCTGCGCTCAGCCAATGATCGCCGCCTCTCCTCCACTCTCATCACCTCTTCCCACTCCAGAATCCAGGACTTTTCCCGGGCAGCCCCCCTTCACTGGAATGACCTCCCTCGTTCCATCCGTCTCTCTCCTACTCTGTGCTCCTTCAAACGTGCACTGAAAACTCACCTCTTCCGTAAAGCCTACCAACCATCCACTTAACCACCTCTCCTCCTCCACTCGCTCTCCCGTCTCTCTTTTGGCTCCCCTTGTGCCTGTTCTGTCCAACCTCCCTTAGGATGTAAGCTCACATGAGCAGGGCCGTCTTCCCTCCTGTCTCCTCACCTGTTCTTCTACTCCGTGCTTATTGTATTACCCTGTGTGGAGCTTTTGAAGTATTGGTATTTTTGTTTATTGTTCTGTACTGTTTCACCCTGTATAGTCCACTGTTTGTACTGTGTACGGCGCTACGGATACCTTGTGGCACCTAACAAATAAAAGATAATAATAATAATAATACCCACACAAAGAGCTTCATGCTGAAATGGGTGCATTTTACGTATAAAACACAGGAGACAAACCCATCCAAATCATGAAGCAATTGTGTATGCATGTTGAGTTGGATATCAAGATGTGACAAGGGGGTAGATTTATCAAAACTACTAGAAAGGAAAAGTGGACTTGTTGCCCGTAGCAACCAATCAGATACTAGCTCTCATTTTCTGGAATTTACTAGAAAAATGCTAGCTAAAATCTGATTGGTTGTTATGGGCAACACCTCTATTATTACTTTTAGAAGGTTTGGTAAATTTACGAAAGGACTGCAGTGGTCCCAACCTTACCACTGGCGTACACCTCTGCATATGCGGTCAGTGCAAGATATAGCTGTAACATTCTTTCATACCGTAACTAGGGTGGTGCGGGCGGTGCCGTCGCCCAGGGCGCAGCAGCCGCCCGCTACCTGCCTCTGTACGTTCAGCCATTTGCTGGAAGTTTGGCATTTTGCAGAGACTAGAAGACAGGTTCCGTCAGCCGAATATCTGGAACGGCAGAGGAGCTCCAGCTCTGAACATAGAGGGCAGGACGACCGCCAGTGTCCTCGCTGTCTCAGAGTCTTTCAGGACAGACTGGGCGAAAACTTTCTGGAACACATTTCGGAATGTTGTCAGTGACTGCGATCGTTCTACTACCGATATAACCACTACATGCCATGGGCTTTTGAATGCTTGTGATAAAATATACTGCTATCGGTGCTGGGTTAATCCCCCGCCTCCACCTAGGCAAATGCCTGGCGTGAGAAACTGTTCTGTGAGTTTTGCATGTGATCTGCCAATTTTCACCTCTCTCTACACTGCCTGTCATGCTGCGTATTCAACAGCCGCTACTATTAAAGGCTGGCGCAGACTGTAACTGACAGCTGTCAGACTGACACTTTTTACAACATGCTCCCAATATAGACGTAGAGACTTTCTGATGGGATTCAGACTAGTAGTGTAAAAAATGGGGGGCGGAGAGGGGGGTTGATGTAGGTACCACAACGAGGATATAAACAGACTCCATCAGCTGTATCCGTAACTGTGGTGAACAATATATTGTGACTTTAAAATGTTTACCTCAAACTGTGACTCTTAAGAATAACTGAATATTAGGGAGCCAGAAAGAAGAGTATTAGAAGTTTATATATGACGGAGTTCCAAAACGATGTGTATGAACAGGTCAGAGAAGGGATGGTAAGCTTGTGTGCCGTTTACAATAATATCGTTCAAAAAAATAATACAGAGATAAGGGATTCAATAACTTTAGGTTACAATAGTTTTAGAAACATAAAAGGAAAAGGTGCTCTGAACCAAGGCAAGGCACCTTAAGAATGGTTTCATATATGATAAAATAAAGCAAGCCTTGAAATATTGACCATGTACACCTTACGATTTGTGATTTATATTTGTACATTGTATAATATATATATATATATATATATATATATATATATATATATATATAGCTATCATGCATTTGCAAATATGTGGAACAGAATTCTTTCAGTAAAGTGCTAGCCACACCCCCACATTAGGTTGGCCACACCCACTTGTTAAATGCCACTCCCACTTAGATGGGGGGCGCCGGTGCCCTGTCTCTCCCAGGGCACTAAAATGTCTAGTTACGGCACTGTGTTGTGGTTCCCCTGGGAGAGACAATATTTCTTGAGTATAGCGTTAAGAAAAAGATATTTCTCTTGTAGTGTGCACTTGCAGTGTTAACACTTAAGCAATAAAATAGTAATAGCTTAAAACCAGTGCAATAGGAATCTTTTTTTGGTGCAATGGTTGTAAAGCTTAAAATTAAAAAATATGAACCCACAAATATCATATGACCACAACGCAAATAAATGAAGCACAATCGGCTTGTATATGCCTCTGTGCCAAGGTCCAACTTAGTTCCGTTTGCGAGAACACACTCGTCCTGTTCTCGGCCTATGCTTGCACATTGCTTCCTCTCCAAGCTCTGCCTTTCTAAGAACAAGGAGTTGTAAGTGTCAGATGCGACCGGATCTGCATGTGGATGTAAGTGTACGTACTATTTATGTGCATGTGTGGTGCTTAAAGGTGTGGTTAGCACAAAAATATGCATAAGATATGCAACACTACGTGGGGCCCAAAATTGTCAAATGTAATAAAGTCGTTTGTTTTCATATAGTGACAGTTCAATGTTCATTAAATGCATCACTAAATAAAACCCTGTTCATTTATCATTGCTGGACCTCACCTGTAAAAACAAGGGTGGCCCAAAGAACAATTGCCTTTCTGTCTTTTTGCAGCCCAGCCCTTCGCTTATCATTACTCAAATAAGACAATAAACGTCTTGCATGGAATGTGAAATTATACTTAAAATGCACATAAATGGAATAATTTTTCCCACTTCTGCATTAAACGTGTTCCAAGTTGGTAATGCTATTATGTGAAGCATTTTATGTGGTAGATATCACTCACTTAAATATACGAAGAGCTTGTGAATATAGAGATCTCCATCTAAAATTCTATTTATATGACAGGAAAAGCTGCATGAGAATGTATCTTGTTATATTCCCTTTGTTCATAAAAACTGTGTCTCTATATGTAATATATATTGCAGTCTGCTTATCCTTAATATTCAGATAGTGCCGTCTAATGGCAAATATGATTTTTCAGGGAAATAAATACCTTCATTTAGCAATTCGAAGGAGTGATTTGGATCTTGCTTTATCGGAGCACATTAACTCGCAACTGTGCTTTCATCTGTCTTGTAAGTCTTCAGTGCTTACAAAAAATAAAAGACGTTTGGTGCAACCAGAGATATTATGTTGTCTTTTATAGTCAATTTTCATTCTAAACTTGCTTACTTTTACATCTACAACACCAGCTAAAGCTGGGCACATAAAATATGGGAATATGGTTAGAGGTATGTTAAGAATCATGTTTAGAATGTCAGCATGCTGCTGACTGTCATTGATGACCCTCATAAAGATTTGCAATGATGTCACTAAAATACATTTACTTTGCTCATATTTAAACTGTCTGAGCTGGAAAATAGCCACTAAATAGCCACTGACTAAAATATAATTTTTCCCTCTGTGGATATAACTATACAGTAGATATAAAAAGTCCTCACATTCTTATTGAAGCTGCAGTTGTTTAAGTAAAGCCCAAAATCAAGATAGATCACGCAAGACCTTGTACTACCTTTAATGTGACCTTGCAACCAACATAATTCAGGGTTAAAAACAAATGGACGATTTTTAGGAAAGAGAAGTGAAAATATGTTAATCTATCCTGGAAATGTAAAATACTCTGATCTGTTCTAGTACCGGCTGTGATGCTGGGAACAATAGGAATTGCATGGCTTCTGTACAGACAGGTGCATAATTTAGCCAGTTCCCTGTTTTCCTAGGCTCCACTTTCCTCTTCTGGATTACTGTTATGTGCTAAACCATGCCTTAATAATATATGTATAAGTCGTACTTCCTAACATTTAGACACTCTGGGGTATATTCAATTAGCTGCGATGTCCCTCTGAGCATCACTGTTGCACACGCTTTCTGGTACTACGTTACCTCAACAACGCAGAGTTCTCCTCACACCCCTATGGGGTCGAAGAAAAATCCACGATGTTACATTGCCACGGACAGCCTTTGCGACTGTTCCGGAGGCACTCCATGGCTAACTGAATATGCCCCTCAAAATCAGATCAAAATAAGACTGCCCCTAATCCGCCCAAACACCACGATCTGCAAAGAAATGCCCATGTTTGGATGAAACATCACATACCTACATGTAAGCACCAGAACATTTTTGGGCACCGACGATTGGTACTGATGTGCCAAAATTGGGACATTTGGGAGCTATGGCTAAACTATGATATCACAGGGCTTCAAATATAATAGTATCAAAATATGGATACCTTAGTGGATCTACAGCTACATCCTTTATTCATAAATTAAGGGAACACAACCGAACACAACCTAATTAATATGTACATATAACTCTATATATAACAATTATAAATACAAAGTAGGCCAATGTTGTATATCTATATAGTGGAAAAAATTCATCCATTTCTATGAATGAAAATAGACAGGCCTGACACCAGCATATGATATAATAGGATATGAAATGCGTTGGATGTAACTCTCTAATCTGTTCCTTCAAAGTAATTTCTATGCAACTTTTTTCCATTGCAGCAATCTTGGTTAAAACTCCAGACAGATATAGCCATGTAAAGTTTGTCCTTAAAGCTCAATTTAAACATCTTGCTATGAAGACACTTTGGCAAGACTGATACAGCGCTGACAGAGATATAATCACTAAATTAAAATTAAACAATCCTAATTGGATTATGACGATACACTAGAGGGAAAACAAATGACACAGAGTGGTTATTTAATAGGTGCACTTTATTTTTGTATTACCAGTAGCTACTGCGTATTATTTGGGAGAATATCTATTTCTGGATTTACAGGTTTGATTGATACTAATTCCAAGATTACTAAGAAAATTAAGACACAATACCAAACATCAGAGTGATTATTATTTATTGTGGTGACTGATCCATATATATCATATTATTGCAACAGTTAAATTAATTATATGCTATATACAGGATTTATATGAGATTTTAGATATATCTTAGTGAATACTAGCTTGATGAGAGCAATAATTTGTTTTGTTTTAGCATCCCGCCCCAAGGTGGGGTCTTTTATTTGATATTATTGGTGTATTATTGATGTAATTCATTTTTGTTTTTTAGTAACCACTCTGTGTCACTTGCTTTCCCTCTAGTGTATTGTCATAATCCAATTAGGATTGTTTAATTTTAATTTAATGATTATATCTCTGTCATCGCTGTATCGGTCTTTCCAATTATCTCTTTCGTTAAGGTCGAAGCAAAGTCCTTTATTACAGTTGCTCTTACTGCTAATATTCATTCTTGGATTAATTGTTGCTCAGCGCTAGTTTCCTTTTTTTTGTTTTTTTAATCTATTAAGACACTTTAAGCATATTGCTATTAAGTATGGTTCACTTACATTCTGGTGCTCGGCTTACAAGCTGAGGTGCAGAAGAGCTGGAGATGCGGCTTATAGGAGCTGCTGCTTTGAGGCATTTTCTTTTCTGAGTGTAATCAGAGTGTGGGTGCAGACAAAGCCTTGGTGCTGGCATCATCATCAGTGCCTGGTGCGCATCAGAAGATATATTAACCTGGCGTGCTCAGTCCCGGGTTGCCAGATTATTCTGTGCAAGTCACTGCGTCAACTTGTTCCTGATTGCATGCTGTGTAGCAAACCCTTTGGTCAATTCTGACTTTGAGTTCCAGATCTCCCGTACACTGACCATCTCTGCACCTATGACAGTAATTCTGTGTGTACTGAACCACCTGTAGTGGCAAGACAAGGCTCTGACTATGCCCACTTTTGGCCTTTAGGGATACTGCTTCTGCTGGTATATGTACTAGAATGCCCATTATAAGAAAGAGTGCCCAACCCGGTCAGGCATCTCCCTAACTGCCCATACAACAACTTCTCACTCAGAGTGTAGGTCTGTCACCTCCAAAACAGCCAAATCAGTGCAGGAAAAAAACTGAAGAGTCTGAATAACAACTTGGGCACTTACAGAATCCTGAGCAGAGTCTAAGGGTATCCATGAGTGCTATATGTGAGTCTGACGTTTCAGATTCTGACACTATTATTATAGAGCAGCCTCCTTCCAAAATTTTCAACCATTTGGACGTTTGAGGATGAGTAGTAATGATGATGATGATGATTTACACATAGAAATTGAGGATGATACTTTGGAACTTGCAAATGTGCAAGAGGATGAGAATGATGATTAGTGATCTGAAAATTCATGTGTTGTACTTCAACAAGATAGTGAGGAGGAGGAGGAGGATGATAATTGTGTTGAACTAAGGCAGCCACAAATGGTATCTCCACATGCCCATGATAAGCACATTGTCATACTAGGGCATAAGAAAAAAAAGCCCCTCTTCTGTTTGAAAATATTTTTATCCCAACCCAGACACCATTTGTCAAGACATCTGTAGCTTTTGTGATGCCAAAATTAGTACAGGTAGCGACATTGATCATCTAGACACATCCTCCCTGTTATATCATTTGCAGTGATTTCATTCAAGGAGTTTTTCAAGTGGTGGAAAATTATGTATAGTAGAAAGCAGCCCAGCATCAGGTAGCAGCTCAATGGATAGACACCTCATGCAATCCTCCCCATTATTACGGTCATCATCAACCTCCTCATTATTAGTGCATAGGCCAGTATCCAATTTTACAATTCAGCCTGAGTCATGTCACACATTTAGTAAAACAACTGGAAAAGCAGATGGAGAAGCCGAAAGAGGAGATGAAATTTAGCCATTCTGCACAGCATGCCAGCCTTTTAGATAAAGTTCTTAATTCTTTATTCAATTTGCCAGGACCCAAGGGTTTTCAGCATCTAGAAATTGGATCACTACATTTTGGAAACCATGCTTGATCCTAGGTTTAAGTCATATGTAATGACTTTCGTTCCAACTGCCATAAATATTCACATGTGCATACAGCTACTTGTAAGCAAGCTATCAGGCTCAAGTCAGACGTGGCACGTTCCCTTCTTCAGCTTCTCCTAAATTTGGTACTGCCAGAAAGAAAACTTCCCTTATTATTATTATTGCAGATTTGTAATGCACCACAGTGCTCCGCAGTAGAGAAGACCAGGACATACATAAAACAGTACATACGTAAAACAAGAACAGACAAGGCAGACAAAATAAATGGAGACATGAAAACAAAGGGTATGGAGGACCCTGATCATTAGAGAGATTACATTCTAAAGGGAAGAGGGCACAGCTGAAACAAGAGGAGCGAGTGTGAATCAGAGTGGAGATTGGGATAGTGGTGAGGGTGCATTAGTGTAAATAGTGTTATTGAGGATACGGTCACCTCTAAAAAAGAGATGGGTTTTCAAAGAGCATCTAAAGATTTGAAGGCTGTGGAAAGTCTTATTGAGCGTGGTAGGGAATACCATAAGGGTGGAGCTGCACAGGAGAAGTTTTCTAGGCGAGAGTGAGAGGTGGTTATCAGAGATGAGACAAGGCGCAGGTCAGAGGTAGATCTAAGAGGGCGGGAGGGAGAGTATTTTGATATGAGATTTGAGATGTATGCAGAGGTGTGTTTGTTGAGGGCTTTGTAGGTAAGAGTGAGTAATTTGAATTTGATTCTGGAGGACACAGGGAGCCAGTGTAGGGATTTGCAAAGTAATGTAGCAGATGTGGAATGGTGAGAGAGGAAGATCAGTTTTGTAGCAGCATTTAGGATGGATTCAAGTGTGGATATATGAGTATCATGAATGCCAGATTGCATGAGGTTGCAATAGTCAAGACAGGAGATGGTGAGAGAATGGATAAGAGTTTTGGTAGCATGTTGAGTAGGAAAAGGGTGTATTCTGGCAATGTTTTTAAGGTTCAGTTGACAGAACTGGGAGAGAGTCTGGATGTAAGGAATAAAGCAGAGGGCGGAGTCAAGTGTCACACCAAGGCAGCGGGATTTGGAGACTAAGGAAATTGTGCTGTTTTTGACAGTGAGGGAGATTTGACGGCAGCTGGTGATCCTGGCAGGAGGGAAGAGAATAAGTTTTGTTTTGGACATGTTGAGCTTTAGGTAGCGTTGAAACATCCATGTGGAGATAGCAGAAAGACAGTTGGTTACACGAGATAATATAGAAGGAGTGAGGTCAGGAGAATAGATATAAATTTGGGTGTCATCAGCGTAGAGGTGGTTTTGGAGGCCGAAAGGGCCAAGAACAGAGCCTTGTGGGACCCCAACAATAGTAGGAATGAAGGGGAGGATGTGCCAGAGGTAGAAACACTAAAGGAGCGATTCGATAGGTAGGAAGTAAACCAGGAAATGACCCTTATCTAAGACTCACACTGATGATGATTCAACACAGCACACCAATGTGAATGGTTATGACATCTGGTCAGGCTTAAAAGAAGTACCCAAATATACTGACACCTCTACAATGTCTCAATCTAATAAACCTTGTATTAGTAGAATGATGGAGGATTACTTTAATGATAAAGTAGAAATTAGCATCTCAAGCAGTCCTTTGAAATTCTGGGAGGAATAAAGGCATTTTGGAGCCCTTTTTACCAACTGTGCAAAAAAGCCTTGTAATATTCTTTATTTTGGTACCAGGATATTTTTGCACAACTCAATATATGTCCACTTTATAAAAACAGTTTTCACACTATGTGTGGCGCTTTGGTTTCTTTTTTGTTTTTTATTCGTCTTTCTACTTGTTTAAATTGACCATCCTATCAGCCTGTGCTCAGCCACTATATTTTATATGAATTGTATCATGCTTTGCACACTAAACTTGGTTGTTCATCATATTGCTCCTCATCCTTTCAGCATATCAGTGCTAGCACACAATGCCAGGTCATTCACAGGCAAGTTACTCTTTGTATAGCTGCTTTCACTAAGAATCTTATGGGTGTCAATCTGGTCGAAAAACTCAGGAATGTCATTTTCAGCTTTCAACGACCATAGATAAATATAGATTTTGCACACTGATGTGCCACTATGTTTCACAGAGATTGTATCTTTTATTAAACTGCTATGTGTTTGTGCCACTGCTTTGTCACTAATTTTAGCCTGCAAGCTATCTGCAGCCTTTGGCCAAAATTGTTGAAAATGTTGACAGTTGTAAAGAGATCATTAGAAAATAGACTGCAAATGACTGTAAATGAATGTTATTGCTATAAATAGTAATGCAGGAACAAAAACAGCTCAAAATCATATCCTTTTACCTATTTTTCACAATTTGTTTTTTTTTAAGATATGTATTTTTATTTTCAAAAATTATGTAGAGAAGGAATAACTGAGGCCAGAGACGGGTTCCCCCGGGGACCACTGCGCCACTATGGGGGAGTAATGTGACATTCAAACCAATCTAGTGGCTAAGGTTAATGGACAAGGTCTGAAATGTCTTGAGAAGGATAACTGAGTATAGGGCGGCTATTATAGATAAAGTAATCACACAGGATTTGGGAAGCTTTGTGGGTCTTGTTATTCAAATAAGCAGAAATTTTTTCCAGGATACAAATACCAACTTTTATTGAGAAGTTGAAGTCTGGAGGGGAATCTGGATTGTTCCAATGTTTTAAAAACAAGCATCTGGCTGCACTAAGGATTTTCATGGAGAGTTTATATGAGTATTTGTCTTGACAATCCAGCGGAGAGCCAAGGAGAGAAGACCATGGACACTTAAAGATCTTTAAGAAATTTGGAAATGTCGCTAATGAGGTTGACTACACTATCCGAAAACTGAGTAATCTTTGGGCAGGACCATCAAATATGGATGACATACCAACACCTCATTGCAACCCCTTCAGCATTGCACAGAGTTTGTACCATAGATCAGTTTCAATCCTGTTGTAACCAGATACCACCAAAAATAAATTTTATAGGCATTCTCTTTTATGCAGGAAGAGATTAAGGTTTTGGAGACCTTTCTCTTACTGTGGTCCAGGTGCTTCCTCCAATGGTCTGCCCAAATCATCTACCCAGATTCATATATTGACGTGATGTAGATCCTGAGATATTTGTTTTTGGAATGTTGCCCCATAAAATTAAAATTACTCCTTAGGAGTTCCAGGGTAGTAGATGGTAAATGAAGACAGGGATTCTGTCTTAGAAATCTTGACATTATAGCCTGACAGGGTTCTGTAATGGAGAAGATACTAAACAGGTTTGAGAGGGAAGTATAGTGGAGGTCATTGGGATGAGAATATTTCCACAAATAAACTCAATTCTCCACCACAACGTCTTTAATCTCGGAGGAATGGTGAATTCTTGTTGTCACAGGCTCAATCTCTAGAGAAAATATTAGGAGTGATAGGGGGCACCCCTGCCTTGTGCCATTAGTAATTGGGAGACGGGACGATATTAAGCCAATAACAGAGACGCTGCCGAAAGACATGAGTACAGGGCCTAAATCCCTTGAAGAAAGTTACCACCAAAGCCAAATCACTTGAGAATTTCTAGTATAAACAGAGTTGATACAATGAATAAGACTAATAACTCGCCTGGTGTTATCGCAAGCCTACCTACCCGGTATAAAAACTTCCTGGATCAATTGGGGCAATGCAGCGTTAAGGCGTTACACAAGGAGATTTCATACATCTTAATGTCCAGCACCTCGAGTTTACTAGAAGAGAGCCTGTGCAAATTGCACTGGGAGAGAAAGTGTTGAATCGCCTGAACTGCTCTATAATCTGATTAGGATCATGTGTAATTTTACCAGAAGGCAGTGCCATCTGGCACTTCTGGCAAATGTACAAAGGGCCGATGGCTAAATGGGCCTATTCAGCTGGCTGCCCACCCTTCAGCAGAATGTCCTGGCATTATTCCCCATCAGGCGACACCAGCGTCGGACTAAGACAGCTCCTTAAGTCCACACCCCTTTTAACATATAGGCGTGGTGCATCCAGGGCCGAGAGTGTTTAAACCATGGGTCCTATGTTAAAGGTGACACCTGCACCTTTAACTGAAATTCCTCCTTTGAGTCACACGCGTCACGATGTTGCCGACAGGCGGCAGTGTACAGGAGCCGCGAGGAGCCTGTCCAGCCGACCAGGAAATGAAGCAGAGGAAAGTCACCTTTATTGTTACTTTTGAGAAGTTAGGGGAGTGGGGCTGGTATTCAATACCGGGACCCGGGTGGCACTGGATCCCTTTTAACCTTAATCCAGCTCTGGTTAGCAGGAGGATGCTGATAGCTGCTCACAGTCCCTGGAGAGCAAGCCGAGGAGCTCTAAGTCTCACAAGATTTGGTAATCTTGTGATACTAAGAGCTTCTCTGCTCACTCTACAAGAAAGTACCCAGCTTGATGGATGTCAGCAACACCAGAAGTATAGATAAGTACAGTTGGCATGGGGTGTCATAATGTGACTGAAGGGGTGGCGTGATGTGGCTGGAGAGGGTGTGATTAATGTAATGTTTTATTTTAATGTATGTATCACAGCCCAATCTTGACCACGCCACCAACACAATGCGGCCACTCCCCTTTTCAGCGCCAGCGCTTAGCACCGGCTCACAGTTTCTCTCCTACTCCTTGTCACTCACCGGACTGTGAGTGCTTCTTCCCGGACATTTAGGAACCGTGGCCGTCCACCATCCTGAGGGTCTGCGCATGCGCAGCCCTTTTCTATACTTCAGTGTATACCCCTTTAACTTAATTGGCAGATCAGGCAACCTCCCTATATTAAGCACCTGTGGTCACCACCACGTTGCCTGATCTTGGAGTCTCATTCCTCATGAGTCTCTGAAGGTGTTCCTGTATTACTCGTGTATTCAGCGCTGCTGATACCTGTGGTTTCCAAACCACTTCTACTACTGTGCTTCCATTCCACTTCTACCATCAACTGTATCTTCATGACTGTTTGCTCATCGCTATCCGCTGCCTCCGTGCACTCCAGCTTCTACCTCACTCACCTGCTTCTCATCAAGTCTGTTTGCTGATTTCTATCTGCTGCCTCCGTGCACTACAGTCTCCTGCTTGCAACTCGCCTGTGTTCAACATCGTGACTGCCAGCTGACTACTATCCGCTGCCTCTGTGCACTACAGTCTCCTGCTTGCAACTCGCCTGTGTTCAACATCGTGACTGCCAGCTGATTACTATCTGCCGCCTCTGTGCACCATAGTCTCATCTCATCGTTGCTGTGACTTCCTCGAGACTGCCGCTTTCATTACCATCTGCTACACTTCGTGATCACAGCTCCTGCCCTGCGCTGCACTCCTGTTTCCCATCGCTGTTGGTTCCTGTGGTTGCTACTGGTTACCTCCGTGTGCCGCTGAGTCCTGCCGCGGTGGTCAACGCTATCGTCCATCTCCTGCTGATCCGCTCTCCACGCCTTCACGTGTTCCACTGGTCTCTACCCTCCTGTCAGCATTGGATTTGTATCTCATCTACTACCCTCTGCTGGATCATCTCCATTCTCCTGGGTCCCCTATGAGTCCAGTTCCACGTGTTGCTGACTCCTCTGGATTCGTGTCCCTGTTGGTCTACTCACCTGTGCGCTGCACCTGCTAGACCGCTGCTTCACCTATCCAGGGACTTTCTATCCAGTCGGCCTCCAGCCGCTCAGGTACCGCTGCAATCCCATCTGACTGCTACTGCTGAACCACGGTATGCATACTTCTCATTGACTGTGCTGTGTATTGCATATCTTGCTGGACTGTGTTTGGTTCTCTCTGGAGTCTGCTATCCGCTGAGTCTATTGCCATCATTGACTGTGTTATCATTGTGCTGGACTACTTCAAGAGACTTTCTAGATTGCAGACCTGATCAGTCATTTATATATATATATCTATATTGTGCATATTACTGTGGATCGTGTATAAGGTGCCTGTGTATATCCTGTGTTGCAGTCTTCCCCCGTGCACCTCCTCACATATATATTCAGTGGTACAACTTGCTGATGTCAGACCACTGATCCCTGTTTCCGGTATCACCTGTTCCATTATCCTCTCACATAGCAGTGGTACAACTTGCTACCGCAGACCACTGACTACCTGGATACTTCCACCTGGATTCCATTCCTTCACTCAGACAGCGGTACAACTTGCTACCCGCAGACCGCTGACTCTCATCACCTCCTTGCTTCTGTTGGACATTCCTCCTCACTATAGCAGTGGTACAACTTGCTATCGCAGACCACTGACTACCTTCACGTGTCTTTGTCCATACAGTTCCTTGTGTATCATTACCTCATTATTACCAGTGTTGCTAGTCATAGACTTTCCTGAGCATCTCATCGGCCATCATTTCATGTTCCGTGATCACCCAGCTACCAGAGTACCCTATTACCATCTACATTGCTCTGGTAAGCCTACCATCTGGTGATCCCTGGGTAAAGACTCCTAGTGCCCGTGACAGTAAGATCAGGCCATGACAGACCCAGATACGGAACCTACAGCCAAAGAGATGCTGCGGCATCTGGTTACCCGTATTGCGCAACAGGAAGTTCGCCAACGGCATTTACTGCGGTGTTACCAGGCGTTAGCTTCCCAAAGAACGTCCGTGCAAGATGCCACAACTACTGTTGATGCTCCTGTGCCTTCCTCCGTTTCCCCAGTGCCATCCCAGGTGTTTACGGCTTCCACGCTTCACCTGCCTACTCCGTCAAAATACGATGGAGACCCCAAAACTTGTAGGGGTTTTCTTACTCAATGCTCAGTTCATTTTGAGCTCCAGCCTCAAAATTTTTCTACCCATCGTTCCAGAGTGGCCTATCTTATTTCATTGTTTTCTGGACAAGCTCTCGCATGGGCTTCCCCTCTGTGGGAAAGAAACGATCCATTGTTACAGGATAGTGCCGAATTTATTTCCACGTTCCGAAGTGTATTCGATGAACCAGGTCGTGTTATTTCCGCTGCATCCAGCATTCTTCGTCTTCGCCAAGGATCTCGCACTGTGGCTCAGTACGTCATTCAATTTAGGATCTTAGCCTCTGAACTTCAATGGAACACTGAAGCATTAATTGCCGCCTTCTGGCAGGGGCTTTCCGATAAAATTAAAAACGCACTGACTTCACAAGAACTACCCTCCTCTTTAGAAGATTTGATCTCTCTTTGCCATCGTGTAGACCTGAGGTTTCGTGAAAGAGAACCTGAGAAAACAACTTCGGTTAAAACACCTCTTCTCTCAAATCCTCAATTTCACCCAGCTTCATCTCCGGTGATACCCATGGAGATAGGTCGCTCCAAATTAACTTTAGAGGAGAGGGACCGAAGAATAAAGAATAGACTTTGTATCTATTGTGCCGATTCTACGCATATGCTCAATTCTTGTCCCAGGAAATGCCGGACTCTAACCAATACTGGGGAGATAAGGTTAGGGTTCCTGGAGTCCTCTCCATCTTCAACGAAATTAAAAGCCTGCGCTTTTGATGTTACGATTTCCTTTGCTACCAAATCCTTTGAGTCACAGGCATTGATTGATTCTGGAGCAGCAGGAAATTTCATTTCTAAATATCTAGTGAATCAATGGTCTCTACCAGTGATCACTTTAAAAACACCGATTACTGTGACTGCTATGGATGGATCACGTCTCATCAATGGTCTCATCACCCAGAGTACGTCTCCAGTAACGCTTCAGATTGGTGGGCTACACCATGAAGAGATTTCGTTTTTAATTCTTCCTGTTACGACAAGTCCGATTGTCTTAGGCCTTCCATGGCTTCAATGTCATTCTCCCCAGATTGACTGGCGCACTTCTCAAGTTACATCTTGGGGAGCTGAATGTCATCATCGTTGTCTCTCTCAAATGGTTTCATTCAAAAGACAGCATTCGTCTATTCCACCAGGTCCTCCTCCACAGGATCCTTCATCTACGGATCTGTGTGATAAGGTTCAGTCTGAACGCCTTTCTCGTCATCGGTCGTTCGTAACCTCATCGGACGTTGAAGATGGATCTCAGGAGTTATCTTCAAAAAGTCAAGTGCTGGTGGTTCACGGTCACCATCCGTCTTTTCCGGAATTTCCTGCCCTCCCGCCCACCCAAGTTCCTGCTGTGGAGACTGCTTGTCAGACCTTCAAAAATATCTGGTCTCAGGTCAAAACCTGTTTAAAGAAGACATCTAACAAATATAAGTCTTTCGCAGATAAGAAGAGGCGGGCTATTCCACCACTAAAAATTGGAGATCGTGTCTGGTTATCTACCAAAAATATTCGTTTGAAGGTTCCATCTTTGAAATTCGCCCCTCGTTTTATTGGTCCATATAGGATCATTCAAGTTATCAATCCAGTATGTGTTAAACTTCTTCTTCCTAAGAATCTTCGGATTTCCAATGCCTTCCATGTGTCCTTGCTCAAACCTCTCATCATCAACCGTTTCTCGACTCCTCCCTCAGCACCGCAGCCAGTTCAAGTTCATCAGGAGGAGGATTTCGAGATCACTGAGGTATTGGATGCAAAAATTTCGCGAGGAGTCCTCCGTTTCCTCGTTCATTGGAAGGGCTTTGGTCCTGAAGAGCGTTCATGGATCAAAGCTGAAGATCTTAATGCTCCTGCCCTTCTGAAGAAGTTTTATTCCAAAAATCCGGACAAGCCCGGTTCCAGGCGTTCTGTGCCCACCTTTAAAAGGGGGGGTACTGTCACTCACCGGACTGTGAGTGCTTCTTCCCGGACATTTAGGAACCGTGGCCGTCCACCATCCTGAGGGTCTGCGCATGCGCAGCCCTTTTCTATACTTCAGTGTATACCCCTTTAACTTAATTGGCAGATCAGGCAACCTCCCTATATTAAGCACCTGTGGTCACCACCACGTTGCCTGATCTTGGAGTCTCATTCCTCATGAGTCTCTGAAGGTGTTCCTGTATTACTCGTGTATTCAGCGCTGCTGATTCCTGTGGTTTCCAAACCACTTCTACTACTGTGCTTCCATTCCACTTCTACCATCAACTGTATCTTCATGACTGTTTGCTCATCGCTATCCGCTGCCTCCGTGCACTCCAGCTTCTACCTCACTCACCTGCTTCTCATCAAGTCTGTTTGCTGATTTCTATCTGCTGCCTCCGTGCACTACAGTCTCCTGCTTGCAACTCGCCTGTGTTCAACATCGTGACTGCCAGCTGACTACTATCCGCTGCCTCTGTGCACTACAGTCTCCTGCTTGCAACTCGCCTGTGTTCAACATCGTGACTGCCAGCTGATTACTATCTGCCGCCTCTGTGCACCATAGTCTCATCTCATCGTTGCTGTGACTTCCTCGAGACTGCCGCTTTCATTACCATCTGCTACACTTCGTGATCACAGCTCCTGCCCTGCGCTGCACTCCTGTTTCCCATCGCTGTTGGTTCCTGTGGTTGCTACTGGTTACCTCCGTGTGCCGCTGAGTCCTGCCGCGGTGGTCAACGCTATCGTCCATCTCCTGCTGATCCGCTCTCCACGCCTTCACGTGTTCCACTGGTCTCTACCCTCCTGTCAGCATTGGATTTGTATCTCATCTACTACCCTCTGCTGGATCATCTCCATTCTCCTGGGTCCCCTATGAGTCCAGTTCCACGTGTTGCTGACTCCTCTGGATTCGTGTCCCTGTTGGTCTACTCACCTGTGCGCTGCACCTGCTAGACCGCTGCTTCACCTATCCAGGGACTTTCTATCCAGTCGGCCTCCAGCCGCTCAGGTACCGCTGCAATCCCATCTGACTGCTACTGCTGAACCACGGTATGCATACTTCTCATTGACTGTGCTGTGTATTGCATATCTTGCTGGACTGTGTTTGGTTCTCTCTGGAGTCTGCTATCCGCTGAGTCTATTGCCATCATTGACTGTGTTATCATTGTGCTGGACTACTTCAAGAGACTTTCTAGATTGCAGACCTGATCAGTCATTTATATATATATATCTATATTGTGCATATTACTGTGGATCGTGTATAAGGTGCCTGTGTATATCCTGTGTTGCAGTCTTCCCCCGTGCACCTCCTCACATATATATTCAGTGGTACAACTTGCTGATGTCAGACCACTGATCCCTGTTTCCGGTATCACCTGTTCCATTATCCTCTCACATAGCAGTGGTACAACTTGCTACCGCAGACCACTGACTACCTGGATACTTCCACCTGGATTCCATTCCTTCACTCAGACAGCGGTACAACTTGCTACCCGCAGACCGCTGACTCTCATCACCTCCTTGCTTCTGTTGGACATTCCTCCTCACTATAGCAGTGGTACAACTTGCTATCGCAGACCACTGACTACCTTCACGTGTCTTTGTCCATACAGTTCCTTGTGTATCATTACCTCATTATTACCAGTGTTGCTAGTCATAGACTTTCCTGAGCATCTCATCGGCCATCATTTCATGTTCCGTGATCACCCAGCTACCAGAGTACCCTATTACCATCTACATTGCTCTGGTAAGCCTACCATCTGGTGATCCCTGGGTAAAGACTCCTAGTGCCCGTGACACTCCTCTATGGAGGGGGGCCCTGAAGGTTCACTGTACCTGTGCCCCAAATTTCTCTTGGCATTTCTGTACATACCATTGTCTGATACTGGTGATTCCACAGCGCTGTACAGAGAACTCATTCACATCAGTCCCTGCCCAATTGGAGCTTACAGTCTAAATTCCCTAACACACATACATACAGACAGACAGAGAGAGAGACACTAGGGTCAATTTTGATAGCAGCCAATTAACCTACCAGTATGTTTTTGGAGTGTGGGCGGAAAACAGAGCACCCGGAGGAAACTCACGCAAACACAGGTAGAACATACAAACTCCACACAGATAAGGCCATGGTCGGGAATTGAACTCATGACCCCAGCGCTGTGAGGCAGAAGTGCTAACCACTGAGCCACCGTGCTGCATCATCATCATTATTTTCTGGAACAGAGGTGGGCCTGTGTGCTTTAAATGTCAGGGCTGATTTTTAGTCCCAGTTCGGCCCTGTCAGAAGGTGATTTAATCCAAAGAACATTGCTCTAAGATAGCTTTGACATAAGCCTGAAAGCAAGCAACCTGTACCCTTTCATTGAAAATTTGGTTTACATTTAAGGGAGTTCTCTGCTTTGGTGGAAAGCAAGAGGTTTAATTCCCCTTTTGCTGCCAAAAGTTATAGTCCTCTGGTGAACCCGCAGATTTGTGGATCTAGTCTAGTTTGTTTACCAAATTAGAGGCATGAAGTAATTTCTGCATCCTCAGTTTTTTTAGTATACGTAGCTGCTCTGATTAAACTACCTCAAATTGCAGCCTTATGGGCATCCTAAATAATTATAGGTGAGATTGATGGGTCAGCATTGGTTGTATAGTAATGTCGGAGTTCAGTATAAATTTGTAATTTTAAGTTGAAGTAAGTAGAGTTCACTTATTTATGCGCCATGTAAATTGCCACTGTCCAATCTAAAGGCCCACAATATTCATCGTTGTCAGGCCATGATCTGACCAACTGCTGGGGAGAATATAAACACTAAGGACAATTGATTATATGTTAATTTATGTATTTTTATTATTTTTATGTTGTTACAAGTCACATATTTAGATATCACTCTAAAGAGATAGGCTGACTAAACCCCATTCTCTTTTATGATAACACCTTTGCACTGCTACAGGTGAGTTCCATAACTCCCAACATTCCAAACAATCAGGATAAAAGTCCTTGCTGTTCAGACGGTGGGACAGTCCCCAAGAATCTGGACTGTTCCATGTAAATCAGGACAGTTGGGAGATATGTGTATGTGCATAGGAGCCAAGATTTTAAAATGATTGGAGCTGCTCAAGTTACCCCCTCTCAATACTGTTCCCTAATACAAACATTTATCTGGCCATTCACTTATGTAGCTATTTCCTACACCGTATATCTGGGGAATCAGGAGGTCTTTGCCTCTGAGTATTTAATCTCCCACCAGGGAAGCCAATTACATTTGCTATACATATCTCTGCATCTGATGTGTTAGTTCTGACATCTGATATCTGCATAGTAAAGTTTATTTTGGAAATCAACTTCAATATGTGTGGAATAGTTTTTAACTTCAAGTATTTTAGGATCACTACTTACAGTATTACAATATGTGAGATAAAAGGGGTGGGGGAACAATACTGCAAACCCTTCTTGGATCTTCAGATAAAATAAGATGGGTTTTAAAAGTATTAAAGTTCTTCTCCTAGGAGAGAATAAGCAATGGTAGCATAATGACACCATATTTGTGCAGTAAATTAAACTCTTACTGTATGACCATTTATAAATATCTTTCCCATATCTTCAAATTAAGATGGCAGACGCACTTTACTTGAATGCGCCGGCATCTACTCCTGCTGTAAAGTTTCTGCCCCTATGACCTCTAACCATAGCGTTCAAAATGAGCACTATAGACCTGATTTGGAATTGGACATAAATATGTCTGTGCCACATAAAATGTGCTTTGATGCAATGCACATGAGTCAAAACTTATACCAAAATTTAGATTTACAGTCATGGCCAAAAGTTTTGATAATGACACAAGTATTGATTTTCACAACGTTTGCTGCTTCAGTGTTTTTAAACCTTTTTGTCAGATGTTGCTATGGTATACTGAAGTAAAATTACAAGCATTTAATAAGTGTCAAACGCTTTTATTGATAAATACATTAAGTTTATGCAAAGAGTCAATATTTGTAGTGTTGATCCTTTGTTTTGAAGAACTCTACAAATCGCCCTGGCATGCTGTCAATCAACTTCTGGGCCACATACTGATTGATTGCAGCCCAATCTTGCCTAATCAATGCTTGGAGTTTGTCAGAATTTGTGGGTTTTTGTTTGTCTACCTGCCTCTTGCGGATTGACAGCAAGGGATTAAGATATGGGGAGTTTCTTGGCAATGGACCCAAAATTTCAATGTTTTGATACCTGAGCCACTTATTTATCACTTTTGCCTTATGGCAACGTTCTCCATCATGCTGGAAAAAGCAGTGTTCGTCACCAAACTGTTCTTGGATGATTGAGAGAAGTTGTTCTTGGAGGATGTTTTGGTACATTCTTTATTCATGGCTGTGTTCTTATCCAAATTTGTGAGTGAGCCCAATCCCTTCGCTGAGAAGCAACCCTACACATGAATGGTCTCAGGATGCTTTACTGTTGGCATTACACAGGACTAATGGTAGTGTTCACCTTTTCTTCTCCGGACAAGCGTTTTTCCAGATGCCTCAAACAATCTGAAAGGAATTCATCAGAGAAAATGACTTTACCCCAATCCTCAGCAGTCCAATCCCTGTACCTTTTGCAGAATATCAGTCTATCCCTGATGTTTTTCCTGGAGAGAACTGGCCTCTTTGCTGGCCTTCTTGACATCAGGCCATCCTCCAAAAGTCTTCACCTCATTGGGCGTGCAATTGCACTCACACCTGCCTGCTGCCATTCCTGAGCAAGCTCTGCACTGGTGGTGCCCTGATCCCGCAGCTGAATCAACTTTAGGAGACAGTCATGGTGCTTGCTGGATGTTCTTGGGTGCTCTAAAGCCTTCTTCACAACTATTGAACCTCTCTCCTTGAAGTTCTTGGTGATCCAATAAATGGTTGGTTTAGGTGTAATCTTACTAGCAGCAATATTCTTGCCTGTGAAGCCCTTTTTGTGCAAAGCAATGATGACTGCACATGTTTCCTTGCAGGTAACCATGGTTAACAGAGAAAGAACAATTATTTCAAACACCACCCTTTTTTTTAAAGCTTCCAGTCTGTTATTCAAAATCAATCAGCTTGACAGAGTGATCTCCAGCCTTGTCCTCATTATTAAAGTTATTTTATTGTTTACCAATAATCACTGTCTATGCGATTTGTGTGGTTCCAACTCCCAAAGCGATTTATTAGTAAAAGCAAAAGAGTAACAATTAAATAAATAAGTACAGCCGATACATATGCTGCGCTGCTGGATCCAGCTTACTGTCATTCAATCTTGTAGTTTGTGGTCAAAGAGACTGTAAGCTAATTCCAGAGAGCAATATAAATACATTTGGTGTTACAGTTAATAAAATACAGATGACTTGGCATGTTTTCATAGGTTCAGGCATCAGGGCAGTCCAGTATAGTGTATTCATATGTCAATTCAAACGACACCCTCCAAGGGTGGGGGTCAGGTCTCCAAGGGTGGGGGTCAGATGCCTACCAATCTTCCCAAGAAAAGCTAGTTCAAACTGGTCTATTTACATTATACTCACAATACCATTCTGATCACGAATTCCCTATATTCCATAACTAGCATACATGAAGTGCGATCTCATAGCTGATAGAACCGAATCACTAAGGATAAATAGGTGATTAGAATGACACCAAACATGATATGTTTCCTGTAACCTGAACCTTAGATCTCCATAAAGTGCTCCTTACCATTGTCATATATAACTATAAATTCAATAACATTTGTTCATAAAAGACTGGGTTGGAACTATTATAAAAATGAACTATGTACAAGTGAATGTGTAAGTGTATCCGTGAGTTATTTATCGTGCAATTGCATCACAGCACGTGGCGTACTGATTGTAATTGCACGGTAAACCAATATTAATCAATATACTTTCTTTCATCCAATTATTCGACTTTGACATTGTCAACACTCTCACCTGTGTTAATGAAAAAAATCACTGACCTGATGTCAGCTGGTCCTTTTGTTTTGTGGCAGGGCTGAAATGCAGTGTGAATGTTGTTTTTGGGATATAGTTCATTGTCATGGCAAAAGAGGGACTTTGAAATGAATTGCAATTCATCTGATCACTCTTCATGTCATTCTGGAGTATATGCAAATTTCCATCATAAAAACTGAGGCATCAGACTTTGTGAAAAATAATATTTGTGTCATGCTCAAAACTTTTGGCCATGACTGTACACTTTATTTACACTTACAGCACCTTGCACCTGGAGAGGTGGATTAGGACATTCATGTGTGCAGTCAGTACAGTAAAGGCATTAAAGACAAATGAAGCATATACCCCTAGAGATGCATTCTATTCAAAGTGGGTTGTCCCCCTGCTTTAGTGGGATCCAGCCTCAGGCTGTAGTACTGATGCTGGTCATTGACTGGAGGGGGCACATTCATTCTTAAATTATTTACTTATTTTATTTTTGCTCTGTAACGATACATGTTGATGACATTATCATTATGAGCACTTGTCTTTACACCAGCCTTAGGGACCCGCTCCAGACTTCTTAGACCAAAAGCCCCATAAAGTATTTCTAACTAATTAGAGTGGGATGAGGAGTAACTAGTTATGAGGTGTATTTAAACATTTAAAGAATATTTGTATTGTGCGGCCTTCCAAAATCTGTTCCCGAGCAGCTGTCCTATTTTGCTTTTTTATAGGTTCACACCTCCAGAACTGTTTCTAGGGGCAGGCAGGAGCCTGGGCCCGAGAGTTGTGATGACTTGTGTGACTTGCTCTGCCCCATGCCCCTTCCTCTCCACTTTCCCCTACTTCCCTCACTTATCCAACCATGGCCCTTTTGTCTCCTGGGGTGAAGACTGTATGGGAGACAGTGATGAAGATGATGCCAGCACAGGTGGGAGAATAGGAAAACCACCTATCTCCCACAGCCAGACATGGGATATGAGGTCAGCCAACAGAAGAGACATGGTGGAGAATGGGGAAGATATGTAAGGCCACGGATGAAGCATGTGTTATGGTACGAACAGCCAAACTGAAAAATACCGAAAACAAAATAAAAACCACAATGCTGGAAGTGTGAGATGAGCCACAGCACTTTGGAAAAGACACGCTATAAACAATAGCTGGGAGCCAGCGATGTTTTAAGTGTGTGTATTCAATGTTACATCTGTGGTGTTTGTATATGTGGTCAGGGCAAGGTCACCATCAGGGGGTCTGATGGGGGGGCTGTACTGACAAGGGACACAGACTGCCAAGGAAGCCCACTGTGACCTGCCTGCTCCACCACTTTAAATTGAACTTTAAAAAGAACAAAACATTCCCAGCTATGCTGCAGATCCCAGTCTCTGATAGGCTGGGAACATGACGCTCAGTGACCTCATCAGCATGTGGTACGCTACCAGTCTATCAGTGAGTGAGAGAGCCGTAGTGGAGGAACGTAGGCAGAGAAATATCAAAGTCATTGAATTGGGGGGGGTATCTGCTCCTTCACAAGAGGAGCAAAAAAGGGAAATAGCGAGGTAGTATCTGGATCCATTCATGGTTCTGAAGTCACTTGTTTGTGTAGAACGTCCTGACATCACTGACACAGTATTGTATTACACTGCCTCGTCACTGCCAGAATACGCAGATTTCTTGGCACATTAAATAAACAACCTTAGTATTGTCAACAGCTATCTCCTGACTGCTCATTTTCTATCTATATACAGCACAAATTCCATGGAGATCATTATTATGGACTGTGGTTATATTTACTGAGGAACTAAATAATTTAGCAAATTAATAAAATGTTTATATACACCGATCAGCCATAACATTAAAATAATTGACAAGGGAAGTAAATAACATTGATTATCTTGTTACAATGGCAACTACATTTAACATTTCTGTTCATTGTTTATGTTTTTTTCTGTGAAATAAAAAGACAAAAAAAAGAACTACTATCAATGCTGCCGTAAAAGTCTAAAAATGTTTTTTATTTAAACATTTTAACTGGTATTTTATAAAGTAGTATTATTTTAGGACTGGTGGTTTAGTTATGGTCCATTGGTACTATCTATTATATTGATCAGTCTTCATCTAAAACTATGACATCATTATTGCATGTAGAATCTTCATCATCTATTACTATATCATCATTATTGTATGTATAGTCTCTGGATTTTGTCAATTTAGGAAGTGCCTTAGTTTTCCTGGTGCCAGCAGTGTAGTTGGTCATCTCCAGTATTTTCATGTGAGGAATCATTGTTACATCAGTCACATTCATTAATATGGGGAGAGTATTCTGAGGCCCTACAGACGTTCCCCTTGTGTAGCTCATCTGACCCTCAATTAGCCATGGATCTGCCTTATGTGCTGTGCTCTCTCTGTCACCAAATGCTGGGAGTGTTGTAGCTGTTTGTCGCATTGCAGTTGTCTCTGTTTTCTGTTTTTTACTTTGGCGTAATGGTTTAAGTGGACGGGTCTTTAGCTCTTCTTTGATCTTATAGAACGGTTGTCTCTTACTGTCTGCAGTGTTGCTGGTAATCTTATTTGATTTTAGTTTTACTGTGGCAAGATTTGTATAGGGCCTCTTAGGATGACCAGAGTTTGTGTTTAAAGTCATTTGAGAGTGTTGATTGGCCTTATGAGATTTTGAAGTGAACTTAGAAGAAGATTCATCCTTCTCTTCTGGCAACACAATTGGTTTGTTTGATGTAGATCGGTTTTCTGTTATTTCAATGAACTGTGAATATATAAAGAGTAGAAAACATCATTGACTTTGAATTAAATTCATAATCTCAATCTTGGAAATAATTTTAAGCATGAACAGGCAATCTGTGGTTCTCTAGTTGTTGCAGAATTACATGTATCATAATGCTAGCACGTCTACAATTCTACAACAATTGGAGAACCGTGGGTTACCCAAGCCTGCTTTAAGGAATAAACTCTTGAAAGAATGTAAGTGTCTTTTCCTCACCTCTGATGGTAACAGGTTCTGTTCTCTTTCTAGTTCATAATTGAGGGTACGGAAATCTTCGTCGGTATCTAGGAACAGGTCTGTGTCTAAGAATGCTGATTTGATGATTTCCTCGTCCTAGGAACAGATTAATAATCACTGTGTAAATGTCAGGACTTAATTGGTGCGGGTAGATAGCAATATCTAGGACATAGTTATTAAGGATTATTTGCGAATGAGCAAAGTTGTGGCCCTAGAGAGAAAATACCTTTATGATGTCATGCACCTATGATTGCGCCTGTTTATACAGGTTCTCCTAGGGATTGGTGCTACTAGATTGTGGTGACTGCAGGGATCTAAAACTGTGCTCCTTAAGATACGAGGAGCTGGGAAGGTGTTACGTTTTCAATATGAACTTATATGTGATATATATATATATATATATTTATATATATATATATATATATATATATATATATATATATATATATATATATATATATATATATATTGATATGTTTATTCAGGTTCTCCAGCACCTCATTCTGCTCACAGGCAAAACAAGATATATTAACATACAATAAGATATATAAATGACCTTCTGGGGTATTTCACTTTTAGTAGATGACTGCTAAGTCACTTTGACACTCAAAATGACATTATATTTACATATGGGCAGAGGTGGGGAACAGATGTTAGCCTGGACTTTCAATTAAAAGCCTTTCGCTGAAATTGGGTACATTTTGTGAAGAACAGAGCAGTTTTATAGGCACAAGTAACAAGCTAAACAAAAATGAAAATATACAAATATGATAAAAGTCAGAGAACTACATGTATCAGAATGCAGCACTTATAGTTTAGCAACAATCTGAGAACCATTGGTTACCCAAGGCTGCCTTAAGAAATAAACTGTTATAAGTTAATGGCATTCAAGTGTCCTTTCCTCACCTGAAATGGAAACAAGTTCTTGTCTCTCTTCAGTTCCTTATTGAGTGTTTGGAAATCTATATCTCTTTCCGGGAACAGCATTCCGTCTAAGAGTGATGGCTTGATGATATCTTCAACCTAATAACAGATTCATAATCGCTGTATAAATGTCAGGATTTAACAGTTTTGAGTAGAAATCAATGTCTCTTGGATATAGTCATTAAGTATTATTTGTGACTGTATATAGGTGCGGTGCTGCAGAGAAAATACCATTGTGATTGTTTGGTGCTACTAAATTGTGGAGACTACAGAGGTGTAAAGCTGTGCTCCTTCTGATATGAGGAGCTGGGGGATTGGGAAGTTCCAGTTTCAACATGATCTGGGCACAAGACAGCACTTCAACCTGCTCACATGTAAAACAAGATATATTAACATACAATAAAATATATAAATTAGCTATTGGGGGTATTTCACTTTTAGTAGATGGCTGCTGAGTCCCTTTCCCCACTCAAAATATCATTATTTTTACATATGGAGAGGCAGACAACGTATATCAGTCTGTACATTCAATGAAAAGTCTTTTGCGCAAACTGGGTACATTTTATGAAGAACAGAACATTTTTATAGCCACAAATAACAAGATTAACAAAAATGAAAATATGCAAATGCATATATGTCAGAAAGGATGAAATGTATCAGAATGCTGGCACTTATAGTTCTACAACAATCAGATCACCATGGCTGACCCAACCCCGCTGTAAGGAATAAATTGTTAAAAGGTGAAAACATTTAAGTGTCCTTTCCTCACCTCCAATGGTAAGATGTTCTCTTCACGCTCCAGTTCATCATTGAGGGCTTGGATATCTATCTCCCTATCCGCGGACAGAATTGCGTCTAAGAATGCCGGTTTGATGATTTCTTCAACCTAGGAACAGATTCGTAATCACTGTGTAAATGTCAGGATTTAACTGGTGCAAGTAGGTATAAATGTATCTTGGACATAGTCATTAAGGATTATTTTTGACTGTATATAGGTGCGGTGCTGCAGAGAAAATACCATGCTGATTGTTTGGTGCTACTAAATTGTGGAGACCACAGAGGTGTAAAGCTGTGCTCCTTCTGATATGAGGAGCTGGGGGATTGGGAAGTTCCAGTTACAACATGATCTGGGCACAAGACAGCACTTCAACCTGCTCACATGTAAAACAAGATATATTAACATACAATAAAATATATAAATTAGCTATTGGGGGTATTTCACTTTTAGTAGATGGCTGCTGAGTCCCTTTCCCCACTCAAAATATCATTATTTTTACATATGGAGAGGCAGACAACGTATATCAGTCTGTACATTCAATGAAAAGCCTTTTGCGCAAACTGGGTACATTTTATGAAGAACAGAACATTTTTATAGCCACAAATAACAAGATTAACAAAAATGAAAATATGCAAATGCATATATGTCAGAAAGGATGAAATGTATCATAATGCTGGCACTTATAGTTCTACAACAATCAGATAACCATGTGTTACCCAACCCCGCTTTAAGAAATAAATTGTTAAAAGGTGAAAACATTTAAGTGTCCTTTCCTCACCTCCAATGGTAAGATGTTCTCTTCACGCTCCAGTTCATCATTGAGGGCTTGGATATCTATCTCCCTATCCGCGGACAGAATTGCGTCTAAGAATGCCGGTTTGATGATTTCTTCAACCTAGGAACAGATTCGTAATCACTGTGTAAATGTCAGGATTTAACTGGTGCAAGTAGGTATAAATGTATCTTGGACATAATAATTAAAGATTGTTTGCGAATGTGCACAGCTGCGGCCCTGTAGAGAAAATACCGCAATGATGTCATACACCTATGATTGTGCCTGTAAATACAGGTTCTCCTACTGATTGGTGCTACTAGATGATTGTGACCTCAGGGGTGTAAAACTGTGCTCCTTCTGATATGAGGAGCTGGGGTGGGGGATTGGGAACTTCCATTTTCAATATGGACTGTGTACAAAACAGCACTTCAGTCTGCTCACATGCAAAACAAGATATATTATCACAGAATAATATATTTAAATAAATAAAAATAAATATACAATGTCCTCTTACTATTATCTCATCTTGATAAGATAAAAATTAGTTTTCAAGGAGATTAACATTGTAAAAGTTGTTATTAATTACTGGAGTGATCCAGAGAGGATGGTAGGCAGGACTTCCAGAGTGACATTTATGTATTTCTAGCATTTGATTTCCCCTCTCTGACTGCGATCCTGCAAACAGTAATGTAGAGCATTGCTGGAGGATACTTTCCAAAGCACAAGGTGGGCGTCCTCCTTACACACCCTGCTGCCAGATAGCCAGATTTGTGCAACTTAATTACCTGGATAATATGTGATTAGTAAATGATCTTTAGTATGTTTTTTGAAGATTATGTATATTATTTTACCAAGAGCAATGAAACACTGAAGATCATATAGAACTATACAATACAGATCTGGTGCCATTGGTGATCTGTATAACAGGTATTTTACCTGTGACAGGAACTCCGGCTGATCACACAGAGTCTCTATGTAATGTAGAAGTTCTGCTTCAGGTGAGTCCTCTGATGAGCGTCCTTCTACTCTCTTTGGGAGCTTTACACTACGCGGCCAATTAAGTGTCTCCATGTAGCCTGGGGCGATCTTCCGGTGTTGTCTGTAGAGATGTCTCTTCAGCCATTTCTTCTGTCTTTCATAGCACAGGTGACTTCTATTATGTTTTATGTTCCATTTATCTGCTGGGAGAAGAAGAGGGTCTAGAAACAGATTAGTGAAGGCCTGTCAATAAAATTCTATACAGTCACAGTACACAGGATGTAAAAGCCACATCTACATAAACTTACTGTAGGGCCCAGGTCAAACACTTGATAAGAGGATCCTTCTTACTACATACCTGCTCGCACACGTCTATTAGTGTGCACAGTGCTCTTTTTGCTTATACTGTCCTGTACTGGACTCTCAGAGTGTTCATTGATCTCTATTTCCATCACTGATTGTACTTTGTTTTTAGCTTGCTCGTCATAGATGTCCACTTGTACAGCAGTTTCAGTCATTGGTGTTATCTCTTCATGAATGCCAGCTTCTAATGACCCTTCTGTCTCCATATTGATGTCATATGTTTTTCTTCCTTCTGCCTGCCGCTGGATAGATGCCTCTTTCTGCTTTGCTTCATCTTGCTCAAATTCTATGAACCTAAACCACACACAACCAGTTTAGAAATGGGGTAATAAAGTGGATAGCCTGTTGTTATGCTAGTTTAGGGAGAAAAACTTACTTCTTAGCCATCTCGTAGAAGATCTTACGGTCAGCTTCACTGGTTTTTAACCATTCTTTTACAGTGTAGCGCACACCCTCCATTACCTTCATATCAGGACGAAGACGCGTAAGAGAGCGGAGAACTGGGCTGTGAATAATAAAATTAGATTACAGTTTAGTTTAATATTATTTATACAAACATTTTAGTCCTTCTAATCAATTGTTATTAGAACAGTGAAAAGCGCTATGTATATTGCAAAAAAATATCACCTGTAATGTGAATTGAAATGTGATTAATATATGATTTATTTACAGTCCCATCTCTGTTTTCACTCACTGTTTTTTTTTTTATTCACTGTCATTAGTTTTTTTTACTATTGTTACCAGTTTGTATCTGCAAGGACATAGGGGTATATTCAGTTATGTGTTCCAGTAGACATTGTATTTTAAATGTCTTACTGAGACGCAGTTGGGTTTATGTGATTCTGGTTATCATATTCTGGCTGATGCTGATATACATGTATGATAATTGAAATTTGGTATGATACTTATATTAGTTTTACAATATTTCCAATTTAAATTCTATTACAAAAATGTAGATTTTTTTAACTAGCTAAAATGCAAATTAAACATTTCTCTCCCAGTTTGCTTGTTGATTTTTTAAGAGTACCCATCGTCTACACAAAGTGGAGGCAGCGATTGTGTTGACTGAACCAATATTCATGCCTCATATCTCAATGTCACTAGATTCTGGTGTACGTATGTGGTACAGTCTGATGACTATTGTTTCAGCCAACAAAGTTAATTTACACCCATGTAAGAAATAGACAAACCTTCTTTCTCCACTGTAGAAATACATTGCATTATTTCCTCTTACATTATTTCCTATTGATTATGGCAATGGGACCATCCCCACCTCTGTAACCCTCATTGCTGGTCCTGACTTCAAAATAATGTTCATGTTAAAATAAAGAAGTGGGCACCTTCTCAGTATCCTGGATTAGCCCCTGTGCTAGACAGCCTGGGCTAATTTCCTCTATAAATGGGAGACCACAAATGTTTATGCAAAAAAATAATCTCTAAAAAAAAGCTCTGCTTTTTATTTCTTTTAAAAAAATTTGGTACAATGCACAAGGGTCTTAGCGACTCATGTCCATTATGCTAGAACACTGAGATGGCATAGTTGGCATTTTATGGGTCACAGCTTATGGTGATCAGGAGGAACCCCATCGCTGTTCAGCAAGGGTTGGTAGCCTCTTGCAGGGTAGGCATGCTGTTTTTCTGGCCTTCCCATAAAGGTACAAGCCATTTGCTGACCAGACCAAATATAATTTCTGGAGTTTCATATTTCTCTGATTGAAGCCACATAAAAGAAACCTTTATATATACGTTTCCTGTAGACGGGAGCCCCATATGGTTTTAGGACTTATCAAATTTGAATGGATTGTTATGCCTTCACTTGTACTCTTAAACACAGCCTCTCAGTACAGAGGAACAAGCACAAATTAAACATTTTAAATTATCTACAGACAGTGAAGGCCATTATAAAAATGTGCAGAGTGCTATCACTGGTTCCTATTAAATTAAATTGAATTGAAATTCATGGAGTATTTTTCTTATTCCAAATCTGTCCATAAAATTCACCATGTTTCGTTTTACCCCAAAAACACCAAACAGCAGAATGAATTATCTGTCTCTCTGATATATCTATAACTTTGGTAAAATGTTCCCTTGCAAATACAATGTAACATTACTTTACCATGAATTGGTAAAGAAAAGCAGAACCCACAGATTTTATGATTGGTACTTTGGTCTTTTGCATAAGCTGCTAATGAATAATACGCCAACGGGTCAGATGATTGGCACAGACCTGCCAGAATTTGGACATTAATTAATTTAAAAGATAATTAGAGGAAATAATGTACCAGACAAATGTATCCTTTGAAACGGGTCATATTAGCAAATCTGTCAATCGAGAGATTAATATTCTATATAGTTACACAGATAGAACATAAGTCATTTTAAATGTGTTTACGGCAGATTACTAACATGGAGTTATAGAATATTTCTTTATTATCATAGAATACAAGTTGTACAATATGGAAAGACATTATGTACCAATCACAAATATGTAAGTAAGCATTCCCATTTAATGTCAAGATTTAAGTTGTCTGACACATGTATGTAACCAATACATCACTACAAGCTTTTACCCTCTTTTATCAATCAATTCAGCTCAGAAGGAATCCTTAAAATGTCCTTCAATGAGCTTACTGACAGGTAATCAGGTCTGTAGAGGAAAAATAATCCCCAATTATTAAACCCTTATATAACATAGTTTTATTAAGCCTTTACATTTGTCATGGCATACTCTTTATAGAAAAACTGCTTGCTAACTTTATTTAATGTTTAGTAACATCATACTGTTATTTATTGTACAGTATGTTATGGAATGGAAACATTTATACATTTGTGAATATAATAAATGTTCTTTCACATGAGAATACATTACATTGTGCCTATCTGTATGTGCTTTAGTATGTTACTCACATCATGAAGCAGGACAGGGCCTCTGTATCGGGGAAGCAGGGTACATTTCTTCTGACCAGTGTATTATATTTTTGCCAGTATTTGAAATGTTCATGTAAAGTTCTAATGCCGCTGGAGCTAGATCTATTACCCATGGTGGAAGAACTGGGCCCAGTCCCTGGCATCATTGGAAGTTGTCTTTGGCTGTAACCAAGACTCTCTAACATCGCTGTGGTTGATGGAACATTCGTCATTTGCAAATTGATGTTAATTTCTGGCTTCCCTCCTATCCAGTTGAAGTTTGATTTAGCAGGTACATTGGCCGTGGTGGGTGTCAGCCATGTTTTTTCTGGAGCAAACACCTGTGTCAATCCTGGTTTCAAAGTTGGTGTTTCCACAGCATGCACTGTTTGCAGATCATGTAACATTCCTGGAGTTTCAGCAGGTGCATTTATTCTTCTGGGTGGAAGACTCCCTGGTATCAACAATGTTGTTGCTGGAGCTTTTGCTGGAGTCAATACTGGCATCATCACTGTTGGTGCTGGAGTGTTCACTACATGCCACCTTTGGGGCAGTTCTGCTCTTCCTCCCCTGTTGTTTATAGTTAAAGTGAAGCCCGTTGATTGATTACTGTTAGCATTAGTCTGCAGTACAGTCTTGTTGGAATTCGCAGTCAGAATGAATGTGTTTGGTTGAACACTACCTGGCATCAGCAATGTTTGAGCTGTAGTATTTACTGTATGCATTGTCTGAGTCATTCCAGGTTTCCCCACTATGCAGTGTTTGGGAGTTGAGAGGCTGTTACGTCTCAGGCTATCATTTGTAGCACTGAGGATACTCTTGTTGGAGTCATTTGGTAAAATAGTCACGTTGTTCGAGTTAATAACACACACTGGTCGTAGTATTTCATTGCCCCAAATTATTGTGGGTGGAACATTAGGGCTCAACACTGTGGACAGCTGTGAGTTGATTTCCTGTTTGTTCAGGAAAGTCATAGTGACCTTGAAAATAACAATAATTGTGAGTTAATATTTACATCAATATTTCTTATAATATAGAAAAAACTGATTATTCATACAGTTTCATCAATATATACAACATCTTTCAAATTAGCTGTGTTATATTCTTTATCTTTAAACCGACCTAGCAAAATGTGTTTAAATTATTGTAAATGCTTTTGGGAACTTTAGTATTGATATTATGACACAGTTTAAACAGACAGGGCCTGATTCATTAAGGAACGCATAATGGACAAAATTTTGTTTTTCTAAAAACCTAGATAGAAATTACACACCTGTATTCATGTACAAGCGGATCTTAAGACATGTTTCTAGATGAATACGGGTGTATGCTCTAACTATACGGTACTTGCCGTATGCAGACAGGCATAGCACACTGTAGAATATGAACAATGCATATGCACATAAAAATATTATTAAATACATTAGCATCTGTTAAAAATATAATCATTCATAAAAATGATTTGACTTTTTTTATCATGAAATAAATATATCACAATGTTCTTAATGACTACTGTACGTAAAATGCATTTTTATAGTGATGGCCATCTCATACACGACCATCATCAAAATCAATTAGCACTTACACCTGCCCAGTAGCTGGTGCAAGTGATACGGCTAAAACTCATGTACTTGAGAGATGCCTAGAGTGTGAATCAGACGGATGTGTGCATTCAACCTTGGCACGCCCTTACTGTACATTGACTACTTGCAAACGTCCTTTGCCTGACCCTTACAATGGTAGGCTGTTGGAAATGTACTTTACGTTGAAAGGTGAATTGCATGCACATGTGTTCACTGGCGTATAGTCCATTTCTGAGCATGTTTCTTAATGAATCAGGCTCACAAAGTATAAAAAAAACTATCAATACAATAATAGATTATATTACATTTTATAGTAGCGTCAGCTACTGGTATGTACTGAGACTAGAACATCATTTACTGGTTTATTTCCATAGGATGTTCACTTGTCTATGCCAGTGATTAAATCGAGTTTGATCAATACATTTATAGATTATAGCCTTTTCCACACCAGTAGGAGACCTTGTCTCTGGGTTAAGTTGCTATCATGGGGTTGATTTCTTCAGTGTCCCAGGTCACAGTATAAATAAAAATGTTCTTTATTCAATAACACAAGGCAATAAGAAGTATTATAGAGCTATAGGAATGATTGAACATGATGAATATATGAAGAACAGTTTACTTTTAACTCCTTGTATTACTGGTCTGGTTGTACAGTTTGGATACTAGCATGGCTATACAGTTATACATGGAAAGCCAGTTGGTAAGGATGTTATGTAGGGCTTCTTTGTGAATACCACCAGCAATGCCACAATGGCGGGAGCACAAGTGCAGTGTGAGATTTATAACCAAAGTAGGATTAAGCAAAATAAATAAATAATTTACTGGTTCTTTAAGAACATATAAGAATGATTGTACTGAAAAGGGTAACAGCAAGAGCACCCAAATACGTAGTTATTGGTGAAACTGTAAAGCAAAATGTAGTGGACACTATTAAAAGAAATGAAAAAATATAATACTAATAATTTTAATAATTAATTTTAATTTGCATAAACAACTTCTGAAAAAAAACTCTCATAATGTAGGTAACCCAGGGTTGTATATACAGTATCACCAATATATGCTGTATCTTTCATACAATTTCTGCTCAGGTTATTTCTTTAAACCAATCTAGTGTCCTGCCTATACTTAAAGTGTTATAAAATGCTTATTGAGACTCACCTGTGTTTATGTTGGTACAACGGGATATGTCTTTCAGGTACTGATTTGTTTTCAAACAGGCCTGGTCTAGTCTAGTGTGTAAACCCAGAAGCATTCATCTGTGAACCATATATCTCATTATAGAGAAGGAGCTGGAGTCTATGTGTCTGGTCACTTCCACGAAGCTCAACAGCTATGAGGCAGTGTGAATATCAGGTGGGATGATGCGTTATGCTTTAGAACCCATTTAAAAGTAAACAGCCTCAGCTACTGGCATGTGCCGAGACCAGTACATCAGTTACTGGTTTATTTCCGTGGGATGTTACCTTACATATACCAGTGATCATTTCAAGTTTAGTTAATACATTTATAGATTATAACTGTTTCCACACCAGTAGCAGACCTTTTCTATGGGTTATGATGTTCTCTTGGATTTGATTCTTCCAGTGTCCCAAGTCACAGTTTAAATTAAAATGTTATATATACAACAGAAGGCAATAAGGGGTATTATGGGGTTACATGAATAATTAGACATTATGAATATATAAAGGGAATTTGACTTTTAACTCTATATTACTGGTCTGGTTTTACAATATGGATACTAGCATGGACACACAGCCAAATAAGGAAAGCCAATTTGCAAGGAAATTATATATGACTTCTTTGTGAATACCAGCAATGCCAAATTAGGATTACGCAAAACAAATAAATAATTTACTGAACACATATTAAGAATTATTGTGGTGAAAGGTATAACACAAAAAACACCCAAATACTGTAGTTATGGATGAAAAAGTAGAGCAGAAAGTAGTGGGGATTATAAAAAATAACACAAGAAAAAATATTATTAGTACTATTAATACAATATATAGGCTGTATCTATCAATACAATTTTTGCTCATGTTATTTCTTTAAACCAATCCAGCATCCTGGCTTTACTTTAAGTATTATAAATTATTTTATGATATCTAAAATGACCAGGTAGTTTGAACTGACAAATCTTAAAATACCTATTAGGACTTACCTGTATTTACACTGGTACAAGGGAGCCAGTGTATATATCTAGAGTTGTTGTTGTTCTGTGAAAAAAGTCACTAGGATTCAGCTTTGAACTGTATATCTGGTTATGGACAAGGAGCTGGTGATTCTGTGTCCTATCACTTCCATGAAGCTCAACAGATATGCGGCAGTTTGAATATCTCAGGTGGGATGATGCGTTATGTTCTAGAACACAATTCAAAAATAAACAGCCTCAGCTACTGGCATGTGCCGAGACCAGTACATCAGTTACTGGTCTATTTCCATGGGGTGTTCACTTGACTATACTAGTGAATAATTCAAATTTGGTAATAAATGTATAGATTATAGCATTTTCCTCAGCAGTAGCAGACTTGTTCTCTGGGTCAAGATGTTCTCTTAATTTTCAGTTTAGTTTATAATATTATAAGCAACCATACTAGGCAATAAGAGGTGTTATGGAACTTAAAGTAGGTGATCATGGGATGATAAATATATGAAGGATATTTGACTTTCTTTGTCATTCCTTGCTGTCCTCCACTCTGGTGTATGATGTGTAGACAAGAAGAGTGTTGGGCGATTATTACTGAGAGCATGTTCCTCAGTTCTACAGCCAGAAACGGATAAACCTATTTGTCAGGAAACTGTATAGAGCTTCTGAGTGGAGAGACCTGTAATATAGCGGGAGTGGGCTCTCGCTCAGTGTTCTCTAATTACAGTATTTGTTATCACAAGCCTAGGTGTCACTGACATATATGCCTATGGCACGTCAACCTATGCTATAGTAGTACAATAAATACTTATCTTGCTCTGAGGATAAAAAAGCATTTTCCCATAACCTGTATTATGGCCCAAAATGGATACACAAAGCCTCTAATAAAATACAAATATTTGATAATCTCTATCAATGTTAGAAGTTGCCAAATAAACACATAGTGAGACAAAATTAATTAATAGGTATATTCTAGCACTGTTTATCTCTCATATAAACATCACAAACAATACAAAGAGTGTTCAAAAAATGTTGTCAAAGTGATCATAATAAAAAATACTTTTATTCAGGTATAAGGATTCCTGTTAATTTCCTATATCGTGAACATCTGACTCTGTAACCTAATCCAATTGGTTTGGACCCTAGTGATAATGCCTAAAATCACATTCACATTGTGAGTGCATTCTCATAAGGGGGACGAGATCCTCTGAACACTTTTGATATTGTTGAAAAATGATTGATTTTATTTTATCGTGCACAGTATTGTCAAAATTACACTATATTTGTTTTTTTAATTTTTATTCATATGTTTGAATACCATACTCATCGGTGGAGTAACGTGGAAATCCATTATACCTGAATATAAGTATTTTCTATTATGATCACTTTGACCATGTTTTTTGCACATTATTTGTATTGTTTGTGATGTTTATATAAGAGATAAACAGCGCTAGATTATACCTATTAATTCGTTTTGGTCCACTTGTTCACAATTGGTGTATATTGTATTTTGGTCTTATCTAGCTGCAGCGGATAGTGAAGCGCTTGTTTGAAATTATTCCCTCTTTTTCACAAATAAACATATATGTTTATATGTTGTGCTGCATTGATAGTGTGAAAATAACAAGGAATGGAAACATGGTAAAATGCTCTTACACACTGGTCGTTAACTAGGGTTTGCATTTGTAGTCATCATCATCATTACCAATACAAGAGATATGCCTCCTAAAAAGGTGTATCTGCTGATGCAACCAAGCTTAATTGTGTGACAATTATGTGAAAACACTCTTACTGTCCTCAGCCTTTGCTGGTCACCCTGCCCTTTCCCATTCCTCCTCTCCAGGCATATGGAGGCACAAGCCAATGATATTCAAAAAAACTATATACGGACATATGTTTGCACAATTCTAGTTTGCATGCACTGTACAAAAGTGGGCTTCTGGGAGATGTACTATGCTTCTGATATAACATTATACACAACGACTTGAGCAGGACTACAACTCCCAGAAAGTCAGAAGCCTGGGCTGGCAGCATTGAAATTATGCAAGATACGATCAAGTGAAAATAAAGTTGTGCCTCAATTTCAGATCTGACTATGACAGGCAATTTTCAGGCATTCCAAATTTGACTCGGATATGTAGAACTTGGATTTGTCGAATTAACCCGAATCTAAACTCTTCATGTCTGTTATGAATACACTTAAACAACTTGATTGCAGGAGTGTTGCTAAGTTCTCAAAAGGCCCAGTCCCAGTTCCACCAGATACATAGTATTCCTCTACCATGCTCACTCACATGGTACAAAGTTACAAATAGCAATAACAAAAAGGATATTTATTTTGATTATAGCTGTATTTGGTGTATACAACAAAAAGATTACAAATTACAAAAAATCAATTACAATAGTAATGAAAAAAATAAAATTAAAGGTACATTTAGCAGAGACAATGTGCTTGAGACTTGGTCCCAGGTCTTCTGGTTTACGGGCCTAGCATTGCTGCTGCTTGATTGCATGTTTTTTACTAATTTCATCTTTATTATTTTATGACTTGTGTGATCAGAAAATCCTTGAGATGAGGGGAGTTAAGGTTGTTGTTGGACATTTTTGTTTTGTTAAAATCTCCTTTTTAACAAAAAAGCAATCAAAGTTTATTTTATAATGCAGAAGCGCAATTTGTGGATCCCAAAATCTTTGTTGGGGACCTGGTTGTTAGACATGCAGTACATTGTATAACAAATTCTATAACAAATCTGCTCTTTTGGGGGTCACCAAAATATTGTGCGCTCACACTTTGAGGTGCTAGAACAATAAAATACTAACACTTTGTGGGAGACTTAATTCCCACGCGGGGTGCACATCATTACTGTTACTACTGTAATGGATGCGCATTATTAATGTTAGTACAGTAATTTCAAAGCTGATTTTTGCTTGTAGCTCCCTGAGCCGCGAGCAGAAATCCATGTTAAAAATACCATACTAAAAGTATTGATGCGTTCCCCACGTTGTTCTAAAGAACAACACTGGGAATTGAATCTACCCCAGGGGAGGGCTGGGCCGCTCAGTCCAACCGCTGTTAGGGCCGGGCCTCCCCCCCTCTCCGATGCAGTATTACTAATTTATTTTCTTCGGCCGTATCACGGTCGCATCACATGTCATGTGATGCGGCCGCGTCAGCAAACAGGCGGCCGCATCACATGACACGCGATGCGGGTGCGTCATCAATTACGCGGCCGCATCGCCGCCTGTGCGCCCCCTGGGCTTAAACTCGCCAGCCCGCGCCTGATCTACCCCTAGGGTCGCAAGTTAATGAAAATGTTTTGCAGAACTGCATTGAAGCAAAAAACATGATTTAATCATACTGGGTACATTTATAATGTGAATTGTGACAAATGTGTAGTCTGGTTGTTCATTCAGTTCAATACTTCTGACTCGTACAGCTTTGCATATGGTTATCAGATATTAGGAGGATACAACTTTTATAACCTAGGCTGACCTGGACATTCTGGTATGTTGCCTAAACCAAACCTTCTGAATTCATGTGTTATCCAGGCATCCTTGGATAACAGCAAATATTGGAAACTCTGAAAGCATTTTTCTTTAGGAAATATTCAACAAAAATACTTTAGATTGGTAAATATTGAGAAGTGAGAATTTAAGTGATTTAGGACATAATCTGTTTTGCTTTTGAAAATAAGTAATGCTGCTCAATCTCAGCTACAAACCAAATATTTCACTTATAACATGTTCTATAACATCTGTTACAAAAGAACCAAACATATGATATATGTAGATCCATTGCACACTCTGCTTCTATATAACCAGTTTTCCATTTATCTGAGTATATATTTAATGTTGTTTGTGTGGTTGCACATGATATTGAATTCTGTAAATTCATATAGTTTACTTTCTGACATATGATACATAATACACAGGGCATATTTAATCAAATATAATAGTCCAGTAATATAGTAACCAGAAAACATGTGCTATAACCTATAGCTACCAATCAAATATTTAGTTGCATAAGTACGGCTTTATTAGATTTCTAGAAGCTGATATCTGATTGGTTGATATGGGTTCCTGCATATCATTGCTCATTTTTATTTTACATTAGTCAAATGTAATTACTAATAGATGAATATGTAGATGTTGTAGAGGTTCGTTAACTTCCTCTCACTCTTACGTATGTGTGATTATTCTCGCACTATACAGAAGTTTGGGAATATAACCTAGTAGTAAAGGTAAGGGAAAGGACATGATTGGAGATATGATGTAATTGAGCATGTAAGGGGGAGACAGGCACAACCCACTAGGTTAGCCCCAAGCTTATAGAGATACAGATGGCCTGATTATCCAGTAGGCCTACTAGGCTGCAGCCTAGGGCACAAGGGTTTTGGGAGGTGAAAAATTGTGACAGGGAAAGGTATATAATGAAATTATTTTAAACATATAAGTAAATAGTTGTTCTCTGAAAAAAAGAGAGAACAATTTAGCGAGATTTTATTTTTGACATATTCCCATGGTAAAGGCTGTAGGCAATGAGTCATCCTTAGGCAGGTGCTTGAGGATAAGTGAGTAGGAGAAACAAAGATGGTAACAGATGCAGGCGTGACAGCCCCTCCACTTCTTCACATCTTCACCATCAGTAGTGCTCATTCATACCTTCATTCTGTTATACAAGTCTGATTTAAATAGAAACTAAATGAGTTATAAAGATTGCCATGACCCTTTAACAAAAACAAAACAAGCGGAGCTGGAACATAAACATTTGGGGGAATTGGGGGAATGGGTGATGGAAGCTGGATCTTAAATTAAAGACAAGTTTGTTCTTACCTACTGCGTATTAGACTGGTGTGGAAGGCAATGGAGCAACACAAACGTATTAGTATAAACCAATATCTAGCATATGCACTCCCCTAATTAAATGAAGAATATTTTTGAAAATAGAATGTTTGCGGTTGGAGTACCTTTCAAAATGTTAAACTTGGTGAGTCAATCATTAACCTGGAGCCTCACTATACTGGAACCAGTCACAAAAAATATAATAAAACGGTGGACCTCATTTACAAAGAACAAAATGCACTACATGGGTTTCCATTTGAGTTGGAGGTTGCTCCATCCAATTTGGGCGGAGTCTTCTTCTTACCAAGTACGGAGTCGGTGCATCGCTGCGCCTAGTTCTGTAGAGCAGTAAAACAGGAAGATTCCATTTAGCATAAGGAGATTACTATAATGAGATGAAAGCGTAGAAAGAGACATTATCCTGCAAAAGTCATAAATAAGGTTAAAGTGAGCAGTAAGAAGAGGTATCATCATCATCACCATTTATTTATATAGCGCCACTAATTCTGCAGCACTGTACAGAGAACACACTCACATCAGTCCCTGCCCCATTGGAGCTTACAGTTTAAATTCCCTAACACACACACACACACACACACACACACACACAGACTAGGGTCAATTTTTTGTTAGCAGCCAATTAACCTACCAGTATGTTTTTAGAGTGTGGGAGGAAACGGGAGCACCCGGAGGAAACCCACGCAAACACAGGGAGAACATACAAACTCCTCACAGATAAGGCCATGGTCGGGAATTGAACTCATGACCCCAGTGCTATAAGGCAGAAGTGCTAACCACTAAGCCATATAAATAGATATAAATATTTGCTTCCCCCGCAAGTAATAGGTTAAGCGCTGCTGCCGTATTTCTAAAAGAGCAATACAGATGCAAAAAATACAAGGCGAATGCACCTGTTTAATTATGATAGAATATCTCTATCCTAATTAAACACATCATCATCTCCTTATACACCGTAAGCACCCAAACCATCAGATTCTGTTAGCAGGTGCATGCATCTAAAATGAGCAGTATATTAGGAGAAAATGGAAAAGTATAAGTTAGTTGAAGGGTTGGCTCTAAAGCAGTCCTAGGTTTGAATTTAACATTTCATTTACACTTTTGCATAGTTAATTTATGTACACTTTTCTACCTCCCTCTAAACTTAGTCCTATTACATCCTTTTTTTTTTCTTTAAATCTTTTTATTTATACAAACAACATGTGATACAAAAAAAAGAAGGAAAGTAAAAAAACATTATCCGAATGAAATACTCCAGGCTGGCCCAAATACATCTTAATTTGGGGCCTGTGTGTCTTTGAAAGTGACAAATAGGTAACAGATACTTAATACTCTCATTAGTCGTACATGTGCAACTGGCTGGGAGCTGCTATGATTAGCGCTCTCTAAAGTGGTTATACTGTGATGAATATGCAGAGAGCAAAGGAAACTCTATGATAATTGAATAACACTGCTTGTTACTAATTTTTTATGTAAGATGTAAATAATTGTTAATATACAAAAAAAAACATGCTTTAGCATATATAGATGCCAATAAGGTAGATTATTCACAGATCCGAATCAGTGAGCAAGTTAGTGAATGAACAACTTGGGAAATATGGCAGCCTTCAGTGAACACCTAAAATATGAGTTCCTGAATAAACATATCAATTCTGACTGCTTCTTATTGAATGTGAACCATTTATATTCACCATCTGTTATGAAAAAGACTATTTTTTTGAAAGTTCAATTTTCACTTGAACACGACTGGCCTGAAGGGGGCCCTAGAGATCTATTAAAATACTATTTCAGTCACTAAGATGTCCCTCATCAGTGTTACAGCAACTTAAATGCTGTTGGAAAAAGTGTGCAAGTAATTGGATAACTTTTATAAGGTTTCTGCAAGAAAAATACATGCTACATTAAGACTCCATAGTTGATCATTGTAATTGCGTAAACATATCACAATAATGAGCAATAGAGTTGCATAACAAGGCAAACCATCTCTCAGTATTGTCAGTGTTATACTCAGTTGTGGTATGCTGGAACACATTTATGTATTTTATAAAAGCCTATCTGATCCTTGTGCCTAAATATCTGCTGAATGTACTTTTCCATATCAGTCCCATATTTAATACTCTGCTTCTTGCATATGATTTCATTAGATATGTTCTAAGTGTAATATGTCGGTCTAGAAGTCCTGTTGCTTGATAAAATCATGATATGTCTCAAGCTTTCTTTGTTTATGTGGAAAGTAGATCAATCATAAACTTGAATTCTCTTTACTCGCCATCTTCCTAAATCCTGGGAGCAATGCTCAATTAATTATTTATATTACTAGTCATTTATTAAACTCCTGTTCATACCTCTTGTGGCTGAAGCTACAATTTTTGCTTGCTACTCACAGTTTGAAACTCCTTAAAAAGAACTTTTCATTTTTAATGCTCAGCCAAAGATATGGCATCCTGCTTAACTTTGAAACAGTGTAATTCAGAACGAAATAAAAATAGCAGACCTTTCCAGTAGGAACAAATATGCTGCCATAGGAAGAAAAATAACAGCATTAGGGAATACATTGAGCAAATTAGACAAAATTACCTTGTACATCGTCTAGCCTTAGATTACTTAAATATGGTAAATACCAGAAAATTAGTTTATTAAAGGCGATTTCAGCTTTGGTCGTCATCTCCCTATAAAGAATTTAGGTGGGCGTCTCTCCACCAGGACACCATGACCTTAAACAACAACCTTCCTCTGATTCTCGAGAACGTTTTTATAAGGTCTTACATTACAGTGAATACCAAAATCATTGAATGTGGTATAAGTGAAAAAAAGAAACACAAAATTCAGCAAGGATAGACTGTCAGCTACCAATGGCTAGTGTGAATAATGCAATAGCAGAAAATTGATAAGAGAAAATATACATATTATAGGTTATAGTTTATTGCAGCATAATACATGATCATACATAATAATAATAATACATAATATATGGTATATTATATGAACAAGTTGAACATTGACAATTTATAATACTGTGGGGTTTTGGGGTTGATGCAGAGTACCAATTGGCGTAGTGTATCTTGCGTGAAGTCGCTCTGCACATGCCCAGAAAGTGAATACGTGGACATGTACCCATGCAGATTTGTGTGATTCTGCCACTTACGTTTGCCTGCGCCTGGAGAGGCGGGATAAGGTGGGACTGGGAAACTCTAACGTAGGCCGAGTACAGTAAACAAGTGTGTGTGCAATTGAGAGCGGATGCAGGTGGGGAAAAAGACATATATGCACCAGTATAAAAAGCGATATTATTTAGTCAGGTGTAAATAGTGAACCACTTGTGATTGGCTGTTTACGATTGTATCACTGAAGCTGAATGGTGCTTTCCTTGTCGCTAGGGCATATATTACGCTTTTGTGTGCGTATTTTTACATGAAACAGGGAGTTGTTTCAGCTGTAGTCAAATTTTTTTTTTTAAGGTTTAATGATTGCTTATAGCGATTGCGTTTATGGCACATAAAACAAATGATTAAAAACATGGACACAAGTGGTACGTAAGTGACAGTGCTGAGTGCCTGGCGTAAAGCGGGAACATATGTTACTGGTGCCGACGTGCATATGCTAATGGTGGTGACCATGCACGGATCTTAGTTACGCCTATTTTGCTGCTAAGTATGAATCAGCCCCTTTGTTTCCAAAGATCCCAGATTTGATCAAACTTACAGTGACACCCTGATCTTTATTAAATCTTACTATTGGTTATCTGCCCATATCACCATGTTCAAACACATGGTGAGAGGTAAGAGAATTTGCTGGTCAACACATTTAACCAGTGTACTGTATAAAAGCATATTGCCTCTAAAAATATGATGGTGACCGGTCCATTTCTCCTACACTCTTTTGCAGCTCCCGTTTCTCCAAATTAGCCAGTTTACAGAAATTTGTGCTATCATATTACAAGACCAGAAGATGATTAGTTGAGACCATATTCAATTCAAAGTAATTTAGTGTATCATCAGTAAAGTTTTCTAACATTTGAGGAACTTTAAGCCAATTGGTTTAAATCTCCATCTTTTATACCCCATTCATACTGCACCAAAAACCCGGGTTTTTGCAGAGGCACGCTGAAAAACCCAGGTCTTGGTGCAGTATGAATAGTCCAACCACAAAATCCCGGGTCTAAAATCCCGGGACTTAGACCCGGGATTTTGCGAGGGGTAATTCCCGTGTTGGACCCCGCTCGCCTGCAGTATGAATGGTGCAACCCGTGTAATTCCCGGGTCTCACCATTCATACTGTAAAAAAAAAAATTGGGAAGTAAAAAATAAGTAAAAAAAAAAAATTTTAATTAATAAAAAATACATAACAAATGTTTACTTAACTTATTTTCAGCCAGCGGTGTCTCCGGTGCGTTGCAGGCTGTCATGGGGACCTCTGGGTACTAAAATTACGTCATTTCTATTAGAAATGGCGTCATTTTAGTACCCAGAGGTCCCCCTGACAGCCGGCAACGCACCGGAGACACCGCTGGCTGAAAATAAGTTAAGTAAACATTTGTTTTGTATTTTTTAGTATTTAAAATCTTTTTTTTCACTTTTTTTTTTCTAAAACCCGGGTCGGGCAGGTGCAGTATGAACCCGACCGACCCGGGATTCTTTATCTATACTGCCCTGTGCCCCGGCAATATCCCAGGTTAACAACCCGGGATATTGCCGGGGCGGCAGTATGAAAGTGGTATTATTGATTCTGCCACCCCCCAAAAAACAAAAAATGTTAAGAATTAGTTTTGAATGGTTAGAGTGCTCTGATTTATGGTGCTATGACTTTAAGTACCTAACAAGTTGTTCATTAAGGAACGTGGTGAAGTTACTCAAGATTCCAATTGGAAGCAGAAGTAATTCTGGTACTTTTCGAAATATTTCTGGGATATGTTGTACATTGAATATTGGTGGGTAATAAATACACATTAATTATTATAATAAATTTATCCTGTCTCCTACATTCCATATTAATATATTCTCCCCCATAATCAAACCTTAAATGTATAAGTCCAAAATGTATATGTTGCTGACCGGCACAGAGATACCCCTTGCTTAATTAAAAAGCTAGAGTGATACGTATATTCAATCCCAGGCTTTCTTAATGCCAGCAATATTTGTCTTGTGACATGTGGCTACGTGTTTCCTATGGTAGCAACAGGATATCTAAACATAAATGCTCTTATTGTTTTATTATTTAAGTCTCGAACACTCCAGTAAATAATAACAGGTAGATTTACATTAGCCATCTGGCTTCGGAGATAATTAAAATGTACTGCCTGTATATTTAAGAAAGGGTGTGTCGCCATAGTAACCACTTTCCTGCATCTTCAACATTCTCCCAAATCAGGCAGTAAATGTATGAATACTGTATACTAAATGAAGTAAGCTGGTATGATATGTGGATAGTCACACCACTGTTGTAACCGCAAACAACAGCATACAGGGGATAGATAAATCAATAGTAATGTGAATTAAATCTATAATAGGCAATGTATAGAGAAACTATATGTGAAGGGTAAGTGTAATGAATAAAGGATTGGTGAACATTAAAAAATGAATGTATGCCTATGAAGGCCTTTAGTGTAAATGTGCAATCAGAATTAATATCAGACAACTGATACATGTATATTAAGTAGTGAAAATGTAATACATACTTGGCAGCAGATAACACATTTTCCTTTGTTGAGAGTAAAAGTAATTTCTATTTAAATTGATAACTAAACTCATACTCCCACACCCCATGTTGCAACCTGAGTTTTCAGGAAAGAAAATTAAACAGTCTATTTCAGGTGTTTTGTGCATGATTGTGGAGATTGTGTTTAGTCACAAGGATAGTTCTGCTCGCAGTTTGGAAGGATACAGGGTAGAATATTTTATTTTCTAGTCTCACAGGCAGCATTTCCAATCGCAAACAGTCGTCTTTACCTTTGCACATCAGTGGAGAAGTCTGGGTATATTGTGTTAATGGCAAATTTCTTAGATCCCTTCTTCCTCGGCAAGGCAAGCACATTTTCTTTGTTGGTATAATTCATGAAGTAAGTGATTATTTCCTGCTCTGGGGGAACGGTTGTTTCTTTGTCTGGCATGCCATACTTCAACCATACCTCCAGAACACATTCAGGCTCCAAAAACATACTAGTAGGTTAATTGGCTACTATCAAAATTGACCCTAGTCTCTACCTGTCTGTCTGTCTCCCTCTCTGTCTGTGTGTGTGAGTGTGTGTCTATATTAGGGAATTTAGACTGTGAGCTCCAGTGGGGCAGGGACTGATGTGAATGGATTCTCTGTACAGCGCTGCGGAATCAGTGGCGCTATATAAAAAAAAGGTGATGATGATGATGATGAGGCTCACCCTTCCTCTCTGGGAAGCCTAGGAAGCGAAGGTTGTTCCTCTTTGAATGATTATCTAGGTGCTCAATTATAAGTAATGGGTCTTTTCTGGAAGTTGTTAGGGGACTGTGTGTGTCCTCTATTTATGACACTCGCATCTCTTATTTTCTCCATGTCCTACTTGAACATGGTTACAACTTTCCTGGCAGCGTTCATTTGCTTAAGTTTGCGAGAGGCTACATCTTCCCCACGTGATCCCCCAGCCTGAGGAAATGGCTATATAATAAGTGGCTATTTAGCCATACCTTGCAGTCCCAGTTGTGGTCAGACAAACCTGATTCTTAGTCATCAAAAGGGATATAACTTACCTTAAAATATGTATTGTAGTGCATGAAATAGGCATAGTGTGGGTGGATCTACAGGATGATCAGGTTGAACATAATTTGTCCAGCTTTTCCTATCAGGAATGTTTTTGGGTATACATCCAGGGCCTGATTCATTAAGGAAAGTTAAGTAAAAGTAAGCAAGTAAGGCAAAACCATGTTGCATTGGAGGGGGAGGTAAATCTAAAATGTGATGGCAGATTTATAATTGGGGTAGGGCATGGCCTAGATCAACTTTAAATTTCAGTGCACAAATAAGCTATCAAGTATTTGTGTGCTATATGAATAAACAGCCAGTATTTCCCTTACGTGCAAAATAATAAACTCATTTGCACCCCTTGCATTGTAAATTGGTTTTGTCCAGAATACTTGAGTAAGATAACTTACTCAGTTTTTTGCTTAACTTTCCATAATGAATCAGGCCCTCAATGTTCACATAAAGATATAAAGTTAAAGTCACCTTTATTAATATTGAGTGCTTGTGTTTTCATAATATGATATTATATAAAGATTTTGCTGTCTTGAGGGGTTGGAGACTACCCCCAATAATTACATGGAAGTTTGAGTGTTTACAAATGATGTGATTTAAATCTCAGTGTGATTAGTTTTAAGAGGACTCTGGCTCCCCAAGAGAGCAAAACCCTTATATGATATCATTTCCCAAGAGGCCATGGTGCTGTTACTGTGCAGTAAGGCTCTGAAACATCCTTGTCAAGATGGTTTTAAGTTTAATATTTGAATTAGCACTTCATAGCCTCTTATTTTATAAACTATTTTGTGAAGTGATGACCACAACCAATGTATCTGTTTTGCTCACTGTACATACAGTATACGGTCAGGTGTACAGGTGTGTTAGAAGTGATATTTAACTTGACATTGTAAAGTCACTGCACCAGCCACAACTCACTGGATTGGAACTGCAATGTTCCAATTTCAAACTGTGTGTCGCTTCCGAATTCCCAGGACTGCCCAGCTATACAGTATGAAGGTTCCTTTGACTAAATCAGTATAGCAGTCATTTGTTGGATCATGAGATTTAAGTCTTAAAAATATTTATTAAAAACAGTTATACACTGAGAAGTACTGAGTCAGGAGAAAAACTTCATCTTGAGAATACTTGAATATATTCAGCAGAAAAAAATAACAAACATAACATGATTAATAGAGAGGTTATGCAATGCAGCCTCTGTGTCAGTGCTATGGTGAAGATTGTAGCTAAAAATACATCGGTAAGCAAAATTGAACAATATTTGGATTTAGCAATGACATTTACAGCGGACATTTATAAAAACTAATGGTAGAAAAAACAACAGCCTGAAATGTAGTAATTGCTGTGTCACAGCAGCACGACTAGAACCATTAAAAGTTAGAACTTGGGTAAAGTTAAACATTTCTTTGAACACAAAATTTAACTTAAGATCATTATTTATATTTCACCAACATATTCAGCAGCACTGTACAATTGAATGAACTCTGTTCAGCACGGTGGCTTAGTGGTTATCACTTCTGCCTCACAGCACTGGGGTAATGAGTTTAATTCCAGACCATGGCCTTATCTGTGTGGAGGCTGTATGTTCTCCTCGTGTTTGCGTTGGTTTCCTCCGGGTGCTCTGGTTTCCTCCCACACTCCAAAAACATAATAGTAGATTAATTGGCTGCTATTAAATTGATCTTAACCTCTCTCGGTCTGTGTGTGTGTATGTTAGGGAATTTAGACTGTAAGCTGCAATGGGGAAGGGAATGATGTGAGTGAGTCCTCTGTACAGCGCTGCAGAATTAATGGCGCTATATAAATAACTATATTTAGTATACATAGCCAGACCAGTAGCCAAATTTGCCATCAAAATAATTAGCTGCCACAGTGCAAGTATACTGTCAGAGCATGTATTAGGTGCTTCTGACAGAATTGTATCTGCAAAATGAAACCAGAGCACCCGGAGGAAACCCACGCAAACATGGGGAGAACATACAAACTCCACACAGACAAGGCCATGGTCAGGAATTAAACTCATGACTGCAGTGCTGTGAAGCAGAAGTGTTAACCACTAAGCCACCGCTCTGCCCACCTGTTATATAAACATTGTCACAAAAATACTTCTGTCTGTCACACGCAATCTCTTTCTTTCTCAGCAGTCAAAGGGATTTCTGAGGACATGACCAGCAGGTCAGAAAGCCCCTGCACACATTTAATCCCCTAACAGCAGAGCCAATGTCTAGTTAGGCTATTTACTTGATTGCATTGCAGTCTATTGTTAATTGTTGGGAGCAGCACTAGGGGAGGGTAAGGGAGCAAACGCCTTGCTCCTCGATTCTCCACTTACCTGATATAAAATTAAAAAGGTAAATTGTTGTATAACATCTCTGAACAGGAGAAGTGGGTGGCAGATAGCATATAAAGCCAAATTATGCCTATTAATAGGGTTTCCCTTATTTCACTAGTTTGGAATACAGTAGCAAGCATGGAGTGTGCTGTGTCAGTACATAATGAAAAAGACATACCTTGGGGGATTATTTGGTAGGCACCACTAGTTTAGTGCCAATTAATTGAATTGCTGGTAATACTCTCTTAAGACCACAACAACTATAAAACTCTATTTAATTCCGATATATCTTCAACAAAGTAAAGTTGTATATATTTTGCTCTATTAAGTGCCCAAAAACTTTATCACTTCCACTTTAGTGTCTGCTGAGCCTGGTGATATCTCTTGTAATTATTAAATCCAGCCGTAACCATTGTATGTATTGTTTCAGGGCTGGAAATGTTATTTTAATTACCTGAGCTGATGGTGATCACTGTGAGTTAAAATGAATGGTAATTAGAAAGATTGCATGACATTTATTAGATTTTGTTTTTACTATGTCAAAATTTAATTTATGTTAGATTAATGTAATATGTTATTTAAGGTAACATGTGACATTAATATTAGTGACATATTACGTAAACCCCATAGTAGGACTTCACTGATTAGTAGATTCGTTTTCGTTAGGAATAATTATGGGATCTGGTTTGGCTTCGGAGGATATACGTTATTTTTTGAATGACCAAAGTGTGGTGTTGCACTATTTATAATGCTGTTGATTTTTTACCTAAGAACACAGAGTGTTAGGGGAAGAAGATACTGAAATACAGATTACTGTATGGCTGCTGTTAGTATTCACTGTATGAAAAGCATTGTTTTCCATAGAAACTTTGCTCATTACCTGCTACTACACAAATACAATTCATCACAGGGTTTACTTTCAAGGGGAATTAATCATGTCACAAGGAAGATAATAAGGCAAAGACATTTTCCCGTGGTCCCATCACACTGAGCTCTCTACTGTCAGCTTCTCCGCTTCCTGGTTACAGCGCCTGTGGGAATCATGTTATCCTAATTACCCCAGACCCTAGGGCCGGTGCTACCATTAGGCAAACCTAGGCGGTTGTACATATTAAAGGTGACAGATCAGCCGCAAGTGGAAATCAAAACGAAAAGAAGAACAATATAGTGTGTATTGTTTTACAAATTGAAAAATTCATGTATTGGACTCACCTAACAAAGGATGTTTTGATAGGATGTCAAAACATCTCTTTCAAACCTGATTGGGGTTCAGACGCATGATATCACCCCTCAATGATATCATTCTGGCTTTGGTACTCTCCAGGGAATACCAGTAAAGTTTAGGAGGCTGACCTGGTACTGTATGCCTGGAAGGCATACATGTGCTAAATGATGAATCGAAGGGGAGTACACCTAACTAAACAAAAGATTCCCTTTAGCTGGGATTCTCCTAATTCTAACTGAGGCTCAAATACTGGACAGCTTTATCAAGCCACATATATAAGAGTGTTAATAAGAATAATAAGTGATTTAAGAGTTCCATTTTGCTAGAAGTTACCAGTAACCCTAATTTTCCAGCTAATCACACATATTTATACCTCACACCTTGGTTTGATGCCAACTCAGCTAAACTAGGATCTTATCTAGTTCTTTTATACAATAGATATTTCAGTAAATAAAATCTGTCTGTTTACTAGTTGAGTCAACCATTTCATCTTAAACAAATAAGTATTGCAAACCGCACTAGACCTGACTGGCAACAACTTAGATAATAAAATATTAGAGAAGAGCGTTTCGGATTCGACTTAATTCAACATACCCGCGTTGCACCTTAGATTGATTCGTAATTGTCTCTGCTCCTTGGATGTGAAAGCAAGTATGTGCATAAAGTCATATCAGAAGCACAGTTACTACTCCATGCACAGATCACATTGTATTATTGGACCAGTCAGTGAGCGTGGAATACTGGGCTCCTCAGAAAATGACAGCTGTAGTCTCTGGTGATCAGTAATACTGGGGGGGGGGGACTGTCCAGCAGTGGAGCTCAAATGCTGCTGCAGGCCGAACAATCCAAGTCTGTAGAGAGGTTTAATCAAAGCAGCCAAGTGTGTATTTTATTTTCTATATCTTTATTACAGACATTATGTGTTTGATGGACCATTTGTTTGTATTATTTGTCACGTCTTGTTCCTGTTTTGTTTATGAATCAGTTGTTTTTAGCAATCCTGTGGATTTCAGGGGTGCTTTTGTACATCTGATTTCATTCCTGCATTCATTTAGAATTTGGGCATAATGTCAATACCCTAATATATTGCAATGATTATGTGATCTGATTTGAAATATCTGTATGTATATAATGGTGATTATTTGGATAATTCTGATGAGGAGAATAAATGAAGAGCATAAGAAAATATTATCCATAGGCAGAAATGAAGACACAAATGTATATATTATTAAGCAGCTTTCGCCAATAAAGCAGAAAGCAATGCAAAAAATCAGGGAATCACTCAAATAACAGAAAAATATTATCTAATAATAGTATAATATTGTAAATGAATGTAAATTATAAAAATTATAAATTAGGAACAAAACGGCTGAAAATTAAACACTTTTATATGTTTTTAGCATTTTCCATCAAATTGACATTATTGGGTGCACATCAAAAAAGAAAACAAAACAGAAGTTTGGTTTTGCAACAACCAAAACTAAGGATGAGTTTGTAAACAAAATCAAACCACGGAGTGGTTCGCTCATGTTTTTTTAAAACTTTTTGTCTTGCCTAAGTACTCAGATGATCGCCATGCCCATAAACCAAGGAGCGCAGGTCAGGCATGGACTGCTACAAGTGCAACGTGGGGAACAGTTACATACACTGTCACTCCCATTTTTGCCCAATCATTTCCTCCTGCTGTGTTTTGCACATACTGAGCCTGGTTCCTTTAGGAACACAAAGCAAATGTAATATGTTTTGTTTTTTTAAAGTGAAAGTAGATCGGGTATACAGATCTGAAGATACATCTAGTGATGAATACGAGTGTAGATACACTCTGCTCTACCAGACTGGACACTGCAGGATGCATCCAATATATAGGTGGAATGTAAAATCACCTGTTAATAATATAGTCATTAATAACAAAACTTATAAAAAAAAAATTCCCATGAAATGTATTTATTAATATGTAATTAAGGTCTACTGTACATAAAATACATTTTTACAGTTGCTCCTGAATGCAAACACATATTCTAGCAAGCATAGTGAGCCGTCATCATGAGTAGTCAGCACTTAGACTACACATGTAGCTGGAGCAAGAGATACAACTGAAAAAAAGTACTTTACAGATGCCCAGACCTTGAATCGGCCGCTGCTGCGTGCACATTGACTCCCGGCATGTGCCAAGACCCCTCCTTCTTCAGCCCCTGGAGATGTACCCTGTAGTAAGTGTCTTTTGCGTTCAAAGATGACTTGAAAGCTTCTGCCTTCTGTGGCGTGTGGTCCGGTACTGAGCATGCACAATGAAATTGTGCAAATTATATGCAACAAATCACCAGTTGCACTCCGTAATGGATCAGGCCCACTTTGTTTGCAACAGTTTTATAAATGACCAAATATATTAACATATAATTCCAATTATGTTACGATTATCTTTGTGACTGCTAAATGGGCCGTTATGACCTGCTGCACTAAGCTGGATCTACAACGTTTTTTTTGTCTTGTAATATTTAAAAATCATTTATGAGTTTTTAAAATACCAGCCCTGTACATTCCTTTTATAATGGATTTTGCTGACAGAAAAAAACACATTTTGCCGAAATTCCAGTAAAAATCACAAATTTCCATGTGCGTTAATTTATTTCATTTGGAGAACTTACTTTTGTTTCTTTAGTTTTATTTTACCTGTTCTTCAACCACTTGAGAGTAGCATCAGTTTTGTGAATTTTATGTTGCTTGGGGTATATAGGTAGGAATTTCCACCTGGTACATCAATTTTTAAGAGTGCTCTTAAATAAGACCAAAATATGTTTTCTTTCCTATGTGTTATTGTTACAATTATTATTATTATTATTATTATTATTATTATTATTATTATTATTATTATCTTTTATGGTGCTAGAAAATACTGCCACGCATTGGAGAAATAGAGCATATTACAAAGACGTACAGGGCCAACAGACATAATACAGGACATTCAAGAAGCATACCTGCAAGAACAGCAAGACATTAGGCATACAATTGTACATAAGACATAATAGGTAAGCAAATAAGTTTTGTAGATGCAATAGGCATGCTACAAGGAAGCACAGGTTTATCAGGTAGGAGCAGACAATAATACAGGAAGAGAGAGAGCTCTGTATCTGAGAGTTTACAATCGAATCCAGTGTTCAACCAAATCTATCACGCTTTACACACATTATCACTAATGTCACATGTCCACTATTTACGTACCTTAACTGTCCAATACTATGTCACCAATACAATCAAAGTGTTAGCCAGTGATTTATGAATAATCGTTAGCTGGCTTGGTTGTATGTTAATTTGACAGCTAGTAATGTGTGTATGTGTATGTCAGAGTATTGATAAACATTTGATCCCTGGTTGATTTGTTAATGAACGAACACAGAGCTCCGGGACAGGAGCAGGACTTGCTTGCAATAAATATATGTTTTGTCCCTATTTACTGTGAAAAAAAGTAGCATGTGAAATTACCAGTTAAAGCCAACCATGACTTTTTACATTCAACTGGATAATTTTCTAAGACAACTGAATTAAATATTGTGATTAAAGGATAATGTTCCACTCAAAGCTGAAAATTAAATTTTGGTTGACTATCATAAAATCTGGTTCCCAAAAGACTACTTATCAGGGGTCTTGCAATCTGGCATGTTGCACAGAACCACGGCTACTGGACAACACACTGTCTGCCAGAAAAAAAGACGTCAGTGAGAAGAGATCCCCATCTCTCCTACCAACATGGTCTTTTATTGTCCTTACTGCCAGCAGAGCAGTGGTTAGTGCACCTTAAGACATAGTTGGACCCATTGGATTGCATAAATATCAGACCCCAGGTAAGTAATCTTTTGGGACTGGGGTTTACTTCTGATATTAAACCCAAACTGAAAACTATGTTTGATAGAATCTGATTTGCTCTGTTTCCTTTTACACTAAATGTTAAGTAAATTAATAAACATGTTCTTAGAGATGCAGACTGTTAGGGAGTTGCTGCTATGGATGCTACTTGGCATGATGTCAATAAAGTAATCTATTGGAGCCATTGATTATTGTCATTTAAAGGAGGTCCAAAGTATAGAGGAGCAACGGACCACCAAGATTACCAAGAATATAATTAAAGGTTTTTTTCATCTTCACATGACTTGCTTTTATTGCCTTGTACGTGTTCTCCTGTAATTGTACTAAATACATTATTACATTGCTGCCTTCTTTATATTCCAGCTATGTGTGTAAAACATCAGGTACCATTGTACAGCTCAGCTGTGTTCTCTACACAGGATACGATTGCAGTCAAAGCAGTTTTGTGTCCTATTCCAGGGCAAAGAAATTAAATACCTTTGCCTGATGGTATAAGCGCATAACTGAAAGGCACAGAAGGAAACTAACATGAAAAAGTATTGTTTTAGTAAAAGTTAAAGGAGGGCATGAGGGCTGCCCAATACAAACTTGCCTACTTGACCACAAAATGATAATAGCTTTCCTATGAAATAGTGCAGAAGAAAAACATTTAGAAAGGTTCTTCTTTGTGTGCCTCAAGCAACGTTGTCTTTAAAAGTGAATCCCACCTTTGCTAGAATGCTGACATGCTGCTGCCTGGTGGAATAATAAGCATATATTAATGTTGTTTCTAATAGTTCATTCATGTGCTGCTATATCGTAGCTGGTATTGGACAATTTAGGATGTACTCTATGTACATGGACTACATTGCAGCAAGAAGAACAAGAGATATATAAGTGGTGAACAAGGTTTTGAGGTGTATCATTAATTTATTTTTATTAAATAAATTATTTTAAAAAACAGGCATTGTTTCATCAGCAATCCCAGTGCTAGACAGCCTGGCTTCTACTATAACAGGGGGTCTACAAGTGTGGGTGCCCCCTGTCATAGCAATAACCAGCCACAGGCTCTGCAGCCCAATGCTGGTGCCTCTATGGGGAAGGGGACAGAAAAAAAGAGTGTGCCCTCTCTCTAAGAGACAAGCAGCCCCATGTTGAAATGAGCTGGGTCTCAGTCAATAGCCCCTAGAATGTGGGGACTGGGTTAATTAACAAAATCGGGACCCTTTAAGTGGTAGCTTTGCCAGTACAGTGGTCTTGTATGCACACATGATATTAACATAAATTTTAACTGAATAAAAGATTATGTAAAACATAATTTACAACTGTATTTAAATATAAAATAAAATATTCACCTTTCGTTATTCATTGTAAAAGTCCAAATTTGACAGAAAACAATCCTGGGAAATAAAACCCATAAAAATTGCCTCAGCCACTCACTACGAACAGCTGAAATGATAAAAGACGGGATTCATGGGACTGTCTTTAACCACCAGCCAATCACAAGCAACAAGTGCAGGAATCCGCATGTGGTTGGCTGACAGTGCAGTGGACTCCTGGGGAACCATTTTTCGGCCTTCATTCTACAGTGATTGAGTGAGTCTTTTTAATAGGTCTTTTTTTCCTGAACATCAGATAAAGAGAATAAAAAAAAGAGATTTTATTTTATATTTAGTAAAGTAGTGAACAAGGTTTTGTTTACAAGTTTATTTTAAAATAGTGATATTTATTTTACTATTTTGGTATAATGGTCTGCAGGGGCGAACGCAGGATTTTTAAGAGGGGGTTTACCCCCGAAAAAAAATAGAGAGAGAGAGCTGCTGTGCATGGGGCCGCGCATGCGCAGCAGCTCCATTTCGGCAGCACTGTATTGTACAGCAGCCACGGCGCTGTCAAAGAAGCGTCCGTGGCGGTGCTGTATTGTACTTCAATACAACACCGCCGCGGACGCTTCTTTGACAGCACCGCGGCTGCTGTACAGTACAGTGCCGCTACATAGGGGCACTGTATAGCCCCCGTTCTTCGCGGAGGGGAGGTGTTTCTGGAGAACCAGAAACCCCCCCCTGCGTGCGCCCCTGGTCTCAGCTAACACTGTTCAATATACTGGGACAACTGAGGTGATAAAGTTCCCAATCTTGTTTATTACGCTGGACCACACAGCCCAGGGTATTTGGGATGAGGGCCAGCACTTTTAAGCTTCTGAGAGCGAGGCATTCTGTTTTTGCCCCATTTCTCTATAAATGCAACAGCCCTGCACTGGTCAGCCTGTGACTGATTTTGTCTATGGCAGAGAAACCCCACACTTGTGGTCTCCATTAAATTGGAAACCAGGCTGTCTAGCATTGGGGCTACTTGAGAATTTGTGGATTGGACACAATGCACATTTATTTATCGATTTGTTCTTTTAAATTAATTTCAGAGTGCTTGGAATGGGTGGCAGGGACCTCATAGCACCAGGATTGATGGTTAAAAAAAAACCTACAGATGCTAGACATACACTATGTATTGAGGTCTGTAGGACTGGTGGCAGCTTGGTGTGAAAATATATCACTCTCCGTCTTACGCTTGTCGGAATTTCCAGATAGTTAAAGAAGGACACGTGTCGTTTACCTAATCGTTAGAGTGGCATAATTAGAGTGCATAATCATTCAGCTGGCATGTACCAATTTAGTTTTAAAAGATAACTGAACCCTCGCATCCTTTTCCCAATCTAACTCATTGTACCTAAACAAAGGCTCTTGACAGTCAATCAGCAATGTTAATTTTTGTTACTTTGTTGAAACAATGTTGTTGTACTCTGTTAACTCTTAATGCTGCGGTTAAGCTCCTAAGTTTAGATCTTATTTTGCAAGCAGATGAATCGAAAAAAATAATAGCTATAGTTGCAAATTGTCCAATTATAAATTGAGGGATATGAATTAATAAAATGAGTGGTCCTTTCGTTGAAAATTACAGGCGCATTCTATTCAAGCATTGGTTCTACTAGAGGTGTACACATTTCCCTATTTTTTATACCAAGAGCTTACTGTGAGAAGAACTGTATTTTAGTTTGTTGTAATGTGTTACTTTAACCCATAGATAAAATATGTTAACAAAATGTAATTCTTGTACTCTTAGTTCTGGGTGTAGTTTAAAAATAGGTAAAATTAAAGCATATACATGTATGTAAACAGTTTTGCATTCCCCCATGCTGTACTGCAAATTTGCATTCAAGGCGTTGAACAGTCAGGTTTTCATACATAAAATCTATTGACAGCTTCGAAAATAAAGTCCCAAATGTGCTATACCTGTACAGAATAATCATGTACAATTCTCACATTACCAGAATAACTCGGCAAAGCAAGATAGTGCATAAGATATGTCTGTGCATTTCAGAACAATTAAGGATAATAGCAGCTGTTTCTTAGTGATGCATCTCCTCTTATGTTACATAATGCAAAAAGACACAGGATACCAGCTGAAAGGAAGAGAACGGAATTGGCTCTTGTATATTATACATGAGTCTTCTATGCATAGACTTCCCTTTGATGTAGATATTCATTAATGTCAAGAATCACAGCCCATAACACTGCACAGTGACATGTTATTCCAGCTCTCCTTGGTCCATGGCAATTAGGATTTAGCTTTACAATCTGCCGCTTTTAACAAAAAACTTAAAAAAGTCATTGTATAAACAACAATCAGTAGAAAAAACAAGAACCTGTATATCTCCCATAGAGTGTAAGCTTGCGAGCAGGGCCTACGTACCTCTTTGTTTGTATTACCCAGTATTGTTTATTACTGTGTTTGTACCCAATTGTAAAGCACTGCGGAATTTACTGGAGCTATATAAATAAATGTTGATGATGATATTTGATTTTATACATCAGTCAGCAATGGGTGTGGATGGCGTTTCCGAATCCACTAATTAGAAGGAAAATCCACATACTTTGTCCCACGTAGTGTATCGTCGCTTATCGGACTGTTGACAGCATGGTGTGAGAGGTTCTTGTTGGAATGTGACGATACTGAAACGAAAGGACAGACCTCTATTTTCGAAAATGATTGTGAGTGAGATATTTTAACCAACATGTATCATGCTTGCATGGAGTCAGTATTTTTGTTCTGGTCAAATTTTCATTTCCTCCCACCCCTTAAAAAAAGTTTATGTTTAGTTGTTTATTTAAAAGAAGGGCAATCTATTATCTGCTGCACTTACGTCTACCAGATACTTTCTAACTAATATTCACCAGACACGGTGAATGAAGCATTAATAGTCACACAGCCTGTTTCTCATGCAAGATTCCTGAAAAGACGTGATGTCTGGAGACATCTATCCAGGAATATAGGGGTTATCTTACTGGGCAGAAGTCCCAGCAGTAAAAATGGAATACAGCTGGAGGAGGCACAATGAATAACCCCAATTGTAACTTTATTTTTGGCAAATTAATCTTTTTAATAAGACATTCTGGGCCTGATAGATTAAGGCAAACATAAAGAACTTACTGGGCTTGATTCATTAAGGAAAGTAAGGCAAAAAAATGAGTAATTTTGCATCTTGGCAAAACCATGTGGCATTGGAGGGGGAGCTAAATTTAAAATGTGGGGGCAGGATTATAGTTGGGGTAGGGCATGTCCTAGATCAACTTTACATCTCAGTGTCAAAATAAAGCTATCAAGTATTTGTGTGCTACATGAAAAAACAGCCAGTGTTTTCCTTATGTGCAAAATAATTAACTAATATGCAGCCTTTGCATTGTGACATGGTTTGTCCAGGAGAAAACGTACTCATTTTTTTTAAATTACTTTCCTTAATGAATCAGGCCCATTGTGAGTTTTGGTTTATAACTGCACGTAATTCAGGCATACACACATCCATATTCAGCTACAAGTATATCTGAAGGAACTTTCTTTTTGAATACGGGTCTAGGTACGCTCTGCTCTGACAGACAATACACTGCAGGATACTTACAATACATATGTGGAATATAAAGTTCCATTAAAGGAAAACAAAAAGTATTCAAAGTTTGTCACCTGTTAATAATATAGTCAATAATGAAAAAATCTGAAATGAAAAATAGTTTTTTTTTAGGTTTTTTTTTCTGAAATACATTTATTATTATGTTACTAATGACTATTGTACATAAAATGCATTTTTACAGTTGCTCTTGATTGCAAACACATGTTATAGCATGCATCATCACTATCACTCAGCACTTACATCTGACCTGCAGCTAGTGCAAGTGATACAGCTAAAAATCACGTACCTCAGTGATGCCCAAAGCTTAAATCGGGCGCTGCTGCATGCGCTTGAATTTGGCACTCCCTTACTGTAAATTGTCTATGTGCATACACCCATTTCCTTCCCCGTTCTGCCCATGAAAGCATAGGCTGTCATAAGTGTCCAGTGCGCTTGAAGATGAATCTCATACACCTGTGTTCTCTGGTGTATAGTCCATATTTGGGCATGTGCAGAGCAGTTTAACTCAAAATACAGGAAGTATCGGCATTTACGTTCCTCAATCAATCAGGCCGTCTATATATCAAACATAATATTGTGCAAATCAAATTTTGTATAAAGCTACAAAGGATTTGTAGAATGTGTCACTGTCCGTGTAACAGGAATAGAGAAAATATACTGATCATCACTGGCTGGTAAAATAAATGATTAAACTCTGTGTTAGTAATACTTCAAAATGTACATGCACAAAACTTCTTGGATACCAGCTATGCCTTTAACTACCATCTACATCTTGTCATTCGATATCTTTCTTCCTTAGATATATATTTTTTTGTCTCTACCTCTTTTCTTTAGCAGCAATGGGGTAAATGTATTAAACTGCAGGTTTTGCAAGTCACCAATATGTGGCAGGGGAAATTTAAAACAACAAGGGGCTAGATTTACTAAGCTGCGGGTTTGAATAAGTGGGGATGTTGCCTATAGCAACCAATCAGATTCTAGCTGTCATTTTGTAGAAAGTACTAAATAAATGAAAGCTAGAATCTGATTGGTTGCTATAAGCAACATCCCCACTTTTTCAAACCCGCAGCTTAGTAAATCTAGCCCAATGTCTTTAAAGGCAAGTTTTTAAGTCCTGAGTTTCTCTAAAGTACATTTTTTTTTAGCTGTATCATTTGCACCAGCTACAAGGCAGGTGTAAGCGCCGACTGACAATGATGACAGACACAGCATTATCTTTGTATTAAAAAAATGATATGCATGCGTGCCACTAATTTGTATGAAAGAGATAATATAAAAATGCATTGTATGTAGTACACATTAAGAACATCCTTATTTATGTATTTAATGTTAAAAAGAAAACTTTTTTAAACACAATTAATGATTATAGTATTACGAGTTGTTAATTTATTTTATAAACTATTTTTTTGCCTAGGTTCTGATGGGACTTTCTATTGCATATATCCTGCACTGTGTTTTGTCTGTTAACATACAGAAAGTAACATTGAGGCAGAGCATCCTTTTAAATGGAAATGCGATCTTCTTGTATTTGTATAGGGTTGGAACTATGCTCAAGTTCCATGCTGGTTTTTTAAACACAAGTTGCGTGCAGGTTGCGTCCGAACATGAATCAGGCCCAGTATGTATAATGTACTGCTACAGGTTTACTTTGAATGAAAAAAAAAGTCCATACTGTCGTTGTAGCAAAGTTGTTTGCTGAGTGAAGGGGTTTTAAAGATTGCTCTAACTGTTCCACATGTTTAATCAAATGAAACACATTTCCTGTCACTCTAAAGGCGCACTTTAAATGATGGAATATAATTGTACTTGTCAATATGTTGGATGCATGATTTGGTTTCAAAGACAAAGGTCCTGAAATCTGTAATTCAGTACGTTATAAACCAGCTGGATTGAGTTCTCAAACACTGTGTAATTTGGAATTGCTTAAAAGTACTCTATAGTATGGTTCAGTGGCTCACGCAGGGGGGGTTTCGGAGTCTCTAGAAACCCCCCCCTGCGCTAACTAAGTGGCCACTGTCCTATACAGCAGCCGCGGCGCTGTCAAAGAAGCGTCCGCGGCAGTGCTGTATTGTATACAGCACCGCCGCAGACGCTTCTTAGACAGCGCCGCGGCTGCTGTATAGGACAACGCTGGCAGCTCTCTCTCGTTTTTTTTTTGGGTCGGCGGGGGAACCCCCCCCCCCCCGACAATCCTCCGTGCGCCGCTGGGTTGAAATTGATGTGGTTAGTAATGATTCTATAGGGAATGAAAGGTTAATCACACTGCTAAAAGGGGGTCAAGAAGGATAATTAAGGGGTATTGCTCACTTAACTTATTAGGCTAATTAAAGAAAACATACGCACCTTTCATAACAGTGTTATAGAATGAGTTACATTTGCTGTCTCAAAATAAAGCTCATCTATTTTTGAGACTGTATTAGGCCATTTGCTTAAGGGGCTACCATTTTGAATTCAGTCGGTCACCATTTTGGGGGTGCCTAAAACCCCAAATGAGAGACAATATGTCACCTACTTAGTGTTTTTAAATTTATTTTTCCAGAGACCCTGCACGGAGCAACAGCCACTCTGGGTATTTAAATTAAATACCCCTCATGAATTATTGGCGGACAATGTGGATGATAGAGGTTATTTAATTATTTAAATGAACTTTAACTGTATGCTTTTTCCCTAACTTGTGATACTGCTGACTGGCGCAGCATCATAGGAAGCAATGACATCCTCTACATATGGATCCTCTTCCCTGCTTTCTCCTCACAAGGTAATTGTCTGTCTCCCTCTCTGTCTGTGTGTGAGTGTGTGTCTATAGTAGGGAATTTAGACTGTAAGCTCTAATGGGGCAGGGACTGATGTGAATGAGTTCTCTGTACAGCGCTGCGGAATTAGTGGCGCTATATAAATAAATGATGATGATGATGATGATGATGAATGGATGCAGTGCCTTAAAGGGGGCATCCTGAGGGTCATCTGAGGGAAATTGGTACTGGGGGCTCCTATAGCACCCTTCCACTGGCCCTGCCTTTGCTATTCATGGGGATTAACACCATAATATGTTGATTAATGGAGGTTTTTTTCTCTACAGCACCAGTAGGAGATGCAACAGTGTTTTTTGGAAACAATTTACAATCACTGTCATTAAATGGTTTATAGGGAGAAGCTAGTATGGTTAAGGTAGTCTTGACTTTATACAGTGGTATAAATGGTTCAGGGCAAGCAAGTTTGAAGAACTGGTACTTATTGGATGTCACAGTGCAGCTAGCCCAAATCGGTGAAAAAGAACAAGGAAGAACATACGTTTTGTAGAGACGGTTATTATTCTTTATGTTTTGTCAACTGTGTAGACTACTTTTCTTTATGCTGCAATATTCACAATTAGTATTTATTAGTCAATGTCATTTAAACTATAGCAGTGTCCCTTGATGCATCTATGGGGTTTTTTTTTAAAATCAAGTAATCTTATACATTTTTTTTTAGAAAATTGCAAAAAAATACAAATACAAAAGCAGAGTAGTCTCCTTACAAATACAAACTGATTATATGAATGCATTTGTGAAAAATTGCTTGATGCACATATGGCCTGCTTCATTTTCTGAGTGAAAGCAGATTGTGACATCCCTGTTGCTACAGCTACTGTGGGCTGGAATGACCCAGACACACAGTATGTAACACAATGTCACGCGCCGGTCCCGTAGATAGGTGCCGGCATTGTGACTTTTTCCCTATGAACTATGTTTTGGACTTGTTCCCACTCAGAGACACTACTTTCATACAGGTGCTGCTGGTTGTGTGATCAGGACCTCCTCCCTGATTCTCATTGGTCCTGAGTACTATTTAAACTACCCATAACGTTTGGGTCATTGCCTGTTCTTCGCGTTACTCTGATTGCCTGGCTCCTGGTTACCATTACCTGTTCCTCTGTTTGGGCCTCCTGAGTCTATTGTTGCTGTGACCTGCCGGCTGGACTTACCTAATTCATCGTTGCACTTGGTACCTGAAGTTCTACGCTGTGCCCAGAGTTTGCTGCTGCTGTTACCTGCTAGCTGGACTTTTGCTTATGACATCTTCGCATCTGGTACCTGTAGTTCTACTGTAATCTACTGTACCTGTAATCTACTATCATGGATGTCTGCTGATTGAACTTTTGCTTTTACATCTATGCACCTGGTACCTGCAGTCCTCTGTGGTCCGTGGCACTTTACCGCTGTCAAGTTACAGATTGGAAACATCTTCCGTGAGTTGATCGCTGCATATTCAAGTTGATTCTATGCACCTGTGCTGTATGTTCAAGCTGGCTCCCGTTAAAGACTCTCCTGTGATTCTGCTCGCTATTCTACTGTGACTGTGTTCCATAGCGAGCTTGCTATTAAGTTTACTACTATTGAACTTCTTCTTGTGAACTTTGCTATATATTAAGATATCTCTGTGTTGGATTGTTGCTGGAGGATATTAGCCTTACAGGGCGGCACGCGGCTGGGATTCTTTGCATTTCTATTACTTCTAAGTAACGGAATGTTTAAGGGCTCTCTGCTCTATTTGATCATATTGGGATTGATATATATATTGTCCAAGAATTATCGTGATATCAGTGACCACCTGCTATGTGGAATATACCATCTTCATAACTGGACTATTTGCTATTTCATGCCATAACAGTTGCTCAGAGTTACTAACAAACTGAAGTATATATTGTGAATTGTATTCTGTTTGTATTCCATTGCCGTGTGTGCTTTCCATGTTATATATATTCTTCCATCAGCATATATACCTGTTGTATCATCAAGCAATATATCCTTCAATTTTATCATCTCTCCAGTGTCTTATTGCTACTGATATTCAGCCTGTGTGTTGCCTCCACTATCCTCTGTCACTTTTGAGGTAGATCATTATAGACAGAGGCAAGGGATCATTAAAAAACTACTCAAATCGTGACACACAATCAACAATTTTTTCATTGATGATGTTGCTATCTGGATGCTTATTAAAGGCTTAAGTTTCCTTTTTACAATTTATAGAGTTTTCAGAATGATAAGAGGTGATAGTGTGCTCTCTTATGTTATTTTTATTTGTAACCTATTTGAACGACTTCAGGAAAGAAGAAAGAAAATTCCTTATGGATTTAGCAGTCTAATACAGAGGTAAAGGAGACCTTTTTGGAATTGTTTATTTCAATTAAAATAATTTTAAAATCAACGTGTGACCCCCCCCACCCACCACTTCGATACTACTGTGAAACTACATTCTACAGCATGTTACTTGCACTAGTCAGATAAAAGCTAATTGATGATTGGTTTTAGTGCAGATTTTAATCTTTGAGCAATGTTTGTAAATAACCCTTAAATACCTATATACGTTTTTTTCGGCGGACTCCCTAGGGAATCCACCCCAGCACTGTACAGTCTGGAGTTGGTTGTCATTATGGCAGGGGAACCCCTGCTGCATGTTCCTCTGCTATAGTGCCACCCACCCCGGCTGGTTTGCCTAGTGCTGGTTGCGTGAAAATCGGGTGGACCCCATGCAAATTTTTCCCCGATTTTCATGTAACCAGCAGTAGACTGGCAGCACTAGGGTTAATAGTGATCGGACGGGGGAGTCCAATCTTTTTATTTTTTTATTTTTTAACTTATATCTATTTTTAAACTTTTGACAGCCGCCAGACCTGCAGTTGTATAGGCAGGGCAGTGTAACAGTGATGTGTTAACTAATCACACTGCTAGGAAACACAGGAGAGTTAGCTAAACACAGGAGAGTTAGCTAAAAAAGGGAGTATTTGACATTGCAGCAAATCGCCAGAGATGACCAGCGATTTTTAAGAACAGAGCAAAAACCGCAGTTTATACATCTGGCAACTTGGGACCGGCGATTTGCTGCAATTTTAAAACGCTCAAAAAATCGGACATTGATACATTTACCCCTATATCACCACATTCCCAAAATTTTTAGAGGATGACATAAAGTAAATTAAAGAGAGACATTCAAAGAAAAAACTGAATCTAACGAGATAGGAAAGAAAAGCACTGAAAGACTTAAAGAACATAGTCATCAAACCAGCAAACAAAGGGGGAGGATGGTCTTCCATAGTAGTATGTACATTTAGTACATGTATGTTGTTTTCATCAAGGTCAAGATATATAGTTGCAACATCAAGATTGCAAGTACAGATAACAGCTGATACTAAGGCGATTAGTTCACCTAAACATTTTAATGAAGAGGGTATGAAGGTTCTGAATAAAACTCCCGGAATAATATACTGAAAAGTAGGCAAGCCTATGGGGCCCCTATCCTCGTGGGGCCCCCGGGCAACCGCCCAGTGTGCCCATGTATCAAGATGGCTGACTCAATGACCCCACCAATTACGGGATACTTCAATCTGAACCCACACAGGCCTTCCACAAGGAACTAGCTACACTTTTAAAACAAAGACTAGCTATGGAAATTCTAATGAAAATGTGTATAATGTTTGAATAAGGAACATCCAAGACTTCCAGTATTTTCCACCTCCCGAAAGTGTTACACACAATTGACAATACATAAAAAGAAACAACTCTACAAAACAGTGTGTTCCTCCTTGCCTTTCTTCAGTGATGTGGGCTGTTTGTACTGTAATAAAGTGCCTGTATGTTTTTCTCTTTAGTGATTACACGTTTATACTTTATCAAAGTTGACAGGGACTCAACCATTGTATCAGCTGTCGAAGGCTTGTTAATATGTGTTACACCATGAAAAATTCCCTCAAATGCAGCCAAACCTTAGATTTGAAGAACCAGCAGAAAATGATGCATTTTTAACTTTAGTCTATCCATATACATTATACACAGTATATCAGCTTTGACATCTATAGAGTTCATAAATATATTGAATAATAACAGCACCAATGGAAAGGCGTAAGGGCGTATTGTTCTATAATTTCACCACCTGATCCTAACAGCCGTTATATGACTAACATTATTCATATGTTGTTGTTCCAAATGTATAATAATGTATAATAATGAATTCTAAATAAATCGTTTGGAAACAAAATCTTATTATTTTTGCACAATTATGTAGACTTAGGTATTTTTTTCAAAGTGAATATGATTATTATGAGCCGTCTGTTTAATTAGCATCTAACTGAAAAATTATAAACACAATATACCAAATGTAAATTCATGATAAGAGATTCTTAAGAAAAAGGATTAATGGGGTAAAGGCAACAATCCAAGGATGCAGAACACTTCACAATGGCTGATATCAACCTCATTTACATGAAGGACATAAATTATGCGTGTATATTACTTTCTGTTGTATTACATTATTAAAGGAAAGTTAACAAGAACAAAAGAAAATATTGTAACATGTTAAATGGAAATTATCTATGTTTTACATAAGGTTTTTTTTCATAGAAATTATCAGAAAACATTGTATTTACAGTATATATTGCACCTAACTTACAAGCTTGTTGGGGCTGTCCTGCTGCTGACACTGGGAATCAGGAGCCTGCCCTCACTGTCTGAGCTCCCTGACAGTTTGCATAGGGCAGGGCCTGATCTGTTTCTCCTCCATGATGTATATATTGATCAGCTGGCTTACCATTCCCCCATATACAGCTGATGCCACCTACCCACAAGTGCAGAGACTGCGCTTCTGAAGTCTAGGACACCCATAACCCCTCTCTCCTTCCTCCCCTCTCCTTACCTCCCCTTTCCTTATCTCCCCAGAAGACTCAATTGCACTGTTGCGTGCACCAGGTGAATTCTAGAATTTGAGAATTGATTTGTTGAACCCAATGTGTGACTGGTTGGAGTATCACTACCTGCCACAAGTGCCTGGGATCCGAGATACAAAAATGGCATGTTAGGCATTGAGAAGGAGTTGGGCTGGAGCTGGGTCATCCTCCAGATGGTCATGGCAACAGTTTTGGTCTTTAGTGCCGCTATCTCAGCCTAGTGGGAATGATTTGCAGCAGGGCCTTTTGGACATAATTTCACAAACTGACAGCCACATAGATGCCTCCATTTGCAGGGAAAATGTTATGCTGGAGGGGGGCAAATCAGGGGAATGGGATCTTTGCTCTGGCTTCAGCTCCCCCAGGTGACCCTACTGCAACTGGTGTGTAGGTAGATGCAGGGTGCACTATTTAAGCAGGTGGGCATGTGAGCCCTATGGCCATTGCAGGTGTTATATATTTAACTGTTGTCAACTTAATGTCTGGCTCTTAAAAGGGGCAACTCATTGACTGATGCTGGACCTTTTTTTTTCCAATATTGTAGGCTTTAAAGAAGGATTGCCAGGAAAGACAACATCCCTGGAGACCTTGGCTCACATAGTTTTAGCATTTCAAAGCATAGGGCCACCAATTTAATGACAGGAAAAATGTCATCTTCTTCAGTGTCAAATTGAGCATATCCAGCTGGCAGGACTAATACTTCTGTACAGCTGAGTAACGTCATAGTCTAGTAGTACTACCCTCTGTCACTACAGGCTAGATGAATGGGAGAAGATGTGTTATATCTAGCTTTAGGGACCTTTTGACACACTTTTACTCTTGTTGGATAGACAATCAAGGTGATCCAGAGACAGTCTGGGGTCTGCTAGTTGGTCATTTGTTGGTGGCAGCATAATAAGAAATCACTCCTCAGTGGCTCTCAGGCTTAATAATGTGGAGATGTTTTGGCTGAGGGTTCTGATTTGAGAGCAGAAGGGGAAGTAGAAAAGTGGGGGAGTACTAGCACCATTATAATATCAGAGTCTGCTGCTAAGTTGGTAAGTCAGAGCCCATCCAGAATTGCCCAAGAGGCAATCATATATTCCCTTGGATGTTCATTCAAAACCAGAGGTTTGGAAAAACAATATGGAATATGTGGACATATTTACCCTCTTGCCATAATACCTTTTAAAGGTAGAGAAATGGAGAAGGTTAAAAAGTGCAGAAATTAGGAATGAGGACAGACGGCAATTCAGGAGTGTTTCTTGTAATTTTGGGAATTGACATTTTTAAGTTTCTTCCCAAATTTGATGGCTGTAAAACTGTGAAGTGAAAAGCTAAAGAACCAAGCTGTGTGCTTTATTTCTAACAATAAGGCAGTGGTTATTGCCATAATAATTTTGACAGCAAGTTCCCCATAGGTAGATCAATTGTTATGGCATTTGGTTTTGGCTTACTTAAGGTTTACCATTGTATTGTAAGCATAATATTTGTCAGAGGTTGAGAACAATGTTGCTGACTCTCTGTCACAATTTCAGTGGAAGCTGTTCCAGTCTAACCCCAGCAGCACAACAGTTGATAAGCCTGAATGGGTTGTCATGGAGGTTCTTAGCTCCTAACACTTGGGGGGAAGAGTTAAACTCAAATTGGGACAATTGATTTATGCAAGAGCAAATCTTTCAAGGCTTATGTATCAGAGTAAGACAGCCAGAACTTGATGTACCCAGGTGGGTTGTTAGTGAGCGGAACAACAACATCATTAATTGACAGGAAGGTTTCAGCACTTTCTATCCTGTTTATGAATTACTTCATGGTTTATGTAGTCAGTTGAATTGTATTTGTTATACTAAATTTAAACCTTGTTATTTAAAGCTACAATTTCCTTGGGCTTTTACGGAGGTTTTAGAATAAATGATCTGGGTAATGCCAATAAGATAGGAGTTGGAGGCATGGATATCTCTGATATTATCGTTGGCGAGTGTCGCAAATTTTCCTGAGACAATCAACTATGGATCAATCTAAGGAATAGTGGTGACATTATTCAAGGAAATCTACTTTTGCACTGAAGTACAGAAATGTAATTTTTCAGGAAGCATTGACAGGAACCTTACCTGCTTTAGGGGATGATGTACAGCCATTTTCTACCATTTTTGAGGTATTGGTCCTTAAGAGGTATTGATATGATTTTTTTAGTCTCTTTGCTGCTGTGCTCAGTGCATTTAAGCATGTTATCTATGATTGTGGTGGACCATGGAACACTACAGTTTCTGTGTGACTGAGGATAAGCTTAAGTGGTAAGAATTGCCTCTATTGTGCAAGAAAAAGCATAATTCTATTGATCTATTGATTAGATTGTACTACCACCATGTTCAGAACTGCAGAACCTTGTGGCACCTTATAAATAAAAAATAATAAAAACAACAACCAGTTGGCCAATATTGAAAAATAGGGATATTTCTAGGGGCAAAAATTAGGAACTAGTTGGATTGCTTTTACTTGAAATGCACTTGGCGAACAAGCGTACATTTTGATCCATATTTCACTACAGTCATGGCCAAAAGTTTTGAGAATGACACAAGTATTGGTTTTCCCAAAGTTTGCTGCTTCCTTGTTTTTAGACCTTTTTGTCAAATGTTGCTATGGTATACTGAAGTAAAATTACAAGCATTTCATAAGTGTCAAAGTCTTTTATTGACAATTACTTTATGTTTATGCAAAGAGACACAATTTTGCCTAAGAAAACAGCCATGAAATAAGAATGGTACCAAAACATCCTCCAAGAGCAACTTCTCCCAAACATCCAAGAACAGTTTGGTGACGAACAATGCCTTTTCCAGCATTATGGAGCACCTTGCCATAAGGCAAAAGTGATAACGAAGTGGCTCAGGGATCAAAATATTAAAATTTTGGGACCAAGGCCAGGAAACTCCCCAGACCTTAATCTCATTGAGAACTTGTGACCAATCCTCAAGAGGCGGGTGGACAAACAAAAACCCACAAATTCTGACAAACTCCAAGCATTGATTAGGCAAGAATGGGCGGCCATTAGTCAGTATGTGGCCCAGAAGTTGATTGACAGCATGTCAAGGTGAATTGCAGAGGTCTTCAAAAAGAAGGGTCAACACTGCAAATATTGACTCTTTGGATAAACTTAATGTAATTGTTAATAAAAGCCTTTGACACTTATGAAATGCTTGTAATTTTACTTCAGCATACCATAGCAACATCTGATAAAAAGGTCTAAAAAGACTGAAGCAGCAAACTTTGTGAAAGTCAATATTTGTGTCATTCTCAAAACTTTTGGCCATGACTGAACAAATAGGAACCTTCAATTAACTGCAATATGCAAGTTCTGTTAATGTAGTTATACTATAAAAACAGCATTTTCTAACAGTAGGCACAAATGTGAATTTAAATATGAAATATAACTTAAAATAATTTTTTTATCCTCAATGAGTCACCTAGTAGAGACCTTGATGAATCACTTCCTCTGTTAAGTATGTTTCTAAGCCTTTTAGGTGTGAAATAAGTTTTCTTATTTAAGATAAACAGACATGTTAAATAATGTAATGAAAAATGTCATCCCACTCCACAGGATATAAATGGCTTGTGTTGCTTAGTAACCTGATGTGTAGAGAATGGTTATGTTGACATCACACCAATAAACCAAAAATATGTTGTTATTCATTATTTTCACTGTGATGAGCATAGATTATATTAATATTCAAAATAAAAATACATTAAAATACATAGAAAAAATAACCAAACTGAAATTAAATATATGTCAACTTTTCTTAGCATATAAAGTTTAAAAACAACTATATAAACTAGGTCATCTGTATAGAATATTGTGATAAAATCACAAGAGACACAAAACACAAAATACTATAGTGTATGCGTGTTTTTATCAGTTGACATTGGGGATAACAGTGATGGTTGAGTTGCATGTATTATAGATTATAGCAAAGAATAAGATAAAAACTAATAATTTTGCACATTAAAAAACAAACCTCTAGTGCAACATTGTTTCAATAGATGCTTAAAGTTTATAGTATTGTGGAGCAGCCTATACAGAAAACATTAAACTAAACATCAGACATTGAAAATAAGAACAATATGGTAAACGTTGAAGCTCTTTTTGTTTTTTACATTTACATATTGCAATTGGTTGAATGCAAATTACATTTGATATTAGTGCTTATTCAAAATGCAGGATTTTTCCATTAACTGCACCTAACGGCAATTATGTAGAGAAGAGAACTGGCAACCATGACCTACCAACATGTTTAATTAGTAGACAAGCCCTTTACTCATTGATAGGCTTGTCACCTAGCAACAGCTAGTGGGTAGGTTACATGCCTCCCAAAAAATCGCCTTGACATGAAGCAAAAAAAACATTTTAACTTCTCTCTGACTGCACACAATCACGCCCACGCCCTTCCAATAGATTTTTCTGAAGTTTACTGAAATATATCAGATAAAGATGTAAGGCACATAATAACACAACTGTTAAAGTAAAAAGGAAATTGTAAAAAGGACAAAAAAAATCTACCTACAAATTGTAACACTGGAACCCTGAAGAATATCTCTATGAAACTGTCAACTGTCTTAGAATTCTCCACCTGTATCCACCTTTACTTCATCCTGTATCTACCTTTACTCCATCCTGTATCCACCTTTACTTCATCCTGTATCTACCTTTACTCCACCCTGTATCCACCTTTACTTCATCCTGTATCTACTTTTACTCCACCCTGTATCCACCTTTACTTCATCCTGTATCTACCTTTACTCCACCCTGTCTCTACCTTTACTCCACCCTGTCTCTACCTTTACTCCAACCTGTATCCACCTTTACTACACCCTGTATCTACTTTTACTTCATCCTGTATCTACTTTTACTCCACCCTGTATACACCTTTACTCCATCCTGTATCTACCTTTACTCCACCCTGTATCCACCTTTACTGCACCCTGTATCCACCTTTACTCTACCCTGTATCCACCTTTACTCCACCCTGTATCTACCTTTACTCCACCCTGTATCCACCTTTACTTCATCCTGTATCTACCTTTACTCCACCCTGTATCCACCTTTACTTCATCCTGTATCTACCTTTACTCCATCCTGTATCTACCTTTACTCCACTCTGTATCCACCTTTACTCCATCTTGTATCTACCTTTACTCCATCCTGTATCTACCTTTACTCCACTCTGTATCCACCTTTACTCCATCCTGTATCTACCTTTACTCCACCCTGTAATCCACCTTTACTTCATCCTGTATCTACCTTTACTCCACCCTGTATCCACCTTTACTCCACCCTGTAATCCACCTTTACTTCATCCTGTATCTACCTTTACTCCACCCTGTATCCACCTTTACTTCATCCTGTATCTACCTTTACTCCACCCTGTATCTACCTTAACTCCACCCTGTAATCCACCTTTACTCCATCCTGTATCTACCTTTACTCCATCCAGTATCTACCTTTACTCCACCCTGTATCCACCTTTACTACACCCTGTATCTACCTTTACTCCATCCTGTATCTACCTTTACTCCACCCTGTAATCCACCTTTACTTCGTCCTGTATCCACCTTTACTCCATCCTGTATCCACCTTTACTCCACCCTGTATTTCTTTAGGCTTACTGGCACTTATGAGTTGAGGGAAAATTTGTTCACGATGAAGACAGCTGTCAGGTAAACAAATGTTCTTAAAAAGTTAAATGTACAATAAAAAAATGTTCCTACTTCAACATAAGACATTCTCTACCTCGGCTCATCATTTATCTGAGCCAGAGGATAGCCTTACATAATACCTTTAACATGGGTGTTCATTAAGCAAAAGACTGAAATCTTACCTTGACCTCTGAACTTTTGCCGGATTTTTCCTCTATCATAATTACTGTATAAAGCTGTCTTAAGATCAATCCATTCTCTTAAAATAACAGCATTAGTCTTTTAAGAAATATTAAAGTAACAATGGGCACTCTAAAAATACATTATTTAAAATCCGTATTCAATGTTTGTGGTTTGTTATTTAAATTTGATGTTGTGAAAAAGAGTTTTAATTGAATTTATCAGCCATGCATGCTTGATAGTATGCAATAACTTCATAACTTTTTTGTTTGAGAAAAAAGTAAAGCAAAACACTTTAATAGCATACACGTAGACATTTCCTGCACTCAAAGTGATCATTTGACAATAGTAAAATGAAAAATAATCAGTTAAAATAAGATGTTATTATAACCGTTCTAGTGATGAAGTGCACTGTATAACTTTTGATATCTGTGATGTGAAAGTCTTGTTATATATAAATCCCACTGCCGTGTTTATGGAAAGGTTAATTTTTGTGAATAAAATAGAAGTCTTCAATATATTTGAATTTGTCATAGCTTTTAACAATTGAATTGTACTTTTTATCACTGCCTATAATTTGTTATTGGAAAAAAATCAGTTGCAAGCACTACACTTTACAACCACGAATGTATGCAAAAGCAGTTTCATTATGGAACCATTTGCACTCACGTTCAAGCGTATTTGAATTTCCTCCTTAGACTTTTGTTAATACAAAAAATTGTTTTAAGGACTTGGTGAGGTGAACAGACAATATAATATAGGACGCCTACTAAGACCATGGAGAGGTTCTCCTCTCAAACAATTTTGGAATTTGTGAAATTGGGTATTGGGCTTTTGCTTTATGATTAACTCCTTTTATTTACTGTGATTAGTTTAATTCTACTATGGGCATTTTTGTCCATACATTATTTATAACTGAGGATATTTTTGTATATTGTCTGTACCTCTTTACTGCACTGTGCTTGATATCTCATTTTATAATACTTGTCCAACATTGCATGAAGGTAATAACAATAGCTTACTTATAACTTTGTAAAATCCCTTTAACATAACTGAGATAACTGTAAGTGTAAGTTTTAAGCTTTTAGCTGTTTGAAACACTTCAAACTTTCTTAAAATACCACTAATTTATGTGACTAAACTATGTGCTCCCTATATGTATGATATCCTCTATCATGACATGCACATTCCCCTTCTGTTAACTTCAATGCACTTTGGAAGTCTCCTTTAGTGTAGGGTTCCTCAACCTGTATTTCATATGCCATCCTGGGTACCTCAGACAATGAAATAATAAAATAAAAACAATAATATAAGTAATATATATATAAACATTTCAAAAGTCATATCTATTAAACACTTGTACAAATAATGGTGCATTGATTTAAATTGAATCAAAGTATCTGGTGTTCTGATTTCTATTACATACATTAGGAGATATTTTGAAAACAATGACCAAACTGGGCTGGTACTGAAAGTACATAAACAGGCATAAGGGGGTATAGTAGCCTATCATCATCATCATCATCATCAACATCAGCATTTATTTATATAGCACCAGCAAATTCCGTAGCGCTTTACATTTTGGGAACAAACATTAATAAAACAATACTGAGTAATACATACAGACAGAGAGGTAAGAGAACCCTGCTCGCAAGCTTACAATCTATGTCCTATAGATTGTAAGTTTGCGAGCAGGGCCCTCTTACCTCTTTTTCTGTATTTCCCAGTATTGTTTATTACTGTGTTTGACCCCAATTGTAAAGCGCTATGGAATTTGCTGACAATATTTAAATAAATGTTGATGATGATGATTTAACAGAAAAAGTTTAAGAGGGTTACTTGTAAGCAATAGTAGGAACTGAATGTTATGTTTTGGAGGACTAAGCTATATGGCCTTACCACAATACAATTTTTTTTACGGCTTATAGATTTTAAGAAAGATTAGACAATTTACACTTCTACCCTAAAGTTAAAGATCATGTTACAAATCATTCTATTTTCTTATCCCCACAGCAATATCTTATTTCATTTAATTATGCCTGTGGTCTTGATAATTCCCCATTTCCATAAACTTCATTTACTGGAAACTGAATGTCATCTTGGTGACAGCCAACTTTGGGTTATCAATTTTAAAATGCATAATGATACAAATTTTAAATTCTGCACACATGACTGCAAAATCTCATATTTCATCCCAAAGTTCTTTCATTTGCATACCCCGTACAGCTTGCGCTTTTTAATTACCTAGTTCTGCATTAAAACCTATACCAATTACATTTAAAGAAATATACCCAAAACAGCCATTTTCCCATTTAGTACGAATTAACTCAGCATGGCAAAATATGCCTCACTTATTTAAAAACAGAAATCGGTAAACACACTAAACACCAAGCTATGAACACAATACAACACTTTTACAGCTCCTTCAGGACACAGGGATTTTTTTTTCCGCACAAAGCTTCACTTAAAAGCAACTCAGCAAAATATAGGGACCAATTTGTAGCTTTTACGAGTGTGTCAAACCATGTGCCTATAAAAAAAATTGCTACTACAAAAGTGCTTTGGAGTTTGTTGTACACCATATTACATTAACTGAAAGAGGTATAATGCCAAATGAAACACAAATGGCTATGTCAGCATTATTTTCCTTTAAGTTTGCATTTTCTAGAAAATTTGTGCAACAATCTGCATAATTTTTATAGCAAGTAATAATACATGTGGGTTTTTGTACCAAGCAAATACTTTTTATAGGCTTTGCATGTAATGTAGTTTAAAATTTGCATTAACGAAGGAATAGCATTGGGTGATTTCAGGAAACAATATATATTTTACATTCTTTAAAATTGTTAAAAGCCGACAACTTTATTGTAAACGAAAGAGAATAAAGGCCAGGTAGAGTAACTTTCTGGGTTCAATAGAAAAGATCTCCACCAGGTAGATCTGACACTGCTTATTAGTACAAAATACATTCATGAACATGATGAAGACCTTACGGAGTCCATCATGTTTAAATGTCTATAATATATAAATACTAAGGGATTAATATGTAAACATTTTTATATGCAAAGTTAGCAGAATGCTGCTCAACTCCAAGTTAAAGTGGCTTTATCACAAATCTGCAGGTGATAAATTTCTATTGGTCGGCCCTGCTGATAACGCCTTTAATTATAGTATATTCATTTGAGTCACTCAATAGGTTATAATTCTCAATGCAGAAGCAGGGGAAAATATAGATCATTTATCAAAACCCAGACTTAGGCAGGGTACACATTACAATGTTTTCAGCTGATTATTGGGCCAATCACACGATAAATAACTGTTTTGTCCGAAATTGCATTAGTCTGTATGCTGTAACGATAAATGAGTATCATTCTAAATCACATAATATTATTTAATATGATTTTTAAATCGGACTAAAAATGACGTTCAACAATGGAACGATGTTTTTCCAATCCTGCAGTGTGTATGCGCTCAGGACCGGCAGTGTCCATAGATCTCTACGGAGTGTGCAGAGTCACCATCATTTCGGCTGGCGGTTATGACAGATGTAGAGCACAGATCTGAAAGTAAATTGTGTAAAATGTGTATAGTGTGTACACATGAATCGGCTGCTGATTGGGACTTTTTTTATTTTATTATTTTTTTAAAAAATTATTAGTAAAATCGCTAAGGATATCGCATCTGGAGAAATTTTTTTATAGTGTGTACCCAGCTTTACAAACCTTCAATACATTTACCCACAATTACTGAAAAGTAAGTCAAACTTTTTGCCCAACAATAAAAAATAAATGTCAGTGTGTTTGAGAGTGTGTATGGTTGTGGAATCTTCTTGTCCACTCTGTGGCACTCTGTGGTCTATATTGAAAGTGCTGCGCTACTATGGTGGCGCTATATAAATAAATAAATAATAATAATATTAACTGAATGTCCCCTAAAAATCTGTCAGTAACAATACTAACATATCTTTATAAAGCTTAAAGCTGCACTACTACCTAATACCTAGTTACAGGATTTATACCCCCCCCCCGTCCCCCCAAACCTATCCAGAGCCCCAGGGCCTATTCCATGCAGCCCTTTTTCCCAGGGTTGATCCATTTCTCTTAGAGCCCGGCCATAAAATGATAATGGTAGGTGAGTAGGAGGACCAAGGACAAGCAGCAAGCTATAGAGATAGCTACTTGTGGATCTCTCTGCTCCCTCTCTTAACCCCTCCACCATTTAAAAGTGGTTAAAAAAAACTAATTTGCTGTTTCTAGTTTCTACATTACAGAACCAACAGAGCCCTGGCACGGATGGTGGTATGTAGCAGCTTCTGGACAGCTACCATCACTGACTAGGTGAAAGAGCAGCTTTAAGATTTGTAATCCTGAACTAAAGTATGAGAAACTGGGTCTGGCTTTGCCAGCCTCCTTAGAGAACGGCATTGGGAAATGAAACAGGAATAGAATATAAAGAAGCAATAGCTAAGGAAAGAGAACATTAAAGTCTGAGTTAATTAAGGAGGGATTTTGCCAGACTATGTTTACCTGCTGTCAAATTGTATATTTCTATTTATAACAGTTGCTGTCTGCATTTCTGTTTCGGTAGCACTTGTCAGAAGCAGCTGCAGGACTGAATACGTGTTCTCAAATTCTGTGACTTTGGTTTATTTTTAAGTTTCCAGAAATTTCCAGCAAAAGTGAATCCTCCGGTGAATAGTGCATGAACTCCCCAGCCACCTGCCAACTCTGCCCTGATTAATAACTTCACCAGTTCCCTCTTGTCTGTGCCGTGTATAATGTAAGTATGTTAAAGCCATAGAGGAAAATACTCACCTTAGTTAATAGTTAATATTCACAAATATTGCTGACACTCTAAAATGAATTATGCCACCTAAAATAAATATGTATTTATATAAATATATATATATATATATATATATATATATATATATATACATATATATAATTATATTGTATATTATATATTATATGTAATACATATATATAATATATCAATTAACTGCCCACCATTTTCAAACAGCACATATACATTCAGTTCCTGGTACCCTGATTACTGAACACAGAGCACAACGTGAGCACTATAGTATATGTTATTTTCTCATTTCAAATGGAGATCCTTTGCCATCCATACTGCTGTAGGCAATCCCAGGGCAGTATGTCCTGCCTGCTAGCACTATCAAGAACCAACTAGTTAGATCCATTTTACACTGAATCGTCTAGTGCTTGTAGAAGGGGAGACCTATCAAATAAACCAAGATTTCACCAAATTAACCCCTTCACTTCTAATCGTGATTGGGATTTCCCTTGCAGGTAGACCCCATGACTGTGAAGGGTGAGTTCCACTTATTCATAGCAGCGCACAGGATTCTGGCTTTTACAGACTCAGGAGTACCCTCGTTTGAAAGAGGAGAGTACCAGCTTTCAAACATCGGTGCCCCTTAGTAGATATTCTCCCGATGATCATTTATCACCTGACCATATACCACCTACACTACACTACATCATGAAAAAGAGATAGTACACACTAAAATTTAGATGAAAAATATGGGATAAATATTTTTCAACAGCCCTTGAACTATTCAGGAACTTATGAAAATTATGTTGTGAATTATTTTTCAAACTTTAGTTTGGTGGACGTATTAAAATTCTAATTATTCTGCCATTTTGCTACATTCTGGAAACTACTGTGCATTCCAGTGTATCCCAGTCTACTACTGTAAAGAAACCAAAGGTATTTTTAGAAAACGCAAAGGGGTATATTCCTCAAGCGGCGGGTATGAAAAACCTCACTGGGTTTTGTTTTAAAAAATGACGGCAATCCGTCGAGAAACTGCGGTTATTCATAACCACCTCTTGATAAAAGTCTTCTGAAAAAAGTTACTGCACATAAAAATTACTAAGATTGTTGCTGGAATATGACCAACCCAAAAAGTACCAGCAGCAAATTGTTTAAAATAATAATATATTTTTAAAAATTTAGAAAAAAAGGCAAAACAATTTAAAAAAATATAAATACATGGTTGCAGTTACAACTCCATTAATTCCACTATTTTTATGTTTAAAATATTTGGCAAAAAAATAGATATTGGGTATTACTATACTTGGAAGGTTTACTAATTATAGCACTAGCAGCATTCACTAGGTGCATCACCAAAAATCTCTTACATATATATTTTGGGTAACTATTTTGGTAAAATAAATCAGGTTCTGACTGCTGATTATTTGTGCTATAATAAGGACTATAGTTTCCCAAAACAGTCTTATTTTGGGATCATTAAAAAATGTGGGTGAATGTCCTGTTTCCTTCCTTTCCATCAGAGTTGAGATTCATAAGGAAAACTTTAGGTTTCAGGAGAGGAACTCAAATAAATCATCCTTGAAAGTCCTATAAAGGTCAAGTTCTCAAACCCCAGAGAAAGCTAGTAGCTGATTATCCTCTACAGCTAACAGTACATTGTTCTTTTGTAAAGTGCGGAGTATATTAGTGTCATATTATCTGTTAATCTTTAGTGAAAGAGAGGAGGTGGTTCTCTAAATGTACTTCCATGTGACATTGGTAGAGCTACCACGACATTCTATTATCTCATCTAGGGTAGCCATTACTTTATCATCTGACATTCAGGACCTGGAGTAAAGGTAGGATTGTCCACTGCTGCTCACTGTGTAATGGAGAAAGGAAGGAGGATAAGGATTTTATAATGTATAACGTTGGCAGACAGGGAAGTCTACAGAATGCTATCCAACCCATCATATAAGTATTCTATGCAAGATATCTGCTGAACCCTTTCCTTGATCCAGTGGGATGAGCACTTTTTTTGGCAATTATTTGTATCAGCCTATGCTTAAACATATATTAATAAAAACACAAACCCCCTAAAAATATCCAATTGATACTCTTTAATGCTTTAATAATAGAGCTAGACCCAATATTATTATTATTATTATTATTATTATTATTATTACTATTACACTGAATTACATTGAGTGGATCATGATACAAATTATGAACAAGAGCATGAAACAGATGGTAAAGATAGCCTTGCCCATATTGCAATCTAAGAGATGTGGGAAACAATCAATATATAAAGCAGTGGAACGTATTATAGGTGCTGATGTGGCTACTGTTAGGCAAAATGATTATCAACCACTAATATCAAAGTATCCATTGGCGACTGAAATTTCTGTGTAGTAGGGTTAGAATGAGAATAGAAGGTGGAAGGTGGAGATATGAAGTTGAACTAGACGTTGTAGAAATCTTAAAGAGAGTCAGCTGCTGGCAACCTCAATGTTGCTTCACCGTTTATCCTAACCGAACCTCATTCCTCTTTTGGTTCTGGAGAGGGCTATTGCTTTTGTGCTGCAAGGGGCACTCTTGTGGTTATTCTCAGCACAGAGTAAGCTGTGTGTTTGGTGTATTTCACAATAAATATTATAGGCATTTGCATACTGTAATTTCCTTTTGGTTACTGCTATATGAATGAAAAGCAGATTTCATATGTTAGCCTTTGCAAGCAGATTATCACATTTCTTTTTTAAAAAAAAATGTCCTCTAAACTGACAGATTATCTTGAGCCTGTAGGTTTAATAAATTATGAGGCAGTTTTATGTTTAGATAAAGGTTTGGAATTAATATTGTTTATTCAATTGTTTCTATTACCACCTGCCAATTGTTGTACGTTGAAATCACATTAACTATTCATTTTGTCTCATGGGGGAGAGATTACTTTTTTATTTAATATATACTTGTCATAGGATTTTTTATTTATTTATTATTTTTAAAATTTCCTTAATGAATAAAAATGCAGCGTGACATATGTTGATTTAATATTTGCTATAAACAAATAGCTCTATATTGCTGACAATTAGAAAGCGTATTATGATCTTCTAATGATAAAATGACGAGATAATTGAAAAAATGAAATCCTGTCTGTTTCCAGCAGGAAGCCTATGACAGGGTGGATTTTAGAGAGCTGTAATAGCAGGAAACAAGAAGTGCTACATGTGAATAATGAAGCATTTAGAATGCAAAACATAAACTAAGGATTCTTAACAAACAACGAAATCCAAGGATTCCTAATGCTTTCTTATGTGCACAAATGTGACACCTTTTCTCCAAGCGTATTTCAAGGAGCCGGTCCACTTGACAGTTGTTGGAAAAATACCCCAAAAGGCATTCTGTGCACTTCAGTGGCTTGGCGTATAAACCTGACTGTGGAAACAGTAAAACTGTCATGTCAAAGTCCATAATACTACCACTTTAAAAAAAACCTCTCTGTTATATGTAATTCATGAGACTAAAGGAACACAGGGATTGCTTTTATTACATATGCACTTTTTTGTATTTGAAGATTTTTATTACACTGATGTCTTCTTTTGGCCATTGCATAATACTGTCACCCCAATATCACTGCCAACTTGGTATAGAGATTAGTGCTCTTCCCCACAAAAATAGACACAATTGCGCAAAGGTTGGCATGTGACATTACAAACAACCAATTGTTTTATGGTCTTGAACTTTTGTTGTTTATGAAAGACCTTTACTGATAGAACACACACTGCAGGTAATTTATGGATTCCAAAAAGGGTAGAGAACCAGAACATAAGTCATTCATTCATATTTTGTGACATCATGAACCTATTCACATTCAACAACTATTTTTAAAGTAATGCACTTGTGTTAATATATTAATCTTGCAAATCTTTTTGGTGAACCAAATTTTGCTTCATTTGTTTGGGAGAGCTGGTGAAATATTAACAGACTGGGTCATTCCAAGGCAACCAAAAAAAAAAATAATATAACTCCACCCTCACGCCACACCCGCCCCAAAAAGTCAGACTAATTGGACCTTGCCGCCACCTCTCCTAAAGTATCTCTCACTGTAAGAGTCTTCTTGGAGCAACCTTGCTGGATGTGGCGTTTCTGGTGTTGACAATTGAGTGGTGCCTTGTAATGATGATAGTGAACCAGATTGAGGGGGCAGTGTGCTCCTGCATTTGTTGGTGATGCTGCAGATGTTGTGCAATTTGAATCTAATCTATCCATGGCTCCTCCATGAGGTCATACACTTCTTAGCATGTGTCACTGGACAGACAACTTTGCTATTGGCTTGGAAGTTCTTGCCTATGAAACACATTGTTTAATTTTTGAAAGATTGTATATGTTGTATTCCTTGCTACAACCTTTTCTTTGCTGATCTCATCCCTCCAAATCTAAAGATCTAAATGTCATCACTATTACTTGTACGTGACTTTGGCTTATCATCTCCAGAAATACAAGGACTAGTTATAAGGCTAGCTGATTCATCAGTGTCATCATTACTGGTAATAGACTATGCAACAGCAGGAATATCATCATCATCATTATTACATCACAAGCCTTGTTGGGGGAGTGGGGTAGGGCATATATACAAACTATAATAAGTTGATTGATGCCACAATGATGTATTGAGTAATCCAATATAAAATATATACTAGTAGTGTACTGTATTCCTCCAATTTTGTTTCTATGAGTAAAGTTGCTAGTAACTTTTATTTTTTTTTAATGAGTTTAAAATCGGCTGTAACTTAATTAATCATATGAGTGATAAAATAGTTTTTAAATGCTCAATGTTTAATATATTGCTATATGCCTCTGATGAAGTCATGAAGCATCATGAAATGCATTAGTAAAAGGTGTATCATTTGTTAGATTGATAAATACTTTTTCAGCTGCACATACAGCTTGCTAAGGAGCCTCTTCCTATGTCAAAAGATCGCGTTAGGGTTGCTGTCTCCTGGGATAAACAGCAGCTCATCTCATATAGCGGCCAATTGATAGCACCCTAGACCAGTGCTTCGGTACAAGTAGCCACAGCTAGTTTCATTTAGCCGAATAAAATAAACGGAACAGAAGCCTGCTGGCTCTAACATAATCAGAGAATGCCCTCTCTAAGATGGAAGGACCTAATGTCCCATTCACACAAAGCACTTAATTTATATGTAACAAGTTCAGTGTGTCTCTAAGCAGGCCTTTTACCTGTTCCCCAGGCAGTGAGAGAGTGAGGGAACAGCCTCACAGACTTTTAACTGCACCTCACATGTACAACTCCTAATTATCCAGCAAAGTGTCTGGCAAGTTGGAAGCCCAGAACTGGGCCTAATGAATGGAGCCCACCCTTCTCTCCACATTCATAACCCTAGGGACCCTACATCGGCTCTTCCTGCAGCCTAAACGATACTTGGGAAGTTCTTTTCCAAAACACAAGCAATCTCCCTGGTGTTTTGAAAAACATAGGACAGAATCCTGGGACATATATACCCCCCATCAATAATTTCCTTGGTGCTTCTGTCACAACTTATACAAAGTTTGCTTGGAATGAGAAGATTATTTATGTCATTTAAGTATACAAGGCTGTCTGAATTACACATAAATATACATGATTTGTTTACAGATGAGTCTAAAGTATATACATTATATTTGTGCAATCTTATCACATTGCCCCTTCATCATCATACAGTGCCCCTTCAACATCACATTGTGTCCCTTCAGCATCACATTGTGTCTCCTTCAACATCACATTGTGTCCCCTTCAACATCACATATTGTCCCCTTCAACATCACATTGGGCCCTTTCATCATCACACGGTGCCCCCTTCAATATCACATTGTGTCCCCTTCAACATCACATTGGGCCCTTTCATCATGCATTTACTCCTGTGCTATGGTCCCATCTTTATCACACTGCCCCATCATCATCACACTGTGGCCCTCCATTCCTTTAATTACCTTTCAATGGCTTTCTTTCTTCTTCTTCTTCTTCTTCTTCTCCCTTATGATCACACTCTGCCCCTTTATGATTACACTGTGCCCCTTCAACAGCACATTGGGCCCTTTCATCACACCGTGCCTTCTTCTACATCACATTGGGCCCTCCATCATGGTTTTGCTCCTCCATAGCGCCCCCCACCTTGCTTACCCCAATTATCACGTTCCACAGGCCCTGTGTGTATTCATGCTAGAACATGTGTTTGCAATCAGAAGCAACTGTAAAATTGCATTTTATGTACAGTAGACATTAATAACATCATGATAAATGTATTTAATTTTTAAAAAATATATGTTTTTTTTATTTATTTTACATTTTTTTCATTAATGTGCATGTTATTAACAGGTGATGATAATTGAATTTGTTTCTTTGCATTCTGATGGGACTTGAAATTCCACATATGTATTGGATATATCCTGCAATGTATTGTGTCTCTCAGAACAGAGCATGTCTAGACCTGTATTCAACAAGAGACGTTTCTTCAGATCCATTTGTATTTAAATACGGATGTGCATATGCCCAAATTAAGTGTGTTTAAAATAAGCGCAATCTACGTTAGTTTTGCGAGCCTTAATGAATCAATCATATTGTCACGAACGCCCAGCCTGTCCCAGATACAGCAATCTGAACCACTGGCTGTGACTGGCGTCACTTAGCAATGAATACACATTTTCTACCACCACAAAGGATTTATTATGGTGTCCTTACGTTCACCAGAACCACTTATTAATGTTTCACACTTAAATCACATACACATGTAGCCTGAGCCTCCCTGGGCTTCCTAAATTCACAAAGAATCACAGAGAATACACTAGGTTAAATGTATCATTAAATGCACAATCTGATGTCTAAAGCAGAAGATTTTAATACATTTTTCCACATAGCCCTCACCCCTCACCTTTGGAGTTCAGCTGTCAATAAAGACAGATTGATCTCCCAAATGTCACAGGGCTTTTGAAGTGAGTTAGGGATGTCCTGAGATCTGTTCACAGGGCCTTGAGTTCTCACCTCTGCTCCTTCTGCTTGAGTAGCTAGATGGTTTACAACTTTGGGACTTCAAACTCCTCCAAGATCCTTATCTATCTCGGGCCTGGCTAGTTTTAAAAGATTAATGACACTTGCATATGTTTAAACTCATGTCATCTAGCAAAGCACACGTTGAGATTACATTACAAGGTAACATACAATATACATTGTCATACATGAATTCAACAGAAAATAACAATCAGCCATTAGATATACTACATAATCATCACACCCATTATCTTTATTCCTAAGTATAAAGTGCAATTTTAAGAACTGTCGTGTTTCCCTGTTTTTGCTTTTTATCTCTAATCTATCTCTAGCAGCTGCTGTTGTCACTTCCTCTGGGATATAGCTTCTCTATGGTTATGCCTTTTAAAATGTTTTAGTCTTTTGTAAAGAGTTAGGCAGTACTAGTATTATTCATTCTGATGCAGCAAAACAAGATAAATTGTATGAATTTCAGTTGCTGTTTCTATTACTCTTGCAATGGTTTACTGTGCTGGTCCTATCACTACTCCCACCCCAACCACACCCCAGTGCCGTATTGACTATAAATTTTGTGAAATGCAAATTCACAAACAATGCCAGCGGCCATTCTAGGAAGCCTGGGGAACTTAGCACCTCTGCAAATTTAAATTTGCTAAATAGTTTGCTGCAGCTTCACCTGTCTTTCTTTGTGCACTAAAAGTACATGAGAATGGGCACTGACTGTATTAGGAATTCTGTTACATACAGAAAAATAGATATTATAATATGCACTTGGTAACAATAGAAACATTTCCAAGGATAAGAATTTCCACAGATTATATTTTACAATCTAAGGCTATCTCTGTAAATTCGGGAGAATTGGCAGATATGCATTGTGCTAAATGATTGCCCTTATCAGCCCATTACCCAAAGCAGTCTTGTGTCACCCTACAAAGGCCACCATCTTGACTTGTACAGCTCAGAGAGCTGCAATTGGAGGCATATTACTGCTAAAGCAGACAGAGTATGTAATAGGAGTGGGACAAAGGCCTTAGCACTACATTCCTGTTCCATAATTGATCATCAGTAAATTTATAGATCATTGAGTAGAAAAAACAGCAACTTTACCTATCAATCATATAGGTAGTTATATAATGCCAGCCATTGTGATTCAGTTCCTGAAACTAACATTCATTCATAAAAATTATATGTAATTTTTGCAGTCAAACATTATTTCTATTAATAATTTTCAGTCAATCTTCTCCCAAGATGTATCTTTTGAATACTATAGTCTCTGGCCTATAATCAGTGTGAGTGGGATTTAGTTACCGAACAAAAGAATTGTAAATTTTTTAAGCGCTATGAGGACATGTGCTGAATAGTATAATGGGTTCTTGGTATTTTTATATATTTTACTCTAGGTAGAATAATTGTATTCAGATCATATCGACTGTGAATATCTCTTAGAAATGAGCAAATTTTTCAAAACTATTACATGGATTATTACCATCATATTGCGTTCCTTCTATTATTTCTGTTCCACCTGGCCATCTATTGGTTCCATTCTAGGTCATGATGCATTGCAGAGTATGAAACACGGTACCCACAATATATAGCTCACTAACTGCTGCTGTGGAAAGGCAGGGGATTTAGAGAAAGAAAAGAGCGAGAAAGAGTGAATAGTAAAGAAATAAAGGTGAGATATAAAACATAAAAGATAAGAGCAATAAATGGAGTGCGAAAAAAGAGTAGAAAGGAGCAAGAGAATAGGAAAGGCAAAAGAGAGAAATAGATAAATAGATTGAAAAGGGGGGGTGATAGTAAGAAAGAGAGAAGGAATGGCAGAGAATCTCCCTCAAACAAAGAAAAAAAAGTAAAATAAAATAAATTTAAAAACTTCCACCACAATTTTAAGCAGCCAGTACTGGCAGGGAGTTTAGATTGAGACAATACTTTGCCATTTACAGACCACAAGTAATTTAAACTGTTGGTTGGAGTGGCACTGCCGCTTCCAGGTTGCCAAAGGTTGTGGCAAAGTGCAACTTGGGAGAAGGTTTTGCCTCCTCCAAATTTTCATGTAGTATTCACTGGAAGTATTATACTTTTTTGGTGGAGGCAACAGCATCGGATGTGGAACTTGTAAAGAAAATTTGTAGTCTGATTGTCAAATGTACTGTGTCACTTGTGCTCCATGCAATCCTAGACTATGAGGGTTTGCCTCTCTGATATGAGGTTGTCTCATCATCATCATCATCAGTTATTCATATAACGCCAACAATTCTGCAGCGCTGTACTCATTCACATCAGTCCCTGCTCCATTGGAGCTTGTAGTCTAAATTCCCTAACTTACACACACAGACAGACTAGGGTCAATTTAGATAGCAGCCAATTAACCTACCAGTATGTTTTTTTGGAGTGTGGGAGGAAACCAGAGCACCCGGAGGAAACCCACGCAAACACAGGGAAAACATACAACCTCTACACAGATAAGGCCATGATCGGGAATCGAACTCATGACCCCAGTACTGTGAGGCAGAAGTGCTAACCACTAGGCCACTGTACTGCCGCAACATGGGATTGCTGTGTAGTTCTTACACCCATGCAGCCAGAAGTGTCAATGAAAGTAGTATACCCAAACAGCCATATAAGTTCAATTAAAGCACATAATAACAAGTATGCAATTCAGATTTTGATAGTATTAAGAACAGCAAATATTTAAGTATAATGACGAATTGGTAAGCGAATAAAGACATTTCACAGATATATGGAGATGTCATCAGTGCATACCAAATCTAATTAAAGGATATACTCGTAATTATGAATCCATGGTTACAAATTTAAAGAATGAGTAAATGATATTATGTTGCAACATTGAACTCTTTTGCGGGATGCCAAATTCTGGATCTGACTTTAATTGGATTTGTTTTTATACTATTTGAGAGGAATTATATACCTGGGGCCTAAAGAAAGTAAAGCAAAAAAACTAACTTTGCACCTTGGCAAAACCATGTTGCATTGAAGGGGGAGGCAAATTTAAAATTTAATGGCAGATTTATTGCTGGGTTAGGGATGTCCTAGATAAACTTTAAATTTCAATGTACAAATAAAGCATTTGTGTGCTACATGAAAAAAACAGCCAGTATTTATCTTATGTGCAAAATAATATACCAATTTGCACCCCTTGCATTGTAACATGGTTTTGTCCAGGAGAACACTTACTCGTTTTTATGCCTTACTTTCCTTAATGAATCAGGCTCCTGGTATGTAGCATATCTATTCAGGCAAGTTTTATTATATTCACAGCATATGCCTGTGATCTGAGATTGTTGCACTGGATCAGGCTATATTGTTTAGTGGTCTCTTATTGTGTTTTTTTTATATGTCTTAAAGTAAAAGTGTGTTATATTGTTCAATAACACAATAGTGTTTACTACCTGTTACCTCACTTATCCTTTTGGGTCCTCTCCTAACAACCTGCAGCGCTGCAAAATTCAATGTATACAAAATTCTACAACTGTATTCATCTCTATCTCAGGCTTTTATTAGTTCAGCTATGCTGAATGCTAAAATAAATGAAACAAGACAAAAATATTAAACTAAGGAACAAGCACAGTCTTGTTATTGTAATGAATATTTTATTTAATCGATGTTTAAGCCAAACCCAGCAGAACGTTGCTAGAATATTACAACCTATTTTAAAGACATGTAAAATCCAATTGTGCATTTAATGCATAGACTATTCTGTATTACTATGCAATATATAAAGCATGTTTTCGAACAACCTTGTAGAGATTTGGAGAATAAAACTTGTATGTTCTTATTACTTAGTTGACAGTCATAGCTATATTATGGTAATGAGATGATATGCAAATTATGTGTAATGGGAACAGTAATGACTAATACACTAAGCACCTAGTTTAAAATCTACTAAATCAAATATCTAACTTATTGTGCAATCATCATCTTGGAAGCAAAGTAAAACAATTACAATTTTTTATTATTATTTAAAGTTTATTTGTCTGAGTTTGTTGCATATTAGATGATGCAAACAATACAGCAGGGATTATACTGAGAAATACAAATTAAAAACACATTTTATAATTTTCTGTTCTCATAAAATGGGTCTGCACATTCTTGCAAGAATAATATGATTAATATAAAAAATATCAGGTTGTATAAGTTAAGGGTCGTTTTTGGAATTATTTTGGCAAAGGAAAGAACCAACTATAACACTCGTCTTATCAATAAGCCCACCAGTACCAATAAAGAAGTTTCTCATCATTTTGAAACCCTGCTCCACGATTTAATGAGCTGACCTGGGTGCATTGCCCCTACATCCCCACCACCCATTGAGCATGCTTACCTGTAGAGCCGACCCCCCCCACTCCCCCTCTACCCATCCAGGGGGTAAATGTATCAAGGTCCGATTTTGCAAATCCAGCGATTTTATCGTGAGAGATGAAACTCGCACATGTATGCAGCTGAGCTTTCATGCAAAATCGCCAGAGTTGTGGTTCTGTCAAAATCGCTATTTGAAAAATCGCCAGACATCAAACTTCTGACTGTTTGCCACTGCAGCTATACAAGTCTCCAATGTATGAAGCGGCGAGTAAGCAAACTCAGGAGACTTTGCTTGAAAACACGCCAGATGCAACACGCTGCTTCCCCCCCCCCCCCCCCCCCCCCCCCCCCGATTTTCACGGAACCAACACTAGTCAGGCAGCACTAGGGTTAAGCAGGAATAGAGGGGGGACCCCACGCTTTTTTTTTTAAAACTTTTTATCTATTCTTTACTATTTGGACAGCTGCTCTCCTGTATAACAGGCAGGAGAGTTAGCTAAACACGGGAGTGTTTACATCGCAGCAAATCGCCAGAGATGACCAGCGATTTTGAAGATCAGGGTAAAAATCGCAGCTTGATACATTTCTGTTTTTTTAACACGCTGTCAGAATCGGACCTTGATACATTTACCCCCAAGTCTTACTGAGGTCAGCACTGAAATAACATGGGGAAGCATTTTGGGATGACAAGAGAGCAAGCTACTTAGGTCAGTGCTGACAGCAGATTGTTGATGAAATCTCAAATGTTTTTTGCTAAGCATCCTAAGGACTCACATCACAGGTTTTGTTATTTTCTTAACTACCTTTTTTTTTTTAACTTTATCTCTGTTGTATATATCTGTATATATCTTTTCTTCTTTATTCTCTTTCCTTTCATTTTATTTCTCTTTTCTTTTGCCTAAAATAGTAAGGGCACAGGGGAATACAAGACTGGTACAATCGGTGGGGTCAGATGGCTGGTAATATCAATGATGGCACACAACTGGTATAATGTTTGGTAATAGGGAATAAGAGGAGTACCAAAGTACCTTGTCCTGCCACTTCATGAAGACAAACCTGTGTTTTTTATGTCTTCTGATTAGAAGTTTTATAGGTATTAGGAAATACATATGTAGCACCTCTGTTTGAGGCTAACAGTGAATTCTGACTCGCCAAAACGACATCAATTTGCTGGAGCATGACACAAAAGTCCTGTCTAATCCATGTGTGTTCTCTGTGAGTATGGCGAAGATATAAGGACCTAGATCCATCACTTCTCTCTGTAGCAGGTGCTGGATCATGCAATTTGTCTCAAGCAGAGGCGCTACCTCTGTAATTATTTAGCTTACCCCATGAAGCGTGCCGACACACAGTGATGAGAGAAAGTTTGTGGAACCTTTAAATTATCTTCATATTTGCATTTGTTTGATGTAAAATGTGATCTGATCTTAAACGTAAGTACACATAGTAGATAAAGATAATAAAGATAATTAAGCAAATAACACACAAGCAATTCACTGGTCAACACTCATTTTATTGGCAATCACAATAGAGTGATTTGGGGGTAACTTTGTGATGCCAATTCCGAATGTGACATCGGTTTTGCTAGATTGGCTCTATTTTTTTAGATATTAGGTACCCTATTGAAAAACATAAAAATGCCAAAAATTTAATGGTCAGGCAGAGCCTACTTGCAAATTGCATTGAAATGATCTCAAATCATACAAAGGTAAACACATGACATACATAATGGCATTTATTTGGTATAATAACAGATAAACATAGTAAGCTGATTTGGATAATTACAATGAATACATAGTAAAACACTGTCTGTACGATTTTCTTTTATGTGGGTTATCAGGACTATCTCGTAGGAGGCTCCAGTAATAGTCTGCCATCATGTGTCTGTCCCATCTGCCTTGATACCTTTCCTTCACCACCTGTATATCATGATTAAACCTTTCCCCTTGTTATTCACAAAAATCACCAAGATTATTCGGAAATCTGTGTAAGTGGCTATGGTCATATTAGTAACCAAATATTTAAAGTGTGTGAACATGTTTTGTACCAGTTCTTCATAATTGTCTGCTTTGTGGTTACCCAAGAAGTTCTTGATACCTGGGTCATAATTGCACCAGGCCGATGTTTTAATTTGAATTTAAGGGCCATCAAAGATTCCAGCTTTTAGTGTTTCCATACTTAGTCCAGGGAACGATCTAAAAATATATTTGAAGCAATCGCCATCTTTGTCTAAGGCCTTAACATATTGTTTCATAAGTCCCAGCTTGTCAACTCTCAACTGATTGCTGGTTGGGTGATCGATCACTTATATACAGAGGGAAAATATTCTAGAATGATTGCGTGGGGAACACCTAGAATATTCGCATGTCTCACCTTCTAGAATGTTCTGGTAGAATCCCATATGCACGCGTCATGGCTAAGTTCCCTATTAATTGAGGGTATCCATTATCTTAAGAACTAGAGCCAATTTTAAAGAAATACTTTCATTTTTGAGTTCTGCAACATCAAAATACCCTACCTGCGTTCAAATATCCTATCAAAGTTTTTTTTGTTGGTTGTTATAATTATCTGTGCCAATATTTTATGTAAAGTCCTCTCAAATACATACCTGATTGTGATGTTAATTAACACCATAGAGCTCATTACCTTAGAAGCCCATGTCTATTCTCCAAGAAAGAACTATGCTGCATTCAATGAAGAAAAATTACGTTTATGTTCCATTCGATATCAGATTTAATGTGTCGATTGCCACAAAATTACATTTTAGGTCATATTAATGCAGGAAAACAGATTGTTAAAAAGTATAACCACTGTATGCATTTGTGCAGTATCATACCTCTAAGATCACAATTTCTTTAGCACAATGGTACACATGAAGGGGACATTTTATTTAAACTTTAGGATACCATATATCACTGCTAATATATTTTCATAAATTATATATAAATCACATACATTTTAAATATAATTGGTACATTTCATCCATCTAAAAATATTAGTAAAAGCTTTTCTCCATTTAATGGGAAGAGCCTTTTTCCCTTGACAATATATGGAATATATAAACTTGTTCATAAGATGAGTTAGATTTCTATAGACTTTTAAAATGTTTCTCAAATAGATGCTTAATATGAAAAATTTTAAGAATATATTCAAGAATATATGCAAAACTCTCTTATTCCTGTACAACTAGATTAGGAATAAATTAGGGTAGGTGGTAACTGGTTCTGTTATGATGTTGTCAATCAATAGACACCTTAATATTCACACATTTCAAGAGCAATTTGTATAGTTCTGAGTATGCAATATCAAACTAATTGATCTGATCCAGACCAAAGTACATATGGTAGGGAGTCTGAAGCAACCAGATTAAATTCAATGTCAACCCACTTGTCAGGTCCCAGGAAAGAACCACTTGACTGGGGTAGCAATCAGAGACACATCACATCCGGCCAAGACATTTAGTCCTGAGACTACTGGTAGTGAGGTACAAGCTGAAGTCAAAGGATTGTAGAACGTAGAATACTGATGGACGAAGCCAAAGTCAAGGGACTGCAGAAGATAGAAAACTGGAGGGCGAAGCCGAGGTCGAAGTATTGAAAAAAGTAGAAACGTGATGTACAATCAACAAAACAAGTCTTCTTCAAAGCACAAGCAGAGAGGTCCAAATCAAAACTTTGCTTCTGTAAAGGTTTGGTAGAACTGAGGAACTTTATAAAGGCTTAAAACAGGTAACATAAATTGTTCTGATTGACTTGACCTCTTCACTGAAGGGCTAATTACAGATTAAGGGAGGTTGTGCAGTAGTCCAGGTGAGGTGACAAGCTAGGTTGCTGTTCTTGGCAGAGTGCTGATTACAGGAGAAGATGTTTGTAGCAGTAATTGTGTTTGAAAAAGGTTGTTAAATAGTTTTTAATGATACTCTGCCTTTCTTGCCCCTATCCCCACACCCCAATATGAGCATATGAACATATTCTGTAGCCTCTGTAACCAATCCTTAACGCTCAGATACCTTCATATTCTGTAACTGTTTCAACCAAACTAAATGAAATTTAAATCTGATTGAGGGCTGTTGCTTCTATTTGATGAGGTGAACTTTCAGGGGAGAGAGTCCCTGTCTTATTTTTCCATGTCTACAGTGTTCAAAGTCAGCAAGTGTCAAAAGGAATAACTTATCCCCTGGTTTTCCTATTTAATGCATATAAAATATTTAAAAACGTATAGCTGCTTATACTTGCCTATAGGTGCAGGAAAGTACTAAACAAGTCAGGTGTCCTGCTGCTTCAGAAACATACACAGCCAAATGGCACCCTTGGTAACAGGGCCATCTTAACAACATTATGGGCCCCCGGGCAAAGCAGTGCACCGGGGCCCCTAGATATAGATATAGATATAGATATATAGATGTATACAGATACAGATACAGATATAGTTATATAGAGATAGAGATAGATAGATGTACTTGCTTAGTGACCCTTGTAGATATTTTTTGCAGGTTTTTTTTCTTTTGCAGGATTATTTATTCTCATTAAGAGCCGTGCCTATGGGGCCTCCTTGCCTGTGGGGGCCCCGGGCAGCTGCCCATCGTGCCCAATGGAAAAGATGGCCCTGCTTGGTAATTAGAATGAAGAGTAGATTCCAGTTCCTTTCTAACGGTATCTGGTATTCAGTTGAATCCTGAAACACAGATTTGGTTCATCCTTACCTGTAATATATTTAAATATTTCTATGTGTTAATGTGTTTCTCTTGTTTTGCCCCTGATATATTATTTTACTTACCCAATGCTATTTTTTTTTCAAAAAAACAGGGTCAGCTAAGTAATTAGCTCCAGTAACCATAGAACCACAACATTTGGCAGATGAATACTAACCCCTCGTTAGTAAATAACAATGCATTTACAAATACACTGGGGTGTGCTCAGTGTGACTTCTGCAAAATGTACTTATTTTTTTATGACAGATGCTATGATTTTATTTGCCCTAAAAAATGTCAAATCTGTACCTCTTCTACTCATTTATAGAGCCTCTCTGCAATGGAATTAAAGTTTAACGTTGGATTTTCCGTGCATATTACTTCCAGTGATTATGAAAATGAAGGACAGATTTGCAACTGGGAAATGGAACATATTTATTAATGTATTTAAAATCTCAAGTAATTATCATTTGAAGCTGGAACATAATTTTGATTGGTGTGCTGCATTTTTTTGCAGTAAAAAGACAGTTTCCATTAGTGATGACAGAGCAAGAAAAGACTGAGCTCCAATTTCAAAGTAATCTACATACAAATTCTCAGACGAGATTGAGGGTTTAAAATGAGTTCCTCTAAACCTTTTTTGCAACATTTGTCAAAAATAATGTGAATTCAAAGAAAAGCTGTACGTTTTATTGCATGGCAGTATATTCACTGGTTCCTGTATAACAAACTAGTTTAACTTTTCAGTAACTGTAAAACGTAATATTGTTCTAATCTTGCAATAAATAACTATGTATTGTTTTATGAAACTGCATAATATAAATTTTATGTGACTGGAAATACAAAAATGTTGCTTGGAGAGTAAACTAGAATAGAATGGTTCTACAAAAGACAAAACAGACCTATTGAATCAAATTAATCCACATGCAGTATATGTGTGTTGTGCTTGATGTAGGCTAGGTGGCACTAGTTTGCCACCTTTAATGCCCTGGAATTTTGGATACGCCCCAATAAAGTTAAAAAGGTGTGTGGCCAACTCTAGGGACACCTTATTTAGTGCTCAGACAGCTTAGTGATGGTTTGAGGGGACAGTCCAGTGACAGGGACAGACCTAGATTTTCTCTTAGGGGGCAATTTAGTGCCCCACCCCCTTTTTCTCTGTGCGGCACAATATATACATTTCCAGGTCGGCAGAGACCAGGCAGAGGATGCTGCCCGGTGGCTCTGATTGTGCTTAAAACACAATCAGAGCAGAGGAGGAGCCAAGGAAGAGGGGGGGGGGATCGAGTCTAGAACCCCCCCCCCCCATGCAGCAAGCATACCTTTAAATTGCGACCAAGACAGCGATCAAATCCAAGGAGGGGATGGGGTCTGGGGCAGGGTCAACAGGTGCCAGTCAATCAGCACAAAGGAGGGGCATGACAATGCTAAATCGCCCCCCCCCCCCCAGCTGGGCAGGATCTCTATCTCAGCCGAGAGAGCACCGACTATGTTGTTTATGTGTTCAGCCACTAAAGAGAAAGTGCTAAGAGACCAAACTGCACCCTGGTTAGAGATGGGCCTAAAAGTGAAGTAGTGTATAGGGATTAGGTGTTTATTGTTTACTATAAACCAGTCTTATTTTGCTTTAATGTTACTGGTAATTAAAACTAATTTATTTTCCAGGGTCTGAGTTTGCAAAGGTGTAAACCCTTTTGTGCACCCAAACACTGTTGAGCCTATGTTGCTTTTTTATCTGCGCTACAAACCTCCTATCTGCATAATTTACTAAGAAAATATCGCAGTTGTGTGATGTTATGTATTTTGTATATCTTTCAATAAAAAAAAGAAAATATGGCAGTGGCAATACTCAGCTGCCTGCGATACTGGCTGGGAGCAGTAGCTATAGGCTTAACGCTTCGCCGGACCTGTGTCCAGGGATGTGTGCATGCATGACCTGACTAATTGGTTCTCGCAAGCATAGTGGAGCTTTTTAGTTCCACTTGTATAGCACTGCTACTGTTAGCTGCTTGAATAATAAGTCTTGCCGTGGAAATACACGTTTTCATCAGAGATAGGGCTTTTCTCTGTTTAATAAAAAGAGCTTTGTATCACTAACCAAATACTGCTTTCCGAATGGATGATAGCTGTGTATAAACTTTGTCTCGACAAAAAGGTTTCTTTCCAAACAATAAAACACATACAGAATTTTCACGTTTACTTTCTTCACAGAGTACAAATAAAGCAAAACTATTGTTGGTGTTAAAGAACCTTTATTAAAGCAAAAGACACATTAAAATGCATGAGTGTTTTTATTGGGTTGACAACTGTATAGCAGAATATCATTACTCAATCTCACAGCGAAAAGAAAACCATATCCAGCAGTGACATAGAAATAGTAATATCTGTGGTAGCAAATGTGACCTGGTCTAGCTGAAAGCACTCTATGCTATGGGTGCCCAGAGAACACATTAGGGAGCCAGACAAGAAATAATGACGGGGCGTTTCCGAGTATCCAGAAACCCCCCCCCCCCCCCGCGCGAGAATTAAGTGGCCACCATAGCGGCACTGTCCTATACAGCAGCCGCGGCGCTGTCAAAGAAGCGTCCACGGTGGTGCTATAGTGTATACAGCACCGCCGCGGATGGTTCTTTGACAGCGCCGCGGCTGCTGTATAGGACAGCACTGCCGAAACGGAGCTGCTGCACATGCTCTTGCGTGTGGTTTTTTTTGGGGGGTCAGGAGGGGAACCCCCCTCCCTTCCCCAAACAATCCTGCGTGTGCCCCTGGGCAGGTACGGGGAAAGTGGACAGAGCACAGGGGCAGATTTCTGACAACTCCCACACAGACAGCATGGGTGGCATAGAGTGTGGTGTTTGTATGTGTGGTGGCTGTTGTCAGCCAAGGGTGGAGTTGGGGAACTGCAGTGGGGCCCAGGGTCCTTTAGCTAAACCACTGATAGGCAGTGTCTATATCCCCTTTTAACCCAAACATTTATTTTATCACTGCCCTCATCACTCTCTTATTTCTTTCTTAGAACAATGGATCATTTTATTTAGTATTATATCATTTTGAACAGGTCCCTACTGACAAGCCAATAAGAAGCTCAGCTATCCGATACAGATATTCACATAACAAGGCTCCAGGGACTAAAAAAATAACATGGGATTATTTTCCTCAGTTACTAAATGTAAGTATTCATCATTGTGTTACTTTATCTCAGTCAACTGCATGAAAACATCTAAATACAAAAGAAGCAATGATAATGAAATGAAAGGGGTTTGGAAATGTAGATTCTCCCACAGTCAACAGCAACTTCACTAGTCTCTTTAATCATACTTGTAAGGCAAAGGCATTGTGACTGTCACTCTACAATTGGTTTCAATCCTGTGACACATCTAAAGCACCTGCTAGAGACTAACCCAGAGAGAAATGCATCAGTCATAGCAAATTCTGTGGTTGTTCTCCTACAGATAAACATCTGCACCCAGAGAGGACACATTGTCATGATAGCACCCTAGTGTAGAGAGCTCACCTTTGAAGTATATAGGGTGCCAGGTGTCAACATACCTTAAACTTTGAAATGTCATTTAACTTTGAAAGAAAGTTAGAAAAAAAAGGATCCGATAGAAAGTTTGAAATGGTTACTCTACTATGTAAGTCATATAGAAGGACCAAATTGTAACAAATGATGTTTAGATGCTGGAAACTTATAATATACTGTAATTTACTGTAATGTACTTTGTCCATATCAGTATTATAAAATAAATATGTCTGCAATGACTGATAATGATCCTATTGTACAAGTGTAACAACATAAAAGTGTTAGTATATGTTGGTACTGCAATGTCCACAGTGGAAGAAGTAAAAAAAATAATGTCACTGAAATTCTAAAGTAGGCCTGGCCAACCTGTGGCTCTTTAGCTGGTTATGAAACTACAAGTCCCAGCATTCTTTGCCAGCAGATAGCCAGCCAATAGCTGGCAAGGTATGCTGGGACTTGTAGTTTCACAACATCTGGAGTGCCACAGGTTCTAGAAGTTTATTTGAGTTGAGAACAGTCATTGTCCGGTGCCAAGGAATTTCAAACAGGACAGGTACAATAAGCTGGCAGCTTGCTGGCTCTAGGGAGCTGTTTATATAGGCCTATGGTAATTAGCCTCAGATGATACCCCTTGGTCACTAGCAGTGGATTGTTAGCCAATCTCTGATGCCGTTTACCTAGATGTAATGCACATGCTGCAGCAGGTTGAAAATTGAGCGGTGGCTCACTGGATAAGGGCTCGCTGCTGCAATTCAGAGTTTCAGCAAAATCCACAAGTTTTAGCTGGGACCTTGATAAGGATGCTGCATCAGCAGGGAGCCTGACAATTGGCCTGTGTGTGTTGTCACCTACTTTCCTTACACACCCACATGTATCTTTCAGTTATGTTGGTTGAAGATGGCCGTATAAATACATTCATAGTTAACATTCTTAGTGTTCAGAAGTTGCCTTGTCGGATTTTCACAGGATTTGTGAGAGAAATTATAATTTTCTAAATGTTTTCAATTGATGAATTTTTTAAAAAATGTTTTTATTTCTGCATTGCTCTTTTCTGCTTTCACCTTTCTAAGAAAGAAGCTTTACAGACAGACGCTAAGGTGGGTGGCACAGGTTATACTACAGGTAAGTGCAGTAATGGACTTCTCCACTCTATGTCACATGACCCCTGTAGCAAATAGAGGGTTCCTTCCTCTTGGGATACCTCCTGCTACCTGAAGATGGAAACCACAATGTGATAAGTCTCCCGTTGGGGACCTATATCAGGTAACAGAGTTTCTGGTGGAGGGAAATATATATTTACCATATAGGAGATATATGAAAAATGTGTCCTAAAAGACCCATTACATCTAGAATAATAAAGTTAAACTGGATGGATTTTCAGCTTATTTTCAATCTCACTATGTAACATGTAAATCTTCAGTCTTTACATTTCACAAGAAAACACTTAAGACAAGAGAGGCCATAAGCCAAACTCACTTAAACTCATTTGTTTGTGCCGAGTCATTCACTTATCTATTAGGGGTTAAGTCTCAATGCATACTCCAGCCAATAGTATCCAGGGGGACGTGCCTGTGACTGCCCTATATATTCTGCCCCAGTGACTGTTGGGTCTCTTTTGTTGCACTAATTCCCTCCTATCCTCCGGTATGCTGCCACAGAGCTCCTTTGGTCTTTTTAGGTTGTACTATTGCTGTTTCTTTTCTCTGCTTAGGTGCGGATCCCCGGTGGAGTTACTAACCTTCCTTTTCTCCCGCAATCCACAGTTGGAAGGGAAAGTTTTGAGGTCAGAGACAAATACATACAATGCTGTCACTGCCCCTTTCGAAGTAACGTGTCTCTTGGTCCTTTTGTTTGTGGGATCCCTTGACCTGTTTTGTGTGGGCACATCATTGTAAGGCCAGAAGGGGAGTAGTCACTCTGAAGCCATATTTAGCAGCAGCCAGTAATCATCCTGACATTAATTATGATGACTACAGTATCTGTACTCTGGCTGCATCCAGATATGGTTTGAGCAGATCTTGATGCTGCTGCATATTGACATTGTATTTTGAGATGCATTTGTCTTACAACTGCAATTTTGCGCTCTTATATTTATGACTATGTTTGGGCTGCAAAATTGTAGCCAATCCTGAATGAGGACCTGGATGACAAGCGATTGTTTAGTAGAGATTGTGTCCATATTTGTGGATATGTTTCTGTGTTCTGAATTAAATGTACCATAATGACTCATATGGTCCATTTGACTTTAAAAGTCCCTAACTTAAATGTTCGCTTACATACAGTCCTGTATACATGCTGGTCCCTGCCCAGCTTTATCTGTCCGATGGCAGCAAATTTGAAATTCCCAGCGAGAAAAACTATTGTGTTTTCAAACCTTATGATGTTGGGCATAGGAAATGGCATTTGGTCTGTATGCAGAGAAGGGTGTTCAGGTATTGCATATTCAGATACTGCTACACACACTCTGCTAAGTCGTTTGCCTTGGTGAAATAGATTCACTCGCTGGATGTCATTTACAAACTATGTCTACCTTGTGCATTCATAGGTGGATACTCATATTCTGCTCTTGGGAAATTCCCCCATAAAATCACAATGTTCCTCTTTTTCTAGTATTGTGGGTCCCGCTGGAAATGCAATTTGGGAGGACCCCCTAAATTAATTTAAGACTGATCCTCATTTATCTATTAAATTAACCATGAGAGCGATGGACATTACGACTGTTTTTATTTCACCTTCTTATATTTAAATACAGAAACATAGAAACACAGAATTTGACAGCAGATAAGAACAGCTTGGCCCATCTAGTCTGCCAATTTTTTTTATTAACCTATGGTAACCTCAAACCCTATTTGGTCATTTAATCTTTGTAAGGATATCCTTATGTCCCATCCCAAGGATGTTTAAATTACTCTACTGTTTTAGACTCTACCACCTCTGATGGGAGGCTATTCCACGTATCCACTACCCTTTCTGTGAAGTAGCTTTTCCTCAAATTTTCTCGGAACCTTCTTCCCTCCAGTTTCAATGCATGTCCTTGTGTTCTAATACTTCTGTTCCTTTGAAGAATGTTTCCTTCCTGTATAAAACCATTGATATATTTGAAAGTTTCTATCATGTCCCCCCCCTTTCCCTTCTCTTAAATGTTTTTATTACATTGGTAGAATTCCACCAGTAAGTGCACTTTGAAAATGCAAAGGCTACCTCACAGTCATTTTCAAGAGGATAAAAGGTTTCTGTGTCTAGACAGCGAAGACCTGTGAAATCTAATTTCTGTATATGAGTGTAATATGAGGTACACAAGCAAACCTAGCCCTCAGTTAACAAGGAATGACGGATCTACCCAACTCCGCCTATTAGAGGATAAAATAGTTTGCACTCTCAAAGGTGCCCTAGACTTATCCTGCCAATCCACGCTCTCTCCTGCTTCAAGAGGCACAATAGAATCGCTACAAACATGGATAACATGTTTTGAACCTTTTTAACACCATGAATAAATAGTTTAAAGAGATATATGGCCTTTTCATTGAACAGCAGTGCCTTAAAAAAATATATTACTGGTATCAAAGTTAGATTTAGACAGAACAAAACGAGTTCGGTCTTTAAATATCATCTAATGGATTGCACCTTAATTTGTATTGCAGATACACGTGAATGAAATATTAATGGTATCACACTGAAAATTCCACCTGTCCTTTGATGGCTCATATTTAAAAAAAAATTGAAATTTGAATAATAACCTCAAACTAAATGCGTGTTACTTCCTTGTTGTTAAACATTAACAGTCTCTGTCTAGTGATGTGTGATTATGATTACTGATCTATCATTTCCTTGCACCTGTGGGATGTGGTTGTGTAAACAGCCATCTCCTATGCTTTTCAGGTGCTCTGAAGACTTGCCAAAACTCATTTGCAGTTTTACTGGAAAATCAATGCGCTAACTCTGAGATAGACAGATACAACTTTTTTCTAATTCGCCAGCAGATGTACATTCATTTCAGTAACAAATTAAAGGATACAATCCCCACATTAAGCAATAAAGCTTATATGTCACTTTGAAAAATACGTCTTGCAATTATGCTAACCATAGTCACCACTAGCTGCTGTGAATGACCTAAATAAATATTCACTGGTGGTCAGAAGTGGGATTGGTGTCTATTTTCAATAAGTCATTTTGTCTACATCTTAAATAATAAATATGCATATAATTGGTTGTTGTTCCAATAAGATAAAATGATCTTTATATTACAAATTGATTCTATAAAATGAAAAATACTCCATATGCACACAATGGGGGGGATTCAATTGGGCACGTTACTGCTGAAAGTAGTGCGCATTATTACCGTTAGTACGGTAGTCTTTGACGGTAGTCTTTTCAGCCGCAAGCAGAAATCCGGGTTAAAACTACCGTATTAACGGTAACGATATTAGCGGTAACGATATTAGTGCTGTGTTATTCCTGGCCGAATTGAATTCCCCCCAATGTGGCTTCTGCAGTTATAAATTAGTTTGTGCTGCACACCATTTTATGTTGGTATAAAATGTATTTTTTTGCCACAGGAGAGATTTTGGGAGCTGATAAATTAATTAAGTTAAATAAAGTTTTTTGTACCAGAAAATCAATTACGTGTGTCACTGAAATAATTTTATGTTACAGTATAATTTTATATTACAATGCCAAAATTAATTTGGAAACAAATTGTACTCATGTGAAGTAATGGACTAGACTTACAAAACTGCACTATGTATAACTGTACATTAACAACAAATTGCATTTATATTTATTATGATATAAACATATCTACTATATAAATGCCTAGTGGTGTGTGTGAAAAAAAACAAAACAAGCTGCAGCGCCACCTGCTGGGCAGAGTTATACACTGACCTATATATTTCTTGAAGGAGAAGTGACAGTTGGGAGTGGTTGGTGGTTGCCGGGGGTGACAGTGGGGAGTTTTTAACACCTTAAGTAGCTTGATGAAGGATGTGGCGATGAAGATAAAGGATGAGGTGATGGAGAAAAATGATGAGGTTGTGACATGTGGACAAAACCACGTTAAAAAAGGGCGCTTACGTCGGGAAGTAACGCTCTTCCCCTGAGGAGGCCTGGGCTATGGCCCAAATGCATGACAAGAACCTTTTTAACACCTTAAGTAGCTTGATTTGACTAGAATGCATGAGTATCATGCATGGGTTAACTTGTATTATATAACAGGTATGGATCTGTGAAAATGCCACATTGACCGGGGGTTTAGCGTATCAGAATTGCAGGGGTTTATCTTCTTACAAATAGCTGCCAGCAAAGACAAAAAAAACAATATTCATTTAATATGACTGAATATCCCCTTAACATTGTCATACACATAAAGAAGCACAACTATGGCAACACAGCATAAATGCAAATGTTTATTGAGCTATCACTTAATGCAACTAATTAGGTAAATAGGCAATAAACTCTGTAACTTTGTTACTGCATACCAAAAAACAACATCAAAACAAAAGGTTTAAGGACAAACCTCTGTAAATGCTGATTACAGGTAAGCAATATGTTACATAATTACTGAAAATGATAGGGAATTGACATAAATGAATAGTTCAGATTCACAGAATTACTTATAATAAATTCATTATATAATCATAGTGTCAACCATTATATTATTCCTATATTAATAAATACTAAAATTAGCTTTATGCAGATAATAGATATAAATCTAGAGGTATGACAACTCATATGTAGTTATATAATAATAAAGTACAATATGTCTATAGTCGATCAGTCAGCTATAACATTGCCTTGGGTCTCCAACTTGATCATTTTTGTACAAAACTGAGCTGGTATTGGCTACATAAATATAATACATATACACATTGGATATACTGTAATACTGCTCTGGTGTAGTTTATAAACTGAAGCACACGGGTGGCATGGTAAAATGCTAACCAAAGAAGTTAACATTGTTGCATCCCAGTGCTGGGGCCTGGTGTTCAGTTCTGAATATGGAAGGTTGAGAATTCTCCCTGTGTCTATGTAGGATTCCTCTGGGTGACCTTTTTGTCCTCCTACAATTCAAAAACATATTCATAGGATAATTGACTACTGATGTAATTGCCCCTAGTGTGGTTGTGTGCGTGTCGTTTGGGAGCCTGTGATAGTAAAATAAGATTGCAAGGAATGTGAATGAATATGAATTCTCTGTACAGAGCTGAGTAATATGTTGTTTATTTAAAGAATGGTAATAATAAAATCAATAATAATAATTATAATATACAATAAATGTAGAGTTTGAAAGGTTTCTGCTAGAGATGGATTTATCGATTTGGTCTAATTTCAGAAACTTGCGATTGGATTCATCCAAAATTTGCTGAATAACCTACACCTGTAGTGTCAGACCAATAGCACTGCAAGCAAGGTAAAAAAAAGAGCCAATCAACATGAATCAACAAATGTCGCAGGTCTATATCTTTATAAAACGTCCTCAAGTCCCCTCTAGCACTTATTCTTGATTGGAGGAGAAAGCTTCTGTGAATGACACATTTGTGATTGTGACTTGTAGTGGGAGCTGTGACTTATCAGCAGGGGAGGGCTGGCAAGTTTTAGCCCAGGGGGTAAGATTCAACTCAGCAGCCTATTAGGAACACCATTTATAGTGCACACTTGAGTCACTACAAGTACCAGCATGCAAATGAATGCACATATATATATATATATAAATGATGATTGTTCTTATAATTAATATGTATATTGTGCCTCCTCCTCTTTCTCTTATGAATGCCCAGACGCTCAAACAGCATGTGGCTTGACCTATCTCAATTATTGCTTTTTTCTGGCTTTATTTCTGGTGGTTTTGCCTAAATTGCATGTGGTCTGGGTCTTTTCAAGCTGCCATTCACTGTGGATAGTAACTCCTAATGTTTGGAGGGGAAAACCATCGGGGATATTTGGGGGTTTTAGAATCTCCAAAAAAGTGCTGCTTAGTAAATCTGAAACCCCGGTTTCCTCTTAAAGCAATACTGCTAGGTTCATTGGTTTCCTTAATCTGCACTGGTGTTTCTGTTTGCGCGCCTGTAGGAAATTTAGATAGCATAGGATATGGAACAATGAGCCTTAATACATTCTTTATATGCATTTAACTGCAGATTATGTTGGAACATTATGAATAAAAGAGTATAATAAAAATATTAATAATAATAATAATAATCATAATTACAGGTTACAACAGCTGTCACTACATACACAAGTGCTATACATAGAAAACTTATGAACATTTCGAAGTTGCTCGATAAATTAGCTATTTCCCACATAACCATATTTGCTCTGTGTGTTTCTTGTTTGGTCTGTCCCTTTAATCCTTAAAGAGGGAGATAAAATGCAACATTGCACCCTCTATGTCATCAGAATTTTAAAGGAGAATATATTAGCAAAACCAATGGAGGATAAGATCTGCAGAATGTTACATAAACAAGAATAAGAGTGGGTTAGGACAATGCAATAAATGCTGACATTTTCAATTGTGCACTTTATATCCAATAGATAGAGTGGGGACAGCGTTGTATTAAGTGCAGTTTAAAGCCAGCCCTGAGGACACAGAGCTTTAAAAGCCAATTCATCTGCTACTTTATTAGATTGAATACGTAATGGAGCATATAAATATGGTGGAGGCATTGGGGACAATAGGATTTTCAAGTAACTCAATTTACTTGTTGTTTATGATTGCTTTCTTAAAGGGATAACATGCAGTGCAGTGTATTAGCTTTCATAGCAATAGCTTTGTTTAACAACAGTTAGGAAAGTATCAAAAAATGCTGTTCTTGCAAGAAAGTGCTATTCTTTAAGCACAGCATTATAAGTTGGGTTTGTTTCACATTATATATAAACTGTAAAACATAGGGGTACATTTTGTTTGTAGAATGTAAGCTGAAGAACCTACCTAGACAGTGAATGACCCAATAACCACTCACTTCCTCCTGTGGTGTACAAGTACTGCAATGATGAGAGAGGGCGCAGAGTAACTTGTCCTCACCTTTGCACTTATGCTAACAGGAGGAAGTGAACGGTGATCAGGTCATTCATTAATTAATCCCCACCTGATCCCTACTGGCAGAATCTGAGGAGTACCAGTGACTGGCATTTGGTGATGTAAGATAGCTAAAGCTCCTTCTACAGCCCCCTCTATCCTGCTGCAAGGACCACACCTGATCAGCTGCTCCTACAGCCCCCTCCATCCTGCTGCATGGACCACACCTGATCAGCTCCTCATACAGCCCCCTCTATCCTGCTGCAAGGACCACACCTGATCAGCTGCTCCTACAGCCCCCTCCATCCTGCTGCATGGACCACACCTGATCAGCTCCTCATACAGCCCCCTCCATCCTGCTGCAAGAACCACACCTGATCAGCTCCTCATACAGCCCCCTCTATCCTGCTGCAAGGACCACACCTGATCAGCTCCTCATACAGCCCCCTCTATCCTGCTGCAAGGACCACACCTGATCAGCTCCTCATACAGCCTCCTCCATCCTGCTGCAAGGATCACCACTGATCAGCTCCTCCTACAGCCCCCTACATCCTGCTGCAAGGATCACCCCTGATCAGCTCCTCCTACAGCCCCCTCCATCCTGCTGCAAGGATCACCACTGATCAGCTGCTCCTACAGCCCTCTCCATCCTGCTGCATGGACCACCCCTGATCAGCTCCTTCTACAGCCCCCTCCATCCTGCTGCAAGGATCACCCCTGATCAGCTCCTCCTACAGCCCCCTACATCCTGCTGCAAGGATCACCACTGATCAGCTCATCATACAGCCCTCTCCATCCTGCTGCAAGGACCACACCTGATCAGCTCCTCATACAGCCCCCTCCATCCTGCTGCAAGAACCACACCTGATCAGCTCCTCATACAACCCCCTCCATCCTGCTGCAAGGATCACCCCTGATCAGCTCCTCCTACAGCCCCCTACATCCTACTGCAAGGATCACCCCTGATCAGCTCCTCCTACAGCCCCCTACATCCTGCTGCAAGGATCACCCGTGATCAGCTCCTTCTACAGCCCCCTCCATCCTGCTGCAAGGATCACCCCTGATCAGCTCCTCCTACAGCCCCCTACATCCTGCTGCAAGGATCACCCCTGATCAGCTCCTTCTACAGCCCCCTCCATCCTGCTGCAAGGATCACCCCTGATCAGCTCCTCCTACAGCCCCCTACATCCTGCTGCAAGGATCACCACTGATCAGCTCATCATACAGCCCTCTCCATCCTGCTGCAAGGACCACACCTGATCAGCTCCTCATACAGCCTCCTCCATCCTGCTGCAAGAACCACAACTGATCAGCTCCTCATACAGCCTCCTCCATCCTGCTGCAAGAACCACAACTGATCAGCTCCTCATACAACCCTCTCCATCCTGCTGCAAGAACCACACCTGATCAGCTCCTCCTACAGCCCCCTCCATCCTGCTGCAAGGACCACCCCTGATCAGCTCCTCCTACAGCCCCCTACATCCTGCTGCAAGGATCACCACTGATCAGCTCCTCATACAGCCTCCTCCATTCTGCTACAAGGACCACCCCTAATCAGCTCCTCATACAGCCCCCTCCATCCTGCTGCAAGAACCACAACTGATCAGCTCCTCATACAACCCTCTCCATCCTGCTGCAAGGATCACCCCTGATCAGCTCCTCCTACAGCCCCCTCCATACTGCTGCAAGGATCACCACTGATCAGCTCCTCCTACAGCCCCCTCCATACTGCTGCAAGGATCACCACTGATCAGCTCCTCCTACAGCCCCCTCCATCCTGCTGCAAGAACCACAACTGATCAGCTCCTCATACAACCCTCTCCATCCTGCTGCATGGACCACACCTGATCAGCTCCTCCTACAGCCCCCTACATCCTGCTGCATGGACCACACCTGATCAGCTCCTCCTACAGCCCCCTACATCCTGCTGCAAGGATCACCACTGATCAGCTCCTCCTACAGCCCCCTCCATCCTGCTGCATGGACCACACCTGATCAGCTCCTCCTACAGCCCCCTACATCCTGCTGCAAGGATCACCCCTGATCAGCTCCTCATACAGCCTCCTACATCCTGCTGCAAGGATCACCACTGATCAGCTCCTCCTACAGCCCCCTACATCCTCCTGCAAGGATCACCACTGATCAGCTCCTCCTACAGCCCTCTCCATCCTGCTGCAAGGATCACCACTGATCAGCTCCTCCTACAGCCCTCTCCATCCTGCTGCAAGGATCACCCCTGATCAGCTCCTCATACAACCCTCTCCATCCTGCTGCAAGGAGCACACCTGATCAGCTCCTCATACAGCCTCCTCCATCCTGCTGCAAGAACCACAACTGATCAGCTCCTCATACAACCCTCTCCATCCTGCTGCAAGGACCACCCCTGATCAGCTCCTCATACAGCCCCCTCCATCCTGCTGCAAGGACCACCCCTGATCAGCTCCTTCTACAGCCCCCTCCATCCTGCTGCAAGGATCACCCCTGATCAGCTCCTCCTACAGCCCCCTACATCCTGCTGCAAGGATCACCACTGATCAGCTCCTCCTACAGCCCTCTCCATCCTGTTGCAAGAACCACACCTGATCAGCTCCTCATACAACCCTCTCCATCCTGCTGCAAGGACCACCCCTGATCAGCTCCTCCTACAGCCCCCTCCATACTGCTGCAAGGACCACCCATGATTAGCTCCTCCTACAACCCTCTCCATCCTGCTACAAGGACCACCCCTAATCAGCTCCTCATACAGCCCCCTCCATACTGCTGCAAGGACCACCCATGATCAGCTCCTCATACAGCCCTCTCCATCCTGCTACAAGGACCACCCCTAATCAGCTCCTCATACAGCCCCCTACATCCTGCTGCAAGGATCACCACTGATCAGCTCCTCCTACAGCCCTCTCCATCCTGCTGCAAGGACCACCCATGATCAGCTCCTCCTACAACCCTCTCCATCCTGCTACAAGGACCACCCCTAATCAGCTCATCATACAGCCCTCTCCATACTGCTGCAAGGACCACCCATGATCAGCTCCTCCTACAACCCTCTCCATCCTGCTACAAGGACCACCCCTAATCAGCTCATCATACAGCCCTCTCCATCCTGCTGCAAGGACCACCCATGATCAGCTCCTCCTACAACCCTCTCCATCCTGCTACAAGGACCACCCCTAATCAGCTCATCATACAACCCTCTCCATCCTGCTACAAGGACCACCCAATGCTCTGCTGGGTTTAACTTATTTTTAACTTGTTAATAAAACTTTGGATTTGTTTGGTATTTTTATATCTCATTGTCAGTAAGTATTTTGTCACATTGTCTTTAAGACTGAATACAAGTTAGAGTCAGCTAAAGGCAATGTGTAGAGTATTTCAGTTAACCAGTGTCTGTAAGGCCTGGGGGGAAAGTTAGGTTTACTGGTCAAGAGAATAAACACTAGAGCAAGTATTACCAACATGCAAAGGATATACACTATATCGACAAAAGTATTCAGCCACACTTGTTAATTATTGAATTGAGGCGTTTCAATCAGACCCGTTGCCAGAGGTGTATAAAATCAAGCACCTAGCCATGCAGTCTTCATTTGCAAATATTTGTGATACAAAATGGGTCATTCTGAAGAGCTCAGTGACTTCAAAGCGTGGTACTGTGATAGGATGACACCTTTGCAATAAGATGGTTCGTGAAGTTTCATTCCTGCTGGATATTCCACAGTCAACTGTAAGTGATATTATTAGAAAGTGGAAACATTTAGGAGCAACACCGTTAAATCACAGAGCGTGGTCAGCGACTGCTAAGGAGCATGGTGCGTAAAAATCGCCAGCACTCTTCTGATTCCATAGCCGAAGAGTTCCGAACTTCCACTGACATTAGTGTAAACACAAAAACTGTGAGTCGGGAGCTTAATGGAGTGGGATTCCATGGCTGTGCAGCTGCATGCAAGCTTCACATCAACAAGACCAATGCCAAGCGTCGGTTGGAGTGGTGTAAAGGAACAGTGAAAACGTGTTCTGTGGAGTGAAGAATCACGCTTCTCTGTTTGGCAGTCAGATGGGCAAGTCAGGGTTTCTTGGATGCCGGGAGAACGTTACCTGCCTGACTGCATTATGCCAACTGTGAAATTTGGTGAAGCAAAGATAATAGTATGGGGCTGATTTTCAGGGTTTGGGTTAGGCCCCTTATCTCCAGTGAAGGGCAATCTTAATGCTTCAGCATACCAAGTCATTTTGGACAATGCTATGCTTCCAACTTTGTGGCAACAGTTTGGGGAAGGCCCTTTATTATTCCAACATGACTGTGTCCCAGTGCACAAAGCAAGGACTGCAAAGACATGATTTGATGAGTTTGGTGTGGAAGAACTTGCCTGGTCCGCACAGAACCCTGACCTCAACCCCATCGAACACCTTTGGGATGAACTGGAACAGAGATTGCGAACCAGGCCTTCTCGTCCAACACCAGTGCCTGACCTCATAAATGCTCTACAAATTGAATGGGCACAAATTCCCACAGAAACACTCCACATCTTGTGGAAAGCCTTCCAAGAAGAGTGGAAGCTGTTATCGCTGCAAAAGGGGACCAACTCCATATTAAAGTATATGTATTTGAATACAATGTGATTACAGTCCCTTTTGGTGTAATGGTCAAGCGTCCGAATACTTTTGTCCCTATACTGTATGTGAACAAGTGATAAGTATTTTGCTCATCACAACATCTTGTTTTGCATAATTGCTCAACAATATCTAAATTCATGTTTGTCCGATTTTGAAATATCCTAAGGAAAGACACAGAGCTATACTTGGAAAAGTCTTTGGATGGATGGATGTCTAAAACCTACACCAAAAAGCTTTCAGCAAATAGACTAGCACTGCATAGGTGCAGGTAAATTTTAATGCTTTTTATGTCTAGATTTTGCTGTAGAGCTGAGGCTCAAAATTCTTGTATGATATAAAATTGAATGGAAACAGGGGACAGACATCAACTTCCAGTTATTTTTTCTTGAACATTTGTGTCTTTTCCAGACTTTATCAGTATCTGCTTCAATAGGGACAGCAAAAGCTATCAACACCTATGTTTGCTCTGAGCTGGGTCAAAAACTCAAATGTTTTTATAGGGTGAAACTGGCTGCTCCCAAATGCATGCAAGCTCCATATGCTTCTATTCATAGTGAGACTTTAGCAAAATATACTGTATATATAATTGCATTCACATTTCTTGCACTGTTCACAGAAAGAAAAACATGAGAGTTATGAAAAAGATTTCCCACATACATTACATTTTAATGAAAAATTATACTTTTGATTTTTAGGTACAGTTCAATTTCAATTGAAAGTTGGCAAAAGGGCTGATTAAGAAGCTATATATGCTGAATAGATATAGATACAATTCTCTGGCGCTCCACCACTAAGTAATGTAAATTGTATCTATATCTACTTTATCTGAATGGTAGGGAGACCATTCGAATCACTAGAGGCAGCATCACACTTTCATATCCCCTTGTCCACGTTAAGGTAGACAGCGCTCGGTAATTTTCATCATTCTATATATGCTGAATAACCTAGTAACAGCAGATCTTATAAAGGGGAAATTACTAATCTCACATCTAAGGGGGGAATTCAATTTGCCACAAAGTGTCTCCGGAATGTCTGTAAAACACTTTGTGGCTATAAATTAGAGATGCTCGAGCTCAGTCCTCCGAGAACCAAGTCCACCCAAACTTCGCCAATCCGCGAGACCCACTTTTTGCGTGCCCTCGGAAGTGAAAACGAGGCAAAACCTCATCTTTGCATCATCGGATCTTGCAAGTTTTGGATTCTATAAGTACCGCCCTCCACGGTGATCCAGCGCCATTTCACAGAGAGACACAGAAGGGGTAGCACGGTAGTTTCTAGTGAAGTTGGGCAGCATATCTAAAACAGAAAGAGGAGGGGGTGGCAGTTTTCTTAGAAGTCTCCAGTGACATTCTACTGAGCTATAGCTCACACAGAAACAGGAGAGGCCCATTGCTCCATTGCTAATTGTCATTGCTGAAATAGAAATAATAGGGCTGTCAGTGTTCTGTCAGTGACCTGGAAAGAAAGAGAAGACATAGCTAGGATCATGCTCAGTTGCCAAAATGTAGTGATCTGATTTCAAGAGGTTGATAACTTTCGGATTCTGGGGAAGCAAATAAACTACTTGATGTACAAGTCCTACATTGTCAGCGGAAATGCTTAGTTTCAACTTATCCTTTAATTTCTCTAGCTGCTTTTCCAAAAGTCTAATTAGGGGAATCACTTGACTCAATCTAACAGTGTCTGAACTCACTTCACAGGTGACTACTTAGAGTGGTTTCAGCACCTTTCTCAACACAGAAAGTATTCTCCATGTCAAGGATCTCCCAGGTATGACCACAGAGAGGGGGTAAGTGGTTATAATGACTTTATTAAGAAACACAGATGACAAGGTAACTTGATTGCAGTTCAGTATACAGGTAACAACAATAGTAGATTTCAACAGGAAGCGTGGAACTTCAAGTACCGGGTATAATGGTTGTAGATGCAGAAGTCCAGTACACAGGTAACAACAATAATAGATTTCAGCAGGCAGTGTGGAACTACAAGTACCAGGTATAATGGTTGTAGATGCAGAAGTCCAGTACACAGGTAACAACAATAATAGATTTCAGCAGGCAGCGTGGAACTACAAGTACCAGGTATGATGGTTGTAGATGCAGAAGCCCAGTACACAGGAAACAGCAATAGTAGATAGAGCAGACTGGAAGGGCAGCAACCCCTCTGGAGCAGACTGGAAGGGCAGCGCCCCCTCTGGAGCAGACTGGAAGGGCAGCGCCCCCTCTGGAGCAGATTTTAAGGGCAGCGCCCCCTCTGGAGAAGTCTTTAAGGGCAGCGCCCCCTCTGGAGAAGTCTTTAAGGGCAGCACCCCCTCTGGAGAAGTCTTTAAGGGCAGCACCTCCTCTGGAGAAAACTGCTGAACCCGGGTTCTCATGGAAGCAGACAGCATTTCTGGAATGGAGACAGAAGCTTCCGACTCAGAGCTGGAGGTAGAGGTTGAAGATGGTCGGAGTCTACGGAGCGGGCAATCCTGTAAAAAATGTACACCACTGGTACAATAAAGACACAGTTTGTAGGTCCTCCTGCGCCATCGCTCCTCTTTGGTCAGGTGAGGGCGTGGAGCACCTGAAAACCTGGAATTTGTTACAGGAATATTGGAAGGTACTGCTTGCAGAGAGTCAAAGGCAGACAAATTTGATAATGAAATGTTAGCAGCACAGTTAGACTCCTTACAGCAGCATGTATCGGGGGTGGAAACTGGAAGTTGCTTGAGCTCTTGATTCAGCAAAGAAGATACTTGCACTATTTGAGTGCGAAGTTGAAGAATGTCCACTTGGAGAAACTGGAACAGGGGATTTTCGGAACGAATGGTAGCCTTGGTCTTAATGTTGAATACGGAGTAGGTCACTACCCTGGAAATCCTTTTCAAAAGGGATGAAAGCCGTGCAGCAGCAGGCTCGGTATTATGGCCAGATCATACTGTCAAGGATCTCTCAGGTATGACCACGGAGAGGGGGTAATTGGTTATAATGACTTTATTAAGAAACACAGATGACAAGGTAACTTGATTGATATCGGGGGGTCAGTGCTCATCGCCATGTATTAGCTATAGAATTGCCACAGTTATCCAAGTAACAGGTGGAGCAATCAAAGGAACCATAACTGATTTAATGAGCAATTCTCAGTTTCACTGTACTGGCCATGTGCTCTGAGTGACGGTGATATCCTGGTCTTCATCTTCCAAATCTTCATCTGCAGGGGCCGGTGACGTACCCATTTGCTTTCTCAGTTGTCTTAGCTGTTCTTTAAATTGGACATATTTATCATCCTGCCTCAGGGCCTCCTCTCTATTATTATTCTGAAGTGCAGTTTATCTCTCGTGTACAAGCTCTTTTTAATCCGGGATCTCATTCGGTGGGTCATATTTTAATTTAAGTATGGTCTCCTCAACTGCGTCTATATATTGGTTTAAATCTCTGTTCAATGCAGCGTATTCCAACATGACGGATTCCATGCTGCCCACATGTTCCGTGTCACAGTCTGTCTGAAACAGATCTAATGGCACTCCAGTTGTAATATCCATTCCTGTGTCTACATACGTTTGGCAGTTCTCCAGGGATGAGAAGGAGGTATCCATAGAGGAGAAGAAGATTATAGATGCAGCATGATCAGACATGGTTTAATAATGTAGAATTCATTGACAGTACTGTTTGGCTTAAGGCAGCTAATCTATTGGTAGCTCGTCTTGTGGGGGGCCCAAACAAACCAAGCACTTCAGCCACAAGAGTGGCACTGCTTGTTGCTGGAGTGCTTGCTTTGTTAAAATGTACATGTCCTTTTCAATATCTTGCATAAGGGTAGGTGGGAGGGCCCAAGAACAATTAAATTGTGCACCACTTTTCTTTTCTGCCACTGCTGTGTGGTAATGTTTCCTAGATATGCAATGAACTGCCGCGTGTTTGTGTCGTTGCTCTGTCGCTTACCATCTAGCCAGGTCGCTGCAGTCTTTGTCCGAAAGTGGATGAAAATAATATTGTGACCTGTGTGGTGATCAAAATTGACTGGAAATGACTGGAAATTAGTGTTATTGAGGTTAATAATAATGTAGGAACAAACAAAATAGCAAAATTATTTGATTTTAGCATATGAAAATATCCCATATGTATTGACATGCCAGGAATCTTCCGATATAACGTGAGGACAACAAGCAGTTGGATCACCAAACTTTTTCAAAGCACGTGCTTTTTCTTTCTCCCTAATTGAATTTATGTGAGCCACTTACCACCTGGAGGTCTAGATTCTTGTTTATTCATGCACAATGTGTATTGGTTGAATTATACTACACTTATACGCTACAGTTACAAACTTGCATATTTATTTTAATTTGTCTTAACATGTTTGTTTTTAAAACATGTCATGTGAATTATATTAAATAATTTGTAATTTTTTTTGCACCGATTGGTATCTCTCATTTATATATATATATATTTTTTCTGGTGATATGTGTTTGCGCTGGAACTTTTGGATTTCTTAGTAATTATTTTTATGGGTTGTCGCTTTCCCATCTTCTGGCTGCAGCTCATTTCCAGATATATCTGTTTACCTTTTATTTTTTATAATAAATTTTTGTAGCGCCCAATCATCTTGTATTTAAAGAGTGGTAGCTGTCTACTACTGGGACAAAAGGTCCTGTTATTTACTATTCTCTACTAATGGGGAAAAGATTGTTGTTACTATTATCTCTTTGAACTTTGGAAAACATACCATTAATAACTCTGAGAACAATTGATTTAAAGAAATGCTGATGGTCCATATTTGATAGCCCTGATTGGTCTATGGGCAACAAGTGAGATTAATGTCTAATAGATTTGGGAAATAACTACATGGTCTCTTATAGTATATATCTTATATTTATGAGACAGGTTAATTGTTGGGGACAAATATAACTCCTCATAATATGGGATTTGTTATTCATCTATCTAGGTGTATGATTTGGTATTATTTTTAATAAGTTGTTGATTTTACTCTTATTTCCAGCTTCTATTTCTTCCCTCTGTAATAATTGATTTTATTAATGAAATACATTTTAGTTTGCTATCAATTTCTTTTTATTAGTTTTTTTTTTTTTTTTTAGATACTTTCAATCTCTTTGGTGATAGCTGCATAAATCTAGTCTCAATTTTTGACCCTTCTGCATCTGAATTATCATTATTAAAATTAAAAGGACAGCAAAGAAAAATGTGATCCTCCTTATGGGTGATTTTAACTATCCAGATGTAAATTGGGACAATTAAATTAGTGGTTCTGGAAAGGAAAGATACTTTTTAACTTATTTAAAATCAACTTTTTGCATGTGGGAGAAGAAGCAACTAGAAATGGAGCTATGCTGATATATATGCAGAATATATATTATATATTATATTATATATATGCAGAATATATATTATATTTAATGTACAGGTGAGGGATATTTACCAAATAGTGATCACAACAAGGTAACATTTGATTTCAATTCAATCAAATGTTTTGTGGAGGAGCTACAAAGGCTATGCATTTTCGATGATCAGTTTAAGCAGTTCAGGATATAGTTTAAATAAAAAAATGTTGCAAATACATACTGCATTGAAAAACTTTTATAGGGATAAAGATAACATGTGTTGTTAAATAAAGTACCGCCAGTTTGCTTGGATGCCTGGTGTTAGTGTCCTATCTGGTGATGTCCTTAAGTGAACCACCAAGCTGTATATCAGTCTCTCTCTCTCATCCCAAGGTATATGAGTCAGTGTAGGCAAACCAAACTTTTCTGGGCCACACGCAGAGAGTTTACGCACAATAAACTACTCAAACTGGCATAGTACTCACTCTGCATAAAATATGCAGGTTGGTTTCAATCTCTTGATGTATTTCCAACTTGCAACACAGACTTATTATGACTGTAACAATATACCCCTTGGAATAATACTTATTATTTGACACGTCTATATTATTCAAGATTATGTATTTCCAGACAGAAAGGGCCATTAACAGATGAGCAGTTTATTTATTTACTTACCTTTATTGATGGAGTAGGTGCATGAGACATAGAAATGCTTATTTTTCAGGCACGATGGAAGAAATACACGAAACTACATAAATTGCATAGTTACAAAAGTATATAACCAAGTACAGAATTAAACAAGCAAGCCAACAGTAAATAATTTCAATTAGTGTGTACAAAAAATGAATATAAATAAAACATAAATATAAGATGCAGTATATAAAAGGAAACAACGCCCCTTCTGGACTCACAATGACGTGTGCACACAAACAGGTCAAGGGGCCTCCACACAAAGAACCAGGAACCACAGTACATCGAAGCGGGAAGTAACCTGTGGCTGATCAACCAAAGTGCCTTGTATTAGCCACTGACCGCAATGCTTTCCTGTCAACTGTGCCTCGTCTGTACGGAGGGAAAAAAGAATTTAGCAACAAGCATGAATTAAAATAAAACACTGACATTAGAAAGGGAGGATAGAGGGATTTTATGCAGCAAAAGAGGTAGGATCCGAAGAACCTCTCCTGCGGATCCCATTGGCTGCTGGAAAATGGCTAGACAAAGCTTAACCCTTAATAGGAAAGTGCCTTGTACACAAACACAAACATATTGTATTTAAGTGCATTCCGCTATAGGGGCATCCCTTGTCAAAATGCTGATACTTGCAGTAAAATTGCTTTCCACATGCTCAGAACCGGACCATATGCCAGTGAACACAGCAACTTCCAATTCATCTTCAAAGCCTTACAACAGTCTTAGATTTCATGGATGGTATCACTTGTACCAGCTAAATTTCAGATGTAAGCATCAAATACTAAGGATACTAGAACACGTGTTTGCAATCAGGCAACTGTAAACATGCATTTTATGCACAGTAGACATCATTAACATCTTAATTGGGCAGCACGGTGGCTAAGTGGTTAGCACTTCTGCCTCACAGCACTGGGGTCATGAGTTCAATTCCCAACCATGGCCTTTTCTGTGTGGAGTTTGTATGTTCTCCCTGTGTTTGCGTTGGTTTCCTCCAGGTGCTCCAGTTTCCTTCCACACTCCAAAAGCATACTAGTAGGTTAATTGTCTGCTATCAAATTGACCCTAGTCTCTGTCTATGTCTGTGTGTGTGTGTTAGGGAATTTAGTCTGTAAGCCCCAATGGGGCAGGGACTGATGTGAGTGAGTTCTAAGTACAGTGCTGCGGAATTAGTGGCGCTATATAAATAACTGATGATGATGATGATGATGAATTGCATCATAATATTGCATGGGGGGATAAAAAAACCATTTATTTATTTATTTACTTTTTTTGTATTTTAGTAACGGGTGGAATATTTTTTTTCAGTGCGTTCTTTTGGGGCTTTATATTCCACATATATATTGGGGGTAGCCTGCAGTGTATTGAATGTTAGAGCAGAACACATGTAGACCCGTAACAACGGACATATTTTCAGTTCTGTTACTAGTTGAATTTGCCCGATTTCCGTGCCTTTGATAAAAAAACACAATTTATGTTCGTTTTGTGTGCCTTAATGTATCATATTTTATGAATCTCATATTTTCAGAATTGGGGACTTTTGGCTATTTTTCAGATGTCAGGAGTTTTGCACTTAAATGCAATGTTAGTAAATGACCCCTATTGCTCCTGACTATACTAGTACTGAATCCAATGGATTGGAAACAAGGCTTCTGAAAGTTGCTGCCCATCAGTTTCCATTATTTAAAATGTTTAACCCTGATATTGTAAAGTTAAACATTAAATTTATCTCTAAATTTTGCACGACACCATAACAACCAATCAGACGTTTTCTTTCATTTTCTAATTTGCACTAGACAGATTAAACCTTACTTCTGATTAGTTGTTGTGATATGGTGCAACTATTAGTACCTGATCTCATTGGCTGAATAACATTTTATAGTGAGGCTTCCTGTAGCCTAAATTCCAGTGCTATCTCTCTGCATCCTTGGAGAAGTCATTTTATCTCCTTATGGGGAAAATGTATCAATAAGCGGTTATTTTAAACTGGTGATTTTCAGTGGATTGCCATCATTATTTAAAAATGGCAAATTTATTAAAGGCAAAGTCCATCGGGTGTTGCCTTCAGTAAAATCTTAAGCTTGATAGGCAGGGAATGGGCTATGTCTAAGAAATTCTGTAAATACCACTGTGTAAAATTGCTCATCATCATCAATTTATAGTCACTAATTCCACAGTAAAGGGAGAGATTAAGGTCAATTTAATAGTAGCCAACTAGTATTTTTTGTGTTGGAGTGTGGGAGGAAACTGGAGCACCACGCAAACACAGGGAGAACATACAAACGCCACACAGATAAGGCCATGGTTCTGGAATTAAACTTATGACCACAGTGCTGTGAGGCAGAAGTGCTGACCACTAAGCCACTGTGTCATCCTAATATCATATGTAAGAAATTATAGAAATTAATATAATTAGCATAATACTGTGTTTGGGACATCAAAGTATAATAAGAAAATCACACATCATATTGATTCTCAGAATCAATTTCCTCAATAATGTAATCTAATGTTCAAAGCTAGTCATAGAAATTCTTGTAATAAAGGCGAGTTACTGGGACTGTTTACATCACTATGTAAATCCATATAAAAATAAGCATTAATATGCCTGAAATACCCACGGGTTCTTCATTAGAGAAGATCCCAGAGGAAGACCAGCAACTACAGCCCAGGGAAGGTGTCTGTTCCTGAGGGAGAATTGAGCTTTATCAAATGCTTCATAAAATGTGTAGCCTAATTCATATTAAGAATTACCATATTTTTAGGTAAATATATGTTTTATAGAGAACTCCAAACTTTATAAGCCATAAAATAAAATAGTTTTTCATTTTTTCACAGCAGAAACAGCATAGTCAAAAATTTGGTGGACACACTGAACATTAAAGTGTTGTTAATTGCATTTTATGGTCTTAAGTAAAGTAACAGCAGCACCTCTATGTTCAAGGCCAACATCGGCCAGTGAACACTCTGGGAAATAATTCACATGAAACTCTCAATGGGACAAATTCTGACAATGTGTGGTCACTGGCAACTGCAGTAAAATCACCTACAAGCACCACCTGTATATTAGTTGACCTGTTTCCTGGTAAGAATAAAAATATATAAATAAATGTTGTGCTGTTTCTACAAATGTTACATGAGGGAAGTAAGCACTACTAATAGTGATGTCAAGTGAGCTGCAGTATGCAGTCCAACAAAAAGTATATAATAAATATAATAAAATTGCTTTGTCAGCTACAGATAAACTAGATGTACCAGAGCTGGTCTTGCTGCAATATCAGGATCAGCGCTATCATTATTTAGCGAGGAGGAGAGAGATAATTGCTTTCTTCTTCGAAGACTTACCACGCAGAATGTTAGGGTTTCACTGGTTGTTAACTGCATATTTCCTTCTATCAAGTCTGAGCTACTGTGTCTTACTTTGAAAATATGTTCCCTGTATCTTGCTTTCAAATGGTTCTGAGCTGCAGTGCAGGTGTGTCTTCCCTGAGTAGCTGATTGCTGAGCTGCAATTTTTAAAGACCCTTCCTACCTTCTTGCCTGGCTCTGCTCAATTTGGACTCCAGATATCTGGCTGCTTCCTTGCTCTGTTTCTGTTTGTCCCTTGACTCCTGTTTTCTTGTCTGCATGAACTGAAAATTTCCAGACACGAACTGCGGTAACTATTCTCTGCTCTATAGTAGGGCTTCATAGGGATTATTGGAATCTGTGACTATTTGCACCAGCATTGCTACAAGAGATATGGTTACTTCCTTGCATTGCCTAAGACTGTGTAAACTTGCACCAGAATATATTCAATGTCCTTTGTATTGCCTCAATCTCTCATAATACTGCATGATTCCTGCAAAACTTTGTGGCTAATTCATCACATCAGTATAACTTTAGAGCTTGTGGGCCTGATTCATTAGGGCACGTATTCTGAGTGCAGGTTGATGCCTGTATTTAGGCTTTGTGCGCACCCAAATTCATCAACCCATGGATCTTAGGATCCATGACCTGTTCAATTCGGGCTCAGGGCTGCTGTAATACACAGGCGCTGCCAGTACGTATGTTCCTACCAGTGCCTGCTGAGCCGGTGGATCAGGTGGCATTACAGCTGCCTGACTCACTGGCTCTTTATTGTGTTAATAATATGTTAAAAAAAAACGTGTGGGCACTCTCCCTTTTAAAATCATAAAATCACTTTTATGATTTCCCGTTCACTACTTCCCTCCTCACTGCACACATGGACTATTTTGCCACCTCGCACCCACAAATCCTCCTCGCATGTCCTCTTCTTCACCCTGCTCCTTCTCATGGCTGCTGGTAACATCTCACCAAACCTGGATCCCGTACAATACCCACTCTCTGCTCACATTCCTCTTTCCATCCCAAACCTTTCCATCCACCCCTACTTGCAATCCCGCCAACCTTATCCACATATCTCCACTACCCTCTATTCCCTTCTCCTATGCACTATGTAACGCCAGATCTGTTTGTAACAAACTTTATCCATTCATGATCTATTTATTTCTTAATCCTTCAACCTCCTGGCCATTACAGAAACCTGGCTCGTCTCCTGTGCAACTACATCCCCTGCAGCTCTCTCCTATGGGGGACTCTCCCTCAGCCATACCCCTAGACCCAGAAACAGACAAGGTGGTGGAGAAGGCATTCTACTCTCTCCAAGCTGCTCCTTCCAAGTCATACCCTCTGAACCCTCACTCTCATTCTCTTCCTTTGAAGTCCACACTATCTGTCTATTTTATCCTCTTCACCTTCGTGTTGCTGTCATTTATGCCCCCTAGTTCAGTTTCCCAATTTATATGCAACTTTGCAGCCTGGCTCAATTATTTCCTACCCTTTGATCTGCCTACTCTCATACTACGCAATTTCAACCTTCCCATTGATAATCCTATTGTCTCTTCTATCACTAAACTTCTATCACTTACTTCCTCTTTTGGAAAAATCCATACGTACACAAGGACACCTACGTACCCTTAACCCAATCCACTTCTCATCCTCACCAAAACAACTATTGTCTCCTATGTCTGCATTCTCCGGCCATAATTTTGCCACCTCTTTCTACAACAAATACAGGGTGGGATATTTGAGATCAGAGTATTTTGTACCTGTTGAAATGAGTCATGGTGTTGGATCAGCACATATGACTTTTCAATAAAACACCTATAATTATGCCTTTAGGTGTGTTTGTATGTAAATACATGTCAGACCCTCCACTGGATTCCTTCTACCTGGTACAAAATGCTCTTTTCCTGAGCTTCCCACTTAATTTACTGCTAAATGAACCTTTTGGTGAGAAGTGTGTTTTTTTTCTTTAAAAAAAATATTGATTATTACATTTGAACATTTGAGTTGTTCTGTTCTAGGACCTGTGATAAACAGTGTTCAAGTGTGAATGTTGTTTGTACAATACAAAAACATCTGTATTTCACTTGAGTAGAGGAATACATGTATTGGTATGTGTTTAGGATTGTTCTATGTATGTAAAAGTAAATATTTCCCCTTGGTAAAAGAAAGCATTTACTTTGGTTAAAAAATAAATGTATTCCAATTGAAACCACCACGGTGCAAAACCATAAAACGGGTCTGGTCTTGAAGGGGTTAATTATTTAAGTACAGGTAACAATAAATCATGTAGGATGTTGGAGGGCCTGTGTGTTTATCGTATCTTCTTTTTTGTTTGAACATGGTTATGTGCTAAATATAAGTTATCCTGCAGAAATGTTTCTAACGATAACTTTTAAGAGATTTCTACAGCACTGTGTACAGTGAATGGCATTGAAAGTAGATGTGTAAATCTGTAGCTCAGTCTTCATGGTTCTTAACAGTGGTTCATATAAGCTATTCCCACAAGCCAGTTATCATTGACTTGCTCATGCATCACACCTTCTATAACTAGAGCAAAACACAAGCAAAGTCTGGCAACACTCTAAGGGCTAGATTTACTAAGCTGCAGGTTTGAAAAAGTGGGGATGTTGCCGATAGCAACCAATCAGATTCTAACTGTCATTTTGTAGAAGGTACTAAATAAATGTAAGCTAGAATCTGATTGGTTGCTATAGGCAACATCCCCACTTTTTCAAACCCGCAGCTTAGTAAATCTAGCCCTAAGTGTTCATACTGCTATTCAGCATGTGCTACAGTCTAAATTGTCAGTTCTAGACATTCTGGCAAGAGACCTGTGCTTCTCTCTAAATGAACTCTAATCATATAGGGCCTGAGTCATTAAAGAGAGTAAAGCATAAAAAAGGAGAAACTTTGCACCTGGATAGATCCATGTTGCATTGGGGGAGGGTAAATTTAATACGTGGGGACGGATTTATAGTTGGGGTAGGGCATGTCCTAGATCAACTTTAAATTTCAGCGTACAAAAAAAGCTATCAAGTATTTGTGTGCTACATGAAAAACAGCCAGTATTTAACTTATGTACAAACTAATAAACTAATTTGCACCCAAACCAGCAGCAGCTCCGTTTCGCCAGCGCTGTCCTAAACAGCAGCCACGGCGCTTTCTAAGAAGCGTCTGCGGCGGTGCTGTATACAATACAGCACCGCCGCGGACGCTTCTTTGGCAGCGCCGCGGCTGCTGTATAGGACAGAGGCCACGTAGTTAGCGCAGGGGGGGGGTTTCTGGAGACTCAGAAACCCCCCCTGCGTGCGCCACTGTTATAGAAGAATAAAAAAACTAGTAGCTAAAAAAAATAATTTGAAAAGTTTTACATGAGGTGTAATGATAGCACTTCAGAGTTATATTTAATGTAGAGCTGTAGCTTTAGACCAAATTAAATCTTAATGGAGTGAATAAACACGGGAGTTATAGATCTCTTTTCAAACTAGTTAAGCACCCTATGTCTCTTTATGGACCCTCATATGTTTCTGAGAGAAAACATATTGCACATCTAATTACTGACTAGAAAGCATTAGCTGAAGATGGAGAAAGATGGACATAAATGGATACCATTTCTTTTCATGGTGTCTGCAAATGAGTCTTTACAGCTAACTATTCCAAGCCTGAATATTTAAAATTGTGAAGATTCGAAAAATGAGCATATCTGATAAAAAACCTGGGGCCTGATTCATTAAGGAGAGCAAAGCAAATGAGTAGCTTTTCTCCTAGACAAAACCATGTTACAATGCAAGGGGTGCAAATTAGTATAATATTTTGCACAAAAGTTAAATAGAGTCTGTCTTTTTCATGTAGCACACAAATACTTGATAGCTTTATTTTTACACTGAATTTTAAAATTGATCTATGACATGCCCTATCCCAACTATAAATATGTCCCACATTTTATATTTACCACCTCCCCCTCCACTGCAACATGGTTTTGCCAAGGTGCAAAGTTACTCATTTTTTTGCTTTACTTTCCTTAATGAATCAGGCCCCTTGATGTGTACCCTGGAATATATTAAAGCAGATATAAGGTATTAAGAGAATATTGTTATCATTATATGTGGATGAGGCATTATTTACAACAATCTTCATGCACCAGCCAACTTAATCCCTTCTAAGTATAGCAAACACTTATTTAGCATTACTAATAAAGGGAACAGAATGTCTATCTACTATGACTAGCCTGGTAATGGAATCTCTTCCATGTTTGGATTATGTTGTAAGATTTGTAATGATGGTATTTAGATAACTTTTCTGACACCCCCTGCTTATAACCCAAAGTTAGAAGAATTGTGAGGCCCCACTCTCACAGTCTGTATTCATACTGAAGATCAAGATCAAGTGAAAATTTCAAAATTATTATATATTCACCTGATTCCAGCACAAAAATTAGCACATTTTGCCAGAAGTGTTCCCAAATCTACCTGAACCATACCACACAGTACAATTGGTATCCCATTCCCCCCCAGCTTTGTTCATAGAGTTTAAGTTCTGCAAAATGTAAATTTACAAATACAGTGCATTTGGAAATGCAAAAGCAGAAATCTCAGACGGTATTGATGGAACTTTGCCTCACTGCAAAATGGGCTGTTCCACCACAATTTCACTTATCTCTTATAGTAGGTAGTGCTACCATGATATAGGAAAGCATTAAGGTGCATCAATCATACTGTCAATTTTCCCTCTTTTAAAGTGGCATCTAACCCCACATACATTAACTAGAAATTTTCCCACTACTTCCAAATTATGCAGGAGATTGTGTAGTAAAATAATGTACATGTTTGCATATATGATGGATATTAAATAGTGCATATTGATGGATATTATATATTAAAATTACATATTCATGCCCAAACTCAACAAGAAGCGTATCTGAAGACACATGGTGGTAAATATGGGTGTAGGACCGCTCTGATCTACTAGTCAGGACACTGCAGAATGCATCCAATACCAATGTGGAATGTTAACCCACAAAAGAACGCACAGAAGAAAAACTATTCAATTAATGTCACCTGATAATAATATAGGCATTAATGATAAAATATTAAAAAATAAAAAAGTGTTTTTTTATTTTATTTTTTCCATGAAATACATTTATTAGGATGTTATGAATGTCTACTGTACATAAAATATATTTTTACAGTTATTTCTGATTGTAAACACATGTGCTAGCATTCATATATATCCGCTTGAGGTGCGGCTCAAGAACAAGTACCTGAGAGGTGCACAGAGCTTGAATCGGATGCTGCTGTGTGTGCTTGTCTTTGGCTCGGTCTTACTGTACATTGACTACATGCATACGTCTTTTTCAGAGCCGTAACTTAGAATTCTAGTGCCCTGGGCGAGAAAGACAAATACCACCCTCCTAGCCCTCAATTTTAACCAAATTAACCTAAAATATTCCTAAATTGCACCCCCCTTCAGCGTTGCGCCCTGGGCGGTCGCCCCTTTCGCACAGCCCTAGTTACGGCCCTGGTCTTTTTCCCTGCGCTGCTCCCTCCCTGAAATCGTAGGTTGTATTAAGTGTCCTTTGTGCTCGAAGATGAATTGACCATTGCTGTGTTCTATGGCGTATTGTCCGATACTGGGCATGCGGATGAGCACAAAATCACTGTTTATGTCAATTAATGAATCGGGACCAAAGTGTCACCATACCAAATAATAATACCAATACAAAATGTACAAACACAATATAGAGATAGGAAATGCTCACCAAAAACAGTTCTGTACTTATGAGGAATCAGTTCCAAACGTGAATCTCAAATCTAAAATTTGGAAAATTCCATAAAATTCATCCAATCCATTTCATTGAATGAAAAAGAGACAAGAAAAAACATGACCATAGTGTAGTAAATTTAGAATATAAAAACACACCCTAAGACCTTGAAAAAATTAAAAACTGAAAAAGAAAATCAGAATTCTAAATATAGAGTATTCCAGCAATAGGAAACAGCCAAGAGTCACCCCCTCTTGTGGTTGCACTTGCTGTTTCTATCTTTCACACTGCTTATCAATAAGATGTAAACAGATCTTTATCACAGCTAGAATACATTATATATTGTCTTTGGAATTCATTACATATTTTTGGGAAGACGTTTTTAACGTTAAATCCCAAATCTCACTTGAACAAATAAAGCCAGGTATGAACATGTCTATTCTGCGAATAGAGTGCTAATATAAAAATATAAATTAATAGCAGTTGAAATAGGGAGAAAATGGAAAAAAAACAACCACTGTTATTTAATCTTGTCCGAAGTTATTACTAATGTGAATACTCAATTTCCTTATGAAAGGCTAAATCCTCTCTAAACTGTGACCCTTGGATTGTGAGTAACTACAAACAATACATACAATCCTTAGGTTAAAGTAGACTTATCTTGCTATTCAGTTGTACTATATGCAAACAACTTTCTTAATTTACAAGAAAATTCTGTTAAATTGCTAATATATTTTCCGCAATCTGTTATATTTTAGTGGGTTAATTGTCCTAACAACTTTCCTGGTGTGTATTGTCCAGCCCAGTTACATTATACATGATCTAGTTTTAACATTTAGTTTTTGTTAAATTGCTTATTATTTTATTTTACTGTGTTTTTTTCTATTTTTTTTATCCAATTTGTGTGAATTGAAATTCTATTGCTGCAGTCTGTACCTTATTACTCGCTGAGCATTTACAATGTTGGAGTAATGTACCAACCTGTTTAGATATTGACAGTATTTATGTAACATATTTCAATGCAATTTAAATGGTTAAAAAAAACAAAACACTTTTTTGTTTTTATGTTTTCAAGATTTTTTGTCTGAAACTCATTATACAGCAGAGAAATAGTTACATTTGGTACCATTGCATAGAATAGAGCAATCAGCATATTCCTAAATTGCTGTATGCCAGGCTAATGAGCACATGTGTTATCAGAAGTGCTAGCACTAGAATTGGACTGGCCTATTTTCTTGCAGCTGGCAGAGGTAAAAGGTTTTTCGACTGGAGTGGAAAAACTCAGGACACAGCCAGATCTTTTAGTTATTTTTAACAGCATTTAAAATGACTAGTAGAGAATGAGTTGTTGCTTTTAAGATGAGAACATGCTCATTTTAAAATCAGTATACATTTAGTATTACTTTTGTTTATTGAGTTAAAAATGTAGGGCCTGATTCATTAAGGATCCTAAATTAAGAAGTTTCTTATTTAAGTCTCCTGGACAAAACCATGTTACAATGCAAGGGCTGCAAATTAGTTTTCTGTTTTGCACATAAGTTAAATACTGACTGTTTTTTCATGTAGCACACAAATACTTCATAGCTTATTTGTACACTGAAATTTAAAGTTAATATGTGTGTGCTACATGATAAAACAGTCAGTATTTAACTTATGTGCAAAACAGAATACTAATTTGCACCCCTTGTATTAGATTTCCATATGGTCACATGATCTACAGATGTAGCAAGCGTTAAAATGGCACAGGCTCTTTTCGAGTGAGATCTTCATATTGTATTACTACAATGCACTGCAACATTACTGTTTCGCATGTAGTCCCAGTAGTGACTACTTGGCTCATACAGCACCCAAAATGTAATTCATTCATAAACCCAAAACCGTGTTAAAAATAAGCAAGTAAATTAAACTTACAGCGTGGCCTCCCCCAAATGAATAACCAAGACCTGTGCTTGTAGCCTAGGATAGTTCCCACTAATACAGGAGGACACACAGTGTGTGGTTCCACTGCAAATTCAATAACCGGGCACCAGTCTATGACGGGCTGAACTGCTCATACTATAATGGGGAGACCTATAGAATGACGACCCCCTGTCATAATGTAACTCATCTCAAGCCTTGTCAACATGGGAGTGAGTTCTCTAGGGCAATCATGCCCCACTTAGGGAACTCTTTACAACCACCAGGAGGTTGGGGTAATACGTTTGGAGTAATGAGTTAAGTTAATAAATTATTAGTTTAATGAGTGGATTAACAAGGCCCATGCAGCAATTAACTGTTTGGGTAAGCTGGGGCTGACGCAAGTCATTTTATATCTGTCTCTGGAAATTAGTGACGTATGTAAACTGCTGAATGACAGTCAGCATTCGCAGATAATGTAATTCTTGTAAGATCACCAGGGCACTTTGCATCTGTCTAGTCTTGCAGTATTTTCAGATGGCCACCTGCAACTACTAGTTTCATCTGAATGGGATCTTACAGTTCACTATATCCATGTTTTTGCTGTAAAAAACTGAAAGTCTGAAAGCTGTGAGTGTAAAACATTTATCCTTATACATTGCATTAATGTGTGGGTTACAAAAATGTTTCAATGGTTGTATTTTCCAGGTAGTCAAATCCCAGGTTGCCATTTTGTGTGATTAACCAATATTCAGGCTCAGGCTATCCATTCATTAGGAAAACAAGTACACTATATGGACAAAAGTATTCGGACGCTTGACCATTGCACCAACAGGGACTGTAATGACATTGTATTCAAATACATATACTTTAATATGGAGTTGTTCCCCCTTTTGCAGTGATAACAGCTTCCACTCTTCTTGGAAGACTTTCCACAAGATGTTGGAGTGTTTCTGTGGAATTTGTGCCCATTCATTCTGTAGAGCATTTATGAGGTCAGGCACTGATGTTGGACGAGAAGGCCTAGCTCACAACCTCCGTTCCAGTTCATCCCAAAGGTGTTCAATGGGGTTGAGGTCAGGGCTCTCTGTGGGCCTGTCAAGTTTTTCCACACCATACTCATCAAACCATTTTTGCAGTCCGTGCTTTGTGCTCTGAGGCACAGTCATGTTGGAATAGAAAAGGGCCTTCCCCAAACTGTTGCCACAAATGACTTTGTATACTAAAGTATTAAGATTGCCCTTCATTGGAGATAAGGGGCCCAGCCCAAACCTGAAAAACAGCCCCATACCATTATCCCTCATCCACCAAATTTCACACTTGGCATAATGCAGTCAAACAGGTAATGTTCTCCCGGCATCGGTCAAACCCAGACTCCCCCATCTGACTGCCAAACAGAAAAGCTTGATTCATCTCTCCACAGAACACGTTTCACTGCTCCACATTCCAGTGTTAGTGTGCTTCACACCACTCCATCCAACGCTTGGCATTACTTGGCCAATGGAAACCCATTCTATTAAGCTCCAGCCACACAGTTTTTGTGCTTACATTAATACAAACTCCACACAGATAACGAACTGGACAAAAATTTAACCCATGATCCCAACACTCTAAAGCACTTCATGTTCACAGCTCTGTGATAGGTATTGCCTATCAAGTCAAGCGTGCAACCTCTTTTTTTCAATAAATCTCTGGCTTATTATTTTGTTTTATTTTGTTCCTATAGAACTTGTGTACTACAATTAATCTTTAAAGTTTCCACATATAAGTGTCAATCCTTTGTGGTAGTGGGTCATATTGGAGTAACAGCACAGAGGCTATATAAATAAATGGGGATGATGATGATGATGACTATTTAGAATGTACACTAATTCTGTATTTCACAATAAGTGGATTCTTAGCATATTGTTTGTACTTTGACATATATATAATATATATTTATAATTGTCAATGTAGAAATGTAGATTGTAAACTCGTGAGCAGGGTCTTCTTACCTCTTTGTCCGTATTACCCAGTATTGTTATATTACCGTACTGTGATTGTTCCCAATTGTAAAGTGCTACAGAATTTGCTGGCACTATATAAATAAATGTTGATGTTCTTGGTGTAACTTTTTCACAGCATCTTGTATATTGCATCCATTTTCTATAAAAAAAAATGCACACTCCTCAGTCATCTGCAGTAAGTCAACAATGAGGTTCTCGTTTTTAATTTATCTTACCCATTCAATCTCCTCCTTCAATGGCATTTTCTGAGAAATGATCTCTACATCATTATTGTATTCACTGTCACATTCCACTTCTTTCTTAATCTTTCAGCGCACTGCCTTTACTTTCCTTCTTTATACTTGTCTTGCATTTTAATACATCTTAATGCACATCTCTTCCATTAACAACCTTTAAGGTGAACCAAAGCCATTGAGTAACAAATTATTGATGGCATGTAATAATGGGCTGTTCCGAATCTCACGCTTCAGTTTTAAAGAGGTAAGAGAAATAAATGTGACAGAGTACAGCATTAATTACTGCATTAATTTGCTTGGCTTTCATTGGTTCATATTTTAATTTCATAGCATATGTTTGCATTTATAGCCCTACTTCCTCTTTATCTTTCCTATGGACATGCTGACAGTATGATCATATAACAAGCTGCCTATTCCATTCAGCTGAAGGCAATGACTGGAGGAATTGCAAATTGTTGCAGTGAAAAGCTGCAAAATCACAGAAAAAGAAAAAAATGGACAACATTTGCCAATGTTTATTAAAAAAAATACATGCAATAGTTTTAATAAATGTTCCTGCCTTAATAACACTAGTTACTGTATGTAGCGTTTACATAAGATTATTATCCATTACTCCAGAATTGTCTTTACTGAGGCTATTCTTGATTAACAATAACCACTGTGGACATTTTAGCAGTATTCAGCTACCTTAAAATCCTGATTGAAGTATTCACAAGATTTGTAGCTCAGTCAATGTCCTTGTTCTGTCACATAGACAATGGTAAAATATTTTGGACAATTTCCCCCAAGTTCCAGTCCACAGGGGTGGCAAAGTTACCTCTAAAAAGCTTTAAAATCAAGAAGGACACCTGCTCTTAGGAGGTCTGGTGTTTGCTGTCCACATCCATTCACCATCCTATATGTTATTTGTATTGGGATATCCTATTGGCGGACAGTATGATCCGAGATCTTGAATAGGTTATAGTGGAATTTGAGAAGGATGATGAGTCCACATGTTTATAAACTTAAATTAGAACGTTGTTTTTTTTACAGGAAACAGTAATGTATCTTATATGCAGGATGCAGGTATATACATATATACAACTTGAAGTAATCTTGCAGAATACAGCAGGTAAACTGTCTTCTGATGGAATGCAGACACAGGTACAGCAGTCTCAATGGAGGTTTTTATGTACTACACAGCCCTGTAGTCTATCTATAAATACATATATAGGGCAGACACTGTCTATATATTGTTATTTTCCCCACACAGCTTGCACACTACTTACTCACAGTAGAGGAGCCCAGGAACCGCGGCAGAGGGGCCACCTATGAGCATTAGCGCTGTGCAGCCGGAATCCAGCAATGCCTCACTTCCAGTCCCTGGACCACCGGGGATTAACATAGACGGAGAGTAGCGCTCCTTTCCCAACAATTTGTGTGCAAAAGAGGCATTTATAAGACAAACTATTTTAGGCACAATTGATATTAAGTATATTAAATTAATTTCAGCCAAGTCTGCTACATTATTTATTTGAGTCAAACATAGGGATATTATAAGAATATGAACCACATATATTGCTGTATTTATTTGAGTGAAAATACAATAATCTGGGGCAGCTGGTATAAATTCTGTTCTTATAAACTGAACCACACCTACTGCAATATTTATTTGAGTGAATAAAGATTTGTCAAAGCCTGGGCAAACTGAAGCTATAAACAAACCATAAACTATACACTTATACCATTATTGTGTTGGTACATTTGAGTACATGGATACATTGGGGTAAATTTATCAAGCTGCAGGTTTGAAAAAGTGGAGATGTTGCCTATAGCAACCAATAAGATTCTAGCAGTCATTTTGTAGAATGTACTAAATAAAAGATAACTTGAATCTGATTGGTTGCTTAAGGCAACGTCTCCACTTTTTTAAAAACTGCAGCTTGATAAATTTACCTCTTAGTCTTTTCTTCCAAAAACATAATAATAATAATAATAATAATAATAATAATAATACATTTTTATTATAATTGTTGTTATTTTTTAATACAAATTATACTCAATAAACAAGTATTTGGCAGTTGTATCTTCAACAGGAGGAGTACATCAATTGATGAGTTATTGTTCCCAGAACAGTAATCAGAATTTTTTTATATACGCAATAGACACTGAATAGTTACTGTGATTGTTAACATTAAGATGTTGAACTAAATTTTACAGTTATCCATTGTTGGGTTCTGTTCTGAGAGTATTATGCTAGTACTCTATCCATGAACAATTCTCACTACCGACAGCTACAACTGTTAATTCCCAACTTACATATGAAGTGTTCCCCCCACTTCTTAAATTTATTTGAGCAGAGTCATCTTCATCTCCTGATGCATCACGAATATGCAGTATGATGGCATGTTATAAATTAATAAAGTAATAATATTATAGTGCTGACATTCTTGGGTTTGTTCCCTGGTGGCCTCAATGTTTGCAAGCACTGCATAATAGGCCAGTGTAAAAACATTTATTAGCTGATGATTTTGGAATTACCATGGGAGCTGCTCTCTTGAATGACACTGGACAATACTAGTATGGGAAGCATTTGTGATTTTGTGATGCTTCTTTAAAATGATGTCTGCAATAAATTGCTGGCAGCCATAGCACTTTCTTTAATTGCAGCATCGTTTTCAGTTACTGATAGTAATGGGATAATTTCCGTAAGTGATGTTTATTGTTGTTCTGGTGGTTATCAGGGACTCAGGTGCTTTTTCTACTAATTTCTGCCATTTCATGAGCAGTGACTGCATTAATGTACCTCGTAATTGTATCACTGCCATCGTCACTTCACACACATATGCTTTATGAATATTGATTGCAGAATATCAATACATTTTCTGATGCCACCAAGGGAATTTCTAAAATGCTTAGCTTTCAGACACGTAATAAGGTGTGACATCCACTATGTGGAACTAGTGTGGCTATCAACAACTTTACTCAGCATTATTTACAAAGCTTTGAAGGAACTTATTATGCACAACTTGTACTCATCGCTACAGTTCCCAAAGTGACAGTAAACCCAATGTTATATCAAGCACGGTGGCTAAGTGGTTAGCACTTCTGCCTTACAGCACTGGGGTCATGAGTTCAATTCCCGAACGTGGCCTTATCTGTGAGGAGTTTGTATGTTCTCCCTGTGTTTGCGTGGGTTTCCTCCGGATGCTCCGGTTTCCTCCCACACTCCAAAGACATACTGCTAGGTTAATTGGCTGCTAACAAAATTCACCCTAGTCTGTGTGTGGACCTGTCTCTGTGTGTGTGTGTTAAGGACTGTAAGTCCCAATGGGGCATGGACTGATGTGAGTTCTCTGTACAGCGCTGCGGAATTAGTGGCGCTATATAAATAAATGGTGATGATGATGATGAATGATGCAGTGTGATAAGATAAAAGTTAATTACAATATCTTTTTAACACAATTCACTCACTTTATTATTATTATTATTAATATAACACCTCTCACTGCCGCCTACAAAACTTCTCCCGTGCTGCTTACCACTTATGGAATTCCCTACCGCGCCCAATCAGACTTTCCCACAGCCGTCAAGTCTTTAGACGTTCTTTGAAAACCCATCTCTTTTGTTAGAGGTGACCTTATCCTTGATAACACTACTCACACTAATGCATTTTCACAACTGTTCCAATATCCACTCTGAGACACATTTGCTCTTCTTGTTTCAACTGTGCCCTATTCCACTTAGAATGTAATCTATCTAATAAGCAGGCTCCTTCATATCATTGTTTTCATGCCTGTGTTTCTTGTGTCTGCCTTGTATGTCCCTGTTTTATGTATGTACTGTTTTCCCTATTGTACAGCGCTGCGGAGCACTGTGGCGCCTTTCAAATCTATGATGATAATAATAATAATAATAATTAATTTTTAAAATACTTCTGAAAATAGGTAAAATACACACTGGAGTAGAGCCATGTAAGAAAAAAATAATATACAGTATATGTTAAACATGCATGTGAATACTGTAGAAACAAAACAAACTGAATAATTTTAATTTTAAATAATAGTTCAAGCAAAAATCTAAGTTGGGTCATACTATGTGGCCTATATGGTGGTTGGGAGCAAGCTGTACATAGTGCAGATTGTATTGTTTCATGGGGAACAAGCTGAAAGATAATCCTTTAATCTATTCATGCCTTTACAACCTTGACGCATAAGGTAATTTCCTCCGTTGCCTTATTACCCTGCCCTGAGATTTATCCTTTATATGTCAATGTAGAGCATTGCACCACTTTTATTCTTATAGACTATCATTTTTTTTTTTAAAGTAATTGCTAGTATTACACTATGTTTTCAGTTTATTTAAAAAAAAGGAATAAATTCTCTATGGATTCCGGTGGTTCGAGTTAAGGATTTTTTGCTTGCAAATGAAACTCTCCAATTGGAACAAGCAGGATTGATTTTATTTTGAAAAGCACTGATTTCACTTGAAAGAGGTAAGTGGTGAATTCACTACTGACACACATATATATCACAACTGACACACATATATATCACAACTGACACACATATATATCACAACTGACACACATATATATCACAATTGAAGAAAACTATGATTTTAAGTTTTCATTTGTTTGAGGATACTACATTCACAAGAAGATTGTACTTACTATGGGTTTTATACACCAGAACAATACACACGCTAGTTTACGAACCAGAACTGTATTGCTAACCTCACCTAAAAATGGTGAGTTTTTTATATATATATATATATATATATATATATATATATATATATATATATATGTATATATATATATTCATATTTTTTTCCTCTGGTTGCGCAGAATCCATACAATTTAGGTTCACATCAGGAACCTTTTTTGGGTTCGTCTCCTGGATCCATCACCATCATCACTTATTTATATAGTGCCAACATATTCCGTAGCGCCTTATAATTGGGGACAAACACAGTAAAGTAATAAACAAACTGGGTAAAAGATCCACTGCAGCACTCTGGAATCCACTCCCTTCAGGCGCGGGCTGGGAGAGGCGTGGCCGGGGGGCACACAGGCGGCCGCATCGCACGAAAAGGGATGCGGCCGCATCATTGATGACGCGGCCGCATCCCCTGTCATGTGATGCGGCCGTCTGTGCGCTGATACGGCCGCATCTGATGTCATAGCATAGTATTTTGCAGCCGGCCGGCCTACCCCCCGGCCCTAATAGCGGCCTGACCCCTGCCCCCCGGGCTAGCCCGCCCCTGACTCCCTTATACTGAAGGAAGAACGGTTACGGTGTTGCAGCCTTTCCTATATTATTACATACGTTCACTCCTAGTGCCCTATTGGCAGATTAGTGCATAGAACTGCTGTATTATAAGATTCAGCTCCATTTATATGATGAAGTTGTATACTGTAACCTCTTCACTTACGGCATCTCGAAGCTTTTCTGGTAACAAGGCAATTCTTTGTCTTAGAGATTAGCTCTTTTTGTATGCTTCATACTTCTACAGACCACAAGCTTATCAACCACTTTGAAGTTGTGATTACCAGCAGAAAGGCTAATTAGCATGCTTCTATCTCTAAGAGAGCAGAGATAAATCCTGGAAGCAATGTAATTTTACATGACATCCAGAGTTCAATCGTTAGCAATAACAATGCAAGTCAGAATTAAAGGAGTTACCCATCTGTGCCACATAGCTCTGCAATGCATTTCACTGCAGGCACTGAAGGACTTTTTGTAATATATATATATATGTACATATGACAAAGAGCACTATATTCATTTCAGTAAAATCTGTTCTTTTCAGGTTATAATTGAAATTCTATTAAAATGTCATGTATTTTAAAAAAAGGTTTTACATGTTTCTCTGTTTCTCTCTAACTTATATAGGTTTATGTACAGGTGTTTTACATTGCGCTTTGATAAATGACTTGAACCAGGGAACTCGGAAACAGTATCGGCTGTCCTGATTGTGCTGTAATCACATAACCCTCCATTTCATTCTGTTATAATGGTAGCGGGCTGGGTTAAATTCAAACTCCTTAAAATAAAATGCTCCACCTGTTCCAAGAGCCCATGTGACAATGCTGCAGGAATCCATCTTTTCATGTATTTTGTATTATTGACATGTGCAGGACACTATTGCCATAGATAGATGGTATATCACTTGTCCGGCTCCATTCAGTTCTATGCCAAATAACTGTCAGATATAGTAGGTATGGAAAATGCATCATATGCATACCATAACACTGCACACAGGTAGATAACATACTGTGATATTGTACTACATTGTTTAATAGATGCAGACAAATGGATATGTCAAGAGCGAAGGTAATGGTAACTCTAACTTAGGTAGATGCCATTAAGAATGTTTGATCCCATTCTGTGCTATGCCATTTATCGACATTCAGTTGCGTTATATTTTTTATTTTATTTTCCTTTGCATAATGCTGTGGGAGAAAATTCCCTACTGACTACTTAAGGAAGAAAACTAGCTTTTGGATATGGCAGTTCAGTTAAGAAACAAGGGTTTTGAAATATTTCTATTTTAACAAAAATGTTTTATAAAGTCCCTGACAACCATATATTGTTGGTACTTTCAGAAATCTACTTAATTATTTTAACACTATTCAGGATCACACAATTTTTGCAGGCCCTATTCACCCAGTGAATTTCATCCCATGCTCAACAAAATCTGTCTAGTATCACATTTTTTGGAAATAACCATTAGAATAGCCTTTAATGCTGCTACTATCTACCGTTGTATTTAATGATTACATATGGTAAGCCTAAGTAGCGAAAGCATTGAATGTATTGGTGTATATATAACTCATCTCAACACTAGCACTTTGAATTCTCTCCAGTGCCCTGTTGCTCGCTCTCCCGTTTAAAAGGTCTATGTGTAAATGTATTTGCTTAGCATTTCCTATGCTGGACAGTAAAGGTGCTTGTACCTGTTTGACAACCTAATCTAATAAAATAAGTAAATTCCATTACTCTTAATCATTATACCTTGTTGTCTGTTGTTATTTCTTCTCTGTGTCAATATATCATTATTGTACATCCAACCCTTAGTTTAAATGAAACATTCATCTTTAACAGACCCCCTGCTCATTGTCAGGGAACAAACTATGTTTACTACTTTGACTATAGCTTCAGTTTAACCAGACTTTGATCATTTATTTTCACTTAGTTAAACATTCCAGGAGGTATAGTTTAAATTATGGGAATATAATTTATTCTAGCGGTTCTCAACTTTTTTTTTTTTAAGCTGTGACACCTGGGGGTAAATTTACTAAACTGCCCGTTTGAAAAAGCGAGATGTTGCCTACAGCAACCAATCAGATTCTAGCTGTCATTTTGTAGAATGTACTAAATAAATGATAACTAGAATTTGATTGGTTGTTATAGGCAACATCTCACTTTTTCAAACCCACAGCTTAGTAAATATACCCCTATATGTGAGATAGATGCTTGGGAATATTTAGGAAGATGTAAAAGTGAATGGGGTTAGTTGATCCAAGATGAGGTCTATGTTCCCTGATTGGGAAATAATGATAACATCTCCACTTGCTCAAACCCGCAGTTTAGTAAATATACCCCCAAATGTCAGTTAGTAGTGTTCTTGGATCTGAAGTGTCAGTGTGCTAATGTTTCCCACCCATGGCCTTATCTGTGTGGAGTTTGTATGTTCTCCCTGTGTTTGTGTGGGTTTCCTCCGGGTGCTCTGGTTTCCTCCCACTCTCCAAAAACATACTGCTAGGTTAATTGACTGCTAACAAATTGACCCTAGTCTGTGTGTCTCTGTTTGTCAGTGTGTGTGTTAGGAAATTTAGACTGTAAGTCCCAATGGGGCACAGACTGATGTGAATGAGTTCTCTGTACAGCGCTGCGGAATTAGTGGCGCTATTTAAATAAATGGTAATAATAATAAGTTTGTCTGCTTGATAAACACTTTGTTTTCACTCAAATAAGTACCACAGTAACTGTGGTTCAAATTCTTTTAACATACACCCTTCTAATTGGCACACATAGGGCCTCATTTAGACACATTTGTTCAGTGAATGTACGTAGAAAAAGCCGTACACAAAAGAAACATGTTTATATTGAATCAAATGTAGTATTTGCACAAGTTTGGCGGGTCTCCATGTGTGTATACTTACACCTAATAATAGCGCACTGGTGCAGCTTCATAGTGTTAGCAGCAAATGCTTAAATCAAATTACACTATTTGTACACCATATAATAATGTATAGGTGTCCTATACACAAAAGAGAAAAGGGTCTTCACTGTTATTAATAATTGTGAAAACCTTATTTTTCAATACAATGTAATTAAATACAAACACCCCCACATTCATTATTTACCCCTTTAAAAATACAATGTGCTTTCTTGCAGTTGTCCAAATGGTAATGTCAAATATGTAATGTCACATTCACATTTAATTACCTTACATGAATATGCCTATATTGTACTCAGGTTGAGCTTACCAGCGACTGCCCACACCGATTCCACCTCTCCAAACATAAGGGGATACAAGAAAATGATATTCAAAAATCAATATACAGACACAGGGCCTGATTCATGAAGGAGCTTCAACTGAAGAAACTTCTTATTTAAGTCTCCTGGACAAAACCATGTTACAATGCAAGGGGTGAAAATTAGTTTTCTGTTTTGCACATAAGTTAAATACTGACTGTTTTTTCATGTAGCACACAAATATCAACTTTAAATTTCAGTGTACAAATAAGCTATCAAGTATTTGTGTGCTACATGAAAAACCAGTCAGTATTTAACTTATGTGCAAAACAGAAAACTAATTTGCACCCCTTGCATTGTAACATGGTTTTGTCCAGGAGACTGAAATAAGAAGTTTCTCAAGTTAAGATCCTTAATGAATCAGGCCCACAATTGTGATGTGCATGCACAGTACACAAATGCATATATTACACACAAACAATGAGTGTGCCCAGCTCTACATGAGGCCTGTAATTGTCTATTAAATATCTATTTTTTTCATTCAAATATATACTGCAATAGTTGTGGTTCAAATTATTTAAGTATATAATTTACCTACAGTTGTTTGTCTTATAAGCCTCTCAACATGATCAAATCTGAATTGTAAATTAGGAATCTAATGAAGATAATCTATGAAGTGAAAAACAAAATACATTCAAATTTAAACAGCAAAGCCAAAAAACAATACTGGCAAATAACAGCCCTTCCATTCACACCAGAGAGAGAGAAAGTCACCCCTTACAGTAGAGGAAACTAACCGAGCAGGGATTTTCAATAGGAAATGCTGTTATAATTGACAAATCAATTTGCATATTTCTGAGTTTCGTGATGCAATTTGTCAAATTAGTCTCAAATCAAATTAGATTCACTTATGCCGAATGTAAGAACACAAAAAGGTAAATTTATTCTTTAACTGTTACTGGTGCATATGCATTGTGGCATCAGCTCTTCCAAGTAACACTTTCATGACATGTTAAACTTATAAGGCAGTTTTAGTCTATCATTATCAGCCTTTCAGATGTTTCCTCTCAAGATGTTTAGTAACCAATTATTCAGCTGCATTGACACTCTGTATTTAGCTCTCATTTGCCCTCCCACACAAAGCAGATTCAGTGTACTTTGTATAAATTTGTCAAAAGTAATGTAAACTTTTTCATTCCTATATACGTATCTTCCTGAAATCCATACACTGGATATAACTTGTGGCAGTATTGTTCTAATGTATCTTTGCAGATATCTTCATGTATCTTCATATTGTTACAAATGTATGCATTAGAGATTTAGGGCTAGATTTACTAAACCGCAGGTTTGGAATAGTGGAGAAGTTTCCTATAGTAACCTATGAGATTATAGTTCTCATTTGTTTAGTACATTCTACAAAATGACAGCTAGAATCTGATTGGTTGCTATAGGCAACATCTCCACTTTTTCAAAGCCGCAGTTTAGTAAATATACCCCTTAGCTTTACAGAATGATACCTTACTTATTCTGTGAGTAGATAAATTGCATTGATTTGGGAAGAGAATGGAAAAAGAGTAAGTCAGTGTTAACAAACCCCAACATAACAATGAAGGCAGTATGCATATCCCATCAACCCTGGTAAGCAAATTTGAGTCTAGTATAGTCAGGACTGGTTATTGTAGCTTCTATCTTTCTCCATTTTTACTCACCATTAGACACGGCAGGGATTTTTACATTGCTGGCTTCTGAATGTGGGGAGCACTCTCAATTGACCTCATTCACAAAGAACATTTGATAAGCGTTGCACAATGCAGTTTTACACCCATTACTAATAATGGCCCACCCACTACATTTCGAGGTGCAAACCTACCCTCCGCTTCAGATGCCTCCACAATCAAGAAGTGCATCTAAGTTTGAAGGAAGGTGGGAAAATCTAAAGATGCGCAATCAGAAAAGGTGTAAACATCACATCAGAGTCCACGACCCTACCACATTGGAACCTACACTTTCATGAAATTAAGTGTTTCTCGTTTTAATTTAATATGTTTTAATCTAAAATACTGCTCAATTTACCCTTCTTTATATCTTATTTTGATGATAAGAGTAAGGAGACATCTGGACTTAAATGCAACATTTTTCATGTGTACGAAGCTTTCTTTTTTCATAGGGCAATGAGGGGAAACGGCTGTGTGCCTTTCTGCACAGCAAGACGCACTCCAAAAATGCACTATTGCCATCCATCTAATTTCAATTGTTTTGGTCCATAAAGTGAAATATAATTTCTGCACTGCTCCAACAACCCCTGATGTTCCTACTTCATACAATATCTCGCTCCACCCAGTGTCTCTTGCCGGTACTAAATTCTGCTATTCTGTACCGTCTCCATCTTGCTCATCAAACCCATGCACCTTAACAGAAATATGGGATCACTTGCACAAATCAAGATGTACACTAATGCCAAAGGGGATTTTGCTCTGCGCCTTGGCCATTTTGCACCTATAGATCCTCTACTAAAAGCAGCTATTTACATGGTTATTTGTTGTTCACAGATTTGTTTTCAATGTGATGGCATTTTGGTTTAGAAATATTCACATTGATTCCTTGTGAAGATCCTTGATCTAACTGTGATATATTGAATACACTGTTGTTTTTAAGCAGTTGGGTCCAGTTGCAAATATTATTAACTCTTTCATGTACATTGAGTATTGCAAATTTTGATCTAAAAAACGTTGTTTTCTTCTACCTTTCACATATTTGCTCATTGATATTTGTGTGCATTTCAATCCATGTTCAACTCTCTTTGAAATACTGATGGCCTAATTTACAGTTGGACGCATATTTGTGTCACAAATATACGCACAAAAATTTGCCTGGTCTTCCGTATGTATTTTGAGTCACATATATCTCAAGATACATCCAACTCAAAACACAGTAGTATTTATATGTCAGACATACGTCAGGTGTACAGTTGTGTGTACGTACATCAAACTGTATGGTAGAGATTGTAGGGGTCGTTTAGAGGAAGTTATATGTGTATTTATTAAATGTGACTACCACTCATGTAATATTGGGCTATATGGGGGGGGCGGGTTACTTTACGTATGAGCTAATTACTTAATTTGGAACTATTTGAGGAAGGGATAGATCTATTTATTAAATGTGAAGGCTAATAATTCTATGTCTGTTCTGGCTACAGGTAGGGAGGCCTAAATATTAAATGTAGGTGCTATTGATTTAATATCGGGGCTAGTTGTGGGGAGGGAGGGCTAGAGGGTACATTCATTGCTACATTTCATGTTCCTATGTACATATGCTTTTTCCAAACAGGGCCCCAACATTTCAGCATCCAATTAGAAATGTATTATTATAATGCATTTGTATAGCCCCAATCACATTACACAGCACTGTACAGAGAATATGTCATCATTCACTGCCCCATAGGTATGTACATTCTAAATTCCCTAAATCACTCACTACGGTCAGTTTTGTGAGAAGCCAATTAATCTATTAGAATTAATTTTTTTTTGCTATGGAAGGAAATCAGATGACTCAGAGAAAGCCCAGGAAAGCACAGGGAATACATCCAAACTCCACACAGATAGCTCCTTGTTTGGAATTGAACCCATAACCCCAAAACTGTGCCACCATGGTGCCTGAATGAATAAAGAACTATCAGCTGGAAACACAAACAGCCAATCAGAAGACACTATTTAGGGCTGCTGGTGTCATCATCATCAGCAAAACATATTTACACCAGGCCTCCAGTACCCACAAAAGATATACCTCCTATGAAGCAAATCTGGAGATGCATTCAGAGTGTTACTATGGGACATGAAGGGCCTGCCGGGAGAATGCAATGGTAGAGGCCCATGAATTGTTGTGTGTGCCGCTGCCAAATAGGTGTGGCCAGTTGCCAGAGGAGGTGTGCCCAGCTTCCACCCCTATCCCCCTCAGTTCTCTTCAAAACATCTAGTGGTGCACAGTACTAGGAAGCCCGAATGTTACTAGAAAAATATTTGGCACATTCTTCTTTACAGCAGATGCACTCATCCCTGGAATGCAGGAAGTTTGAAAATTAATGAAAATATGAATGAAAGTATCTTCTCTCTCAGTAATTAAGTGATTTAAACATTTTCTGCCAGCTTGATTAAACTGACAACGTATGAACATTATTTTACATAAAAACATAAAAATAATGTATACAGTGCTTTAAAATTTCCATTTTTCTGCATTGGAAAATCAAATTCAACTTACAATATGACCAAAGTTGCCAACTTAGTAGGAAATTGAGGCAGCCACTTCTCTAAAAAAAATATTAATCAAGTATGCCACAATGTGCAACATAATAATAACCCTAATGCTCAACATTATATTATAATACTATAGCAAACCCAGTTCTCTCCAAACAGCAAAAGTACATATGCAACGGATAGTGTCAGAATCGTGGATCGTATGGAAAATACACGGATATCATTTGATTAGCCAAATAGTGCTCCATATTGTCAAATAAAAACCAGCACCCATTGCTGGGTCATGTTTTAATAGTTTGGTGAGTTTTGTCAAGTGCAATATGTACCTATTACACTTTCCCAATCAATACATATGGTTGAGATGCTTTATATTGCAATATGTAGTTGTGTACAGTATGTTGTGTTTAGTTTTATTAATTAAATAAATAAAATGCATCAAAGGCAGCAAACTGAAAATGTTTGTAAACACAGCCTTAGGGATATGTATGATAGTGTAGCAAAGACTGAACATTTCAGGGGTAGACTCCCTACCTCAATATTTTCAGGGATTTGTCCCCAAAACATTGTACATCTTCTTTGTTACTTTGATAACCAAACCTCTAAAGGGGGATTTAATTTGCACTTTTTGTGTGCAGCCTTTTGACCACTCTATCCCTGGTCCTATAGAGTGTGAGAATTCTGGGTGTGTTCCATGAAACACAAAGGTATTTTAGCTCTATTAAGTGGCATTTTATAATGCTATGGTACACAATTGAAGTGAATATATATCTTGAATAAATAACCAGAGTGCAATATAATATAACAAATAACTATTTGTCAAACAACCTTTTTTACTTAGGGTGAAAATTATTTTGTAATTCATACGGTCACATACTTTTTTTTTATCATATGGACATTCAGGAGGTTTGAAGCCACAAAAGATTACAAAAAATATGTAACAAAGCTCTTTGGTGTCAGAATGTTCCACTCCGTTGCCTTGTCACTTTTTATTTATTACTTGTGGATGATGCATGCTTCTGATTGGCCAGCTTGGTTGTCATGGTGATCACAAACATGGCATTCCTTCGCCCACTTAATTATACATGCAAGGCTTCATTTTAATCAGAATATATGATATAATCCAAATGAAAAATTAATTGCTAGCATTTTGTCACCAAAGTTTTCAAATTGAGTCTGTGGTTTCCCTAATTACATTAACTTCCAATTAAAATAACGAATCTAATTCAATCAATGGACACCTGTCCAGTGAAGCAGAAAGGTATACTGTGCGTAGAAAAGGAACAAAACTGAACAGTTCTCAGACAAGCACATTTTTCCTATATATCAAGTTCTCAAAAAAGGCATATCCTGTGGTCATCATTTTTAAATGAATAAATCGAGAAATTAGGTGAATATTAATCCTTAGCCACAGATGATCAGGTCTGAAAAAGAATTCAGCCATAGGTTAAAATTCATAATAATCATCATACCTGCCAAAAAATAATTAGTAATAGTAGAGTAAACATGTGAAAAGTGCAAATCTAATCAAGCTGTCAAGTTAACTTAGATCAGAAAGGGTTAATATTTCATTGAGTGTCAACTAGTGATTGAATGTAAAATACAAACCAGTGATTCCATTCCAATTCCAAATCGACTTGCCCTGAAAAAGCTACTCCAGTATGTTGACGTTTGCTGAGCAGACTCAACCCAAATTTTAAAAATGTTAGAATATACTCCTAAAACCATCAAATGATAAAGATTCCACAATCTAGTATCAAGTACTACAGCAAGACGAACTGTGAATCCATCTTGCTAGACTAAATCGATTAGCTCCGATCAGCCCCGAGTTCAAGTGGAGCAATCGGGCAGCACAGTGGCCTAGTGGTTAGCACTTCTGCCTCACAGCACTGAGGCCATGAGTTCGATTCCCAACCATGGCCTTATCTGTATGGAGTTTGTAAGCTCTCCCTGTGTTTGCGTGGGTTTCCTCCGGGTGCTCCGGTTTCCTCCCACACTCCAAAAACATACTGGTAGGTTAATTGACTGTTATCTCAATTGACCCTAGTGTGTCTATCTCTCTCTTTCTGTGTCTGTGTATGTTAGGGAATTTAGACTGTAAGCTCCAATGGGGCAGGGACTGATGTGAATGAGTTCTCTGTACAGCGCTGCGGAATTAGTGGCGCTACATAAATAACTGATGATGATGATGATGATGATGGTGATGAATGACAGCAGCAAGTCCCAAACCATACACCTGAATATTGAGCAAGTAATGGACAACCCTATGTAATAGGGGTACAAATTACAACTAATAATATCCACTATAAAGTGATTTGTTTGGCTCTATGGTATAAATGTAGCAGATTGCATAAAATGTATCTACCTTTATTAATATTGTGAATAATTCTGGCATAATATTTATTTAGCGCTGTAACAAAACAGAGACAGCACCTAAAAGAATCAAGGCTGCTGCTATCGCCACAATAAACAGTAAAATTCTAACTTCATTTTGGCTTATCTAGAAGACAAACTACAAAATATAATAGAGGGATTATAAGTATGCTCAGTAGTTTTAAACTCACTTTTTCACTTTTGTTATTTTGCTGTTTTTAAGATTTATACTTTAATTCTAAATAATAAAAGTTATTTTTTAAATGAAATTGAACCCTGAATTATTAGATAAAATGACATTTTGAGAATGACAGGGTGCCACATTAAAGAAATTTTGTTTCTTTAAGTTTCGTATTTAATTCAATTTGGTAGCAGCACCACAAGAAGTCACACAGATATTATCTATATTGTTTATCACAAATATGAAAATCAGATACACAGGACACTGATTATTTTGAGTAGCAATCTCTAGACACAAACTAGTGCGACAATCTCTGTCTAAATTGAGTTGTCATGGTGATCAGAAACTTACTCACACATGCAAGGCTTCATGTTAATCAAAATATATGGTATAATCCAAATGACAAATTAATTACTAGCATTTTGTCACCAAAGTTTTCAAATTGAGTCTGTGGTTTCACTAATTACATTAACTTCCAATTAAAATAACGAATCTAATCCAATCAATGGGCACCTGTCCAGTGAAGCTGAAAGGTATACTGTGCGTAGAAAAGGAACAAAACTGAACAGTTCTCAAGCAAGCACATTTTTCTCAAAATAACATATATCCTATGAGCAAGTACATAATTTTTAAATTCTTTACATTTTTTAAATCAAGTTAATGTCTGCAGAGGAAGCAGTATCTTCTGGTTAAAGAAGTTGGTGCATTGGGATGCTCCCTGGTGAAATTGAACCTTTTATTGTGTCTACATGCAAAATTGAGATTATATTTTAGTAGGATGGGATATGTAAATAAGCTAAGTTTATGTGGGTGTTTCCTGTTTAGTGAGGGGTTGCAAACTTCTTTTTTTCTCCCTGCAAAAAGACTTAATGGGTCCATATCCATTCATGAAATGCTATCTATAGAGGAAAGCAAATTATAGACTTATTTCTGCTAAATAAAACGTTAAAATGTACTATACTGTGACATGTAATATATACAGTCCTGACATTCTCTTGTGATTCATTTAAAACTTAGGTGAAGCTCGACCAAGTATTGATGAATGAAAAAGTTCAAATTAATGAAAGCCTTTGTCCTAAACTGATAGGAGGCAGAACGTTCGACCCACAACTGTCACGGTTCAACGTAGAGGCCACTTACTGGTATTGGCACAGCTAACCTGGAGGCGCGGAGTCTAAACGTACTCCTGGTTTTCACCAGGGACCCCCGCAAGGGAGTTTGGAATTAGCTGCAGGAGTACACAGGTCGCGGCCCTCCAGATCAGCCACCAGTGTAGTGGTGCTGGTAAACGGTGCAGTACTGACCAGAGGTAGAATGGTATAGGGATCAGGCAGAAACGTAGTGAGATGATCCAAGGTCAAAACGGGCTGGCTGCGCAGTACAGAGGAGGCACACAAAAGCGAGCTCAGATGGTCCGGGGTCAAAGCCAAAGAGGAAGATGATGCCCAAGGGAGATCCGTAGGGAGTGTCAGACAAGCCAGGTCAGGAGCCAAAAGGTCAGTCCGGAAACAGCTGAACACTGGGAGACGCTGGAGCAGGGGAACCATACCACGATACTCTGGCACCCTAATGGTGCCAGAGACTTCCTGATATAGGGAGAGCAGCCTGCCTATTGGAGAGCGGGAGTCAGGTGGAAGGAATAGCGTCCAGTTGCTAGGCAACGGGACGCAAGCCCCTGCGCATGCACCCAACTGCCGGGCGGAAGTACGTCATTCGTCCCGTTGCCTAGCAACGTGGACATGGGGACTCGGATACAGGCGCCCGTCCCCAGCACCGAGTGAAGGTGCGGGGACGGCGCCTGACAACCAACCTTGCGCAAGTAGGTGCAGAGTGATCTTTCTGTGGTAGTTCCCAAATCTGGAATGTGGGAGTTTACCTGCGTATTTGTAAGGTGAATACATTTGCACATTTTCTCAAAATGAGATGTGTTGCAGGGACAAATTTATCATGGTTCATATATGAGCTTCTATGTCTATGTATAAAAAGTAGAGACACAAGCGTGACTAATAGAAGCCCCTAAATTAGTCAAAATCTCTGTAGTATCATCAGCTGCATCGTCATGATATATTATCCCTAGAGACATATCTACCAAAAGCTTGTATGGGGGTGGCAGAATAAAGAAGGATGGAAATCCAAAAGAGGACACTAGGGGACATTTATGAAAAGCGATGCAAAGCAAAGAACAACCAATCGGATGTTTGCTTTCATTTTCTAAAGCGCACTGCAAAAAAATACCTTTTCTAATTGGTTGATGGGTACAAAAGCACTACTTCTCCTTTATATCACATTTTCATATTTGTCCCTGAATGCCTCAAATTATTCTTTTAAAATCATAAAGGGCCTGATTCATTAAGGAACTTAGGCAAAAAAATAAACTAATTTACACCCCTTGCATTGCATCGTGGTTTTGTCCAGAAAACTTAAGTAAGAAAACTTACTCAATTTCTTGCCTAAGTTCTTTAATGAATCAGGCCCAGAAAGTTCAATTGTTCTGGCTATTTAATGACTCACATGCATATTGTAATGTATGTAAAATGAGTCTCCATAAAACTGCAAGTTGTTTCCTAATAATAAATATTAATACATCTGGATCATGCTCTGTTGGTGTTAAGTTTGTCAATAATCGCAAAAAGTAACTTGATAGTTATCAGGCTTATCCTTATGATATTTAAGATCAAGATGCTCATAAATATATGTCTCTTAATACCTTGCATACCAAACACTTTTTTTCGATAACATTCTGTTTTTTTGCTTTTTGAAGCACTACATTATTAAATTGTAAAATTTCGTATTTTTATATAAAATTAAAGAAGATGGATCTCACCAAGGTGAAATATGTAGGAATGAATCCATTCATGTAATTCTATATACAAGATGATAGCTATATTACAGACATAATAGCTCTTGTTAAGAAGATGTTGTGCCTTCAGTATATACCCTTTTATTTATGTTTCGTTTTACCCACTGTCTGGCACTGTGGAACATTGCGGCTTCTTGCAAATCAAACATAATAATAAAATTACTACTACTACTACAACTACTACTACTACTACTAATAATAATAATAACAATATCCTTGTTTGGTTTATCCAGAAACTGCATACTCAGCAGCTATTCAGCTATCACTAGATAATTTTAAGGGAGCCACGGCCACTCCAGTTTCTGCCCCCTAGCCATGGAGACTCTTTTGCAAATTAAATATAGTCTGGGCAGAAAAAATTGGGCTAACCAGAGTCAATATCAGGCATTCTTAACCCACAATAGTTCATTTTCCAATTAAAGCCCAGAACATATCTCACAGACGATTTAAATGTCGGCTTGATCTTAACTTTACTCAAAGGAGAGGTCCAGACTTGGGCTACTCCAGATTTGAAAAACCAGGATCAAATTTATTCCCCAGTCTTTGCACTACCCTCTAATGATCAAATCCTGACAATACTTTAAAAGATGACCATTGTAAACTACAACATAGGCAGCATTGCATCCCGTATTACATTATCAAATTACAACACTGGGCTGAAGATACTGATTGGAATATACCTACACATTGTCATCAGTAAATGATCATCAGTCTAAATGATGACATTAAAGATTAATTGTATAGTCATATCCCTATGGGATATTGAGGAGTTTACTAGCCAGTGCTTACTACTTGATACTAAGCAGACGGAGCATCAAAGGGAAAATAGTTTGTATCATCACTCTGGGTGATGTCTCCTGTAGTTATACTTCCTGCTACTGTTTGTCATGACTGGTACTGATACAGCTAAACAAGGAGGCACGGAATCTAACGCACACCCGGTATTCACTAGGGACTCCTGCAAGGAGGTATGGACTTTGTTGCATGAGGTATGTAGGTCGCGGTTCTCCAGGTTAGTTACCAGTGTGGTAGTGTGGAACAGGAATGGTTGAATGGTCTGGGTCAGCAGCCAAACAGGAGCGAAGTACACAATCATAATGCAGAGAATGGTCAGAGGGAACCCAGAAGTCAAAGCCAAACAGACGAGAACGAAACCAAGGATAACACAAGAGAGTATTCCGGGGATAAAGTCAAAGGTCAGAGCCAAAACACAATGCTGGAACAGGAACAAAAGGCTGGAGCTGGTGAACCAATACTCTAGCACTAGATACAGCCTGAAGGAGGTTTAAATAGAGGAAAGTACTCTCTGATAGGCAGGGGTGATTAGGCAATCAGCTGGGGCCAGTGGACCGGAGAAGCGCATCCCGTTGCCTAGCAACGGGATGTGGACATCATTGTGCTGAATCAGGAAAAGCATCCAGTTACTAGGCAATGGGATGCTGTCAGTGAGAACAGACAGGCGTCTGTCCCCGGCACCTAGGAGAAGTGCGGGGACGGCGCCTGACACTGTTTCTAGCTCTTATTATGATGAGATGGATCCACATTCTATGCAGATTGTGGGTGTTGGTGGCCCCTTGTCTAACAGAGAGAGAGAGAGTGTGTTAATACAGACCCTGACTAAAGGTTCCCCAAAGGCATTTCCGGTTAAAAATTCTTATCCAGGAGTTTCTTATGCCCTGAAGTCCTCATGATATACATGCTGGATCTGTAACTTGGAATCATGCTTCTTTTCCAGGATGACATTGTCATTTTGTTGCTGCAAAAGATCAAATTCATTCACATTATTATCATATTACTATTGTTGTCTAAAAATACAGCTGGGATGAAGATGGTGTCACTCTGCACTTTGGTATGACTGAAGTATAATTAGGGAGAAGTCAGGAAAAACAAAAGTGATAGGGGAATTCCGGACAGAACAAAAATGATAGACCTCCTCTGTCAAACTCGTCTGTATTTGTTTTGGTTATATGTTTTGTATTTAGTATGATTTTTAATTGTATCTGTCCGACGGTGCAGACTTTTTTGGTGTCTTGCAAATAAACACTGTGATGATGATAAATAGATAAGAATAGAAAACATGCGAGTTCAAAAAAAGCAATGGGGAAAAAATAATGAAATATATAAATATAAACTTGAATTCTCACAGCTAGAAAATGTACATTGATTTGTATGTATTTAATTTTATTTTGGTATTGATACAATTTGTGTGTCATTGTTATATGTTGTCCTAACTATAACCTGCTGTTGTTTCTTGTTCATAACCTTTTTAAGGAGGAGTTTGATACACTGACGAAGGGATGTTGCTACTTAACTGTACACTTACTGGGATTCAGCAATAAAGATATTTGTGTGTATACATGCAAATATTTCAGGTAAACATGTTTTTTGAATAAGCTTATAAGTTACAGTATTCTTAATTACACATTAAAGGGAAAAGGAAAAGATATCTTAACGACAGCTTATGTCTGTCCTTTAATTAGCTATCTATTTAATAAAATACTAAACCAATCATTATCTCATCAGTGACCTGGGGCGACTTTTCAATCTAAGTGACATGCTGGAAGTACAAAGGACGTTTGAGTGCTGTAAGCTGCTATTCAAGAGAAAATATATTACAAGTTTAATCTTTCACATTTATATTACGTCAGCTGGATAATTTATTGCAGTTCAGTCGATACACAAAAGGACATCATTGATTGTTTTACAAATAGTCTATAACGTCACCAGAGAGATATTTCAAGAGCCAAACCACTAAAATTGGCAACAACTGGCTACCACAAAGAAAACGAGAAGATAAATCTTCATTTGGCCCATGAAATTATATTATTCCACACAGTGAAACAAATTGTCCTCCAGAATCAATTTCAAATTACTCACCCTTACCTACAAAACCCTCAACACCACCCCTCCATACATCTCAAATGTCATATTAAAATACTCTCCCTCCCGCCCTCTTAGATCTACCTCTGACCTCGCCTTGTCCCGACTCTGGTAACCACCTCTCACTCCCGCCTACAAGACTTCTCCCATGCTGCTCCCCACTTATGGAATTCCCTACCACGCTCAATCAGACTTTCCCACAGTCTTCATATATTTAGATGCTCTTTGAAAACTCATCAGGTGACCTTATCCCCAATAACACTATTCACACTAATGCACCCTCACAACTCTGAGCCACATTTGCACCTCTTGTTTCAGCTGTGCCCTCTTCCACTTAGAATGTAAGCTCTCCAATGAGCAGGGTCCTCCATACCCTTTGTTTTCATGTCTGCATTTATTTTGTCTACCTTGTATGTTCCTGTTTTATGTATGTACGTTTTCCCTATTGTACGGCGCTGCAGAGCACTGTGGCGCCTTACAAATCTATGATAATAATAATAATAATAAAAATGAAGCAACATAGTTGCCATGATAAAGTAAATCAGCACGATATGTACTGTACTTCTCCATGCCTCAACCTATCCACAGAATTCTACCTGGAGGATTTTTGGCAATCAGACAATTGTTACAAATACAATTGTTTTCAAATGCTACTAATATTTATTTTTTACAATGGTATTGTTACAGTGGTATTAGAAAAAACATTGAAAATAGGACTTATATGTAGGAAACTTGTGTGTTTTTAGTTATGACCATTGTCCCCTATTCAAACTCACATCAGTATTAATTCAGGAAATTTCAGGTTTATTGCATTCAATTTTCCAATAGAAGTAATTTTCTTTTCTTTGTTCGTAGATGAAGTATGGAATCACATTGCATTATTTTACTCCAACAAAGGCCATTTTGTGAAATTGGTTAAAAGAATTACTGCTTGCTGCTGTCTGGCAGGGCAAGCTGTGTATGATAATGAGATGGGTTATAAACCATTGAATTAATACTTGTATTTCTCTCTGAGTGTGTGCAGAGCAGTTAAATCCCCTTTTGTAAGGTTCTTTGGATTGAAAAGGAACTCTCTGGATGAAATGACAATCTCTATCCAATGAAATGACCCACGGTCTCACTCTAGTGCTGAAGTGCATTATTCCATTACAGGTTAGCTTGATACAGGGTGATCACATTTTCTCACGTGTACAGAACATATCATCCTATACACATCTACTATAGAAAATTTTGCATTAATCTTTTACAGAACATTCCCCTTACCTTTTGGATTAATACTTGCAGTTCATTTGTATGTTAACCGTATAAAGATAAGCTGATTAGATCTTTGTTCACCTTCCCCATGGCATATTTGATGCATCCTTAAGCACCCAACAGGCCCACGTCCTGGCCCTTCCATGCTGCTTTACCATGCACACATATGGTATAAATGTACAAGTGCATAGGCAAACCGAGGGGGAATGGGGGTTTACTAGTGCCTGGAAGCCCCTCTCCAAGCCTGGGGCACTGTATAATTGAGATGGACCCTGCCCCCGCTTCACACGGCTCTGCTGGAAAAGAAAGAGCTGCATGCACCTAACAGTAGTGCACGCAGCATTGCCCATGTATATTATGGGGATAGGGAGAGTTGGAGAGCAGCCAAGCACTGTCTAATATTATAGCCACTCCCCCATGCATGCTGGTCACACCCTCTAGTGGTGTGGTGTGGAAACACCCCTCTGCAAATCCTGCATTTGCCCCTGAAGTGATACTAATAAAAGAGAATATTTTGTAATAAAACCGATTGATAGTTTGTCATCTGAATTGAAGACAATTGCTTCTTAATCTCAGGTGGATCATAATCAACATCACTAGCCAGTGATGCGCATAAGAGAAATAGGAGGTTATGTGAGTTACTAGTAACCGGAACTTAGTTTACTGTTGAATAGCGAATGTGAAAGATACAAAAATCTTTTATTCACATGAGTGATGGGCAGAACGGTGGTGTAGTGGTTAGCACTTCTGCCTCACAGCACTGGGGTCATGAGTTCAATTCCCGACCATGGCCTTATCTGTGTGGAGTTTGTATGTTCTCCCTGTGTTTGCGTGGGTTTTCTCCGGGTGCTCCGGTTTCCTTCCACACTCCAAAAACATACTGGTAGGGTAATTAGCTGCTATCAAAATTGACCCTAGTCTCTCTCTCTCTCTCTCTCTCTCTCTCTCTGTATGTTAGGGAATTTAGACTGTAAGCTCCAATGGGGCATGGACTGATGTAAATGAGTTCTCTGTACAGCGCTGCGGAATCAGTGGCGCTATATAAATAAATGGTGATGATGATGATGATTGTCCAGCACTTCAAACAATAGAAGTAACAAGACTGACAGAATAGTGATAAATGTGTTTAAATCTATAAAGCACAATTCATTTTTTTCTGCCTTTATCCCACAGGTGCCTGCTTTTTAAGGCTTAAAACTAACATATGTTGATTACATATTACACATTCTCTTCTGTAGTCATGCCTCTGTTGTACCACAGTTATTGAGAGCTTTGCCATCCATGGGGAAGACCATCTTGCTGAGGTCGTAAACGTTAAACAAATGGTTTTAGACTCTTGTAGACACATAATCAAAATGAAGGAAATGATGTTTAAAAACACCATTCTCATAGATTAATTAGAAACTGCAATAGAATAAACTCATTTCCACTGTTGCTTTATATTCTACCAGCGGGAACAGACTTTGTGCAGGATGCGCTGAGGATTTTAACAGATTCAGTTGGAAACTATTTCAATGCTTATTAAACGGAGGGAATGAGGTAATTTTCAGTGTGATAAACAGACGAATAGAAAGCAAAAAACAACAACATGCATTTGATTCTTAATAAATACCCATCAGGTTTATAAACAACAATGCAAAAATGCGCCTTTTGCAGCGCAAAAAGCCATTAGAACCTCATCATCATCATCATCATCATCATCAACATTTATTTATATAGCGTTCCTGACATTTATAATGTTCCTGACTTTACGCAATGCACATAGATGTTACATGTGAACATTGTGGCATTTACGTATGTGGATTTATTGCATATTCTAATTAAAGTTGTTGTGCAGATCAGGCACTCCTATTTAGTGTGGGGTAGATGAATGGATGAAGGTAGTTATACATCACATGCAAAACGAGATTCGATATTGCAGGACATGAATATCTAAATGAGAGCAAGGCATGAAGAGGGCACTTGTACTGTGGCATTTGCTAATTTATCTGTGAGCACAAAATATGTTTCTCCCTGCAAAAGTATTAGACTGGGGCGGTACGGTGGCTTAGTGGTTAGCACTTCTGCCTCACAGCGCTGGGGTCATGAGTTTGTTTCCCGACCATGGCTTTATCTGTGAGGAGTTTGTATTTTCTTCTTGTGTTTGCGTTGGTTTCCTACGGAGTTATTCTTTCAATTTGATGCTATTTGCACATTCCAGTTGCACTTTACATGGGAAAATACATCAGAATAGGGGAACTAGAATGATAACGGAAGGAAATGATGAAACCGTAGGTATAACTGACTGGATAAAAGTCATCGCTGGATAGTAAATTTTGAACAATAGACCATATATGGAAATGATGGCAACAGAGGCGGAACCAGCAATCTGTGGGCCCCGGAGCAGGGGAAAGCGAGGAGGAGGGAATCTAGGCCCACAACTCACTAGTTCCCCATTCAGCGAGCACCAATTTCTCCATGGGCACGTCACCTACTGTACCAATGGTAGTTCTGCCACTGGATAGGGAAGAGAAGAAAATGAGGATTGTGTATATTAAAAACTTGTTCAAGACCTGCTCACCTGGAGGATATCTGTGAAAATTATGTGAAGATTATGTCAATGTAGAGTCCATAGAGATATAATATGATTGGAAACCGACCACCAGTAAAGCACTAAATGGACTATGTTATAAAACATGTATCATAATAATTATTATGATAAATGGAAAGGGTATCATAGCAAAGTGAGTTCTTCCTCATTGGGTGATTGTAGCTATCCAAAGATAAATTAGGACATTAGAACTAATGGTTCTAACACAGGTAGACAATCTTTATCTAATTTAAAAGATCTTTATCTAATTTAAAATTGGAAAAAGGAAGCACCTAGAGGGGAGCTCTGCTGTACTTGTTAATATCTAATAGAACGGATATAATATCTAATTTACAGGTGATTTAGAAACTAGCGATCACAACATGGTAACGTTTGAGTTGTGTTTTATAAAAAAAACATTTTGCATGAAGCTTATAAAAGTATGAATGTGTGTTATATTAACTAGGTTTGATCAATGATAGATTATTATTTCTTATACTTATGGTCTCCCTTATAAACGAGTCAGTGCCTCAAAATTGCCATAAACCCGATCTGGCACTAATCTTTAAAAAATGAAACAAATTTAGGAGCAGGAAATGACACTGGTCAGCCTGACTTCACTTGTAGTAAACTATTTACTTTGGATGGGATTCTGAGGGGTGATTCTAAAATATTTAAAAATAATTTGATAACTCTGTGTCAACATGGTTTCATGATGGGCCAGTCATACCTAGTAAAAAATGATTCGCTTATAGGCAGAGATATATTTCAAACAGGATCTTGGTGCTATAATTGATGTTACATATTTGGATTTTGCAAAAGGGTTAAATCACAAAAAAGTGTTACATAGATCTAGGTGTAGAGAACTTGCTAAAGGATTGAAGGTAACGGATAGGAAAATAAGGTATCCATATTTGCAGATGACACAAAGTAGGGTTATTAACACAGAACAGGTTAGTGAATCGGGATAGAATGTTTTAGACAAAATTGCAAACTGGGCCGTGAAATGGCAGATTGAATTTAATGCAGGCAATTATAAAATGACGCACCTTGTTCATGGTAATAACTTTGTTATTACACATTCAATGGAATACAATTGGGAACAACTAAGATGAAAAAGAATTTCTGAATCCACAGAATCAGGCAGAGGCAGCAAGGGTGAATAACATTCTGGATGCGTAAAAGCGGGATAAACGCATGTTATACCAACATAGTATTACCATTGTCTTAGTCACTAGATAGACCACATCTTAAATATGGGGCACAGTTTTTAGCATTTCACTGTAAGAAGAACATAGGAGAACCTGAGAGGGTTTATAGGAAGGCAAGAATTAAATCATTAAGAAAAGTTAGGAAAACTAGATTTGGGCACATTGGAGGTGACCTAAATGTGGTGTATGTAGTTTTGAATCAACATGCTGACCTCTTGAGTAGATTAGGAAAAGCAGTTGCTGAACCATTTACTTCTCAGCTCATACGCATAACACAAAAGATGACAGTAAATTATATAAATACATGTCTTAGAACACACTCTACCTCCACTCAACTATAAAGTATTCCACATATACAACACTAATATGGATAAAAAAATCTGAGGGTAATGCAAAAATAAGTCTAATGAATTTATCATACTAGAACAAACAGGACAAGGGGTCACCAACTGCAAATGGGAGAAAGACAGTTTCACCTGGGAGTATAGGAAGAGGTCCTTAGCTGTGGTTAAGCCGTGGAATTCCTTACCACATGAGCTGGTGATGACACTTCACTAAAGGAATCTAAACATGAATTGGTTGCAATTCTTACATGAAATGATATCTGTAGTTATAATTAATAAAGAAAATTATGGGGGTGATTGATATAGGGAATTTATCCGGTTGCCATTTTTTGGGTCAGGAAGAATTTTTCTTTCACCCCGTAGAGCTAAATTGGCAACTGTCCCAAGCTGGGTTGTTCCTCTGGATTAATGTAATCAGAATTTATGAAATTATGAAGTTGAGGAAATTGAGGAAATTGTGTCTGTTCTATACTTTACTAACTCCATATGTAATTATGTATGTAACATCCCTGTTGAGACACAGAAGCTTAGCTAGACAGGTAATAAGATCAGTAATTGGAGAGGTCCAACACGGTTTGGGAACTGTGGTGCTCCCTTTAATATTTATATATATATATATATATATATATATATATATATATATATATATATATATATATATATAGCACGGTGACTCAGTGGTTAGCACTTCTGCCTCACACCACTGGGGTCATGAGTTCAATTTCCAACCTTATCTGTGTGGAGTTTGTATGTTCTCCCCGTGTTTGCGTGGGTTTCCTCCAGGTGCTCCGGTTTCCTCCCACACTCCAAAAACATACTAGTAGGTTAATTGGCTGCTATCTAAATTGACCCTAGTCTTTCTCTCTCTATCTGTGTGTGTGTTAGGAAATTTAGACTGTAAGCTCCAATGGGGCAGGGACTGATGTGAATGAGTTCTCTGTACAGCGCTGCGGAATTAGTGGCGCTTTATAAATAAATGATTATGATGATATATATATATATAATCTTTTTCACATCAGTGAAAGGAAGTGATGATAATATCTTACATGGTTGTCAAGACCCTTTTTACCTTTTTATACTGCTTACACAGTATGTAGGCAATGGTTTATTCCAACCCTCTGTCCCTTAAACCAACCTAAGCTGGTCACTTTATCTATTAAGTATCAATTTGGGACATGCTTTTACCTTAACACTTTTTTCAGTGGCGGGGGGATGTGTGCAGACTCTGTCTGCAAGTTTGCTAGTGCTAGGAGGGGGTTTAGCCCCTTATCAATACTGGCTCCACTAAGTCTAGACTGAGATATTTAATATTTAAGTCAAATCCCAAACTGACTTCCAGAATTTCAAACCAAATGTCTAGTGCGACCTCCAAGTCAAAATCGTCTTCAGGCATTTGGTAGCCTTGTAGCAGGGTTCATGTAATCCCTGGCAGAGTTGAATGTGGGTGTCTTGACATTGCCTGTTATCATTCTCCATACTTGGGAATGGTGAAGTGAGCCAGAGACTACAGAGGGTAACACAATCATTTTTATATATTTAATTTTTTTTAATCAAAAACACAAAGGGCCTGAGTCATTAAGGAGAGCAAGGCAATAAAGGAGTAAATCTTCTCCTGGATAAATCATGTTACAATACAAGGGGTGCAACGTAAGGAAATTACTGGCTGCTTTTCCATGTAGGACACAAATACTTGATAGCTTTATTTTACACTGAAATTTAAAGTTGATCTAGGACATTCCCTATCCCAACTATAAATCTGTCCCCACATTTGAAATTTACCTCCCCCTCCAATGCAACATGGTTTTGCCCAGGTACAGAGTTACTCCATTTTTTATTCCTTGCTCTCCTTAATGACTCAGGCACAAATTGATTATGTACGTAACACCCATGTTGAGTCCACACAGAAGTTTAGCTACACCAGTAGGAAGATCAGTATTTAGTGAGGTCCAACACAGTTTGGGAACTGTGGCGTTCAATTTAATATAATGTATATTTTTTTTTCACAAATTGAAAGAATAAGTATTTAAAGATTTAAAGTCACGGTAACATCAAACACTTTTTTTTTCCTTTGTTTCTTGATTAATTTTACCTGGTACAGTGGAACTGCGATTGCTAAACATAGTTCTATACTATCTTCCTGAGCATGCTATAAATAAGGAAAAGAGGTTCAGTCTTCATCCCAAGTGCTGGCTCTGCAGAAAAAAATGACCTTTGACCTTCCTCTTGTCTAATGTCATCATGTCACACCCTAATATTGTTATTCCCTGGTGATTCCCCAAGCTTCAGTATGGTGAACGTTTTATTACACATGAGTGAGCTTCACACAAGCCATCCCCTTATATTATTGCATCTGTTTCAATCATCATTATTTTTTCTAGCTAATAAAATCTTACCCTCAATTTTTTCCAAGTTAACATCTGAATTGATGGGGCTGCTGTTTATTTGTATAATAAGAGAGGAAAAAAATGGAGCAACAATTTCCACAAAATGAGATAATCCAGTGTGACTCAAAATAGTTTGGTTAATATATCTATCATGGCAATACTTTAAATAATCTTATTGTAATATTCATTTTATAACACAGATGATATTAATACATCCTAACTCATCATAACACTATTTCTCTTTTTAGATTGCAAGCTCTGGTGAGCAAGGCTTTCCACTAGTTATCTTGTAATGTGTCCTTTTTTCTAAGTCCAAAAGCCCTTCAAAAGCAGTTATTATGTCACACGTGTTGTATTCATGTTTACCCCTTTAAACACGCGACTTAACAAAATAAACATTCACAAGTATATATTTAACAAATGTTTTTTTTTATTGATGATGTATAAGGATGTAGTTTTCTGTCATGTGTGGCTTACATTAGGCTGCAACTAGTAAAAAATCCTTAACCATTCATTTAGATAGTCAGTTTCCAACTCAGGAGCTATAGAAAAAGATCCCTATCCGCATATTAGAGCATAGTTACACGTTGTTCGTGAGCTGACTAAAAGCGAAAAGCTTTTCACTATTTATTAGGGATGTGCACCGGCGACTTTTGAGGTCTCGTGTTTTGTGTTTTGGATCCGGATTTTCGTTATTTTTGAGGTTCGGATTTGTCTCGCAAAACACTTGACGAAAGGTCTCGGTTCGGATTTAAGGTTTTGGATTCGGATTTTTTTTGAAAAAAACATAAAAAGTTTAAAAATCAAGTTTTTGGGCTTATTTTCACTCCTAGGCTATTATTAACCTCAATAACATTCAATAACAAGCATTTCCACTAATTTACAGTGTATTCTGAACACCTCACAATATAGTTATTAGTCCAAAACGTTGCAACAAGGTATCTTTCTGGACTGCGTAGAGGAGTGGGTCACCACAATATATATTAAAAACCCTGAACTTTTATGATTCGCACCAATAAATGTATCTGGACTGCGTAGAGGAGTGGGTCACCACAATATATATTAAAAACCCTGAACTTTTATGATTCGCACCAATAAATGTACCTGGACTGCGTAGAGGAGTGGGTCACCACAATATATATTAAAAACCCTGAACTTTTATGATTCGCACCAATAAATGTACCTGGACTGCGTAGAGGAGTGGGTCACCACAATATATATTAAAAACCCTGAACTTTTATGATTCGCACCAATAAATGTACCTGGACTGCGTAGAGGAGTGGGTCACCACAATATCTTAAAAACCCCGAACTTTTATGAATCGCACCAATAAATGTACCTGGACTGCGTAGAGGAGTGGGTCACCACAATATATATAATAAGAAAACCATCAACTTGTTTGATTCGCACCAATAAATGTACCTGGACTGCGTAGAGGAGTGGGTCACCACAATATCTTAAAAACCCCGAACTTTTATGAATCGCACCAATAAATGTACCTGGACTGCGTAGAGGAGTGGGTCACCACAATATCTTAAAAACCCTGAACTTTTATGATTCGCACCAATAATTGTACCTGGACTGCGTAGAGGAGTGGGTCACCACAATATCTTAAAAACCCTGAACTTTTATGAATCGCACCAATAAATGTACCTGGACTGCGTAGAGGAGTGGGTCACCACAATATCTTAAAAACCCTTAACTTTTATGAATCGCACCAATAAATGTACCTGGACTGCGTAGAGGAGTGGGTCACCACAATATCTTAAAAACCCTGAACTTTTATGAATCGCACCAATAAATGTACCTGGACTGCGTAGAGGAGTGGGTCACCACAATATCTTAAAAACCCCGAACTTTTATGAATCGCACCAATAAATGTACCTGGACTGCGTAGAGGAGTGGGTCACCACAATGTCTTAAAAACCCTGAACTTTTATGAATCGCACCAATAATTGTACCTGGATTGCGTAGAGGAGTGGGTCACCACAATATATATTAAAAACCCTGAACTTTTATGATTCGCACCAATAAATGTACCTGGACTGCGTAGAGGAGTGGGTCACCACAATATCTTAAAAACCCCGAACTTTTATGAATCGCACCAATAAATGTACCTGGACTGCGTAGAGGAGTGGGTCACCACAATATCTTAAAAACCCCGAACTTTTATGAATCGCACCAATAAATGTACCTGGACTGCGTAGAGGAGTGGGTCACCACAATATCTTAAAAACCCTGAACTTTTATGATTCGCACCAATAAATGTACCTGGACTGCGTAGAGGAGTGGGCACTGGGCACCACAATAAAATATATAAAAAACCTTCAACAGATCTGCATTACACTACACATACGGCTGCTCCTCCATCCTCTCCATCATATACATGTTGGAGTTTTAGCGTGTGACAACCTCTTGTTTTTGATAATGTCAGTGCATTTTGAATATTTTTCAATTTGCCCCACACCACTGAATGTACTTTATCTATGATACGCAATACGCATCTATCTATCTTGACTGCGTAGTGTGGTGGCCCCGGTACACAATTTGGTACCGAGGCCACAATATAATTAAAAAACCCTCCACGTGTCAGAATTCCACCAAACAAGTATCTGGACTGCATAGTGGGGTGGCCCCGGTACCCAATTTGATACCGGGGCCACAATACCTCCTCCAAACATGGTACAGACAATTCGTCATTGAGATCCCAGACAGACAGGGTCAAAGTGTTATTGTTTGACTTTGTAAACCCAAAAAACTGTCCCTGTTGCACATAGTCGTGCAATGAAGACTGACTTTTTCATTTAAAGGCACGATCTTTCAAGTGTAGTGTTTGTAAGTCTAAGTCATATTATACTTTTGGTAAAATTGGTTTATTTTGTTCCTCTTTATGGTAATTAGTAATAGAATTAAAGTATGAAATAGAATTAAAGTATGAAATAGAATTAAAGTATGAAATAGAATTAAAGTATGAAATAGAATTAAAGTATGAAATAGAGTGGTATAGAGTTGTAGTGTGGTATAGATAGAGTGGTCCACACAATATAATAATAAAACCCTCAACTGGTCTGAATTCCACCAAACAAGTATCTGGACTGCGTAGTGTGGTGGCCCCGGTACACAATTTGGTACTGAGGCCACAATATAATTAAAAAATTGGGCATCAACTGTCACCGTTGTTTAATATCTGATACACCTAAATATGGACTGCACAGTGGAGTGGCCCCGGTAGTAAATTTGGTGCCGGGGCCACAATACCTCCTCCAACTTCCAAGTGTAGTGTTTATAAAGACAGACAGCGTCGAAGTGTTATTAGTTGACTTTCTTAACCCTAAAATTGTCCCTGTTGCAAATATTCGTGCAATGGACAGTTACTTTTTTATTGAAAGACTCAAGCTGTCAAGTGTAGTGTTTATAAAATATAAACAACAATACAGTAGTTTTAGAGCACGTCAATACCTCTTGTTTTAAATTATGACACGGCATTTTACTTTTGGTTTAATTTCTTGTATTTTTTTAAATTTGGTTTTACTTTTTGAACATGGCAAACGACTGTTGATTGGTCATATAATGCAACAAAAAAAGGTCAAAGATGGAATTGTCCTTGGGCCCTCACACCCACCCTTATGTTGTTTAAATAGGACATGCACACTTTAACAAACCAATCATTTCAGCGACAGGGCCTACCAAACAACTTTGGCTGAAATGATTGGTTTGTTTGGGCCCCCACACCAAAAAAGCTATTCATCTCTCCCTGTACAGACTAAACAGGCTCTACTGAGGCAAGATGTCGTCCTCATCCTCAACCTCTGATTCCTCTCCCCCTACAGTGTGTACTTCCTCCTCATCACACATTATCAATTCGTCCCCGCTGGACTCCACAACCACAGGTCCCTCTGTAGTATCTGGAGGGCAGTGCTGTACTTCATTGAGGAATTGATTATTCATTTTTATAAACATCATTTTTTCAACGTTGTGAGGAAGCAACCTCCTTCGCCGCTCACTGACCAGGTTCCCCGCTGCACTAAAAACTCTTTCCGAGTACACACTGGAGGGGGGACAACTCAGGTAAAATAGAGCCAGTTTGTACAGGGGCTTCCAAACTGCCTTTTTTTCCTGCCAGTAACAATATGGACTGTCTGACATGTCTACTTGGATGGTGTCAGCAAAGTAATCATCCACAATTTTTTCTATTGTGACAGCATCCAATGCAGCGAGAGTAGACATGTCTGCAATGGTTGGCAGGTCCTTCAGTCCGGACCAGATGTTATCAGCATCCCCGCCAGTGCCTCTTTTGGGAAAACTGAGCTTTTTCCTCGCAGCCATAGATGTGGAAGAAAATGAGGGTGGAGCTGTTGGCATGTCACGGTCCTCTTCAGAGGACAATCTCCTGACCAGCAGGTCTTTGCACCGCTGTAGACTTGTGTCCGCCGGAAACAGAGACACAACATACGCTTTAAACCGAGGATCGAGCACGGTGGCCAGAATGTATTCCTCTGACTTTAAAAGAGTGACCACCCTCGGATCCTGGCAAAGCGTACGAAGGGCTACATCCACAAGAGCTACATGCTTGGTGTAATCGCAATGGCTTACCAGCTCCTCCCTCACTTTCTCCAGCTGCTTCTGCAACAGCCTGATCAGGGGAATGACCTGACTCAAGCTGGCAGTGTCGGAACTGACTTCTCGTGTGGCAAGTTCAAATGGCTGCAGAACCTTGCACAACACGAAAATCAGTCTCCACTGCGCTTGACTGAGGCGCATCCCCACTCCTTTGCCTATGTCGTAGGTGGCTGTGTAGGCCTGAATGGCCTTTTGCTGCTCCTCCATCCTCTGCAGCATATAGAGGGTGGAGTTCCAGCGCGTCACAACCTCTTGTTTGAGGTGATGGCAGGGCAGGTTCATGCTTTTTTGATGTGCCTCTAGTCTGCGGTAGGCACTGGCTGAATGCCGAAAGTGTCCAGCAATTTTGCGCGCCACCGCAAGCATCTCCTGCACACCCCTGTCACTCTTGAGGTAATGCTGCACCACCAAATTAATGGTGTGGGCAAAACATGGGACGTGCTGGAAATTGCCCATATTTAATGCCCGCACAATGTTACTGGCATTGTCTGACACCACAAATCCCCATGAGAGTCTAAGTGGGGTAAGCCACTGGGTGATAATTTCCCTCATTTTCTCTAATATGTTGTCAGCGTTGTGCCTCTTATTAAAGCCTGTAATGCACAATGTTGCCTGCCTTTGCATGAGCAGCCATTTTGTAGATGCTGCTACTGATGCAGCTGTTGCTATTGCTGCGGAAGGGGATGCATCTACCCAGTGGGCTGTCACAGTCATATAGTCCTTCGTTTGCCCAGAACCACTTGTCCACATGTCCGTGGTTAAGTGGACAGTGGGTACAACCGCATTTTTAAGAGCACTGAGGACACTTGATCGTACTTCTCTGTACATTTTTGGTATCGCCTGCCTAGTGAAGTGGAATCTCGAGGGGATTTGGTACCGGGGACACAATACCTCCATCAACCCTCTAAATCCCACTCCACTGATGGCGGACACCGGGCGCACGTCTAACACCAACATTGCAGTTACAGCCGCAGTTATACGCTTTGCAATAGGGTGACTACTATCGTATTTTGTGGTCATGGCAAACGACTGTTGGACGGTCAATTGTTTTGTGAAAGACTTAGCGGTCTTACGACTTCCCCTCTGGGAAGATGACCGACTAACAGCAGCAACAGCAGCAGTGGCAGTAGTAGGCGTACCGCTGCAGGATTCCTCGGATGAATCCCGTATTGAGGAGGACTCAGTCTGGCTGCTGACTTGGGCTGCAGGACTGAATCTGATGGAGATTGTGGAGGAAGTTGACGAGGAGGGTGTTGCTGGTGTGTATCCAACTGGACCACGGGATTTAGGTGTCCCTGTACCGATGAGGGTCCTAGCCCCAGTTCCTGAACTAACCACTGAACTATGAAGGTTATTCAGGTGACGTATAAGGGAGGATGTTCCTAGGTGGGCAAGATCCTTACCCCTGCTTATTTGAGCTTTACATAAGCTACATATGGCCATACATTGGTTGTCTGGATTTGGATAAAAATAACTCCAGACCGAAGAGGTGCATTTTTTGGTCTTCTGACCAGGCATGACGATGGGCTTTTTCATCCCATGGACATCAGCTGTTTCCCCCCCTGGTGCCTCATTTACAATAACCACATCACCATCCTCATCATCAAGTTCCTCCACAGCGCCAGCTACATCATCAATAGCCTCCTCCCGAGCCACCTCTTCCCGTACAGTGATGGGAAGGTCAGGCTTGACAACCACCAACACCCTTGGACTCGCCTTGGGGATTTGTGATAATTTCTCTTTAGAAGGCAGAGTTGTTTGCTGTTTTGTTGCTGACAGCATAACTCTCTTCAATTTTTTGTAGGGGGGGGAGGAGGAGGAGGGCTAAGATCCGTGGGTGAAGCTGAACCACTAGTCATGAACACGGGCCAGGGCCTAAGCCGTTCCTTGCCACTCCGTGTCGTAAATGGCATATTGGCAACTTTACGTTTCTCCTCAGATGATTTAAAGTTTCTCTTTTTGCTACTTTTTCTTAACTTGGGCTTTTTGGATTTTACATGCCCGGTACTACGAGATTGGGCATCGGGCTTGGAAGACGACGTTGATGGCATTTCATCGTCTATGTCATGACTAGTGGCAGCAGCTTCAGCATTAGGAGGAAGTGGGTCTTGATCTTTCCCTATTTTATCCTCCAAATTTTTGGTCTCCATTATATGTAGCACAAGATACTGCAGAATGTGTGAACTTGGTAATATTGCAGTACCAATGGACTTATACTGCTGGATTGGTTTTGCAAATTTGGTTATAATTATTATATATTTTTTTTTTTTTTAATTTTTTTTTTTTTTTTACTTTTTTTTTATTTTTAAAAAACTTGGGAATAGTGGGGAAATAACTATGCCCTTAGAAGCACAGAGCACAGGACACAGCACCACTGGACTGAACAGGACACGGCACAGGACCCAGCAGCACTACGGAACTCAGCAGGACAGAGCACAGGACACAGCACCACTGGACTGATACTGCAGAATGTGTGAACTTGGTAATATTGCAGTACCAATGGACTTATACTGCTGGATTGATTTTGCAAATTTGGTTATAATTATTATATATATTTTTTTTTTTAAATTTTTTATTTTTTTTTACTTTTTTTTTATTTTTAAAAAACTTGGGAATAGTGGGGAAATAACTATGCCCTTAGAAGCACAGAGCACAGGACACAGCACCACTGGACTGAACAGGACACGGCACAGGACCCAGCAGCACTACGGAACTCAGCAGGACAGAGCACAGGACACAGCACCACTGGACTGATACTGCAGAATGTGTGAACTTGGTAATATTGCAGTACCAATGGACTTATACTGCTGGATTGGTTTTGCAAATTTGGTTATAATTATTATATATTTTTATTTTTTTTAAAATTTTTTATTTTTTTTTATTTTTTAAAAACTTGGGAATAATGGGGAAATAACTATGCCCTTAGAAGCACAGAGCACAGGACACAGCACCACTGGACTGAACAGGACACATCACAGGACCCAGCAGCACCACTGACCTCAGAAGGACAGAGCACAGCACACAGCACCACTGGACTGATACTGCAGAACACAGCACAGCACAGCACAGCACAGCACAGCACAGCACAGAACTAAACAGCACAGAACTAAACAGCACAGAACTAAACAGCACAGAACTAAACAGCACAGAGGACCACCTAACCTAACACACCCTCCCTCTACCCTGATCAATGCCCGAGTGAAGATGGCGGCGACTAGCGGGGAATTTATAGGATCCGAGTATCGCGAGATCCGACAACGGGATTATGAGTCAGAGCCTCAGTTTCACTTTTGAATTTGGCGCCAATACCCGGATCTGTCTCGGATCCGACTCGGATCCGCAACGTTCGGGTGGGCTCGGATTTCATAAATCCGAGTGCGCTCATCCCTACTATTTATACACGAACACTATCAAGAATCAGGGGCGCACGGAGCATTTTTAAGGGGGGGTTTCTCCTCCGCCTAAAGAAAAAAAGAAAGCGAGAGAGAGCTGCCGCGCATGCGCGGTGCAGCACTGCCGAGGACGCTTCTTTGACAGCGCCGTGGCTGCTGTATAGTACAGTGCCGCTATATAGGGCACTTTTTTAGCAGAGGGGAGGGGTTTCTGGAGACCCAGAAACCCCCCCAGCGTGCGCCACTGAGAATTACCTGCGTCACACACATAATGAACCACGCAATATAGATTATCATGTATTCATTTAGTGGCAGTGCACATAACAGCAATAAAATAATAATAATCTTCATGCAGAATTTAAAAAAGAGGAAATAATATAACATAACCAACATAAAACTATTTAACTGCAAACATATATCTAATGTTACTAATGTAATATAATCTACCATATGGGATTGCATAGAAAAGAATATTGGTAATACAGAATAAATAAAGTTAGCAGACAAAGTAAAATATAAAAGCAAAAATGGTTCTGGTGAGTTTTTCCATCTACTTATTTTGAAATAGATTCATGACATTAAGAAGAGTTTGATAAAAGTCCTTTTCTTCTGTTTTACTACCAAAGCCAAGAAAGTTGTTTTGGGTTGTTCAGATGTAGTATTCTATGCAAACTCTCTCTGTGATCCCAGCCTTGTGCTCTCTGAAGCTATTACACAGTGCTGACATTGCTAACGGCATGTTGTGTGCCAGATGTCATTGGCTCCTCCACACCTTTCTAGAACAAGCTGTCAGAAGTGGAGACCTGCTGTTCTGGACTGGCAAGTTCTAATTATATTTTTTAAAAAGAACATTGATTCCTATGAGCAAAGAGGAAGGGTGAAGGAAGTTTCACATCTCGTCTCAAGGCTAAAATCAAGATCAACCTAGTTTATATACTTCCCTTATATTTTTGGAGCTAATAATGTATTCATTTGTCAAACACACAAAGAAAAACACACAAGGAAAAAGTCAATTAATTTTTTTTTTATTAAATGTGAAATCTTATAAAACAAGAGGTTGTAATTCAGCGTTAGAGACAAGCAAAACTTCCTGCTAATTGGGTCACTGGAGCCGTCCAAGTACAAAAATCAGGCGATACAAAGCATTCCGCACCAAATTTGTAAACGTGTGTTGGTTTTATGGTTGTTTTTTTTTTTTTACTAAAGCTTTGGGTACTTTACATTGAAAACATGCCCAAATTCCATAGCTATTAAACAAAATTCAAGAACTAGCTTTCAGTTTGAATTAGCAAAAACTAAAGATCTTACGGAGGATCTTCTTCGGAGACAGCTAAGATTAATTTGTTAAATTCAAGAAATATGTTTTCTTCTTACAAGTATTGGTCATAAAAAAAAGATTTACCATCCTTCAGTTTTTACCACACTAAAAAAACTTTCTTTCATGAATATGTTTTATAGACTTTGAGGAAGTGGTTGAAAGATAGCAAAGCTTGAAGATAATGCAAGTAGTGGGCGCCGCCTTAATCTCTCCCCTTATAGTGGCCTTGCAACCTATTATTACAGTGCACAGGTGGCCCCTCCCTCTAATGGTAGGATCCTCCCACCTCCAAACTATGACCACACTGTGCATTTGATTATGAGGGCGAAGGTGTTAATGATTTTATTGGAGTAAATTATTCTTTTGATAAGACTGAGGGAGGTAATGAGGGGGGGGGGGGGAATGAATATAAATGGAATAAATTGATGCGGAGGGTAATTAATAAGGGGGATTAATGAGTTAGTGATTATAAAGGGGTTATTGATAATGAAGTTTTGGTGATGCTGAAGGACACAAAAATTATCTGTGTATACTTGGCGGTCACTAGGATGCTCTCTGTATTCGTATTGTGGCCACAAGAATGCTCTCAATATTGTATGGTGGTCATTAGGATGCTCTCAGTATTGTATAGAATTTTCTAGGATGCAGTCTGTGTTGTATATATTGGTCACTAGGATGCAGTATGTATTATTTGGCGCAACATTAGGATGCATCGTTTTGTATATCTATCACTAATACGGGCCAAATTATCATACAAACAAGTAACATTTGCTTTACCTTGCAGTACACTTTGCATGTTGTGTTCATGGGAGTATGTTTGTTTAATTTGAACGGAAAAAGCATTTTATTTATTGATGATGCTACAAAAAAATCACAATTATATTGATAAGTATGTTTTTTTCTATTCTTGGAATGCTCCCAAAAAGAGATTCAGAGGGCAGAGGGCATTGGGAGGGTGGAACCTCTTCTTGGGAGTAGGGGCATACCCGCCACCATGGTTGGGACACGCTATAATTTAGAGAACAGGTAGGCAGATTCAATGGGCCTGAGTCATTAAGGAGAGTAAGGCAAAAAAAGGAGCAAATGTTCTCCGGGACAAACCATTTTACAATGCAAGGGGTGCAAATTAGTTTATTATTTTGTACATATGGTAAATACTGGCTGCTTTTCATGTAGCACACAAATATTTGATAGCTTTATTTTTACACTGAAATTTAAAGTCAATATATTACATGTCCTACCCAAACTATAAATCTGTCCACATATTTTAAATTTATCTCCCCCCTCCAATGCAACATGGTTTTGCCCAGGTGCAAAGTTTCTCCTTTTTTTATGCTTTGCTCTCATTAATGACTCAGACCCCATGTGATTTTTTTTCTTTTTTCTTTTATACTGCTAGAGAGACGTTAGAACCAGTGGGAAAATGACAGGTATGAGACTCCAGTTAGAATGATCTATCTGATAGTGGCTGGGTGTAAAAGGGCAGTTATAGTGATGCTATTTCACTGAGAGTCTGCTGTTGCTCTCTGATAGCAGGAGGGGCCAATAGTGAAGCAAATATACTATTAATGGTAATATAGTACTGACAATTTAATACCTACCTTCATCATTGCTCACAAAGGGTAAATTCTAGTTTAAACCCAGTTCTTAGAAAGATAATTCTATTCCAATCTACAATAGGTAATTTCAGTAACAGTCTTTACACATATAATAATACAATGTAGAAAGCATATTATATTTTACATAAAATACAATAACAATCCTATAGAACCAGCATATTACCCAATGCAATCAATATTTAACTCTTCAACTAGCATTTAGCCATATTAATACTAAATTCCACCATAACATAGCAATCTTTGTAAATATCACCTTGCTGCCATATTAACTAACAATACTGAACTTATCCCATGTAACATATTGCACATTGCTGCCATATTACACCAAACAGTCTTACAAGTACCATGTAACCAGACATTCTAAGCAAAACCTTACACTGATCTGCAATCTGCCAAACTTTCCCATATACATAACTACTCTTTAAACCAACAGTTCAAACCACCTTTAATACTGCACAGGTGCAGTCGGCTTCTGATAACGCAGTGGTCATCATGTAATTAGCTACTGCGCACATGTGCAGTCTGCACTTAAAGTTGAGCCAATTTACACTGCAGTGACATCATCATGGGTGGCGCTTTCAGGAGCAGTTGCTCCTTCACACTGGGCTTTATGTAATGGCAAGTACTTCTCAAACCCAACTACTATCATATAAATGCAAACCATGGCAACTCCCTGTTGCTGGATTAAGCCTCACCACTCATGTTTTGAATGTGTTCACTTCAGTCGCTGTATTATTGACTCTGCCTACTTGTGTTTGCTCTGTCTACCAGTGCACTGCTTTGCCTACTTGTGTGCTTGCATCTTGCATTGACCTCACCTACCCCAGATGTGGCTAGGGATAACAATGTGAACACCTTGCCTACTTTTGCGATGGCCCTGCCTACAATTGACTTGGTCGCGCCTCCAATTTGCCCCTGCCTGAAGATTATGGTTGTGAAAGATAGTAGAGGATCTTTACTGGTGTGAATAAGTTGTTACGTCGTCGGATCTCGGATCTCGCAAGCTTTGGATTCTATAAGTACCGCCTTCCACGGCGATCCAGCGCCATTTCACAGAGGGACACAGAAGAGGTAGCACAGTTCTTGGCAGTCTCTAGTGCAGTTGGGCAGCGTCATAGGTGGAAAAGAAAGAGGAGGGGTAGCAGTGTTCTTCAAAGTCTCCAGTGACATTCAGGAGAGCTCCATTTCTCCATTGCTAATTGTCATTGCTGAAATAGAAATAATAGGTCTGGCAGGCTTGGTCTTCTAAATCTGCAGTCACATTGTACTGTGTTATATAGGTAACACACAAAGAGGAGAGCTCCATTGCTCCACTGCTAATTGTCATTGCTGAAATAGAAATAATTGGTCTGGCAGGCTTGATCTTCTAAATCTGCAGTCTTTGTTTGAAAGTGTATGAAAATAATATTGTGATCTGTGAGGTGGTCAAAATTGACTACAAATGACTTGAAATTAGTGTTATTGAAGTTAATAATAATAATAATGTAGGGGGAAAAAATAGGGATTTTAGAGAAAAAAAATCGTGATCCAAAACCAAAACACGAAGTTAATCCAGATCCACAACCAAAACCAAAACCAGAACAAGGGGGTCAGTGAACATCTCTACTTAATGAATCTATAGTCTATAATTTAAGGCCTAGAGTTTTTATAAGCTATGTCTAAGAGCTGCTTAACATTATTTAGAATGGCAAGTTACAGTAATTTTACAGTGGCTTTACAAGTGATTTCATTTGTATGTTCAAACATTTCGGAAAATATTTAATAATGTATATTGGAAATAAAGAATGCAGTAACTGAGCTCGAGTCTTTTAGTTTCAATTGGTAATCTCAATGTAACAATTTATCATTTTCATCAGATGGACATAATTCTGTTATATCGTGTGCTGAATATAGCACTGAAAGCGGTAATACAAGAAAAGAGAGAACAGGACAGTGCAGATTGACTTACACATATAAGGCTCATATAGTTAGGCTAAGAAAAATGACGCTCATATACAGACGGAGCAGAATTCTTCACAAGCCTGAAATTTGTGACAGTCGCTCAATTGTGCCGTTCATCTCAAACAAATGTGCTCCATCTATAAGTATGTGGTTTATGGTCTCTGTAAAGTGAAATGCATATGAATATTTCTAATAATGTGAAATAATAAATATGGATATTTATTACACAAGGGGAAACCTATTTCTTTTCATATTTACATTTAATATTGTAAATGGAATCTTTGATGCTTCTTGCAGTGCTGATAATAAAATAAATATTTTCTCTAATCATAGTTTTTCCATAATGCCAACTTTTTTTAACTGGACTTAAAAGTTGGATATTTGAACATTTCATACAGAGATGCATTTGACACCATAATATTCCTGAAGCATTATGACAATCACCTTATAACACTAATGTGATCTGTTGGGGGAATCTCCACTATCTAAAGCCTTCACTTATTCGGTCCCCAAATGAGTACACTGCCCCTGTCCCAAGCATCCTTGTTCTTGTTAGCACATATAGACAGGTCACTGCCTCCCACAAGATTGTAACCAGGGGCAGGCTGGGCTGGGGGTTGGTCCCATAACTGGCTACCTTGGCACTGGGCCACCTGCATTTTTCTCCTTTAAAATAGGTTGCTGAGCCGAGTCTTGCCTCCCAGGCTACAATTTGCCAGCCCTCCCCTGTTTGTAACATCTTCTTATCTTCTGCTGCTGTGATCATATACAGGTTACTTAACCCCTGCCCATTACGAAGCTGAGGAAATTGTCCCACTGATTGTTCTGAGCAATCAGATTCCCTCAATTAAAAAATCTTCAGATTAGAATAGATAATCCACCATATCGGTAACATAGCCAAATTTCTACTAGGTAAGGATTGAAAGAAGCCTGCATAACTAGCAGTCATTAACAAAATCTGGTATGCAATATCCATGAAAAATAGAACTAGTTTTCTTCATGATATTTTTTAAAAATGTTTACAAAACCTGGGGCCTTTGATATTTCTATAACAATACTGCCCACACGGGAACATTGTAACCATCCCTTTGTGAGTAGTACTTGTTCGGAGAAGTTTTCTAGCATGTAACCAGACCGTTTTTTACTACTTACATACTTTTAATTGCTATAATTGTAAGTGAATGGATATGTCATCATCATCATCAGCTATTTATATAGCACCACTAATTTCACAGCACTGTATAGAGAACTCACTCACATCAGTCTCTGCCCCATTGGAGCTTACGGTCTAAATTCCCTAACACACACACACACACACACTTTTTTTTATTGCATCGTGAGGACCCATGTCTGGAACATGGCGTGTAGGGACACCTCTTTCCCCTGTGCACAGAACAATCATAGGGGTATGTGTAGGAGCGGTTTGTCACCAGAGTTACCACATGAGATTTAAACTTTGACTTTGCATAAAGAACTGACTCGGGGGATGGGAAAAGTGTCATGTATTTTGACTGTCTGAGGACATCCACATTCCCGCATACATAAATTAACAAATGATAACAATGGTAGGTAAAGTTTTGTGTATCCTGGCCATCTGAGGACATCCGCATGCCCACTTACACCGACACCTAGCCATGGAGGCTACAGTCCTGTTCAACCACTTTGCATGATTTCAATAAGTTTGATCCCTCTTTAAAGCTGTTATATGGTTCTTTATGTAGAATTTTACCACCGACCAGTTCCGATCTTTGAGTAAGGAAACTTCAACCATGAGGCACGCAACACAGTCTCGCTTTCCGGGCACCCGGCATGTCTGTATAAACATCATCAGCTGTTTTTCCACAACCTGGACCACCTCTTTGTAAGGGATTTCCTCCGCACTGCTTTGCAATCTGAAAGGACGTAGAGTGGTCCATTTTGGCTCTGCAAAATTCAGAGAAGGCAAAGTTTTTCTGCCTAGCAAAACTGTGTGCTACACCTACCTGTGGAAGCCATGGCTGGGCACTGGTCCCCCATGTTGCCAGATCCATACACCGCCTCTCTTCCGACATGGAAGTGTTGACTAAACGCTTGGCCACTTGTCCGTCTGTCACAGGGGATTGCTCATCGTTCGACATGTCACTCTGTAGCTGGACCGGTTCTGAAAAGAAACAGATATGTAAATGACCAAGGTAAAAGTCAAAAGCATACATCAGACACCAGATTTTCCACTTACCGTTCGGATCAATGTCCATCTCGTCCAAATTCTTGCCTTTAAATTCGGCCAGTCTGCCACTCTCGAGAGCCATTAACAGTTTGCTGATCTTGGCGAGTTGGTGGGTACCTTCTGGTGCACTCTAATGTTGTGCCCAAGGAAGTCTGCTAACTGATTCAGTTCTGTATCATTTAGGTTGAGGACCTAAGAGAGAGTGGAAATGTGCTTTCGAAGCGTTGTGGCAGACAGCGTGTGGGGATGCTTGGCCCCACACTCTCGGGCAAACTGTCGTATGCAATCGGAGCCTCTGAAGTGGGACAAGGCAGCTGGTCTGGCGAACATGTAGACATTTTAGCTATTCACTCCACATTTGTCACGCGAGAAGTTCCATTGCAGCTTGCATTGCTGGTGTCAGCAGGATGGGGACCTCATTTTCCTATAATTTCAATGCGAATAAAGTGCCTACAGAGCTTCCTTTCAACCTTCAAAAGCGCTAGGGACACATCTTCGTGGCGATCTGAGGTATCTCTTGAGGAGAAGGTAGTCAACAACATTTTTGAAACTTCCCATTCCCTTCTTCGATTGACCAAGATCACCTGTGCCAGGGTGACTATTGCTTATAGTACTCAGTGGTTAACCGTAGGTTCGGTGGATAGCCCACTTCGGTAGGCTTGCTGCTTCTCATCGAGGTACAAGTGCATCTTTTTCACATCTTCCGTGAAAGGTAAGAGCTGAGGCATGTTCCACTTGGACTCCTTAAGAGTTTTCAAGGCAGCTAATGAGATCAACTCGTTCCATCTCACCTCATATAGTTTCCTGAAATTTTGTGTGGTTTCAACCGCAGCATTGCAGCACTCCATCATGGCTCAGCACTCCACAATGCTCGCTATCTTTTACAGGCCGTGCCCGATCTTGAGTGCCAGCGAGGGCGTCTTAAATGTAACTGTCTCCTCATCATAGCCAGCTACCAGCTTCAGAGCGTCTACTACATGCAGAAAGTTTGATGGGGCGGTAAAGTCTTCCATCCTCTCCAAAGGGGTAGCTCTTCTGGTCTGTAGCAGTGGCCTGCCCATTTCTCTAAGCTTCTGACGGATGTACTCGTGCCTGCCAACATCTGATCTGACCCGGTTGAACAGATGCTGTCGCATCTGAATGATGGATCGATCATTTTTGACTGCGCGTAAGACTTCATCCTGGGTCATGTCACTCAAGAGCTTCCAAAAGCCAACACTGATGTCAGGTGGAACAGGTTAAGCAAAGGCACACAATGACTGGACTCTTTTCTTGCCAGGTGTGAGCTTCTTGCCCCTTCGGTTTAGCTTACATCTCTTCATGTGTCACCACAGGTATTTCAGCATCCATCTCTTTGTCTGGAAGTTTGCACGGGACCAGAACGCCATGGCCTGCCCTCATTGCCTCAGCATTGTGTGCAAAGTTGCTCATATTGCGAAGATGTGCCAATTGAATGCATCTTTCTTTCGAGTGCTTGGGGAATTTCAGGCTACTTCAGTTTCATTGTAATGAAAATGCTCCATGTGTCTGGCAGTACTGCTTTTTGTTATACGCCCTGAAGCCATCACTTTTTCTGAATAGCGTTTGGACAGACACTGTGTCGTCTCTCTCCGACCCGCTGTGTTTAAAACACGGCTAGCAGAAAGTCGAGACTGGTCATACATAGAACTCATCTCTGGGTACCTGCACTCTGCTGCGCTGGTGGTCAACGGGGCATCACCGCTGGTGTCTGAAACGCTCTCCTCCGAAGTGTCAGGGGCATACTTGTCTCCACTGCTCTCTGGGCTATAGTCGGAGCTACTGGTGGGCTTTGTCATGCTTCAGCGTTCCCGCTTTACCTTCAGCAGCAGACGGATTCGACTGTGCCTTTACCCGATTGATGTACAAAGCGCCGCAGGATGCAGTCACTTCCGTTTCCTGCTCCTGCTATACATTTGGACGGAACACTGGCCTATTGCGGTGGGAGGCACACACTTTCTCCCCTACCCATCGGACACACGCACACTTTTGTTCCGACAAATGTGACTCGTGGGGGCATACCAGATTTTTATGCTGAGCTTACCAGTAAGGTCCCCTGCATTGTTTAGCCTTGAGAAGCTTTGTGGGAAACTCAAATTTTGTCCCCACTATGACTCAGGTCCCCACATTGTTGGTGTTTAAATAGGTCAGTGTCTCCACAAGCATGTGAATCATCATCATCATCACCATTTATTTATATAGCGCCACTAATTCCGCAGCGCTGTACAGAGAACTCACTCACATCAGTCCCTGCCCCATTGGGACTTACAGTCTAAATTCCCTAACACACACACAGGCAGACAAACACAGACAAACAGACTAGGGTCAATTTGTTAGGAGCCAATTAACCTACCAGTATGTTTTTGGAGGAAACCGGAGCACCCAGAGGAAACCCACGCAAACATGGGGAGAACATACAAACTCCACACAGATAAGGCCTTTTCCCTGACTCTTCACCCCCTCTCCTTAGTCTTTTAATTGTACACAGATAATAAAAGACTTAACACTTGATATAGAATTGTTTGAATATCCAGTCTGGATTACAAAGTGAAGTCTAGTAGCCATTATTGTAACTATATGCTATAGCTTTTATTAAATTAAGTTTTTACAAAAAGGGAAATGTTTATAACGTTCATGCTTCATGGAGTGTACGCTTTCTTCAAGGTCATACTGCCACGTACTAGTGCTAATTTAAAATATTGAAGGGAATTAGTGTCTCTAAACCACAGATAATAGTCATCCAATCAGTGTAAATGCCAAGCTAAATGCCCCTCTGCGTAAAAAAGCGCCAAGATTATTGCGCAAAACATATGGGCAAATGTATTATTGTTACCATTCTGATCTGCTTAGTCGGATGGTCTGTGTACACAAGAGCTAATAAATTTGACTTTATTTAAAAATATCAGACTGCTTCTTTGAAACTACGACACACTTCAAAAATGAAAAAACACAGCAGGCTCCTTTATTCCTTCACATTTTAATCCATATTTTATCGGTCTTACTTTCAGCATTTTACATACCATTGTATTCATCTTTCTATTTCTTGTTGTACGGTGGCATAATACAAAGTTTTAGTGGCCTTTCCCCTGTGACTACCTATTTGCATGATTTTTGTAATTGAATTATGTTACACAATTTTGCTCATGTCCACACTTTTGCTCAATTGTCATCAATGACCTTTGTCTACAACCTGCTGTTATAAATAAAAAAGTATTAAAAACCTGAGGACATCCTGGGTGAGGGGGCAATAATGATTGATTACAGAAAGGAGCTTAGATAAGATGAGCAAAATTTTCAAAACTGTTGTGCAGATTATTTGCCTAATTCTACATGTGGCTACAGAATTTCATGCATTTCTCCAATGGACTTTGCCCTTCTATTTTTTGAGCTGAGTAGGTTTCTACTTTGTTGGGTTTTGTTCCATGCAGTGTAAAAGGTTCAATCACATTAACTGCTGTGAGAAGGTAATGGATTTAGAAGGAAAGGGAAACGGAGAATGACAATAAATATTGAAGAAGAAAGTAAAAGAAAAGGAAAAGTGAGAAATAAAGAGTGAAATAAGAAAAGACACTAAAAAAGAGAAAAAGTGAGTAACATTAAAACAAGTAAGAAAAGTGGGAATAAAACCAGAAAATAGAGAATGATAAAATTATAGTGAATTATAGAGAGATTAAAAAAAGGAGATCTAGAGAGAGAGAGAGAGACCCCAAATTAAAAAATGTTAAGAAAAACGTTTTAAAAGGTAATCTTTCTACAAATTCTAAAACGGACTGTCCCGGCAGGGTGTTTAAAATGGGTACGAACTTTAGCATCTGCAGGGATGTTGGCAGACATGCAGAGGAAGGAGCAATCTTGCCAAACACACAGTGAGATTATCAGCACGTGAGTCAGTTGGTATAATACTGGTCTGATGTTCTGCTAATGGTTGACTATAATTTAGCTGTGTTTAGTATTATTCATGATTTTTTACTATTACATTTATTTACATTCAGATTTTTTTACGCATTGGCACCCCATTGAGAGAGTATTATTTATTTAAAGCTTGCGCTCAAGTCTGCAAAAATAACTTCAATCATTATAAGATAAGTATCACATGGATACACAAATAAGGAGCATCTTAGAAACCAAGATTAATTAAGATAGTTCTGTAGTTAGGTCTTTATAATGCAATTGTTTACTTTTAAAGACATCTTGCATTTCAGCAAAAAATATACAGTATTTTCCATCCTGCATATGCAGCAATTAGAAAGTTTTATTTTTTTAACCAACCTTTGACAATATTGTTAATATAATATTATTTTTGAGAGTCTTCTAAAAAAATTGCAGATGGATAGATATCAGATATTTAACCCTGCCAAACAATTCATCATCATCATCATTTATTTATATAGCGCCACTTATTCCGCAGTGCTGTACAGAGAACTCATTCACATCAGTCCCTGCCCCATTGGAGCTTACAGTCTAAATTCCCTAATATAGACACACACTCACACACAGACATAGACAGACAGACAGAGAGGGAGACAGACAGACAGAGAGGGAGAGACTAGAGTCAATTTTAATAGCGTTCAATTAACCTACCAGTATGTTTTTGGAGTGTGGGAGGAAACCGGAGCACCCGGAGGAAACCCACGCAAACACAGACTCCACACAAACTCCACACAGATAAGGCCATGGTCGGGAATCGAACTCATGACCCCAGTGCTGCGAGGCAGAAGTGCTAACCACTAGGCCAACAATTGTACATATAGCCTTATTTTAGTGATTTGCTAAATATGTGTAAGTATATAATAGAATAGTAAGAAAGTCCCCTGTATGTACCAATCTCAAATGTTGTCTTAACCTCATAAAGACCCCAAAAACTTGTACTTACCTCAAATAAGGGCATATACATCTCTTGGATTACATAGCCAGAGTAAGACCCCATGTAACCCTAGGCATTATACTGGTATGGGGCCCCCTCTCTGATTGGCCCTGCTAAAATGACTTTCCCATGTGACTTGCCACCATACATCTCTATTTACTTACATAGTTAATTATCATATTCCCGAAGAGAACTCCCCTCCCACAAACCCCAGAGGGTTCCAGTTGTTGTAGAGCTACAAGCTTTATCATACCTGAGCATGCCGACATGATGGTACCTGTAGTTTTATAACAGTTGGAGTCTGGTAGGGGGCAGTGGTAGGCAAATTCTCTGTGGGAATATGAAGCTAACTCATTTATACCTCACCTCTGTAGCCCCCCCCCGTTCCCCTATAACACATTGCCTTGTTAGTCACTGTAGTAACACATTACCCCTATTATCCCTGTAGTAGCACATTCCCCATCACCTCTGTAGTAATCTATGAGCTCCGCTATAATACAGGGACAGCCCGGAAGCAAATCTTAGTGAAGCTCATTCACTTTAAATCTTTGCCAGACTAATCTCACTGACAAATGGCCAAATCTCACTTCATCTGTGGGTATAAGAACTGCGAGAGAACCCACCACCACTGTCAGTATGAGATCTGGTACAAGACAGATACAAGGAGACCGGGGATGCCGGAAAAGAAAATCATGTCCTGGCATCCCAGGTCTTCGTCTATCTGTCCCACTGTCACTGCGTGCTGTTTGTGTGCATGCATGGGTTAGTTTATTTTGGCAGCCCCCAGGTCTCTTGGCAAGAGCCTATGTCACATAGTGGGTATTCCGGCCCTGCTTGAAAGTTAGGACAGTTCTTTTTACTGTGAAAGTTATTTAAAAATGACTGCACTCACTGCAAACTAACATATTTCTGTGAAAGCCAAAATAACATAATTTAACATGATTTAGGTCTATTATAGAGGAATGAAAACCTCGGCCACATCTCATTGAGATTGGCCATTATTTATAACCTACTTTGTAGTTCAGTGAACTGTATATAAAGATTTGGCTTGTGGTCTCACCCTTTTAAACAGTTACAGAACTTTGAGGTGACTTCTTATATTGTTATATTTTACTATAGGTTGTACATTATTACAAGTAATCTTCACCACAGTATACATTATCCTCTGTACATATCATGATTCTACGACTCTTGGTGCACACATGTTGTGTTTTTTTCTATATCTCTGTTTCCCATTGGTATGGATGAAGCTCTCAGACGACAGATTTATAACTGTGAAAGTCTCACTCTAAGGAGGGAATTCAATTGGCCGCGTTACTTCAGAAAGTATCGCAGCCTGTGCTCTATTACCGTTAACACTGTAATTTCAACGCAGATTTCTGCTTTCATCTTCCTGAGCCACAAGCAAAGACCAGCCTTAAAGATTACTGTACTAACGTTAATAATGCACACTATTACCGTAGTAACGGTAATAGTGCACAGGCCGCGTTACTTTTGGCAGTAGCGTGGCCAATTGAATTCTCCCCTAAGAAATCTCTCTAGGAAATCCACAAAAAATTCACAGCACACTTTTGATTTTATCAGGTTACCTAAAAACTAACATTTATCTACCCATAGTACAGGACTGACCAAAAATACAACCAATGAGAACTCTTATAGGTCTAAAGATCAAACTCTCTAACATCATGGAATGAACTTATGTGCGGGTCACCAACAATCTTGCTTGCCATGGATGAGCTAAATATAATAAATGGTAGAATCCATTTAGTTCTTTTCTCATCGTCATCATTTATTTATATAGTGTCACCAATTCTATACAGATGGGGCTGTGGCTTTGAAGTAATGAGGACATAGTTGGTGGGGAAGTGGTGGGGGGGGGTTGCAAGAAGAGAAGTGTGTCCCTTAGACTAAACGCAGTTAAAATCATGCGGGTGAGTGACTTACCAAAGAACCTATTATCTGTGGATCCCTGGAGATTTCAGCCAATGAGAGCAGGAAGGGGTTAGGACTTATACACAGTTATAAGTCAGTGTGCAGAGGCTTCTGCCCTTCCTGCTTCCGGATTCCTCCCATCCTCCCTACGATTTATTACATAATGTTTTATGTAGTTGTTGAGTGTAGAAGAACGGTGCAGTCTGTAACTATGCATTTGGTGCTCGGGTGATCTTGTCATAGGTCACTACCCCTCTGTGGTTATGGTGTCATACCATGGTTGGTCCATTTTGTTAGTAGGACCTTTAGGCCAGTTTTGTATGGTTTATACTGGCGGAGTTTATAGGGGGTGTAGTCTTGCCGTTGGACTTGATCTTAGCACCGGCCAATAGATAAGGTATAATCCTGGGTTGGTGGTAATATGGTCTGACCTTTCCACCTTATTGGTTTTGCATTCCTGACTGCCCTGCTCTCGTCCGCCTTACAGTCCTATTAGTTTAAAATAAATAAATATCGTCAATAATTCCAACTTTAATTGTTGTGTCCGTGTCTTTATTTGGTCTGGTATAAAGGTTATATCACAGGTGTGTTATTTGGGAAAAACGTCCCTGCTATGCATTTTAGCACCCCAGGGAGGCAAAAATTGCTTTTTAAACCCATAATGTGCTCTCTTTTAATATTTTTACAGTAATCGCCTTCTATTTACTGTAGTTGCATAAAGTATTTTCATTGCCTAATGCTTCTAAAAATTCAGCTAAACAGAGAGCATTTTATAAAGACATCCTGTACACTTTGCAATGAGATCCTATATTATTATGTAAATTTGCTCACACACATTCTGCCTCCTACTTCCCACAGTCGAAAACTGATTGAAATCTCAGCAAAATGTACAAATGAATTTAGATGAAAACATTATGCTGCATGTCTGTCATATCATCTTAAAATATATTATGATAAAAGGGTTTTTTTTTTTGTTCTCTTCTTTACTGGAAGCATATAAACATCCATCTTGGGAGACAATAGACTCCCACTGGATTTATTCTGTCAAAGGAAAATAATGATATCTTTAAACCCATGACTTATATTTTCAAAGTACTATACTCATTTATCTTTAGCAGAAGCTCCACTGAAAAAAAGTCAATAGATTTCAAAAAGTCAGAAAGAAAAATAGGTTTTATTGTATTTGTTGCGTGTCCACTAAGTGCTCTAATTTAATTCCGAGTTTACATTAGAAAAAATAATAAACTGGAATCAAAGCACTGTGAGCGCCTGCAGAGATCTGCTTGTGTAAGTCATGTCACTGTACATGTTAATAAACACATGTGCATGGTCTCTGCTATGATGTATGACAGATCTCTTGTGTCTCTAACTTTAGTATTATTACTACTACAATTATATGTGGGGAGAAACCTGTCTGGTGGAATTAAAGGATCACACATCATTGCTTGTAAAAAGGAACTGTTCAGATAACCTGTATTGTCAGGACGCTGAAATGGTTTTTAACAAGTAACAACTTTATGTTCCCAGTATTCAACGGTATTTTGCTCGGAAGCTGGAAAAGGTTGAGAGGTAAAGGTGAAAGCAGTGGAGAGTAAAAGGAAGAAGTAGTGATTGGAGATAGATGAAAGGAAAGGTAGAGGAGAATAAATTGGGATGATTTTAGGAGAGTTTACAGGGAATTTGGAAATACTACAAAAATATAGATTACTAGATTTTTATATTTTAGAGATAACAAATTTACATGTTAATGCATCATGGTATTTGTGAGCTTTACTTTAGAAACTATAGCACTGTGGAGAAATCGTATTTAGTTTAGTTGCTCGTAGCACCTCCTATGTCAGTCCTTTTTGCTTCTTACGGCAAACTTCATTCTGATGTACCTTATCTGCAAGTATATACTGAAATTTGAGCGCTAAGGAACTAGACCACTTATTCTGTTATTGGAGACACTCCTATTGGAAAAATTACTATTACACGACCGAACCAGGGGCCTGATTCATTAAGGATCTTATATTGAGAAACTTCTTATTTCAGTCTCCTGGACAAAACCAAGTTACAATGCAAGGGGTGCAACTTAGTATTCTGTTTTGCACATAAGTTAAATACTGACTGTTTTTTCATGTAGCACACAAATACTTGATGGCTTATTTGTACACTGAAATTTAAAGTTGATATTTGTGTGCTACATGAAAAAACAGTCAGTATTTAACTTATGTGCAAAACAGAATACTAATTTGCACCCCTTGCATTGTAACATGGTTTTGTCCAGGAGACTGAAATAAGAAGCTTCACAAGTTAAGATCCTTAACGAATCAGGCCCCAGACCTCTATCACAGACGGGCTGACAAGCCCCTGCATTGGTGAGCTGCATTGTCTGTTTCCAATTAGCCGCTAGACACCGGGAATATGTATTCCTAAAATGAGGAGGAAACTCATTCTGAAAAGGCTCAACTATCTAGGAGATACATATTATTATCAAATACTTTTAAGTGCTAAACAACAAAATAGATCAATAGACATTGTTTTATGCACAGACTGCATACTGATTTGGTGATGCAATAATTAGATTTATTAAGATCTCCTTCTGATTTGAATTTATATTGCACTGAGATTTGAAAATTATATTGTTTTCCTTCTGGAGCATATTATATTATTTTAGTTTGGATTTTATGAAAGCACTTTGAATAATGGTTTAATAAATAATCGTGATTTTAGACTGACTCATTGGATTTATGAATTAAAATATTTTCTATAAAGTTGTGGAATTACAGCGCTGACCTCTGTTAAAATTCTTATTGTGTGTTTTATCGAGGAGATCTCAGAACCTCAGTCAAGCAGTGTTCTTCCACATAAATCCTATTTCTTTAAGAGCACCATACATAGGGATAAGATTTTTTTCTGATCTGTTACAGTAAAGGGGAGACAGATTAGACAAACATTAATAGGCAACTATTTTACATGTAAGTATTTTTTGTAATAATATTGCACAACATTTACCGGGCTGTGTAATGTGTAACCAATGTCATATAATATTAGTTTATTTTTTGAGTGTGGATTGTTTGAGCAGAGGGTACTGTGTCCTATTCATGTGGCTCCCTTTGATATATAATCAAGTATAAATCAACACTTATATTTGTCGAGCGTACAACAGCTTTTCATTTTTCATAAGCTAAGCTTAGCTATAAAATAATCTTCTTGATGTTCTGAAAAGTAAAAAAAACATTTTTTATATATCGTAATCCATTAAATGTTGAAAATACAATGATTATATACAGTATATAAATACATTTTTAAGTACAATATAGAAGTATTTCCAAATATATAAACAATATATTAATTCATCATTTCATTTCATGTCATCAAGAGCAGACTCAGAGTTATGAAGACAGAGAGGTATATTTTGTTATACAGAAGGAGGCTAAGAATGTAATCAGATGTGCAAAGGTGCAAGCTGAAGAGAGAAATGGCCCTGTCAGTTGGTGTCACGAACACGCTCCCAGCTGCTGTGACTTTGGGGTGTTTGGTGTATGAGGTCACACACGATTCCAGCCCGGAGTCTCTCTCTAACTATCATAACGATTATAGACCTACTAAATTGCCCCAAACAGCACTCACACCCCCACACACATCCGGTTTGCCACCACTTATTGAATACGGCTAATAGGACCCCCAATATACTGTCCCACACTGGCACACAAGGCTTCTAGCTGCTCACAAACTAGCAAAACCCACACCAGCGAACAAAGTGTTAACTCTTCACACCTCCAGACTGTTACACAAATGTAAATGAAAGCACACAGTAAGCTTGTTAATCAAATGTATCAACAAATCGCACACTGGCATTCAAAGGGTTAACTTGGTCGAATTATTTCTTCTTAACAGGCTAATGGATTCGTTAGAGTATCAAGGATGCAACATATTAAATTATAGATTTAATATAGAAAAGTACAGGACATTCAGATATAAAAAATAATTAATAAACAATTAGTAGATTGACATAGCACACACAACCAAAACAGTTTAAAATAAAAAGGATTAGATTCAGAGTATAACTTACATCGAAGTTGTATATTCTGGCCAAGGAAATTGGCTTGGATGATGGACAGCTTATCAATGTGACTTGATTTCCCAAAGTCTGACAATTTGCTGTACCTGGTCTCAGGTCACTTCCACACCTCTTCCTACCCCAGGGGGTTGTGGCCTGTGACACTTTTTTTCAATAACCAGTTGCCTGATTTACTAGCCAATTCTACTATGTGACCTAACTTTTCTGTGGCCCATCACACAGATCCAATTTTATTATGAATTTGTCCATCTTTTGATACCAAACACGCCTGAATACATTGTACTCATAGAACTTACACTCATTTTCTTAACTTCTCTGTGGGGCAGAATTCTTAATTTAACATATGAGTTGCTCTTCATTATGCTATTAAGGAATATATGGTTGATCACTATTTTTATTGATTTTAAGTGGCATATTTTAAACCTGAATTATTTTTGTCTTTATCACATGTAGCCAAGTCAGTACATGATCTCTTTTGAGCCAGAAACCATGCTGAGTGGTTCCTAAAAGTCTATTCAGGTGTCAAAACTCCCTCCCAGGCCAGGCTATATCAAACAGCAGGAGCTCTTTGAAGCTTTTATCTTTTCACACTGCAACATATAACAGACTTTCTGTCTTCACATTTTACACTTTAACAGCTCATTTTATCCATGGATTTATGTGATAAAAAATATTTACACTGCAGTCATTAGTTATCCTTTATTCCCCACAATTATGTGATGGGTTATCCTTTATAAATAACTGTAAGTGCTCTGTGTTCATGACAGTTGGTAAAAGGGGCAACATTTTTTTCAGGTATATAAGTGAAAGGAGGAAAACAAAAGAAGGAATAATAAGACAGAGAGTGAGAGTCTTGTTGAGGGAGACAAGGTAATAGCAGATCATCTTAATAATTATTTTTGCTCACTGTTCACTACAGAAAGAGAGGGGAGGGGGCCACAGTTAAGTTGCAAGTATATTTATAAAAATTATGTAGATTCAAGTACATTTACAGAGGAGAAACAGAACTCTCAAAACTGAAAGTAGATAAATCAATTGGGCCAGATGGGATTCATCCAAGGATACTAAAAGAGCTTAAAGTGGTGCTGGTAACACCATTAATAGAATTTTTCAACCAGTCACTAGCTACAGGTGTAATTCCAGAGTACTGGAAAAGAGCGAATGTTGTCCCACTACACAAAAGTGGAAGCAGGGAAGAGGCAGCAACTACAGACCAGTGAGCTTTACATCAGTAGTGAGGAAATTGATGGAAACACTCTTAAAAGAAAGAGCTGTAGAATATCTAAAATCCAGTAACTTACAGGATCCCAAACAGCATGAATTTACTGGGGGGAGATCATGGCAAACAGATATTATTGACTTTTTTGACTGTAGATCAAGGAGGTGTCATAGATGTAGCTTATCTGGACTTTCTAAAGGCTTATGACATTGTCCCACAATGCAGACTGTTAAATAAACTCAAAAGCTTGGGATTAGATGGTAGAATGGAAAATATCTTGGTTGCAGGATATAGAACAGAGAGTTGTAGTAAATGGAGTGCATTCATAGGAGCAAAAGGTTACCTGTGGAGTACCCAGGGATCCCTACTTGGACCAGAGCTTTTTAATATCTTTATTGGTGACATTGCAAATGGTATTGAAGGGGAAGTATGCATTTTTGCAGGTTACACAAAGATATGGAAGAGGTAGACACGCCAGGGGGTAAATGTATCAAGGTCCAATTTTTTCAGCGATTTAAAATCGCGGCAAATTGCAGGTGACAACCTGCGATATTAGTCCCCACGTCACCTGATGTATTGAGCTGCGATTCTTACTCTGATCTTCAAAATCGCTGGTCATCTCTGGCGATTTGATGCGATTTCAAACACTCTCGTGTTTAGCTACCTCTCCCGTGTTTATCTAACTCTCCCCTGTTTAGCTAACTCTCCCGTGTTCAGCAAACCCTCCTGTGTTTAGGTTAAAAATCCCATAGACAGCACGCTGCTTCCGAGCTGCGTGATTGGTAAACACATCACTGTCCTGTCTATACAGCCGGAGATCCGGCGGCTATCAAAAGTGCAAAAATAGATAAATGTTCAAAAAAAATGCATGGGGTCCCTAGCGCTGCCAGCTATGGGTGTCAGGGCATGTTGGCACTTGTGGTTCTCCAAGTGTCAGCATGTCCTGGCTGCCCTGGGTATGCTGGTGCTAGTTATACAAGCATCAGTATGCCCACACTGTTTAGGGCAGCCTGGGCTGGCTGGGACTTGTAGTTCCACAAAACAAAATTATGTCTGTTTGCTTTCTTAACCATTTTGTCGCCAATATTACTCTACTACCCACAGCCCACAGGGGTAGGAAGAGCCCTAGTGCTTTTAACATTGGACTGGTTATTCCTAGAGGTGGGGCCCGCTTGTTTCTTTTGGCGGACCTCACTCCCTAGGGAATCCAGCCCAGTGCTGATCAACCTGGGGTTGGCTTGCCATTATGGCAGGGGGACCCCTGCCGCTTGTCCCTCTGCTATAGTGATAAAGTTGTGAATCCAAGATGGTGGCGCCCGGGACAGAGCGGACCGCCGGAGTCAGGTAAGTTTGCCGGAGGTCGGGTGAGCTGCCCGATACCCCGGCGAGTGACAATTTGTTTAATCACAGCTTCATACATTTTAGACTTGTATAGCTACAGTGGCAAACAATCTTGACTTTGATCTCTATCGATTTTGGAAATGTTGATTTTGACAGAAACACAACTCTGGTGATTTAACATAAAATCTCACTTTAATACATCTGCGAGATGAAACACCCGTGAGAAAACTAAGGGATATCCAAAATCGGACCTTGATACATTTACCCCCACGAGGGGTAAACCAAATGATTGATGATCTAGGTAGACTAGAGGAATGGTCAAGAGTGTGGCAACTACAGATTAATGACAAAAAATGCAAAATCATGCTCTTGAGTCTCAAATACCCAGTATTAGTAGTATTAGCACTGTAATGGAAGTTGCTGAAGAGGAAAGGGATCTGTGACTCATTATTTCATGTGACTTAAAGGCAGGTAAGCAATGAGGTTACCATAGGTTAAAAAATGGGCAGACTAGATTGGCCAGATGTTTCTTATCTGCCATCAAATTCTATGCTTCTATGATCTTTCGGTAACAAATTTGCATCAGAAGTGATACATACATACTGTAAAAGTTGTGATCACAGAAAACGTGTTTTAGGTTGCATTAGATGAAAGCTAACTGCCATTAGCAATGAATTATTTTTTTTGTTGGTATTTATATATATGTGAGAACCCTGATGCAGAACATGTAAAGAATATGTAAAGTAATTGAAGAAATTCTGCAGTATCCACTGAACTCAACTTATCCACAAAGGAAGTTTATTATTTTCATCTCCAGCCCATACTAAAAACAAGTCATCTATGGAAGTGCTGAAAAAAATTAATTATGAATAATAGGATATGACAATATATATTGGTTCCCATATTGATGCATAAATAAATTAGAAAAAGAAGGGGCCATGTTAGACCCCATTGCAGTACCTTGTATTTAATTGAAAAGTATGTTCAAAAAGTAATTATCGCTGAAGATTACGTCAATTTAAAGCACAAAAAATCTACAGTAGGATCAGAGCAGTATGAGAGGGAGCAGCAAATTATTAATTGATTGGACTGTTTGAAAAAATATTATTCACACTCTACTAATTTTGGTGGGAAGTAGTGAGATTAAGACTGTTTCTCTCTCTCTCTCTCTGTATATATATATATATATATATATATATATATATATATATATATATATATATATATATAAAATATAAATAATACTAGTCATTTTAAATTATATATTTTTGATCTATTAGTTATGTAGCCTATTTTGTTATAAGCATATGTGAGATACATATTTTTCTTTCCATCTACACTTCATATATCTCTCTCTACCATGTATTTCATCTCCTACCATCATATCTCACTCCCTCTGCCTCCCCTGTATTCCATCTTACCCCCTTCCTCCCTCTTACCTGCCTATTTTGCTACCCTGTATTCCTGCCTTTTTCTCCCCTATTATATTTCCCTGCACTTCATCTCATGCTTCTCTTCCCCACATTTGATTTCCCCCTCCACTACTAATTAGTCCAGATCTTTATGGGACCTGCTGGTAATTATTTTTATTATCTTTTTATCTATAAATTATGACATTTGATGTAATGCTATACATTAAGAAGATCATAGAACGACATGAAACAGAAGATAAAGGTGGCAGTTTCTAAATGAGCAACAATTTTAGAGAGGCATAGAGAACACATGGTAAATAAGGTAGTAGAATAATAATTGTGAGGAAAGTGTTGATGACTTTTGTTAGGCAGCAGCATTATCAGCCGCCACTAATAAAGCAGGCATTGGTGACTGGCATTGCCGTGCAGCTATCATTGGTATACTATGAATGGCATGAGGAGAAAAAGTGGAAGGCAGGGACACAAAATATGAACCAGTCTGTTAGAATATTCCGACTGCACTGGCTCTATTACTTTGGCTAACAGCATAAAAAGACTTCTAACTCTGAAACCTGCCAAACAGCATTATAACTGCAACTCAGCATTCTGGCATCCTTCTTACTGTGACCTCTTTCTGTGAGCACAGAATTTTTAACACTAAACATTATATTACTGATAAGCTGGCTAGGAAGGAAACCTTTCTATAGTGTTCTTCCTGCTGATTATGGTACTGAGGGGCTCTGGACTCATCTCAGTTGTACTTGAAATTTTGCTGTCTCCAGATATATCAGGTAAATTGGATATTCTCCATTACCAATTTTGCAACTTTTGAATACTGTGTCTTACTTCTACTTCTACAAGTCTGTGTATACTTCTACAAGTCTGTGACACAGTTGTTTGAACTTCTCTCCTCTGCCTCTTTCTATCATTGAATTACCCAAGTCAGTGTAGAAATTTTAAAACAGTAAGCTGCCTGCAACCATAACTGTTTTTCACTATTTATCATAATGATGCGTCCTTCCTCTGCTGGTTCCAGAGGGAGCTTTCGCTTTTGTGCTGCACAGGCACTCATGTGGTAATCTTTTGAAGTAACTGTGCATATCCTAGTGTTTTCCTTTAGTGTCATGCTCGCTGCTGGAAAAAGAGACAAGGCCATTTTTCCCCATGTATGGTGGTACCTGTTGTCACCAAGAAGGCAACAGAGATCACCAAAGGAGGAATAGAGATGTCAACAGCAATGACATTTGGCAGCAGTGAAAGTTAAACTTACCGGGTCCTGCAACTGAACTAAAATGGTATCTTGTCGATCTCCTAAATAACCTTGTCTGTGGTATGATGACACTCCTTGGATAACCACAATAATTTCCCACTGCCTTCACAATTTTTTAGTTGTTTTACATTTGTGGGAAGAATATTATGTGGGAGGTTAAGCACAGAGCTGATCTAACGTGCAGCCATCTGCAACTGCAGCCTGCATTCCACCATGTTTTATACATTATAATTGTTTTATTATGGTAATAATACCTCATTAGTATGACCTATACTGAGAAAAAAAATTCAGAGGTGCCTTTTAATCTTCTCCTTATTTAAATGTTTCGGATGTGACATAACCGCCCTGTAGTCAGTGCAGAGGAGCCGCTTCCTGGTCCTGGCCTAAGTTAAAAAAATAATTGAACTGCAATGGAAAGGGGGATAGGAAAACCTAAAGAGAGACATGGAATGCAATCACTGGCGGGCTAAAATAATGCCTTTGTAAGAGTGCAATTATAATGTCAGCTGTAATTCAAGATATGTTGCTGCACATTTACATATAACACACAAGACCAATAGGGCTCAATTTGTTTTCTGTTACTAGGCAAACTGACATGATTTATGTATGTATCATCTGACAATAAGAAAATAACAAACATTACCATAAGGGTACATTTTAGTAGCAAAAAATAGAACAGCACTATGCAAAAGCTTTTGTCTACTTCTGCAACATGTGTGCCTTGCTTTGTGCCACTACAGATTTATACAATAAGATGGTGTGTATTAAGAAGGAACAATGTTTTGGTCATGTTTAGGGCAGATAGACTAAGGATGAGCCGGCTCGGATTCCGCAAATCCAAGCCCACCCGAACAGTGCGGATCCGACGGGATCCGAGCACTGTTCGGGAACTTCCGGGCGCCAAACGGAGCCAAACCGAGGCTATGACATCCAAGTCTCGCGTCGGATCTCGCGAGACTCGGATGTCATAAATACTCACCTTGCGGGCGCCATCTTCATTCTGGCTGTGATCACTCGTGAGGGAGGGTGTAGTTAGGGAGCTCCTGATCAGTTTAGTGGTTCTTTGTGCTTTGTCCTGTACTCTGTCCTGCTGAGTCAAGTGGTGCTTTGTCCAGTGCTCTGTCCTGCTGAGTCCAGTGGTGCTGTGTCCTGTGCTCTGTCCTGCTGAGTCCAGTGGTGCTGTGTCCTGTGCTCTGTCCTGCTAAGTCCAGTGGTGCTGTGTCCTGTGCTCTGTCCTGCTGAATCCAGTGGTGCTGTGTCCTGTGCTCTGTCCTGCTGAGTCCAGTGGTGCTGTGTTCTGTGCTCTGTGCTGCTAAGTCCAGTGGTGCTATGTCCTGTGCTCTGTCCTGCTGAGTCCAGTGGTGCTGCCTGTGTTCTGTGCTCTTTTCTGCTAAGGGCATAGTTATTTCAAAATTATTCAAAAGTTATAAAAAATTTAATTATTTTTTTTATAAAAAACCTATACAAAAATAATTTAAAAAAAAGATAAAAAAATTATACAAAAATAATTGAAAAAAAAAGTAAAAAAATTAGTTAAAAAATACTAGGTACTGATATCTCAAAGTCAAACTACGTTCACTGTTGCTGCTGTACCAAAAAATAATAGGTACCGCTATTTAAAAGTCAAACTACGTTCTCTGTTGCTGCTGTACCCAAAAATACTAGGTACTGCTATTTAAAAGTCAAACTACGTTCACTGTTGCTGCTGTACCCAAAAATAATAGGTACTGCTATTTAAAAGTCAAACTACGTTCACTGTTGCTGCTGTACCCAAAAATAATAGGTACTGCTATTTAAAAGTCAAACTACGTTCGCTGTTGCTGCTGTACCCAAAAATAACTGCGGCCTTAACAGCTATGTTGGTGTTAGACGTGCATCCGGTGTCCGCCATCTGTGCAGTGGAATTCAGACCAGTTGGAGGATGTAGGAGCAGCCATCTGTGCAGTGGAATTCAGACCAGTTGGAGGAATTATTGTGGCCCCGGTACCAAATTGGGTACCGGGGCCACTCCACTACGCAGTCCAAATAGAAGCGTATCAGATATTAAAATACGTTGACTGTTGCTGCCAAATCAAAAATTAATGAAAATTACCTGTCATCGTCGAAAACAAGAGGTAGTGACCCGCTCGAACTACACCCTCTATATGCTGCAGAGGATGTAGGAGCAGCCATCTGTGCAGTGGAATTCAGACCAGTTGGAGGAGGTATTGTGGCCCGGTACCAAATTGGGTACCTGGGCCACTCCACTATGCAGTCCAGATAGCTGTGAGGTGTTCAGAATAGACTCGAAATTAGTGGAAATGATTCTTATTGAATGTTATTGAGGTTAATAAAAGCGTAGGAGTGAAAAAAAAACCAAAAACCGGGATTTTTGCACTTTTTATGCTTTTTTAAAAATAAATCAGAACCCAAAACCCTAAATCAGAACCAAAACCTTTCGTCGGGTGTTTGGCAAAACAAATCATAACCCAAAACCTCAAGCTAATCAGAACCCAAAACCCAAAACACAAAACACTAAAGGTGGCCGGTGCACACCCCTAAGATAGACTAAGGCTAGAAAGCAATTGTACTACATGGTTGAGGGGGATAAAAACAATTTGAAAAGAAAACTATTTATGTGTGAGTGGGGATAATCATAGCACGAAGAAAGAACTGAGCAGATTGGAGGCGTCAAGCCATGATTGCTATTACTTCCAACATCAAATTCTGCCACTTGTGGCGGATTTCGATTAACCGCGATGTTCCCTAGAACATAGCGGCTGCACACTTTTACTGTTACTACGGTAAAAATCTCTGCTCAGTTTTCCTTGCACCTCTATGGGGCATGAGAAAAAGTGAGTGGAGATTTCCGTTAAAATCTCTGACGCAAAGTGTCTCCGGAATGCACGCAAAACACTTTGCGGCTAATTCAATTCCCCCATTGGAGACTTCTTTCACTGATCACTCTTGATTTTTATATTTATTAAATACTTGAAAGATAGTATGGTGTATCTGTGTGCAAAGCCTTGTCTGCTCATTTGAGGGAAAAAAATTACCTGCCTATTGCTAACTTGGCACATGTTGCATAATAATCGAAATGACATATAAACAGTAGTAGTAGTACATGTTTTCAAACCAAATATGAAAGCAGCAATACAATGTTTTGTTTTTTATTTGTAGCCTAATAAAACTAGTTGTGGATAGGTGAACCAGATTGATGGACTTCTGTGTGATGTTACTGTCGGCTGAATTGCAAAGTGCCAATCATCTACCCCTATGTCTCCAGATATCATATATATATATATATATATATATATATATATATATATATATATATATATATATAAATATATATATATATATATATATATATATATATATATATATACATTTATATATATCTAATATATAAATGCTTAGTGGCATCTGTCTGTCTGTGTGAAAAAAAAAAACCAAGTTGCAGCGCCACCTGCTGGGCAGAGTTATACACTGACCTACTAAATTCTTAGTGTGTGTGTGGAAAAAACTCTTTTCTCAGAAAGGGCTCATCCAATTGACCTGAAATTTGATATACTGACATTATTTGACAAAAAAATTAGACTAGTTAAGTCAGTTAACTTCCATCATCCCCCCTTCCCCCGTGGGAGGGGTAGTAAAGGCTAAAATTAACCTTAAGTAGCTTGATTTGACTAGAATGCATGAGTATCATGCACGGGTTAACTTGTATATATATATATATATATATATATATATATATATATATATATATATACACATTTGTATATATATATATATATATATATATATATATATATATATATATATATATATATATTTGATAAAGGGCTGTGTGGAGCCCGAAACGTCGACCAATTTTTAATGGAGTAAATACTTTAATATTCTAGAAAAGTCCTGTGAGTGCCTCCTAATTATACTATTTTTTTACTATTATATATATATATATATATATATATATATATATATATATATATATACATTTTTATAAAACAGAGAGAGACAGTGTAAGATAGAATGATACACAGAGACAGTGGGACAGATAGACAGAAAGGTTTCGCTTTTGCGGCTTATTTGAGTCCGGTTACTCAGGGCTTTCTGATCCCTGTTGGATTGATCCATCCTCTTGTTCTTCACACACACATGAAGGTCTGGCTGGAAGTGTGTTTAAACTGGAGCAAGTCAGAATAAAGATGCTGGATTCAGTCGTATTCATCACTTTTAGGATAGTAACATCTGCTGGCCTTCGGCTAAGTTCTGCCAGCATTAGCACCAGAGTGGTTGCTATAGATTTTTGTGCTTGTAGCTCACTGTAATTTTCTGTATTATTGCATCCATGGATGCATACTGCCATGCCTTACATACTGTTATTCTCTCTCACCCAGTATTTCTTGATGAGTTTCACAGAGGACCTGTTTCACACTCTACGCGCCTCTTCTTAGCACAAGAAGACACAATGTCTGGTGCTTTTCCTTGTGATTCTGTGGCCTCAGTATTCAACCATTTTTCGATCAATGGTGCCGTTGCCAATAGCTGCTCATATATACTGAGAGTGTTTTGATAGTGAAAATAAACTGTAGATTTTTAATGAAAATACATACAAAGTTACTGTGCAAATTTTATTTTGGACATGCATTTGGTTTCCTACTTTCTGTGACTACTGGCTATTGTGCATTTCTACTGTCGGTTGGAGCCTCTACCTCTTCTTAATAATGGAATTTAGAGACGAAAACAATATATGATTGAAATAGCAAAAATAATTGACAGTCATTGTGCCATACAGGAGAGAAATCATTGCAAAGGGAATGGAAAGACCAAATAGGATACGAAATCAGTGGAATTGGGATCTTTGGTATTATTGTATTTCCTACAAAGGATGTTCTTGCTGCACCAGCCTTGGGAGGATGTTTCACAATGTTTGCAGGTTCCGTGTATAAAGAACAGATTGGAAGATGAGGAATACTGTAAACAATGTTAAAATCCCTTGTAGGGAAAGAAAAGACACAATCGGACAGGGTGGTAAGTCCGTGTAACGCAAGACATATTGGTCATCATTAGCTTACTCCTTAATTAATCATTGGCAATGGGAGAGGGCTGACCTGTAGATTCTGTGCAGAGCAATGAGAGCATAACATTCTGTATGGTTTTTTAAGTCTACATTTAGTTAAAATGTTTTCATTAAGTGATACTATGGCTTTCTAAAGTGCAGGCTCCATTGTGTCAATCAAGCCTGCACATCCTTCTACAAGTACTGGATAGAGCTGTTTTCCAACTGAATCAAGGGATCAAATTCCTGCTCATGTGCTAAGGACCTGCTCCTAGATCTTGCAGTCTTGTGCATGTTCATCACAGATGCTTATGACTGTTACATTGAGTTAATCTGCAATTATTTCCCACATGCTTTGCTTGGCTTTAGAGGAGATGACTTGTGCATTGTTCCTGAGGATGGAATAATAGAAGTGCAGAACATATCTTGAGAACGTTGTTCTTCTTGTTTGGTGAATCTTGGTGCTGTGCTGCCTGAGCTGGGACCTTCCTCCTCTTCTTATTACATCTGTGGCTGAGTCCACTCATTTTCTCATTTTCCCTGCTGGAATATCCCTTCAGCTCCTCCATGGTGAACACCTGTGAGTATATACTCCCCCCTCCCCTCTCCCCTTCCGTTTTGCAAAACTAATATAATAGTGGGGAAAATAGTAATAAAAAACATGAATTTAAATAGTGTTCAAAGATGGAATTAAAAGAGCGAATAAGTAGAAGTTCTCTTTCGACAAAGAAAGATGAAATGTTTGATTACAGCTCAGATTGTCTTCCCCTGTCTCCAGGGGGCCTATTTAACAAAGGGGAAAAGCCTATTTTCACCGTTAAGTCTTCTCCCTATTTATGAAAGGGTTATCGCTGGCTATCGCCATGCTTTCCCATGCAAGTACCGCCACAGTGTTCCTATCAGTATTGCCCCCTCAGAATGTCGTTAGCAAGGAATATGAACAGAAAAAATGCTTTATTTATTTATTTCAATAAAGCATTTTTACATTTAATTTCAATTGTATTAATATAGGCTAGTTACAATTATTTGCAATCGTTTTAAATATTTTTAAGCAGTTTCTTTTCTTTGTATTTTTTTTGCTGATTGAAGAATTGGACACTAAGTCAGGACTTTCAGTTCCACTGCGCATGTGTGATCAGGCAATGCTACACCACGCATGCGCAGACTCAACCAGATGGCTGGCAGAGCAGTAAGCCAGCTGACCACTGTGAAACTCTATTAGTAAATTGCAGTGATACAAGATTTTCTGTCGCTGCGGTAAGCTCAGATCCAACCAAAAGCACAGAAAATCATGTAGTAAACAAATGGGCAGTAAATCAACAACTTTTTCAGATTTATAGCCAGACCATTTTTTTTTTGCATGAAGTAGTGTAAAATGGTATTAATTTAATGGTATTAACTAAAGCAGGTGCTATTTCCCTTGAGAGACTGCTATTGCTTTCTGTTATCAGGGGGGTCAATAATGAGGCCAATATAATATTCAAGTTAATATCATGATGACCATTTAATAACTACCTTCATTATCACTCACAAAGTGTAGTTTCTAGTTTAAACCCAGTTCTTAGAAAGATAATTCTGTTTCAATGTCTGCTCTGTTTACTCTGATTACCACAGTATAATACAGGGAATAACGCCTGTCATATCCAGAAAGGATTTCGACAAAGTCTCATTTAATATAATATGTATTCTTGTTAACAATAGATGTGTTCAGTGACAGTTTTTACACATATAATAACTGTGTAGAAAGCATAATATATTTTACATAAAATACAATGCATTGTCTACATCAGCTGTTTTATCTCTATATAAATGTGCCTTTCATATCTCTGTTACTAAATTAACATGTTAGTACTATCAGATTTCAGTGTGTGTGTGTAAGTTAATTTTATGTATCTCAAATTTCAGTGTGTGGATTTGTTAATTGTAATACAGTGTGCGCACGAGAGAAGAGCCGACACGAGAGAAGATAAACCACATGGTAGATAGACAAAGACATTACAATCCAAATGGAGTCCAGACTGTATGGCTCTAGCTCATACTTGCCAACTCTCCCGGAATGTCCGGGAGACTCCCGAAATTCGGGTCAGTCTCACGGACTCCCGGGAGAGCTGGCAAATCTCCCGCATCCCGCTACTGCCGCCCCAAAATGACGCCATTAGCGGTGAATCGGGTCATTTAGGCCCCTCCAAAATGACACGTTTGGCCACGCCCCTCACCCTCCCGCCCTCCTACCGCGCCCCTTTGCCAAAAAGAACTTGCCCAAAGTAAGCAAGTATGCTCTAACTCTAGAACAAAGCATAACCCCCATGTCTCTCACATGGCTGACACAGGAGCCATTGTGTCCACTCTATTTATTCTGCACTAAACTGCATGTACAGCACTTAGTACAAAACTCCTTTATCTCAACTATTTCACTTTCTCATCTTCTATATAACAGTCTTTCCAATCTGAGTCCTGATCTCAGCTATATTCTGTATCAAACAGTATATGCACTTACACTGTTTACAATTTCCATGCAATACAATCCTATCACCTACTATGTAACAATCCTTTTCTTCACTTTGCAATACCGTAACACACAATGTATAACAAGTCCTAGCAGCTATCACAACACCAGAACGGCAATACTTCTTTCATGCCAGTATATTTCCCATCAATTATTTTCTCCCTTAAACTATCTTTCCTAAGTCACCTCCCATACAATCTAATCTCTTGCTATGTATCAATCATTTTCTTCACTTTCCAATCCCAATTCAACATCTCAGCAAACTTCCAATGCACGTTACTACCATTTACACTAATCTGCATTCGGCGCTGTTTTAGTAGTAAAGGCAAAATCACACTCCTATTAACTTCAAACTCCAAAACCACACAATGGTTTTCTATGAATTTCACTTACTTCCATTCAGCCTATCTTACAATCTAAGTACACTAACCGTATCACATACGAACAACTAACACAAAACAGTATCTAATGTTACAACAATTACAGTTTTATCTACTTAGCCTTATTGTAAATATCCATGGCCCAGATTCCATGTGGTATAGCAGGAAAAGACAGATGTCCTTAGATGTTCCCAACTCAGCAGCAAGAGCCAGAAAAAGACTGTGTGTGTCTGTTAGTGAAGAGTTCTCCCCAAAAAGAAGGTGGTCGCAGTACAGGATATGATTGTAATAAAAAGATGTTAATTACAAAAGGATACTGTACTGGGTGCAAATCTAGCCAAGCAATGGTCTGTGCAGGTCATATTGCAAAGCCAGACAAACTGGTTTTGCTAAACAGAATTCTAATGAAGAGTAGTCACTGAATTAAGTGATACTTTAACGGGAGATTCACAGCGATCTCCAGCTGCGCACATTGCCAGCCATTACAGTAGGAATCTCCTGCTCATTTTTCTGCGCCATAACATTCATCATCACCATTTATTTATATAGCGCCACTGATTCCGCAGAGCTGTACAGAGAACTCACATCAGTCCCTACCCCATTGGAGCTTACAGTCTAAATTTCCTAACATACACAGACAGACATAGAGAGAGACTAGGGACAATTTGTTAGCAGTCAATTAACCTAGTAATATGTTTTTGGAGTGTGGGAGGAAACAGGAGCACCTGGAGGAAACCCACGCAAACACAGGGAGAACATACAAACTCCACACAGATAAAGCCATGGTTGGGAATTGAACTCATGACCCCAGTGGTGTTAGGCAGAAGTGCTAACCACTGAGCCACCGTGCTGCGCAATTTGTCTTTGTAGACGTTTTAGAGACACCTAGCGCTGAATTGTATCTCCCCCTAAGAATTGTAGGGAGCACTTTGGATGAGAGAAGTCCCCCTTACCATGCCAGATTGAATGGGCCCCTCAATGTGAAAATGACTTTTGCACAGGGCCGGATTAACCCGAGGTCTAACTGGGCTACAGCCCAGGGGCCTCAGGCATCCAGGGGGCCCTTGACAGAGCTCAGCAGAATTATTGATTGATTATTGATGCTGAGCTCTGTCACTGCAGTCCTCCTTCTCCGGCACTCAGTAATCTCCTTACTGAGGAGATCTGGCGAGAGTGTCACGAGATCTCCTCAGTAAGCAGCTTACAGCGCGCCGCAGAAGGAGGACTGCAGTGACAGGAGAAGGTAAGTGGTTTGGGGGGGGTGGTGGGGGGCGGTCAGCTAACAGGGGGGCCAGTCAGCTAACGGGGGGCCTCACGGGGGAATGGGGGCCCCCTTAGCCCAGGGGCCTCCATTCCGTTAATCCGGCCCTGCTTGTGCAATGAAATTAATAGGTCTTTTCGCACCCTACTTGGAAACGGAAGATGATATTGGCACAAAAAGGTTTTTTTTGCTCGCAAGAGAGAGGAAAAATGTAATTGTGCAAAGATAAAATGTCCTCACATTTTCACTTGTGATGCATTATTATGCAAAAAAAAACTAAACCTAAAATAAAACAAAAAATTGACCCCCCCTTAGAATCTGATTGGTTTGCTATTGCTTATATCACCCTTTTCTGTGCACCAGATTTCATGAATGTCTAAACTGTGAATCCCAAGAGCTAATTATAGTCCAGTCTGAGTCCTAATAGAATTATTCATCTCTGCTCATCTCTCACACTTTTCAGCTGGGGAATATTACTAATTTGTTTCTGCTGTATTCCTCATCCAATCTAAATTCACATTTATAAATGTGATACCACGATCACTCAGTGAGGAGTTTGGTCCAGCAGCGAGCTATTTCTGAAACAATAAAATGTCCTTTGTCAAGGAAAGTCATTTGTCATCTGGCTGAATTAAAGGTTTCTAAATTCTAAGCAGGGAAAGATCATTAGAGAGCACAGGGAACATCCTGTGTGCCCAGGAGTGTTTACAATATTCATGATTGAGTACAATGAATTGTAGTCTACTGTCAATGTTCAATCTACAGTTTTCTAGTCTGTCTTTACTTCAAAACAACTTTTAACTGGGTTATAAATTAATTTTTATTGTCACAGAATGCAGAGAAAAGCCTTGTGCCAAGTTTTAGGAAGAACGAGTATGAATATATGTATCTAAGAATGATTGGGGTTTCTGTTAAAAGTAAAGTATACCCTATCAACTGGCTTTATTTTCACATTAGATTTATTTTCCCAGTAAAATATCCCCTTTCACAGTGTGATAATTTGCTTCTGCTTTTCCCACTAATTTTCCAATTACAGTACCCTGGGTTGAATTAGTTAATGTTAAAGAAATGCCGAAAACTCCAGTTAATTAATTCAGTCAAGATTATTAAAACCAGAAAAATATTTATGAATTCAGAAAATTAATATTATTACAATATAGGAGAAAGCCAGACAGCAGACATCCCCTTGATACCTCTCATCCCTCCCTGCCAGGGGGCACGCTTGCTTTAATGGGCTTCCCTACCTTTCTAATACATCATCATCACCATTTATTTATATAGCGCCACTAATTCCGCAGCGCTGTACAGAGAACTCACTCACATCAGTCCCTGTCCCATTGTGGCTTACAGTCTAAATTCCCTAACACACACACACACACACACACACACACAGACAGAGTGAGAGACAATGGTTACTTTGTTAGCAGCCAATTAACCTACCAGTATGTTTTTGGAGTGTGGGAGGAAACCGGAGCACCCGGAGGAAACCCACGCAAACACGGGGAGAACATACAAACTCCACACAGATAAGGCCATGGTCGGGAATTGAACTCATGACCCCAGTGCTGTAAGGCAGAAGTGCTAAGCACTTAACCACCGTGCTGCCCACATTATTAATTCCTTTTAAAACCCTTTTTTTTGGGACTGACAGTTAACTGAAGACCCACAGTGTTGATCCTTGTATTAGCATAGGGCATTAGTATATTGCATATTTGTCTCCTGTGAGCATATTAAAATATATTTTGCATTATGTGTTAGTGTTCCTTTAATTTAAAACTCACCTAATAATTTCTCCTATTTGCCATTCTCTAGAACCTTGTAACATTTCTTCTTATTTGCCTTTGTAGTCGAGCCCTAAAACGTTCTATCTTATATGTGTAGACAAATCATTTTGATGAATATAAAAATGCTGTAGTGTTGTGTAATTAATATCTACTGGGATCTTTATGAGTTCAGCATAAGTCCTTTTTTTTTTTTACAACACTTCAGCCATTTAAATAATTCTGTCAAAATCTGTCGCTGCCATTAGCAATTATTTCACACGGGTCATTACTCAAGAAGAAAAAGCTAAGCTTTTAAAGTAATGCACTTTTTCATTTCTAATTCAGTCCATTTATAATGGGCGTTTCTAAGATATTGCAGAACTTGTGTAGGCTGATTACTTTTTATAGAGACCCCATAAACTATTGTTTAGCTACAGCTTACATATCATTAAGTGTATTTATGTCATTTCTCTAGCAGATTTTATTGTAGCTAATTTTTAAATGGTTTTATCTCATCTTAGAGACTAATTGTCTTAATAATTTGATGTATGGTAAATATATAATTTTTACGGTTAGGACAAAACATTTCTGCTATTCAATAATTTTGAGAGATATTTGCTGAAAATGTGTAAGGCCAAATTTACTTGTTGCTCGCTCCCACGTTATTGTGACAGCCTCTTCAATACAGCACGATCTTTAATATTGTAATAAAGAGCAAATTAACCGAAGTGTCATCTTCTGATATGAATTGCTCTAATAACCCAGGTCCAAGGAAGCTATTCTAGGTTCATTGAGTGTTCAGAGTTAAATTATAATCTGATGAGGTCTACACTTAAGGGCATTAAGGACTAGTTATGAAGCTGTAACAATATGGGCCTTTAATGTAAAGATGTTTTGCAATGTAGTACACCTATTTATAACCGTGTTTAAGTAACAATTTTCTACATAACTTGCGTCAAGACCAGTGTTGCAGATATTCTTTTGTGGCTCTTTATGTGAGCAACATATATTGACACATCAACACGGTAGCATTACTGGGGAAGGGTTCAGAAATTGCAGGCACTCATAGGAAAAGCTAAGTGGTTGCGTAAGTTCCTTACTGAATGTGGGCTAGGTGTACTGCTGATAGAAATCACCTTTAGTGTAAGCTGTGAAATTCTAAGCAGAACATGAAATTGTATGCATACCACTAACTTTTGAGACTTAATTTCATTTTGAGGAGTGTTCCAGTATTCTTGCCTTCTCAGCAGACAGAAAACTGATCATTCATGAGTTTACCATTTTCTGTTTATTCCTTTTTATTTTACAAGAAACTATTGTATAATATCTTTGCCTGTTATTTTTGTTAATTGTTTTTCAACTTAAGCATTGTGGATTTATTTAAATGACACTTAATAAGTTCGTGTTTCTGTGTTCTTACAAATTTACATGTCAGAATTAGCTTGGTATTATAAAGTTACATATTTGAAACAGAGGAGATCATTTGGTTTATGATAACAATGGGTCAGGGGAGATCATTTGGTTTATAATAATTATGATGAAAGTAAATTTTGATAGATTAGTTTAAAGGGAGAGCCGAAGGCTTCCTGAGTAAGAGTCTCAGCTCTTCACAAAAAACCTCGGTGGTGGCATAATTGGTGAGAAAAAGTTAGTGTTTGGGATAGACATGGAAAGTGTTAATCATTTTTAAACAGTCCAGGTGGATGTTTTTGATTAACCCTTTGTCACACACACATCACATAGACTTAGGCGAGTTCTGAATCGTGACAAACTGTGCCTAGCTGGCAGTGAATTGGAATTGGGGTGGCCTCTTTTCAATATTAGATACAGTAATACTTCCAGCTTAAGATAACCACTTTTTTAGTTTTGTCTGGTCCAGTCAATACTGCAATAATTTTAAAGCACTGAGTGGGCAAAGATAGTCTAGTGGGATCCACATTAAGGGATAATTCAGGAAATCTTGCAGTCACTATGCCATCCTCATTATCCTTTTTTTTTATTGTAGCCCACCTCTATTAGCAGTAATAATTAGTATAAGTCATTGTGGTCTAAATCCGCCCATAGTGCAAGCTATATATTCCAGACAAAAGTAGAAACATTTGTATGTACTGTAAACCAGTATGCCAACCTGACATTTAAAATGTGGGGCACTCAGTAAAGCTAGGGCAACTCAGTAACACTGAGTACATTTGTTTACTCCAGCTCAGAAGAGACACTGAAATCTGTCACAGGTAGAAATGAATTACACTGCGCAGAATGTCAAGAAATTAAATTTCCCAGTGAAGCAGTTTTTGAGATCCCTTTTGCTGCGCCATTCTGTGGAATGCCATTCTGTACTGTATTTGTAAATTACATTTCAATTCATTCTGCTTTGTGGTGTAGTTGGGGTATACTAAGGCAGAAGTAGAGCATGATACGGGTAGTCTGGGCACAAAAAATCACAAGGGGAATTCCACCCAAAACACTTAGGGCTAGATTTACTAACTGTGGGTTTGAAAAAGTGGAGATGTTGCCTATAGCAACCAATCAGATTCTCGTTGTCATTTATTTAGTACATTCTACAAAATGACAGCTAGAATCTGATTGGTTGCTATAGGCAACATCCCCACTTTTTCAAACCCGCAGTTTAGTAAATACACCCCTTAGATTCCACAACAGAAACATGTACAGATCCATGCCCAAATGTGGAATGGGGTGAATAGTTTTGAAAAAGTTGGGCCTCATTCATTAAGGAACAAAGCAAACGTAAAAAAATGTAAATCAGGAATATGCACATGTGTATTCAACTAGGAGCAGATGTAAAGATACGTCTCTTGATGAATACGGGTCTAGATCCGCTCTGTTCTTACAGACAATACACTGCAGGATACTTCCAATACATTTCTGGGATATAAAGTAACAATAGAAGCACACAGAAAAAAAAAAATTATTCAATTAATGTCACCTGTTAATAATATAGTTATTAATGACAAAACATTTTTTTAAAAAAGTATTTTTTTTCAATAAATTACTTTTATTAGGATATTATGAATGTCTACAATATATAAAATGTATTTTTACAGTTTACTTTGATTGCAAGCACATGTTCTAGCATTGCATTCATGACCATCATCACTAATATCATCATCATCATCACCATTTATTTATACAGCGCCACTGATTCCGCAGCGCTGTACAGAGAACTCCTTCACATCTGTCCCTGCCCCATTGGAGCTTACAGTCTAAATTCCCTAACATACACACACACACACAGACAGACAGAGAGAGAGACTAGGGTTAATTTTGATAGCAGCCAATTAACCTACCAGTAGGTTTTTTGGAGTGTGGGTCGGCACTATACACCTGTAGCTGATGCAAGAAATATGACTGAAAAACATGTGCTCAAAACTTGAATAAGCTGTTGCTGTGTGTGTTCGAGCTTAGCAAATCCTTACTGTACTTTGACTCCGTGCATACGCCCAGTCCACTCCCCGTTCCAGCCATGAAATCACAGGCTGTAGTAAAGGTCATTTGCACTCTCTGGCTGATGGACCATTTCTGGGCATGCGCAGAGTGATTTTACGCAAAATACGACACGTATTGGCATTTACATTCTTTGATGAGTCAGGCATGTTATCTCTAATTTTAGGTCTGTCAGGCAAGCAGGGGAAGCTGCTGCATTGGCTGCAGCTGTCTTTTTGATTCCCAGTTGGTGAATTGTATTGTACTAGCCATCAACAAAGTGGTCTGTAGAATAATAACCACTAAAAATTAGGTGTTTATTGTACTAACCAGCAAGAAAATATCTGTATTGTACTAGACATTGGAGAATAGTTTCTGTATTGTACTGTAGGCACGAAAAAAGGGTATATGTTATATATAAGCCATCAGAAAGAATTATGAGTCAGTGGCGGAACTATAGGAGGTATGACTGCAATGGGGCTCCCTTAGGGACCACTGCTCTGCTCTCAATAGAGCAGAATGGAAGCCTCTTATGTTGGTCTGGTGCATGGACAGTGGATAAATGCATCTTACTACACATGCTCAGCAGAGGCCCGCTCTTTTAGGGCAGAACTAAAGGCCCTGTAGGCTAGAATGGCATCTTATGACTGCTACCCAAATTCTGCTATGGGGCCCGGCGATACTGTGCCTCCAAAAGGATGTTGTCTCTATGTACTGTATGTAAAGCGGTCTTATAACTATCAGCCCAGCAGCCAATCAGAGGAAAGAGAGCAGGTTCTCTTCTTTCTTGGTGCTGGTTAGCTAGCAGGATAAACAATCCAGTACGAAGAATGAACTCTGTAGGCTTTACAAGTTACCATAATAGGTTCTGCATTGTGTTTGTTTTTTAGCATTCTGTATGTAAAACTAATCACCAGAATGAATACTTTAATGGATACCAGTAATCGGAATGGGGTTTTGCATGAAATCTCATCTTTTAAAATGGGGCTTTCAATGGCAATCTGGATATTAGAATAGGGTCATCAAGATAGGATCTGCAAAATATACTTATCCCTAAATTGCTCTATGGATGATCACTGTGCTAATACATTGTGCAGGGTCATTGTGCCGGTACACAGTATTGTGTAGTGACACTATACTGTGATTGGTGATCACAGTGCTGATAAAATCAATATAATGATTGAATGCTAATGTTTTGCTGCACTCTGTTCAAAAGCAATATAAACATTGCTGAGAATGTAAATTTTTCCAAAGCTCTCAATTTTATATTTTTACTATGTACAGTCAAAATGTTAAACCAACTTGGTTTTTCTATCCCTATTTTTGATATTCACAAATTGTTCTTGATTACAACCTTTTTCCAAGGTAATATCAATTACAACAACAGAAAATAACATAAACTGCAGAGGGGGTTCAGCTTGTAATTAGATCATTAATCTTATAAATTACACTCCTTTGGTCAATGAAATTCTGTGTTAGTTACTAAGGACATAATGTATGCTGCAATTACTAACCATAATTGCCCTTTGGGAGCATTATACTAGGATCAGAGCTCCTTATTATTATCATTCTTCACATCCTGCTTTCCCGTATGTTCTCAGTTTTATAGTGAGCAAGGATAAAATAACCTCCAGCCAATCAGATTATCAAAATGCTCACAGCAGCACAAATTAATTCAGGAAATGGGTGTGCTGATGCTGTGCAGACAGTATGAATGGAATGTCAAAGCTACATGTGACAGAGACTGTGTAATGATGTAAGGAGGGCTATGGAAACAAGCTGGCAGACACAATGATTGAGATTTTGATTGGAGCAGTGATGTTAGGTTACTGTCAACTGATACAGGAAGACTGTGGTGGGATACTCATCTGTATATGACATTCTGTTCACACATCTTAACTTATTCTCCATATATTAGAGGAGCCTCTCTCTATACACTGGTCACAAGGAGCTATGTTTGTAAACTGCTATAACAAAAAAATATTTATTATTTGCACTGGGAAATGAATTTTTGAACCTATTTTTGATAACTAGCACCATTAATATGAAATAATATCAGTATGGGGTAATTGGCATGTTTACAAATAATAAAGGGTACTTATATCTCATCAAAAACGCTATACAAAGTTGAAAAATGCTGATCTAGGCTAAGGAAAAAGGCAGCAGACAGAGAGGGTAAGTAAATATATAATGGTACATTTGGGGTAATTAATTTAAATTGCATTTAGTTCTTATTCGACCTGAACTGGTGTGATAAAACTGTTCAGCATGTCATGACAGGTTACCCATTATCATCACAATTTTATCCCTAATGGAAAAATATATTTTTAATGATCAAATTATTCCCTGAACTACCATTGTCTGTCTGGCAAATTGTTCTTTACAATCATTGTATCATAAAGTGCCATCATGCCAGCTAATCCACTATTTATTTAAATTAGGCAAATCTCTTCTAAATCCTGTCTAAACGAATATGTTGATGAATAATAATAAATTAAAATGAATTAATCTTTTTAATTTTTAATTTACAATGCACAAACAAGATAGGGAGACACTATCATCCCTAATTTATTTGCTTTACATACCTAAAAGTTTAGAAAAAAGGCAACAGACAAGATTTACGGTGATGCAGTGCGGTGCGCTAATTCAACAAGTGTTAATGGGAAGTTTCCCCTCTGGTGGCCTAATCAGCAAATACCTGTGGTTGCCATAGCTAGCTGGTGGGTACGAGCTACCAATAACAACGGCCCCCACTGCCTTTTGCCCTGTGGTACCACCACTGTGTCTGCTTGGTGGATCTTACTTCTGGGGTACCCCTGAAGGTGAGGATCACCCTGCTAACACCTTGCTATGTGCTTTAACTGATTGGGCTCTCCCTCTTTGTTCCTGGCGGAAACAGGTTTGGATTTTCGGCAATCCCGCAGACAATTGAATATGCCCCTAATAACCAGAGTTTGATAATGATAATAACCACTATTCTTAGCTACGGTAATGGATTAGTGTAATTTCGGCGGTGTGCCCAAAGTGCCTCCTGAATGGTCGGTGAAAGCACTCTGCGGTGAACCCCACTCATTCTATATTTATTACTATTATTGTTTATTTATAAGGTGCCACAAAAATCTGCAGAGTGGCAAACTAGAACATACATAACATAGAAGACATTACAGAACTACATAACAGTCTACAGACAATGGAAGTATAATGGCATGAAACAGCAAAGAGGGGAGGGGAATAAGAGATGACTTTGAGAATGTTCAAGAGGTGAGCGATCAAGGGGGTAGTGACAAGACAAAACAAAGGAGAGCTGCTTGTGAGAGCTTACAATCTAGAAGGGAGGGGCTGACACAGGGGAAGCATAGTCTTTATTTTAAAAGAAAGTAAAGATTCCAAAAGAATTTCTCTTATTCCCCTATACTTATACTAGTTTTGGAGCTATGTAGTCAAATGTCTAAAAGGATATTTAGAGATATATCAAAAGCCATATTTTAGCTAGTAAAATATCTGGTACCTCTTATGTATTACTAGAGCTTTAGTAAAATCTACACAAAAAATGCATAAAGGTAGCATATATGGACCTAAAGCACTTGTAGGATATAAGGAAATTCCTGTATCTTTTAAACATTTGATATATTTTAATGTAGTTGAACAAATGTAACAATACCCATGACAAGTTTTGCTATAACACCCTTTATCATTTTGCATTAAATCAAATTTTTGGTGTAAAACCAATGCTTATTGTAAATTGACACTGATAAATACAACCCAGAATGTCCAGAAAAACAAAGACAATTAAAAAAATTGGAATCTGTCACCCTGTTCACTGCCTATTACGAGGGCTTCTTTAGGTCAATAAATCCATCATCACACACTTATCATTGTGTCCATTGTGATGTTTTATTATTTGCTTTAGGGAACAGTTGGAGTATTGTAGAATAGAGTATGAACAACGTTACATATCTTACAGAGTTTATTTCATTGTGAAGAACTGTGAGCAGCAATGACTAATTATTGATTCTTGGTATAACACATTCTGTCAGCCTCTGTAATAGTAGGGCTGTTTGCTGAAGCGTTCTCTATTATTAAATGTTTTTCTTATGTGTGAAGAAACAACAAATTCAATTCATACAGTAGATCACACATAAAAAAACAGATGTACAACCCAACCTAAATGAGTCCCAATGTTAGTAAATGAGCAGGTTTGTTCTGGAGGTAGTGGCCATGGAAATCTAAAATAATGGTGGGGTGAAGGGACAGCAAAGTGGCCTGGAGGTAAAAAATAAATAAATATTGATTTGATGATGCTATTACAGGCAATCAAATTATCTTAATAAGAGAAGTGTTGGGAAAAACGACAAAGTAATGAGCATGGTGGGAGTTATAGATCTCTGTCCACCATCATTGTCAACACCTAGCCATTCTTTGCTCCTGTCTTAATGCAATTATTTTATAGTTCACATACTGCATTGTTTACATATTTACTTTTAATTCAAAATAATTTCATCATATACATAAAGATTATAAAAGACTCTGTGAACAATTCTTATATATATATATAAAACAAAGCAGAAAAAGAAGTATTGCACTGCTCATTAGAATTGTACACTGTGTTTTATGGTGAACTGTTTTATTTTATATGTGCACTATGTAAGACTTTATATATTGTCTATATGTGTGTTCCATAGAGTACAGTATTGATACAGGTTCTCTTCAGTGTTATTAACTGTTTGTTATTAAGTGGTATAAATGACTGGAGGGGGTGCTGAAATAAAAGTAATTTATAAGGTTATCTCACTACAGTGTAATAAACAATTGGTATATATGCAATGTTGTATGCTCCTTTCCCAGTATATAGTGCATATGTCCCGAAACCTATGATGTCAGAATTCTACACTTTTTCCAGGGGGGCAGATCAGGGAATAGAAGATGCTGCAAGTCAGTTGTTAAATATATAAAACCTTAAAAGAACACTTTTATACCTAAGACACTTTTATAAATCTACTGCAGAGCTTCATCTGAAAAACTCATACCTTTACAAAGCCTACAGGTATCACAATATAATGAAACTGACACTTTTAAAGTATTATCTAGAAATAAACCTGGGGGACAGATATACAACTTCCATTACACACCCAGATATGAAATCACATAATGCACAAGTTTAAATCACACAATAAAAAACACTTCAAAGAAGTAGTACAAGAAGTGAGTTAAGAGTGAGAATGCTGTTAAAACAATTGATTAAAAATATGTTTAATATGATGAAGAAAATATAGGTCACAGTTGGATATAGATAACCCAACTCTGTAGAGCTGTAGAACATGTATAACGTAGAATATGTATATTTTGGTTAAAGGCAAAGTTGAAATCTTCCCTTTCCTTTCCTTGCCCCTGAATAAATACACATTGTTACATTGTTGTGCCAAGCAAGATGCAAGCTGCAAAGATATTTTGATTATAATATAATGGAGAATATTTCATTTCTTTTTTAATCATAGTTACAGGAGAGAGAAACAATTTTAATAAATGTCCAACTTTGATGCATGAGCCCCATCTCCTGCGACATGCAGGAGCAGAAATTAACTTTATAATACAATGTAATTTACAAATGCCACAATAAATGCAGGTTTCTTGTAGAAAAATCAACTATTAGTTTTGCTGTGTCAGCATTTTTTGTGAAGACTGTTTTGTCTCCTCTTTTTATGGCAGTAAATATATTTCTGGCCTGGATTATGTGATATGAGTTTAATATTATTATTATTATTATTATTATTATTATTATTATTATTATTATTATTATTATAATTATAATTATTATTATTATCCTTTATTTATTAGGTGCCAGAAGATTTCTGCAGCGCCGTGCAATTAGAGTATTCACATTAAAAGGATGCTGAAAACTAACTAATAAGTAGCAATGTCTTGATTTAAAAAAAAAATAACAATATCATACCTTCTAATATTTAAAGTACTTTATAACAGGATCTTTTTTAATGGAGCACTGGGGCAGGGGAAAGAGTAAAATGTGTATGTGTTATACCAGCGCTGAAATGTTTCAAAAAAGTGTTCTGGTTTAGTGTATACTAAATAGTGAATCAATGAGGTGTACTGGCCTATGGATCAATGATCCCTAGATCACCATACACTTTACAAATGACAGATACATGGTCATGCACTAGTTGCAAAGCACAGTCAAATATATAATATGAATGAGTTCTAAATGTGGACTTTACACACAGTCAAAGTGAAACAGCATATAGATTAGGAATAGAAACAGAGAAGTACAATTTAGAACCGAAATAGATATATTGAGCTACATTCATGAAAACTGGAGCACAATAAAAATTATTAATAAGTAATAGCAATTAGCAAGAATACATATTTTATTAACTGTAGATTTAAGAAAATAAAAATAAAATTATATCGCAGAATTAAAGCACAAAAATAAACAAGACAGAACACATGAGTGTAGGACTAGTCCATGAGCCTACCAAAATCTAGGATTATGGTTTGTCAAACTGGAAAATGTGATCAGAAGACTATTGCAATCAGGCTGTGCATGCCGCAATCTTCCAACCACACACAGGTCCCAGTGATGGCAGATGTAATCCAGCTATTTGACCTGAGTATTGAATGGATGGTTCTCATCCAGTTTTGCCACCCATGTGTATGGGTAGGCAGCTTAAATCTGTCCCTGGAAGTCAGCTTTTGCTTTTTCTTATATCATGTACATTTCCTTTCAACTGAAAAGATGATGGGACATTGATGATAATTGGTACGTGCGTAACTGTGATAAAAATAAGGGTGTGTTGCCCTTAGCAACCATTGTAGTCGTAAATAAGTGATTGCCCTATACAATTGCTGTGGTTTCAAAAGTTTACAAAAGAATTTATTAGCTATGCATTCAGAAACATTAAAATGCCACCTCAACTAAACGAAAAGTGCACACATAGTTAAACATTAACTGATGCAAAGATAGAATTATAAATAGGAAATACAAAAAGAAGATAATAATATCACCACAACAAAACTTCACCAAAGCAGCATGCGCATGCCGGCCAGCTGAGCTTCTCACAGGATACACTACTGCTTTGGGGAAGGAATTTATACACACAAAAGGGCCATAAGTTACATCACAGTAGAAGTCATGTTTCAGGTCAGTCTCTCATAGGTCAGAAGGTCAGAACCCTCCATGATCACGGTGCCACATAGGTGTATTGAGTCTTTCTATGTGGACCCTCCTGGATGAGTATGTGGCTTGAAACTGACAATCTGCTTGTGGAATTTCACATCTGCTGTGCCCCTGCATTTCTTTGAGTACTAAACTCCTATGGACATTGAATAGTAAAAATAGTAAAATGGAATCAATATGCAATGCAATTATAATACACAGTTGTGCTGTGGTTTTATGCAACCCATAATCCTGGTGCATTACAATCACCTCATACAACGAGGGAACAGATATCGGTAATTCCGTTTGATTTGTACATTATGATCTATGTTTTATTAGACTTTAACAGAACCAATCAAAGGCTGTCACATTTATAGTGCAGTTTTGAAAATTAAAGTGATTATCTAATTGATTGCTATGGGTATCCACTTTTTGAACAAAACAATATATTATATATGGGTCTTTGCACATGTCCTTGCCAGTACAAATCTGAATATACCTAAAATGTGAGGTATTGGTTCATATCTTGGTCAAAACATTTAAGCTTGCAACCCAAATGCAAAGGTCCTAATGTTTGTAAATCCCTGCACTCTCATCTATGTTTAAAAAAAATCACTGAAGAGCAGCCAGACAACATTAGGCATTTTAATAATTAGAGTATAATAAAAAATACATATTCATTTTAGGATTATGTTGCATGCATCTGTATACAGCCGGTCTATGTTTCTAAAAACAAAGAAATAAAAACAGCAGTGCAGAGAATGGGAAGAATTTAATGGCAGCAAGAACCAACTAACTAACAGGGTAACACAGCGAAATGGTTGTTGGCTTCCCAAAAAACTAATTGGTTGCTTTAAATATGGTGGTAATAAATGTACTACCTGTGAGCACATTCAGAATAAATCAGAGAATTTGTGCATGGTGATGCTAGATTCCGTATAAAGGGATTTTTTAGCTGTAACGCCACCTATGTTATATATATATATATATATATATGTTAAGTTGTAACTGCCAATTACTTTATATTGGGAGAAATACCAGGTCCCTCAAGATGAGGTTCATGGAGCATTGGAGGAATATCCTTAACAAATCTCCATCTCATAGTGTACTGCATCATTTTCTACCCTTCAATGTGGTGAAAGGTTTAAGAAAGTGTTGTGTATGCACTCCCTCAACACCTTGAGCCCTTTTGCACTCAATGAAAATTTCAAGCTTTGTGGTATCCTTTCGTAAAAAATCTTAACATTTTAAAAATTTAAAATAAATGAAAAAAAAAATAACAATATACCAGCAATAAATTAATGCAAAACCTATTATTAACAAAAATAAATGAAAATATTATTGTTTTTATATGTTTATTTTCTTGTGCAATTTTTATAGTTTTTGAGACAATTTATATTCATACTTATATTTATTTTTATTTAGTTAAGTTAGTATTTGTAGTTTTTAGGGGTTTATGTTATTACATTTAAGCAGATTTTTTCTGTCTATACAGCAAAGCTGTTATTGGTGGCTAATGACACTTTGTTATACAAATCATTATTCTTTTAGTATTAAAAAATAGATAAGTAATACAAGGTTTAAACGTCTATTTCTTTATTCATTTTTCTCAGGTGCTTTTTCATTTTTTGTTATTGTTTATTAGGCCCTTGAGCTAATAAACCTAATGTTAATGTGGTGCCTGTTATGTTTAACAATTCATGCATCATAAACCTTTAAATAAGCCTGTCTTTATGTTATGTTTTGGATATATATTTTTATTTTATATGCTATTTAATTATTTCTATACATGTATATTATATTTATTTATTATTTGATAATAAGTATGTGTTTTAAACAGTGTAGATATATTTTTGGTATCAGTATATAAGTTTCAGCATGCACAGCTGCTAGTTGATCCTGGCAATTAAGCTGGTGCTTAAATACATTGCCTTGGTGAGTTGATTGCCATTGCTATTTCTGGATCTACGTTTTTTGTTTTTTTTCACAGAATGGTGAAGAAACGCCTAAGGGTTGCCCCAGTGCACAAAGCAAGGACTACAAAGACATGGTTTGATGAGTTCGGTGTGGAAGAACTTGACTGGCCCGCACATAATCCTGACCTCAACCCCATGGAACACCTTTGGGATGAACTGGAACGGAGATTGCTAGCATGGCCTTCTCCTCCAACATCAATGCCTGACCTCATAAATGCTCTACAGTATGAATGGGCACACATTCCCACAGAAAAACTGCAACATCTTTATGGAAAGCCTTCCAAGAAGGGTAGAAGCTGTTATCACTGCAAAAGGGGAACCAATTCCATTTTAATGTATATGTATTTGAACACAATGTCATTACAGTCCCTGTTGGTGTAATGGTCAATACTTTTGTCCATATATTGTATCTTGTGTGCACCATCAGGAGGAATTTTTTTTCTTCTGCACTGTCTGTGTTTCTGCTTATATAAGCCTTAGAGAAAGGCAGAATTCAGTGTGATGATATCAAAAGGATTTTAGAAGCAGTAGATTATGTTGCAGATGTGGAAGGAGAAGCTCCTATAGATTGATGATTAGTTTGACAGTCATTGCTAGAGCATTTGTCCTATATGCATGGATACACCTGATATTGAGATGAAAGGTCAAGCGATGTCATCCTTCCAAATGTGCGAACCTGTGAAAGAGAGGATTAAGTCTATTTTGAACAGCAGTAGTTATCAAGGACGCACATGTGTGGCTGGGCGGAGACATCCTAAAGTTCCATTCTAAACTCCAGGGAATAACAGAGTACCGACAAGCATACTAGCATAACGTGTAAATGGGTTGCTATAAGTTACAGCACACCTCTTGCCATGGTGTCGCAGATGAGGGGTATTCGGACAAGGAAGGAATTTTTAGAAATAATGAAATTATTTTAGAAACTGTCAGTTTTCAGTGGTCAGTCTGCTACTGTTTCTGTGTTATATTTCTGTTGTATTTTGAAGAAACTGTTTTGCATTTATATTTCTGTATGTCAATGTGTTATCACCATTATCATTCAATAAGCATTGGTACTTTTTGTCATATTAAACTCCATTTTCATTAATGTTCTGTCTTTGTGTTGTAACAGAATTCACATGTCAGATAGGCTTGTTAAATTAGGTTGTGATTGCAGTTTGGGATAAGTCAGGAAGTAACTGAAGACTTCCAAAAAGTGTCAGCTCTACCACTAAATCTTATTGGTGGCAGTACTTGGTGATAAGTAATGAGTGCAAGATAGATATTTGGGAGATTTTAGTAATTTTATACAGAACAGGTGTTTTTGATTTGATAAACTCTTTCACACTCACCTGTCACTCATACCCAAGCAGGTCTTGTCGTGACAGGAATCTTAAATGTTGTCTACAATACAATAATTTCTACATTAACAATAAATAACAAGAATTCGTAAAATAATCCATTAAGCCAGAATCCATGTGAGTATACTCAGAATTAGTGGCGCTATATAAATAAATGATGATGATGATGATGATGATGATATACTATTCTTTCTATGCAGCAGAGCTAGAACATTTGTAATTATTATATACTGTATTATGCCCAAAATAAACCTATTTTATTATGCAACATTTAAAAGAAACTATATTACAAAAGACAAACAGCATGACCCATACTTCACTTGATATAAGTAATGTGTGTTCTTATTGCCAGCTGAGTTAATGCAGAACTATGGTAAATGCTAAAAAAAAATACGTATACACAGGCAAATCACAGTTATAATTTCAGTTGCATTTTTCAGCATTACAGCATTACTGAGATAGATCTGAAAAAGTGAGAGCATCTGTTTAATGATCGTATGGAAAAAAGAAGTGTGTCCATATAAAAAGTAGAATCAAATACATGCTCCAACAATCCTTCCATTAAATTCATGTCGCAAAAAGCTTCACAGTAGAGATAGGTAAATCTACCTAAGTATTTTGCTTTTTGAGGGTAAGTGATTGTCCTTTATAGGCACATTTTAAAATCTTGTATTTCAGTTTTAAGCAGAAAAAGTTTTTTAATAAATTGTCAATGATTCAGCATTATTTATCAATTTTATTTGTTTTTTTAAAAAATAGTATTTGTTATTAAAAACATATTAAAAAATAATGGTTAACATTCCAATAAATAAAGATTGTCCACTGGGAAAAATGTATTTATCAGACTAGAAAATTAATTGTAAGAAAAGAACTAGAAAAGAACTAGCGATTTCTTACAAGGCGGTTACTACTGGTATCCTGGAAGAGACGAAATTTGAGCCAGAAGTTGAAGTGAATAGCAGAAATATCCTATTTAATTACAAATCGTAGAATGTGAAATAACATTTTTAATTGCAGAATCCTTTATATTAACAATAACTAGTGTGACTTCATACTTAAGGAGCGACATTTAATGTGTTAAATAATTACCTTTGTAATAGCCATTTCTAGGTCTGATATAGAGTTGGACACAAGTCCAATGTGTTTTTTTCGCACTGCTCATGCACAAAAACAATTCCACCAAATTTACAGATGAACATAACTAGAACTTGCGGCCCTCTGCATCTGTAGAGGCAGGTCTGGGGTCATTCATGTACAAGTTTAATACCTATTGTTTTGTATAATGAAAGTAACAGACTATCTAGACTAAGGGAAAGAAAAAAGAAAATAACATATAAAATTGAAAAAGAGAAAGCAGTAAAAGAAAAAAAACTTTTTCTACAAGCTTTCATCCACACAAAATAGTTATCAACAACACACTTCCAAATATGTCTAAATGCTAGAACTTTTAAAATGTGTCCATTTAACCACAGTTATCATATATATTTAGAAGCTTTTGTTCTAAAGTGAGCTGTTTTTTACTTGTTGCCCCAATGTGATGTGCAATGACCTGTGAAATAGTTTTCTATAAATATTTATAGAAAACGCAAGTTCCGGGCTAACTATCTTATGCAGCATTTTTTGTTATTTCTTTTTTTACAGGAAACATGATAATCTGTCTCTTAACTGGAGGTATTCCATGACCTTCCATCAAAGGCATACATCTAGCGTTAAAAATTAAAGAAAGTACAATTCAGCAAATACAACCTGACATTAAAGTTGACTCATCTGAATTCAAGAAGAGTTTCTCAATAGTTTCAAACATTTAGAAATGGGTGAAAAAATTAAATATTAATAAATATTAAAAATTTAGCACCTTACCTTTACTCCTGGCAATTCATGTACACATAATACCCTAGTAACATACTGTGCAAAATTGATAATAACCCTACATCAAACAGAATGCATAATACAATAATCCATATGCACTCACTTTATATGCCGGTAAAGAGTCACAAAATTACTGTTACACAGTAAGGAAGTTGAATATATAAAAGTAAAATACAAGAGGTGGGCACTTAGTGTACATAGGATAGTGTGTGTATATATATATATATATATATATATATATGTATAAATAAAAAAAATCATATTTTTATTAATATAGATAGATTATGCCCAAGTTTCACTTTGTGAGATGATTTGCAATATTACGTAAGTACTTATATTACCAGTGGATTAATGTGCAACTGGTTTAAAAGGTATTTTTAATGTTTAGCTTGCTGTTTAAATGTTTGGTTCTTCCATTTGTTGCTGATGTTTTTGTGTATTTAAAAATCATATTTTAAAGACTTTTCTCCCTTAATACAGGGTCTTTTTAACCTTATTCTACAGCTACAAAATAAAACAAGAAAATATAAATTTCACTCACCTATATGTATAATCAATGCTTGAATAACAATTAAAACAATAAAGGCAACTTAGTGATATAGCCAATCTAAGCCATAAAGGACAATGTAGATTTTGAAGTTCATAAGGAAAGTAATATAGAGGTAGGTGATTTTATGCTACTAACATTTTTTTGTTACTACTTACAATCAATAAAAGAGTAAAATCATGAGAGATTATGGATGAAATACACATATACAAGTTTGTGAATATGTCTTTTAGATGAACTAAAATTATGGCATATCTTTTACATGTATGTTTCCAACATAACTTTAAGCTTACAATTAAAAACTATATGGTGTAAAAACCTTCAGAAAAGTCTATAATTTTAATGTATTGTTAATATAAATGTAAATATAGTTTTTTCTCTCATTAATACAGTGGCGCACGCAGGGGGGGTTTCTGAGTCTCCAGAAACCCCCCCTGCGCTAACTAAGTGGCCGCTATAGCTGCACTGTCCTATACAGCAGCCGCGGCGCTGTCAAAGAAGCGTCCGCGGCGGTGCTGTAGTGTATACAGCACCTCCGCGGACGCTTCTTAGACAGCGCCGCGGCTGCTGTATAGGACAGCGCTGAAGAAATGGAGCTGCTGTGCATGCGCAGCAGCTATCACGGGGGTGGGTTTTTTTTGGTGTTGGGGGGGAAACGACAATCCTCCGTTCGCCCCTGTAATACATGTACTATGTTATATAATGTACCTTGAGCATTTAAGGTCTGTTGCCATCTCAATTCACTTTAGTAATCTTACCTAAAGGAAAAATATTTTTGCCAAGGCATACTCCAGGGGCAAATTACTGTATGAATGATAAACAAACCTATTTCCATACAAAGCAAATGTCCAATATTTGTACATAAGCAACTTAACAGCATATCTTACTTATTTATAAAGACACCAGAGCACTTCAGTTTATATATAAGTAAATAAAATGAAAAATATAATCACACACATGAAAATCGTTATTTGAAAAATAAATCCAAGTGTAAAAAGTATGTATTAATGTGTAAAGATGCTTAAAATGCTATATGTAGTGGAAATAATGTACTTTCTAATTTAAAATATATGGATATTAAAAATCACTGGGGAGTTTAATTCTATTTACAGGCACTTGTTCAAAGTGGTGTTAAAATTGTAGATCTTCAGATGCCTTCTAAAGTATTCTCTTACTAGCATACGAGTTTGACCTGCTGTACCTCACTACTACTTGTCACTTATTGCAGGGGTAGTTTACTAAACAAGGGGCGGCATGTGATAATCAGTGGAGGGTAGCAATCAGCAGTAATTGAACCCTAAGTGCATGAGCAGCATAAAATGGCAAAAAACACCAATTGTTATGGAAACCTTATCAAAGTGAGCCTCTCACTAACCTGTGTTGTTGATGATGTAGTGGGATAGGGATGTTAAATAAATAAATAAATAAGAATTGTATATTAGCCCCCAGCTTCCAGGGCCATAAAAGGGTCGGTGCTGCATTTGCAACTTGCCAACCGACATCCCCCTCAGCCACAAGGCTCAGAGCCCCTTTGACTGTCACAGTAAGTACACACAATGATAGAGGCTTCTGAGCCACTCTTCACCCAAATCCTCCCCCGGGTGTCAGAATGCAGGGGATACTGTCAGGTGCCCCATGTCATTTTTTTCCCCACAATTTATTTCTTTACATCCACCTCTGTGCTTCTGATGGCTCATCCCTCCCTTGGGATGTCACCTTATTCTATTTGCTAGGGATCAAATATCCATCTCACCTCTCTCTCACATCCCCTACTATTCATCCCCTTTCCACTCTCCCTTTCAGTAATTTTCATCTCCACCACTCCCTTCTCTGTCCTCTCCTTACATCTCTCCCCTCTGATTCCTTCTCCCTCTTTCTCTCTTTACTTGTCCTTGAAAAATATTTCCACTTTCTTCATTGGAGAACAGGTAAGTTTTTTCTGGGGGGGGGAGATATTAATATTTTATGCGTGCTAGCAGGCGTACATATGTCATGTGGTTGCAAGTTGGCATAATAAAATGGCGGCTTGTGGAGGTATTAATTGTAAGGCGCCATCCCCGCTGATCCGCTGTCAGGCGGGGACGAACGCCTGACTTCTGTTGTAGCCGTCTCTGTGCTCTGTCGGGCGCATGCACCCTGCTTCCGTCCCGCTACTGTGCCTTGGCACACCGCCCTCCAATCATCCCCTTCCTTTCTCTATCTAAACCTGACTCTGGCGCCATTAAGGTGCCGGAGTATCAGGTTTATTCTTAGTGTTCCTGGCTTCGCTGCTCCTGTATATTGAGTTTGAGCTCCCTGCGTTCCTGATTCCTCGTTGTGACCCGGCTTGCTGACCATCCTTCATTCTGTGTGACCCATCTTGCTCCGCGACCTCGGCTTGTTGACCTCTCTTCTGGATTCTCCCTGGTACTTCGCATTCCCGATTTGGCTTGACCCGGACCGTCTGACTCTTCTACGCTACACCGGTAACTGGCTAGCAGGACCGCGACCTGCGTACCCTGTGCAGCGAAGTCCAAACCTCCTTGCGGGGGTCCCTGGCGAATACCAGGGGTATGTTAGACTCCGCACCTGTTGGTTCAGTAGCACTAATACCAGTTAGTGTCCTGCTCTATTACCCTCGAGAGGTCTTCGGCCTGACATCAATGTAATGTGGGTTGGGGACTATTAATGCAATGTGAGATCTCTATTACATGTAGTTTCAAATAAATGAATGTCTGTCTCCTTTGGGGAATTGTCAATGCTAATAACTTGATACTGAGGCTGCTTGTAGGAAATAGACCTATGTATTAAATGAGAATGCCATTAATTTAATGTCAGAGCTGGTTTGGGCGGTTGGTCTGTCCATTCAATGGTAGTGTTATTATGTTTCCGAGAATGGATTAGATCTATTTATTAAATGTGAATTAAATGTATTTAATTACTTTGCTTGTGAGGGGATATAAGTCTTTTTCTTAAAAGTGATTGATATTTATTTAATATATGGCCTAGGATGGATAGGCCTATTTATTAAATGTCAATTTATTAAATTCAGAACTGCTTGGTTCCAATAGGTCTATTAACAAAGTGGAAGTGCTATTAATTTAATTTTGGAGTTGGTTGGGGCAAGGAGGAATATTTATTAAACATAAACACTTTTAAATTAATGTCAGGCTGATTGTGGGAAAGGAGACTTAATTTATAACGTGGGTGATATTAAATTAAATTCTGGTGCAGTAGGTGTATTTATTAAATGTGAATGCTATTTATTTAATTTTGAGGTTCGTCGAGGGGGAAGAAGGCCTCTTTATTAAGTGCTAACACTATTAATTTAATATCGGGCTGGATGGGGGGGGGAAAGAGGTCTAATTTTTGCATTGATTTAATGGCGGGTTGGTTGGGTGGAGATCTAGAATGTTCACTCATTGATCGAATTTCCAAGAGGGGAACAGGCCCCAACATTCCAGGATCAAGCCAAGCAGCAATTGAGGTAGATAAAGCTGCAAGAAAAGGTAGGCTATAGCTGCAGATGCAGAGCTACTCTGACATAAAATGTAATGTAAGTGTAAGTACTTAAGGTAATAATGCTGCATTTTAGTAAGAGGCACAAATATGCTTTTTTTGTTCTACACTTAGTAAGAGGAAATCGAAATTGTCAACACCATTTAGGTTATGAACAAACTAGCATGTTCAATCCATTATTTATTGCTGGATGAGACACAATAATAAAAGTATATAATCTGCCATGCATTTATGTAAGTGTTTAATTTGCGTTCTATATGTGTTTAATAAGAGTTTAGGTGCATTTACAACAGTGTTTAATCTGCAGTTTTTAAATGTGCATCTGTGACAAACCAGGAAGTTAATATCTTGATCAAGTCAAATGCATGTGGAGACGTATATTTAAATGCTGCTTAACCAAATTTAATTGTGTTTACTTTGCGGACTCATTGATTTGAAAGTAAGAATTCAAATGCAATGACAGAGGTTGGAAACACAGAAATGAAATACAACATCAAGTTAAACATGGTTAAAAACGCGAATATGTACTGTCTCTTTAGTTCAATAATTTAAATTTTTACATGCCTTTACATGGACTTGACGTCTTCCTGAAAGAATACTACGGAATGCAAGTGGATATACAATCATTTTGAGTTTGTGTGTGTTCTGCTCAGACACCAGAACCCCTCACAATTTGATGAGCCTGTGCAAATACATAATTTGAATATTTTTAAGTTACATTGGATCCAAAGTCATGTTAGCACCAATAAGTTACAGACTGGATAATACATATCCTTCTAGGCACATGAATCAATGTCTAATTGTTAGGTGATATCTGGTAAAGGGTATTAAGCCTCATGATATAATATATCCTCTAAAACAGAGTTAGCAAGGCTATATTGTTAACATGCACAGACAGAGGAAACCAGATCTCATTACCTCATTAGAATTGCCTAGAAATAATACAGGCTAATGTCAAATGTATATAAATAGGACCCTTCTTAAGTTGTGATATTTCTAATAATCAATTTGTAGCAACTTGCATTAAGAATTATACAATAAAGAGACAATACGGCACGTAGTGGTTTTTTAACACACTTTATTTTCCTTACACAATCTATGTTTCATTATTATTATTATTATTTTATTACTATTATTATGTTTTATTTATAAGGCGCCACAAAATATCCACTGCGCTGTACATGACATTTACAGTAGAATACAATAAACAGACTGCAACGATCCATAACACATTGCATAATACATGAATCCAAAATAATACATAGACCAGGCATAATGCTAAAACAAATTACACACAGACAACTTGGGAATGCAGATCAAGTTATTTATGGGACAGTGAGAAAGAGTGGTGGTAATGTCAAAGGTGAAGTAGGCCTGGGCTAAAGAGCACAAGACTAAGGAAGCAGGCCAAGAGGTACAGAGGGTGATGGAATAGTAGAAGGAGCACACCAGGAAATAGGGCCCTGCTCCTGAGAGCTCACATCCTATTATTAGTATTTTGCTGGCTTTTAATTATAACTGTTAAATAATTAGATTTCAATATTTCTTATAAAAGTTATGTTTTAGTGAAGCCTGGCTCCCATTTGTGCACCACAGCAAATGTAACATTTTTGTATTCTTCCTGTTTGAGTTATCCTACTTTCAGCAAGGGGTGGCACAATTTAGTATGCTCCTGCCATAAGAAATTGCTAAATTGTGCCCCCTCCACAGTCACCGCCACCTTGATACATTAGTTCATTTGCATATCCATAAACATATTGCTATTGGGTAAAAACAAGAGCAAAGCATTAAAAAGAAGGGAAAAAGTGACATCTAGCCACACTGATGAATTACTTTTATTGATTATTGATATTACTTGTTCTATTCTAAGCAGTTGGAGGTTTATCATGTTTGTAGCACACACCTGGCTTACACACTAGCAAAAATTATAATTGAACCCCCTAGAAGGTGGTAACTTTTCTATGTATAATGCAATCGCCGTGTGTAATACCCTGTATCTCCTCCTACAACCAGCAAATAATAAACTGCTGATGAGTCTTCTTTACCTCTACCACCGTTTATTCTTCTTTTTGTATAAATTCAGCCATTGTCTTTGCCTAGTAACTTGGTGAATCACAAGCTTCTGGGAAATGCCAGCACCCACCCTCTATCTCATCTCATCAAAATATCTAAAACCTATTTGCAGTGATGTGTCCCCTTTAAATGCACACACACAAAAAAAAAGGTAATTTCGTAATTATTTTAATGGAACTTCAGCTGCTGAGCAATTATCACCACTAATTTATATTAAGTGCACTTTAACTCGAAGATTGCACTCTCTAGGATTCTTCCTTCGGTCTGATCATCAATCTTTAAAACGACTAGTTCTAATTCTGTTGACCTCCCGCTATCATTGTTTGTAGTTGCAGGAATTAAAAAAAATGTCATTTGAAAACAAGTACAGTTTGATGTTTTATAGTTAAGCTGATTTTTAAGTCTTTTAGTGTAATGTGAAATAAGACATTTTAGAAATGTTATCTCCACATTGGCGTAAAGGTATCATTCAATTCTAAAGGGGATGCATAATTCTTTTAAAGTTGCAATTGGCTGGGAGAAGCTGAAGCAAGAGTATTATGTGCATTTGATTGGTTGTTTGCTAAGTCTACTAACCATGTGATTCATTCTCTTGCTCACAACCAATCTGCCATTGGCTCAAGTGTCCAGGATTTATCCCACTTAACAGTCCATAGCGGGAAATAAGGGGCATTTAAAAACAAGAAAGGAATAAGAGAAAGTCATCATCTATTGATTTGTCATAGAAAATGTATGGACTTGCAGGGAAAACCTACAATCAAAATGTTCTAGAATGTCTACCATGACCAGAGTCCATTCATAATGCCTCTCCTCATTTTGCTACATATTTATTTGCATTTTAGGAAACATGCTAAATGTTGACACTCTATCTTATTCTGGATAAAATGGGTCGAAGTTTAATAGATCTATATAAATTACTTTGGAATATAACTCCTGTTTTTTTTAAATGCAATGAACTGTCAAGATTGCAATTAGCTCATTCTCCTTTTTCCTATCTTAGTAAAAGTGCATCCTAAGTATGTGATAGAGAAAATCAGGGATCCTAGATGTTGGATTCCAGATCAAAATAATATGTAATCTACTAGAAGGAATATGGACCAGTAAAGAGATCTTGGATTACAGCCTCGAACATTCATGTTCAACAAATGAAAAGTTGTTTCCCTCCTCAGAGATAGGACAGTGAAATACAACAATCTCATCCTACCTGGCCCTGATGAAGTGCATTTCTGTGAAACACGTTGTCCACAGTGTTGGACTGGCCCACCAAGGTAGGGGTAATTTCCCCAGTGGGCCCCACTACCTAGTCGCTCTGCCCTCTATCAGTGGGGACAGAACCCACTCTCTGAGACAATGGGGGACAGTGGACAGTGAGCCCTGTTGCGATGCTGGGCAGTCATGTCACAATGCTTACCAGTGAGGATGCGATGAAGCTGAGCCAGGAGGCGCAGCCGAGAGGTGGACAGTGATCCCCTGCTGCAACGCTGGGCAGTGACTAGTGAGGCTGCAACACAGACTAGTAACTTTGTGATGAAGGTGAGCCGAGAGGAGCAGCATGCAGCCAGGGAAAGCCGGAAAGAGAAACAGGCGTTCATAAATGATGAAATAGTTCACTTCCTTCCTATTTTTCTATGAGAAAGTATTATCACTGCTTACAATTATAGTTAGACAGCCTGGGAAAAATACCACCCAGCTAGCAGAAAAGGTGTTCAATATCCATTGTGGCTACTGCATACAATTATTGTGTTTGCACAGCATTTTATTTCAATTTGAACATGTTTTGTAACAGTATTATTTAAATATCTTTTCAATATTAAATATATTAAATATGCAGCTTCCATTATCATGTCCATTTTTTATGTTTATGTTATTTTGCATAGAAAGCCTTATTTCTTTGTATGTTTCATTTATTAAAAGGAGCAATGCTGCTATTTTGCTTTCTTTTCTATAGATTCAAAGGAAACTGTGTCCCGAGTGGACAGATTATCAAAGCGTATAGTAGAAAAATTTACAAAGCAATAATGTTTGAACAAATCATTTCTTAGACATTGTACAGACCTTTTTTAAAAACATTTTTAAAACATTATTACTGCTAGAAATCCATACAACGCCAGCATACCCTGAATCACTGTACAAAGTAAACAGTACCTACAGGGCACTATAACATTTATATGTTTCTACTATTTACACCACATGGAGACTCAACAAGAGTGAGAACTCTTCTCAAAAGAACTGATAATTGAAAGAGTTGTTCTAACATCACAGATTAATAAGTTATTGAATCTCAAGGTGAGATAGCCTGTGAGTTGAAGCACATTAGGGCCAGTTTACTAATATCCCTTTTAAGTGCAGAGTTTTCACTCAATCACAATAAGCAGACACTAATTTTATCTCCCTTAATGCTCTGCCTCTTTGCTTTTCTCAGTATACGTCCCTTCTCTTGGTGAAATTAATTAATTTGCTGATGCGACCTAGGGTACCAGCTAATTACTGACAACACCCAAATCTACCTCTCTTCCCTAGAATTCCTATATACTATGTAATGTGACTAATTTTCTCTCTGCTATTTCCACATGGCTGTCCCAAATAATACTGAACATGTCAAAAACAGAGTTTATCAACTTCCCTCATCCGAATGTCACAAACTCATCATCACCATTTATTTATATAGTGCCACTAATTCCCAATTAACAGAACACTGACAGCAGCTTCTTCCGAATGCACAGGTGTCTGGCAATAGTGCCTGACGTCAGTGCACCCTCAATGAATTTTTATTTAAAGCGCCAATGTCGGGACCACGCAGGTTAACTGTTAAGAGAGGGGTCCCGACATTGCCGCTTTAAATAAGAATTCATTGAGCCAGCACTGACGTCAGACACTACTGCCGGACACCTGTACATTCGGAAGAAGCTGCTGTCAGTGTTCTAATAGGATCGAATATGTGGACAGTCGCTGATCAGGTAAATCTCTGTATATTCTTGTCGTTGTCTTCTCCAATCGTTTTTCTTTTGTAGGTGTCGGATTTAGCAGCTTCAGTGAAGCGTACCCCACCCATATATCCAGGCCTGGCATTGTATAAGTTCGGGCTTATTTCAGCTCTATCAGGCCTGAATGTGCTTTGATGCTTATTTGGATATCCGTCACCGACTTTTGCTAATGTGTTCAGTTATTCTGACATAATTCTGTCAAACAATGTCATAGTTAGAGGATCACTCTTCTGCAATTTCTGAATAAGATTTTTTTTATATCTTTGTATCAACATATCAACAAGAAAAGCAAATGACACCACTCGAAAGGAAGCCATAAAACATTTGCTATTAAACATTAATGAAAATAATGGCATATCAGGGGTATCTAAAATAAGCAATACAATAATGAAATGGTTACAGCTGCTTTATTGAAGGTTCCTGATTGATATCAGTTTTAGTTTATTGTATTATTGAGTTCTGCTTGTTATTGGATTTAAGAATTGCCCATGTGGAACATCAAGGCATCAGAACACATTTCCCAATCTCTCCCTGTTATATCGGAAAAAAGAAAACACATTGATTCACTGAATGAAACATTGATTCTGCATCAGTGGGATATTTCTTTTACAAGTTAGGTCAGCAGATTTTGTGTACCATTGAGACTATTACACACCACTGACATCTGGGTGCAAAATAATTCCATTTTTCATACATTAAACATTGCAGCAAGTCTATAAATAATGTAATGATTTCCTCTACTTTAGTTGAAGACACTGGAAACAAGTACCTAAGTCCCTTGATCTCAGCAAATCCCGGGAATAGCTATATGGTTAATATTTTAATTGTTAATTGTTTAAATGTCCTCATGAAGAATTAACAATTATTCTAAGGTACAGCAATTTATGGGTGTACAGTGTTTATTACTGCACAAATGAAAAGCTATAAGTTCATTTGTATCACATACCTCCTTATATAACTATCTTAATGATTGCAACTGGTCCAAAAAGTGACAACTTTCTAAATGTAGCATTATCCACAGCAATGGTTTAGATTTATATCAGAGACTTGACATTTATAATGCTTTAAGTCTAGGGCAGCACAGTGGCCTAGTGGTTAGCACCTCTGCCTCATAGCACTGGGGTCATGGAAGCATGTGAGAGAAAAGTTGGTGGACAGAGGGGGCATGTGAGACTAAAGGTGATAGGCAGATGGACTTTGTTCTGAAATTTGAACCTCCGCTCTAGAAAACCTGCATTTGCTCCTGGGTAGCAGTGTAGCCTGTACAGTGTTCTGTATCAGACATCAATGCATATGCACATCAGTGGCCTGTAGCCTTGCCAGTCAGGTAAGAGTCATTATTTATATTTTACAATAGCCAAGTGTGTAAGGGGCTTAGAAGTGAGTATTGGGAAAGGTGGTGGGGGCTGGAGGCCCCCACCTCCAGCCCCCAATACAGGACCAGTGCTGAGAATCCTTGCACTGGTCCTGTACATTTTTAAACTTAGCAAGTGTAAAATAGGAAATGTGCCAGATTATATCAGTAGTATGAATATATATACGTACAGCTATTAAAAAATTAATACATTTCTAAATACTTAATGTGACAAGAAAAATGTAATGTCTTAAGAACTCAATTTTTTTTTAAAAAAGTTTTACTAGTGCATGCAGTCGAATGGTTCTGGATTGTTTTAGACTTTCTGTACTATAACGCCGCTTTTGGTTTTACATCCACAGATGCTTGTTTCATGCCCGTGGTACATTCTGCCTGAGCTGCGGGCACTGTAGCTTCACTAGCTGTAAGAATAAAAATCATTGATTGCTTTATTGAACACTAATATTAGTATACACTGAGAATTTCCCAAATGCTTGATGAATCATGAAAGCTGTTGCTTGTGTTCATGGTCTGTTGGGCTTTCAGGAAAGTGTCAGTGTGTACTGACATTGCATTTAGTATAGCATACGTTTTTTTTCACTCAATACAAATTACACAGTACATATTTTTTCAAATGAAAACCACTACCATATTATTATGCTGCAAACACCATAGGCTGGAGATTGCACAACAAACTAGAGCTAATTTTAAAATGTGAGCCGCTATATAGTTTGTTGAGCAGAGCCTATTCCATTTGCAAGTATGCAAAGCAGATCCAAATCTGGTAGGTAATATAAATCTATATTTATACAAATGTGGACAGCTCAATACACTGAAGGATACACAAACTTGGCCAACACAACTAGGGGGCACATTTATCAATGTTCTGCAAAAGTGAGAAATAGTTATCAATCCTTATCGCATGGATAAGGATTGAACTATTTTCTCAAATTTATGAACAACAGATCACAGAAACAGCAGTTCCGAAAAACTGCTGTTTCTGTGATAAAAAAAAATCATACTTACCCCCCTCTTTGGAAGTGCTGTCTCCGGGTCTTCTCCTCGTTCTCTTCATTCTTCAATTGCGCATGTGCAGTTCCAAGGACTGCACATGCGCACAAAGATCCCCTCTCTGTCTCTGCAACTATCGTTGCAGAAGGCGAGTGGTGAGTGACAGGGAGGGATCATGTGTTCCCTCCACACATGCCCTGTCCGGCTCTGCTCTTCGGAGCAGAGCTGACAGCATTGGATTTTTTTCAATTTTGATAATGTACGCCAGCTTCATTAACATGACAAGTTCCCAAAAAAAATTTTTTCGGGACTTGTTAGATTGCGGCCAGAGCAGTCACCATACTGTTGAATGGTGACTGCTCACAAAAACGATCAGGAGTGCAAAGCAGCAGATATCCATGATATCTGCTGTGATGCACCTTTAATAAATTTGCAGAGGGCACATCGGGACCTGATTTCCAAGGTAAGTGCATGATAGTGCACTACCGTGATTTCTTAAATATACCCCAAGGGGATTAATCACACTCCTCATGAAATGCACAAAAATAGAAAGAAGCAGTTGGTGCTCAACATAAAGGACAGTACAGAGAAAGGTATGCAAATATGCAAACTTAATGGGATTGATTGTAGGGATGTGCACCGGCGACTTTTGAGGTCTCGTGTTTTGTGTTTTGGATCCGGATTTTCGTTATTTTTGAGGTTCGGATTTGTCTCGCAAAACACTTGACGAAAGGTCTCGGTTCGGATTTAAGGTATTGGATTCGGATTTTTTTTGAAAAAAACATAAAAAGTTTAAAAATCAAGTTTTTGGGCTTATTTTCACTCCTAGGCTATTATTAACCTCAATAACATTCAATAACAAGCATTTCCACTAATTTACAGTGTATTCTGAACACCTCACAATATAGTTATTAGTCCAAAACGTTGCAACAAGGTATCTTTCTGGACTGCGTAGAGGAGTGGGTCACCACAATATATATTAAAAACCCTGAACTTTTATGATTCGCACCAATAAATGTACCTGGACTGCGTAGAGGAGTGGGTCACCACAATATCTTAAAAACCCTGAACTTTTATGAATCGCACCAATAAATGTACCTGGACTGCGTAGAGGAGTGGGTCACCACAATATCTTAAAAACCCTGAACTTTTATGAATCGCACCAATAAATGTACCTGGACTGCGTAGAGGAGTGGGTCACCACAATATATATAATAAGAAAACCATCAACTGGTTTGATTCGCACCAATAAATGTACCTGGACTGCGTAGAGGAGTGGGTCACCACAATATATATAATAAGAAAACCATCAACTGGTTTGATTCGCACCAATAAATGTACCTGGACTGCGTAGAGGAGTGGGTCACCACAATATATTAAAAACCCTGAACTTTTATGAATCGCACCAATAAATGTACCTGGACTGCGTAGAGGAGTGGGTCACCACAATATCTTAAAAACCCTGAACTTTTATGAATCGCACCAATAAATGTACCTGGACTGCGTAGAGGAGTGGGTCACCACAATATATTAAAAACCCTGAACTTTTATGATTCGCACCAATAAATGTACCTGGACTGCGTAGAGGAGTGGGTCACCACAATATATATAATAAGAAAACCATCAACTGGTTTGATTCGCACCAATAAATGTACCTGGACTGCGTAGAGGAGTGGGTCACCACAATATATTAAAAACCCTGAACTTTTATGAATCGCACCAATAAATGTACCTGGACTGCGTAGAGGAGTGGGTCACCACAATATCTTAAAAACCCTGAACTTTTATGAATCGCACCAATAAATGTACCTGGACTGCGTAGAGGAGTGGGTCACCACAATATATTAAAAACCCTGAACTTTTATGAATCGCACCAATAAATGTACCTGGACTGCGTAGAGGAGTGGGTCACCACAATATATATAATAAGAAAACCATCAACTTGTTTGATTCGCACCAATAAATGTACCTGGACTGCGTAGAGGAGTGGGTCACCACAATATATATAATAAGAAAACCATCAACTTGTTTGATTCGCACCAATAAATGTACCTGGACTGCGTAGAGGAGTGGGCACTGGGCACCACAATAAAATATATAAAAAACCTTCAACAGGTCTGCATTACACTACACATACGGCTGCTCCTCCATCCTCTCCATCATATACATGTTGGAGTTTTAGCGTGTGACAACCTCTTGTTTTTGATAATGTCAGTGCATTTTGAATATTTTTCAATTTGCCCCACACCACTGAATGTACTTTATCTATGATACGCATCTATCTATCTTGACTGCGTAGTGTGGTGGCCCCGGTACACAATTTGGTACCGGGGCCACAATAAAATAAATACACCCTCCACGTGTCAGAATTCCACCAAACAAGTATCTGGACTGCGTAGTGGGGTGGCCCCGGTACCCAACTTGATACCGGGGCCACAATACCTCCTCCAAACATGCTACAGACAATTCGTCATTGAGATCCCATTAAGTATGTTAAAGACAGAAAGGGTCCAAGTGTTATTAGTTGACTTTGTAAAGAAAAAAACTGTCCCTGTTGCACATAGTCGTGCAATGAAGACTTACTTTTTCATTTAAAGGCACGATCTTTCAAGTGTAGTGTTTGTAAGTCTAAGTCATATTATACTTTTGGTAAAATTGGTTTTTTTTGTTCCTCTTTATGTTAATTAATTAGTAATAGAATTAAAGTAGGAAATAGAATTAAATAGAATTAAAGTAGGAAATAGAGTGGTATAGAGTTGTAGTGTGGTATAGATAGAGTGGTCCACACAATATAATAATAAAACCCTCAACTGGTCTGAATTCCACCAAACAAGTATCTTGACTGCGTAGTGTGGTGGCCCCGGTACACAATTTGGTACCGAGGCCACAATTTAATTTAAAAACCCTCCACGTGTCGGAATTCCACCAAACAAGTATCTGGACTGCATAGTGGGGTGGCCCCGGTACCCAATTTGATACCGGGGCCACAATACCTCCTCAAAACATGCTCCAGACAATTCGTCATTGACAGACCCCAGACAGACAGGGTCGTAGTGTTATTGTTTGACTTTGTAAACCCAAAAAAATGTCCCTGTTGCACTTGCACATAGTCGTGCAATGAAGACTGACTTTTTCATTTAAAGGCACGATCTTTCAAGTGTAGTGTTTGTAAGTCTAAGTCATATTATACTTTTGGTAAAATTGGTTTTTTTTGTTCCTCTTTATGGTAATTAATTAGTAATAGAATTAAAGTAGGAAATAGAATTAAATAGAATTAAAGTAGGAAATAGAGTGGTATAGAGTTGTAGTGTGGTATAGATAGAGTGGTCCACACAATATAATAATAAAACCCTCAACTGGTCTGAATTCCACCAAACAAGTATCTTGACTGCGTAGTGTGGTGGCCCCGGTACACAATTTGGTACCGAGGCCACAATATAATTTAAAAACCCTCCACGTGTCGGAATTCCACCAAACAAGTATCTGGACTGCATAGTGGGGTGGCCCCGGTACCCAATTTGATACCGGGGCCACATTACCTCCTCCAATTTCCAAGTGTAGTGTTTATAACATCTTAACACTACACTAATTCTAGCACGTCAAAACCTCTTGTTTTAAATAATGACAGGGCATTTAACTTTTGATTTAATTTATTGAATTTGTTGGCATTTTCTTTTACTTTTTGAACATGGCAAACGACTGTTGAATGGTCACATAATGCCAAAAAAAAAGGTGCAAGATGGAATTGTCCTTGGGCCCTCCCACCCACCCTTATGTTGTTGAAATAGGACATGCACACTTTAACAAACCAATCATTTCAGCGACAGGGCCTACCAAACAACTGTGGCTGAAATGATTGGTTTGTTTGGGCCCCCACACCAATAAAACAATTCATCTCTCCCTGTACAAACTAAACAGGCTCTACTGAGGAAAGATGTCGTCCTTATCCTCAACCTCTGATTCCTCTCTCCCTACAGTGTGTACTTCCTCCTCCTCACACATTATCAATTCGTCCCCGCTGGACTCCACAACCACAGTCCCTCTGTACTGTCTGGAGGGCAGTGCTGTACTTCATTGAGGAATTGATTATTCATTTTTATAAACATCATTTTTTCAACGTTGTGAGGAAGCAACCTCCTTCGCCGCTCACTGACCAGGTTCCCCGCTGCACTAAAAACTCTTTCCGAGTACACACTGGAGGGGGGACAACTCAGTTAAAAAATAGAGCCAGTTTGTACAGGGGCTTCCAAACTGCCTTTTGGAGTTCTACCACGTCACTACCTCTAGTTAATTTAGATTGCAAGGCTTGTAAATATAAATACTTTGAAGATAAAAAAAAGCAGGCTGCACAGACTGTGGAGCTAGAAAGTGAAATTAAATGGACCACGTTACTTTGGTGGCTATCTATGCCCCCCCCCCCCCGCCCTACACTTGTAGTTGAATATAAATAAAGCAGCCTGCATAGACTGTAGAACTAGCAATTCAAATATACAAAGAAATGGACAAAGGCAGTTTGGTATCTGTCTGCATCAGATCCCCTCTCCACTAGGAGTAAAACAGAAAACTTTTCAGCCGTTATATAATCTAGAATATAAATAGAAATTGAGAAATGCAATTTGGTATCTGTCTGCATCATAATCATCAACATCCTCCTCAGCGCCAGCTACATCAATATCCTCCTCCCAGTGCACAACATTCACACCTTCATTAGCCAAATCTGTAACTGGACTGTGGGTGATCCTTCCAGCATATGCAGAGGGCGTGCTGCAAATGCTGGATGGAGTCACCTCTTCCCGTACAGTGATGGGAAGGTCAGGGTTCACAACCAACAACACCCTTGGACTCGCCTTGGGGATTTGTGATGTCATCTGTTTAGAAGGCAGAGTTCTTTGCTGTTTTGTTGTTGTTGCTGACAGCATAACTCTCTTAAATTTTTTGTAGGGGGGGGAGGAGGGCTTTGATCCTTGGGTGAAGTTGGACCACTAGTCATGAACACGGGACAGGGCCTAAGCCGTTCCTTGCCACTACTTGTCGTAATTGGCATATTGCCAACTTTACGTTTCTCCTCAGATGATTTTAAGTTTCTTTTTTTGCTGTTTTTTGAGAACTTGGGCTTTTTGGATTTTACATGCCCTGTACTAGGAGATTGGGCATCGTGCTTGCCAGACGACGTTGATGGCATTTCATCGTCTATGTCATGACTAGTGGCAGCAGCTTCAGCATTAGGAGGAAGTGGGTCTTGATCTTTCCCTACTTTATCCTCCAAATTTTTGCTCTCCATTATATGTAGCACAAGATACTGCAGAATGTGTGAACTTGGTAATATTGCAGTACCAATGGACTTATAATGCTGGATTGGTTTTGCAAATTTGGTTATAATTATTATATATTTTTTTAATTTTTTATTTTTTTTTACTTTTTTTTTATTTTTTACAAACTTGGGAATAATGGGGAAATAACTATGCCCTTAGAAGCACAGAGCACAGGACACAGCACCACTGGACTGAACAGGACACGGCACAGGACCCAGCAGCACTACGGAACTCAGCAGGACAGAGCACAGGACACAGCACCACTGGACTGATACTGCAGAATGTGTAAACTTTGTAATATTGCAGTACCACTGGACTTTTACTGCTGAATGTGTGAACTTGGTAATATTGCAGTACCAATGGGCTTATACTGCAGGATTGGTTGTGAAAATTTTGTGGTAATTAAAAAATATTAAAGTAGTTTTTGGTATTTTATAAAAAAAACTTTTTTTTATTTTTTTAAACACAGGGGAATATTGGGGAAATAACTATGCCCTTAGAAGCACAGAGCACAGGACACAGCACCACTGGACTGAACAGGACACAGCACAGGACCCAGCAGCACCACTGACCTCAGAAGGACAGAGCACAGCACACAGCACCACTGGACTGATACTGCAGAACACAGCACAGCACAGCACAGCACAGCACAGCACAGCACAGCACAGCACTAAACAGCACAGAACTAAACAGCACAGAACTAAACAGCACAGAGGACCACCTAACACACCCTCCCTCTACCCTGATCAATGCCCGAGTGAAGATGGCGGCGACTAGCGGGGAATTTATAGGATCCGAGTATCGCGAGATCCGACAACGGGATTATGAGTCAGAGCCTCAGTTTCACTTTTGAATTTGGCGCCAATACCCGGATCTGTCTCGGATCCGACTCGGATCCGCAACGTTCGGGTGGGCTCGGATTTCAGAAATCCGAGCGCGCTCATCCCTAATTGATTGGTATACAAAGCTGTATTTCAACCAGGGCCGGACTGGCCATCTGGCACTTCTGGCAAATGCCAGAAGGGCCGATGGCTATATGGGCCGGCCCGACTCCCCCTGTCTTCTTGGTGGCTGGAGGAACCAGCCACCTCTGCTGCGCGCTCCCCAGCTCCCTCCCCCGTTATGCTGTGCAGCCAGTTACACTGGTGAGTTTCCTGTCTTTTTTAATTTTTTTTTTTTTTTTTACTGAAGAGGAAGGGGTGCCGCGATTCTCGGGGGGGGGGGGTGTCGCGGGGGTGCCCGCGATTTTCGGGCGGGGGTGCCCGCGATTTTCGGGTGGGGGTGCCCGCGATTTTCAGGGGGGGGGTCGCGGGGGTGCCCGCGATTTTCGGGCGGGGGTGCCCGCGATTTTCAGGGGGGGGGAGGGGTCGCGGGGGTGCCGCGATTTTCGGGGGTGAGAGCCAGGGGGTGCTGGGAAAGGGGGTGAGAGCCAGGGGGTGCTGGGAAAGGGGGTGAGAGCCAGGGGGTGCTGGGAAAGGGGGTGAGAGCCAGGGGGTGCTTGGAGAGGGGGTGAGAGAGCCGGAGGGGGTGCTGGGAAAGGGGATGAGAGCCAGGGGGTGCTGGGAGAGTGGGTGAGAGCCGAAGGGGGTGCTGGGAAAGGAGGTGAGAGAGCCGAAGGGGGTGCTGGAAAAAGGGGTGAGAGCCGAAGGGGGTTCTGGGAAAAGGGGTGAGAGAGCCGATGGGGGTGCTGGGAAAGGGGGTGAGAGCCAGGGGGTGCTGGGAAAGGGGGTGAGAGCCAGGGGGTGCTGGGAAAGGGGGTGAGAGAGCGGAAGGGGGTGCTGGGAAAGGGGTTGAGAGCCGAAGGGGGTGCTGGGAGAGGGGGTGAGAGAGCCGAAGGGGGTGCTGGGAGAGGGGGTGAGAGAGCCGAAGGGGGTGCTGGGAGAGGGGGTGAGAGAGCCGAAGGGGGTGCTGGGAGAAGGGGTGAGAGAGCCAGGGGGTGCTGGGAGAGGGGGTGAGAGCCGAAGGGGGTTAGAGAGTGGAAGGGGGTGCTGGGAAAGGGGGTCCTGGGAGAGGGGGTGAGAGAGCCAGGGGGTGCTGGGAGAGGGGGTGTGAGAGCCGAAGGGGGTGAGAGAGCGGAAGGGGGTGCTGGGAAAGGGGGTGAGAGAGCTGAAGGGGGTGCTGGGAGAGGGGGTGAGAGAGCTGAAGGGGGTGCTGGGAGAGGGGGTGAGAGAGCGGAAGGGGGTGCTGGGAAAGGGGGTGAGAGCCAGGGGGTGCTGGGAGAGGGGGTGAGAGAGCCGAAGGGGGTGCTGGGAAAGGGGGTGAGAGCCAGGGGGTGCTGGGAGAGGGGGTGGGAGAGCGGAAGGGGGTCCTGGGAAAGGGGGTGAGGGAGAGGGGTTGAGAGAGCCGAAGGGGGTGCTGGGAAAGGAGGTGAGAGAGCCGAAGGGGGTGAGAGAGCCAGGGTGGTAGGGAGTGCAGGAAGAGGAGTGAGAGAGCCGGGGGGGGGGTAGAGGGTGCAGGAAGACGTGTGAGAGAGCCAGGGGAGTAGGTGGTACAGGAAGATGTGTGAGAGCCAGCGGAGAAGGTGGTGCAGGGGGTTAAGTGAGAGGGACAAAGGAGAAGATGGTGCAGGGGCATAGGTAAAAGAAAGTGTAAAGGGAGAGACATCTTAAGAATGGGAATGTCAGGGATGCAGCCATCATAAAACACAAGTAGTAATGAAGAATGGAAATGCACAGAGGGGACAAGTGTTAAAAAAAATAAAAAATCAAGCCTTCATACTCCATTCACTTATATTTTCTATACCCCCACTCCTAAATTTCTGCTTCGACCACTGCCCTCTACTCCTGCTCCCGACTGCCTGTGTGAGCTGACAGCTGCTGATCCCTCCTCGCCCAGCGCGCCCACTAGGAGAACAGAACACAGGATGCCATAATCAGGTAAGTTCATATATTTTCTCGTGTGCAATATGTTTTTAACCATCCTTTCTTGAACTGGGGACACTACAGCGTATCCAATAATGTTTAACACTATGTATTGCTCATTATTGTGCTGTAATGTTTTTTGCATATTTATCTGTACAGAGATTTTTAATTAAGAGGAAAAAACATTGCTTGTCATAAATTTTATCTGTAATTGTGTCAATATATCTATTTTGTTTGCATTGTAAATGATGTATTAAGCTGCTCTTGGGACTCACACTCAGTATCTGATATGCTGTTGCAATTTTTTTTATTTGTGAATGAGTTTTTTTCTGAGCTTTACTAATGATTTGGGGGCACTACTATGCCATAATATGATTTGTGGGCACTTCTGCATGACCAAATATGAATTGAGGGTAATACTATGTGGCATAATATGACCTTGGGGCACTACGATGTGGCATAATATGAATTGGGCACACTACGGTGTGGCATCATATGAACTTCTGCCAAAGGCAAGTCTTTCATTGTTGAATATGATGGGAGCCCAAAGAAGTTGCTGTATCGGGGCCCAAAATTCCTCTTGTCAGCCCTGCCTGTGAGCCAAGGGGGTAGACGCCTCCAGGTAAATAATCTAAATGTTTCCTATCTAATCAAACTGATGGATCAGATCCAATTATTTCTCACCCACCTCCTCTATCCCCCTTAATTTATATACTGTGTTATTTAAAATGAATAGAAAAGACGCATATCCAATTACTGTAGTAAAACAAAAATATTTTTCTCTGACATTTTGCTGTAGATGGAAATACTTTTAATGCGGCCGTGTGGGTTCAACTGATCATTCAATAGTTATGTTTTTTTTAGATATATGTTAGTTTTATTTCATGTGGAATGATTCATGAAAATTCTGCCGTTACTATTTAATTGAGGGAAAAGGGTACCTGTTACCTATATGTGTGTGTAAGTACTCTGTTCGTTGTTGCTATTTTGTGGGAGATTTGAAAAAAGCAAAACATTGTTTCCTACAGTGGCGCCTGTATAATTGGTGGTATTGCTGTAGTATGGGGTGGCGTGCTGGTGGCAATGTTGTAGTGTGTTTGGTGCTTAGTATTGCTAATAAGTAGGAGAGGGTATTGCTATAATGTGGGGGGTGATGCCGGTTGCTGTAATGTGTGGGGTGATGCCGGTTGCTGTAATGTGGGGGTGATTGATGTAGTATGAGTGTGTGGGGGGGGTTATTTATTGCTGTAATTTGGGTACAAATAATGTATTGTCATGGTGTTTATTGATGTAATTGGGGTGCTAATAATGTAATGTTGAGGGTCATTGGGAGAAATAAAATCCCCCCCCCCCCACACACACACACACACACTTATACTACATCATGTTGTACTGCGCCAGCATCAGTGTGCAACAATATAGTGCATGGAGCCAACAACACGTGGGCCTGTGTGCTTTAAATGCCAGGGCTGATTTTTAGTCCCAGTCCGGCCCTGATTTCAACTAAAGGAAATGATGCCCAAATGTTCAGTTAGAACTGTCCAATGCAAATGCAGACGTCACCCGACCGATGTCAATCCATAATACAACCGATTGTACACAGTATGGTAATCAAATTACCTTATTTCACAAATGATGCGCGTGAATCTGGTTACTCTAGCGGAGGTGTTGTAACTCCAAACATGCAGTCTCCGATGTACGGCTTGTGTCCCCACTGTTCAGCTGACTTGCCGGGTTGGTTAGTCAGCTGACCGGATATCCTCCAAAGGAATGATGTAAATACCGGTAGACTTATTTCAGCTGAACAGTGAGGACACAAGCCGTACATTGGAGACTGCATGTTTGGCGTTGCAACATTTCCTTTAGTTGAAATACTGCTTAGTATAACAATCAATCCCTTTAAGTTTGCATATGTGTATAATTTTACTACTCATTACACATGAACATTTGTTTGTTTCTTTCTTTGCACTGTTCATTATGTTGGGCACCAACTGTTTCTTTATATTATTAGGTAATATAAATCAAATCCAACATGGTGTCTATAAAAAGTGGGTCCCAATCCAATATCTAGGGTGCAAATAAATCCCCAATCTTGGTGACTATAGTCATGGCCAAAAGTTTTGAGAATGACACAAATATTATTTTTCAGAAAGTCTGCTGACTTAGTTTTTTTATGATGGCAATGTGCATATACTCCAGAATGTCATAAAGAGTGATCAGATGAATTGCAATTAATTTCAAAGTCTCTCTTTGCCATGACAATGAACTTTATCCCAAAAACAACATTTCCACTGCTTTTCAGACCTGCCACAAAAGGACCAGCTGACATTAGGCCAGTGATTCTATCATTAACATAGGTGAGAGTGTTGACGAGGACAAGGCTGGAGATCACTCTGTCATGCTGAGTTAGAATAACAGTCTGGAAGCTTAAAAATGAGGGTGGTGCTTGAAATCATTGTTCTTCCTCTGTTAATCATAGTTATATGCAAGGAAACATGTGTAGTCACCACAGAAAGGGCTTCACAGGGAAGGATATTGCTGCTAGTAAGATTGTACCTAAATCAACCATTTATCGGATCATCAAGAACTTTAAGAAGAGATGTTCAATAGTTGTGAAGAAGGCTTCAGGGCGCCCAAGAACGTCCATCAAGCGCCAGTACCATCTCCTAAAGTTGATTCAGCTGTGGGATCGGGGTACCATCAGTGCAGAGCTTGCTCAGGAATGGCAGCAGGCAGGTGTGAGTGCATCTGCAGGCACAGTGAGGCAAAGAATTTTGGAGGATGGCTAGGTGTCAAGAAGGCCAGCAAAGAAGCCAGTTCTCTCCAGGAAAAACATCAGGGACAGACTGATATTCTGCAAAAGGTACAGGGATTGGACTGCTGAGGACTGGGGTAAAGTCATTTCAGATTGTTTTGTGCATCTGGAGAAATGTTTATCTGGAGAAGGAAAGGTGAGCACTACCATCAGTCCTGTGTCATGCCAACAGTAAAGCATCCTGAGACCATTCATGTGTGGGATTCTCAGGCAAGGGAGTCGGCTCGCTCACAATTTTGCCTAAGAACACAGACATGAATAAAGAATGGTGCCAAAATATCCTCCAAGAGCAACTTCTCCCAACCATCCAAGAACAGTTTGGTGACAAACAATGTATTTTCCAGCATGATGGAGCATCTTGCCATGAGGCAAAAGTGATAACTAAGTGGCTCGGGGATCAAAACATCAAAATTTTGAGTCCATGTCCAAGAAACTCCCCAGACCTTAATCCCATTGATAACTTGTAGTCTATCCTCAAGAGGCGGGTGGACAAACAAAAACCCACAAATTCTGATAAACTCCAAGCATTGATTAGGCAAGAATGGGCGACCATCAGTCAGTATGTGGCCCAGAAGTTGATTGACAGCATGTCAGGGCGCATTTCAGAGGTCTTCAAAAAGAAGGATCAACACTGCAAATATTGACGCTGCATAAACTTAATGTAATTGTCAATAAAAGCCTTTCACACTTATGAAATGCTTGTAATTTTACTTCAGTATACCATAGCAACATCTGACAAAAATGTATGAAAACACTGAAGCAGCAAACTTTGTGAAAACCAATGTTTGTGTCATTCTCAAACTTTTTTGTCTATTACTGTAGTTTACAATACAGACATCAATTGACAATTGGTATACAATACAGATCCTAATCCAATGGCTATTAAAAAATAAATATGGCAATCTGATAATAGTGTACACAGAATGTTTGCTTCACATGTAGTCAAGACTCATGTGTGGGGTGGGACCAATGGCCTACTACATCCCTGTGACCCATATCATTTTAATCCATCACTGCCTCCAGTTAAATTTTTTTGCTATTCTGCATGGAACTGATATAAATCGACTCCTGCTGTCCCTTGTGCTCTTGTTAGGGCCACTGCAATAAGTGAGCCTCCGGTTGCGGTTTACAGGAAGTAAAAATAATGCATATTACTCAAGTTGTATCATTGAACTAGAGAGCTGCTGCGACCATGAATGGAACACTGGGCAAACACAACTGAGCATTCACATCGGAAAACGATAACAGAAACATCTATCGGAAAAAGATAATTGAAGCGTCTATAACAGTGGTCAGGGAACAGGGGTAAAATACCCCAAATGGAGTAAAAATTAAATTCCTGGGGGTAATGCTGCCGATTCACATGCTGTCAGTTGGATTGTAGACCCCTTTAAATGTGAAATTGTTGTTGTACCAGAAGAGCCTCAAGGGTTGGCGGAGGCACTTCTTGAGCTTCGAAGCAATAATGAAGCACGTATTGCATTTGAAAACAAAGCAGATCTGTCATATTTTTGGATGTCACCAGCTGCAAAGGCATCAAAATTGCACATGAGGAGGCAGTCAAAAAGTTGCTGCCTTTTGCAACAACCTACCTTTGCGAACAAGGATTTTCCACTCTAACAAACATAAAAACAAAGCAGAGAAATCGATTGGACGCTGAAGACTGTATCCAAATTGCTCTGACATCAAAATGCCCCAATATTGATGCTCTCGTGTCAAAAATGAAGCAACATTATTTCTCCAAAACCTGAAGTTTTGAAGTTGAAGCTTTCAAAGAAATTTTGAATAGACTCAATAAAATTTTGGATTCCAATAATTAATAATATATGATTTCCTTCCTTTCAAATCAAGGGGGTAACGTCTGTGTATCTAAATATATTTGGGGGTAAAAGGTAAAAAAGTTCCCTGACCCCTGGTCTATAAGTTATAATCAGTCTGTTCAAAATGTGTTGATTATACAAACAGACTAGTTATATTGACATGTATTTTATATGGGATATATATGGGATAATGTACTTTCCTACTGTATATTATATGGATATCAGAAGTTACTAATGAGTTATGTGACCATATAAAAGGCTCATGGGTATCAGGGCTAAAGGATCAGTCTGTACCCCGGCTGGGTTGTGTCTCTGCAGGAGAACTGGTGACTATGTGCAATAAGGTGGGTGGCTTGATTAGGTTCCTTTGCATGGAAGAGAAAGGACTGATACAGATAGTGGTTGCTGTGAGTTCAGGAAAGTAGAGAATATGAATGGTACTGGATATTGTCAAACAGTGAAGAATAGCAAGACAGTGGTCAGATTTAGCAAAGGAGACCAGACTGGAACCGGAATGCTGGACCAGACAGCAGACAGCACTGTCTTAACAGGAATAACTGAGCAGACTACAGACTACTGGGAACCAGATTGTCATCTGATAATCAGCATTGAACTTGCAACAGATTAGGGGTCCCAGAAGTCCTTTTTTACCAACTGCTATCACCTGATTGAAGGCTGCAGTCAGCTGAGCTGAAACAGCGCTCTAACTGGCTGAGAGGGATCAGGTGACTGGATCCAAGATGGCAGCGCCCATATACTGCTTTTGGAGGGATATCTGGAGTAGAGACAGACTGGGCAGCATTCTGCAGAGAGATCTGAGACCAGCAGAGCCCGTGGACTGCAGGGATAGCTTTAAAAGACATGAAAGGTGTATGACATTGGGTAAGCAAGTCACAGAAATCCAACTTTTACAGAAGGAAAGTTATTATATACAATTTCCCCTAATTACACCAGTATTCACTGCTCATGCACATTTGATTTACAGGGGTTTTTACATATTGATATCACCTGTGTATTATATTAGTATTATTATTATTATTATTATTATTAATATTTATTTATAAGGCGCTACAAGGCATCCGCAGCGCCGTACAGAGACAAACAAAATCACAATACAATGGGAGACAGCACAGTACAGTAAACACAGCAACTCAGTACGCTCAATGCACAGCTAGAGAGGGCGGGGAAAGGGGAGGGAGGATCCGAAAACGACGGGGCCCAAGAAGGGGGGCGCGGAAGACAGGGAGACCCCCAGGGGGGAGGAGGGAGCGAAAGTGGACGTGGGGTGGAGGACCTTTGAGGAGGAGGGCTAAGTAGCTGGAGAGCAGAGTTAGAAGTGGTGGAAACAGGAGGAGAGATGGCCCTGCTCAGAGGAGCGTACAATCTAAGGGGAGGGGTGGACAGACAGAGAGACGCAGGGGTGAGAGGGAGAGTAGGGGGACAGACATAAACAGTAGTATAAACAGACTTGAAACTGATGGAGTTTATAGAATAATAGCTAAAGTTGTTATTATTATTATTTTAGGTTTAAGAATAGGAGCCAACTTTTAAAAATGATTGGGGGTGCTCTCTTTACCCTTACCCCCATGTAACTGTTAGTGGCAGCACAAATACTGGGGTTGCTCATGCACCCACCTAGCTGGCTCCTATAGCTTTAAATATTAATATTTTCACAGGCAATATAATTATTAGGAATGTAAGACAATGAACAAAAGATGCATAAACTACATGCTGAAAGCAAGAATAAAACAGCAAAAATGTCCATCTTATTATTTTTCTTTAGTTATTAAATGCTTTCTTATAAAAGTCATTTAAACAATACAGGAGACTGAGACAATAAGAGTGAAAAATTGAGCCTGCATTATATTAAAGTCAGGTACTGTATTGTAGTTATAAGATTCATAGGTAAAGCAAACTTCACACAGAAGGTGGCATGGATTGTCAGTTTGCATCCAGAACATGTTGTCATGACAACAGAAGTTCTAAAGCTTAAAAAGAGAAATTTATTCAGTCTATTCAGCAATATAACATAATAGCACGAATAATAATCTGTTCATATAAACATCCACTGTACAATAGGTCATGGCAATGTGTTGACGTACACAGTCTCAAATACCGCAGCAATACAAAATGGCGATACAAATTCCGCACCGATGAGCCCTGGCAAAATCCCCCTCATAAACTAAAAACTCCTTCACTAACAGCCTAACGCAATAGCAATGGGACCCGGCGATGGATCAACAACGTCTTCTCCAACACTATGAACAGCTACGGTCTCCATTAAAGAGGTAACCTAACGCCATCCTCAGATGGCATTAGTTTTTTAAGACTGGCAGAGAAAAGCGAAGCTTGTTAAGTTGGGTTACATCGCGTTCCCCATAGAAGTCTATGTGGTCAATTTGCTGCAGACCATGTAGAAGTCTATGGGGACGGCAGTGACCAGCGTAAAGTTAAGGCAGGAGAAATTCACCCCTTAAAAAATTTAAAGAAAAGGTGCAATGGCTGTTCTCTGTTTTCTCCAGATTTTTGGCACATGGCAGATAATAAATTTACCCCAATTCTTTTTGTCTCAAGGGTAGATTTATCAAACCTTCTTAAAACGAAAAGTGGTGATGTTGCCTCTAGCAACCAATCATTTTCTAGAATGTACTAGATAAATGATAGCTAGAATCTGAATGCTCTGGGCAATACCTAAATGTTTTGCTTTTTGGAAAGTTTGATAAATAATATCCCTTTGAGGTAATTTTTGCCGCTGTAATCCACCTAAACATGAAAGTGTCATCATATGAATTTCTTTTAACCCTTCATATGTATAATCTGTGACTTCTAATGAACAATTAAAACATGCCAAGCATTGAGTGACTCTTGTAACTTTATGGCAATCAGTGTAGTTCTCGGAATCTTTAATATGAAAAAAAGAGAGTTCCCTGTTCCAACTGATTCAGATTGCCATAGCAACCTTGCATTTATTTTTTTAATAGAAATTCAGTTTTCTTGTGAAAACAAAATAGTTTTTTTAAAAAATGTATTGACTTTTACAGGCTTTCTACTTGAAAGCTTATTCTAATAATTGTTTAGTTTTGAAATATTCTTTTAAATGGTCACTTTCATTTCAAACCCAATTTGATAAAGTGAAAATGTATTTCCTGTGCTGAAAAATGTTATATCAGGTACACATTTTTGAGGCTGTAATATGTATTATATGTCTATGTGTGTATGTATAGTATATGATGTGATGGACTTACTATGACACCCTGCTCTATCCTGATTTTGGGGTCTTGCTGGTTTTCAGCTATTAGTCATCTCTGGCATCACCTACTGGTGCCGCTTGGCAAAGACCAGCTGCTAACTCGCTGTACATCAACAGAGGGTCCACAGTTGTAGTACAGTAATCTCTGCCACCACCTAACTCCTTCACTGGCACCTTGAACTGCCCACACTTCTTGGGCAATATGTAGATGCTGCAGCATCTATTTGCTAGTTAATCTAGCTGAATCCTTCCTGACCTATCACTGTGGATCAGAATCGTTGAGTAGCTGGCAGAGTGCTGACTCCGGAATGTAGGACAACCAGGGGGTGTACAGATGGATCGACTAAATTTTTAGTTTTAATCAATTAGTCACAGAAACTTAACAGTGCATGTACAAGTGCTGTCACAGGAACAAGCATGATCTAATTGTACTACACAGTTACGGATGTGGGTAGACCCCGAGGTGGAACTAGCAAGCTGTGGACCCCGGTGCAGGGAGGCGGGGAGGAGGGAAGCAGAAGTCCCCCGACCTCTGCATCTGCCATGCAGTGGGACCCATTTTCTTCATGCTGCTGCACCAATGGTAGTTACACCACTGGGTAGACCAGTCCGTAGCCCCACTAACAAACCAGGTTAACTCCCTTACCTGTCCATGAGGGTCAGCCTGGACATTTTACATTAACTACAGTGGAGAGGATTAAGTCCGCACTCCCTGCCACTAATCTGCAGCCAGAATCTTAGTGACTCAGCCCCTCTCTGCATTGTTACCACTTTGCCCCCCTGGGTAGGTAATCTAATCTTAAAATCTCCCACCCAAACCTCCAGAACTAGTGCTATCTCCAACTCGAATTTGGTGCTCAATCCTGGAACACATTTGAACCCTTGCATAACATGTGGCATTGTTGCTCTGTGGTCCTCAGCTTCAGGTCTGGGAAGCACAACACCCTGAGACCAACAGTTGTGTCCAGATACCAGTAGATCACCAAATAATTGTATATACCCACGAAATAATGAAATAGTCTCCGACATCATGTGAGTCTGAGTGAAGAGGGATCTAGTAACATGTAGCTACATTGTATAACTAGACTAGGATAATTAGGCACATGACATCAAAAAAGAGCTTTCCTGTTGTGGTTTTGAACTTCTACATGGTGAAAAAGAGTCAGCTGTTAGTGATGGTGTCAGTAATAGTCTAAATTTGAATATCTTACCATTTGAGACAGAGTGGCTACAGCAAATTTAGTAGAAGGAGCCCAGCAGGAGAAAGCATGGAGAGACTTCAGATAAGTATCACTGGTTATTTCACTACTTTCATGAGTTACGGACTAAGATTTTTCCAGTAGAGAAAAGATTATAGGGATAGAGAGATTCGGTGGTAGCATATCGACGTGGAGAGACCTTACATTGCCCCATTCACAGCACCGATGACCGCGTTGCGGTTATCGGTGACGTCATCGGCTGCCGCAGGCTTCTTCAGGGATCGCGATCACTTTCAGTCGCAATACACAGAAGTCGTCCTGCACGCTGGTCAGGGAAGGAGCCCTTCGGTCTCTCCACGTCAGGGTAAGTAGTGTCGGAATAATGAGTATCATTATTCCGTACCCAACCCGAGAGATTATCTCAGAAGAACCTGTGTTGCTATGTGTCAATGTATTTATTATGGACCGAGATATTGGCAATAGGGTGAAGAGTTAAGGATAGAGGGGAATAGCCCTGAAGATAAATGCATTTGTTGCTTTATATTTCAAATTCAAGTACAACTTACTTGTGTCAAACACAACCTAGCAGTGGACAGAGATACTGCTGACAGCCACCTTGTTAGAGACAATGGTGAACAGATAATTGCATACAGTTTATGAACATTTAATAAGTCAATTTGTGTGTTGAAGAAAGAATATATTTAAGCCTCTTTGACATCTACTTGGAAAGGACAAGATGCAAAAGCCCACGGAGCTCCAACACAAGAAAATTAATTGTGTTTAGTTGCTGTTTGGGTGTGTTGTGAGTTGTAGGTGAGGTGCATATATTCAGCACTGTTTAATGTGAGAAGTTGGAGATTTAACATTAAGTAGACTGTTGCTCTCAGGTTAGACTGTGTTTTGCACTTAATTACAATTCAGCAGTGTGTTAGTCCATGTGTGTGCACACAACTACTTAGGTAAATTATATTCTGGTGTATTGTTTTGCATTGTTTGGTTAGATTGATCGACTTCTTGTTTTTGTACATATGTATATATATATATATATATATATATATATATATATATATATATATCTACTATATAAATGCCTAGTGGCGTGTGTGGGAAAGAAAAAAACCAAGCTGCAGCGCCACCTGCTGGGCAGAGTTATACACTGACCTATATATTTCTTGAAGGAGAAGTGACAGTTGGGAGTTGTTGGTGGTTGCCGGGGGTGACAGTGGGGAGTTTTTAACACCTTAAGTAGTTTTATGAAGGATGTGGCGATGAAGATGAAGGATGAGGTGATGGAGAAAAATGATGAGGTGGTGACATGTGGACAAAACCACGTTAAAAAAGGGCACTTGCGTCGGGAAGTAAGGCTCTTCCCCTGAGGAGGCCTGGGCTAGGCCCAAATGCATGACAAGAACCTTTTTAACACCTTAAGTAGCTTGATTTGACTAGAATGCATGAGTATCATGCACGGGTTAACTTGTCTAATATATAAATGCTTAGTGGCGTCTGTCTGTCTGTGTGTGTGTGGAAAAAAAACCAAGTTGCAGCGCCACCTGCTGGGCGGAGTTATACACTGACCTACTAAATTCTTAGTGTGTGTGGGAAAAAAAATTCAAAAAGGGCTCAAATTTGGTAGGGCTCAAACTCATTTTCGTGAGGTCATTTTACCTCATGAACACACATGTGTAGAGGCGTGCGTTAGTGTGTGTGTGGAAAAAACTATTTTCTCAGAAAGGGCTCATCCAATTGACCTGAAATTTGGTATACTGACATTATTTGACAAAAAAATTAGAATAGTCAAGTCAGTTAACTTCCATCATCCCCCCTTCCCCCCGTGAGAGGGGTAGTAAAGGCTAAATTTACGAGTTGAGGGGTCAAACTCATTTTCGTGAGGTAATTTTACCTCATGAACACATATTAAAAAGGGCGCTTGCGTCGGGAAGTAACGCTCTTCCCCTGAGGAGGCCTGGGCTAGGTCCAAATGCATGACAAGAACATTTTTAAGACCTTAAGTAGCTTGATTTGACTAGAATGCATGAGTATCATGCACGGGTTAACTTGTATATATATATATATATATATATATATATATATGTAGTAGCCGTCCATTTTGCGGTGTTCAATAAATGCACTGGGGTGGTTTTTTGCACCATTTTTGTGACTCTGTGCATATGTTAGTGGCAGGCACAGGGCTTCCCTGAATCTCCCTATGGAATTTGTGGTCCCGGACCTTCCCTAATAACTCAAGGATCAGGAAAAGGCACTGTCATCTAAAGAGGAAGTATGAAGAGTCTGCTATACTTGTACATATACAACATTACCATGGTGCGGGAAAGGGGATGGTAAACACAATATCATGGGGATCTCCTACAATAGGGTGGTATAACAGAACGACAGGGTTAAGGACAAAATGTGTTTGACTTCATTTTCATGCTGGGACAACGTACAACATATTTTGCTATATCTCAGTTAAATTCAGTTTAGGATGCCCTGGAGAATCAATTAGACATGCTAATAGCAAGTTTTTATTTTCAGCAGGCACATCCAAATATACTCTATCTGGAGAGCAATAAATTGTACATCCAACATACAAAGTTTCTCTCTAACAAATTCACGGTTGATAAAGGGCTCAAAAGAAAAGCATTCTGCACAGTGAGTGGACCTATTAAAACTGGCATAGGTTGTACAAATTAGGTAAAATTTAGTTTGAAATGCATACTGCATTCACCAGTTTAGTAGACTGTGCAACATCAGGAAAACTCTGAGATCTCAGTATGGATTGTGAATTAAAATTAGAGTTAAAATTAGAAACTCAATCCAAATAATATTTACTATATCTTATACAGAGGCAGTGGCTGGCTGGGTCGGGGGGCAAGGGAGTATCTTCCCTCAAATAGGAACACTTTAAACTTAATTAAGTAAAACTACAGTACCTGCAGCTTCTTGGTTCATTGCCGCTCCAAATAGCCAATAAGATGCATGTCATTTGTGTTTTATTATAAACCCAATCATGGTGGGGGAGCATCCTCTGAATGTATCCCAGCCACCAGGTGAAGTGCAGCTATGGACTGTGTGGCCACACAGTTAGAGGGTATGATGGCTTCTGTCATTCCCAGTAGATATCTCCCAGAAATCTATATTGGTGGAGTGCTGGCCATTTACTAAGGAGAGCATCCTGAGGTCCCCACACACTGATTATTGAATGGATACAATTATTCACTAATTAGAGTGCTGGGAGCTGTCTACTGAGTATGACAGCTCCCCAGCACAGACAATCTTCTTCTCCAGCATGCCAACTGGGTCACTGCTAGAGATCTTGGTTATGTCTAGTAAAGCCACAATGTTTTTATTAGATTGGTATTGAATAATAGTCACTATTGTGCAAAGGTTATTAGAATGCTCTGTGTTTTGTATATTGGTCACTAGAATTGTATTGCATTGAGGTCAATAAAATAGTATCCACATTTATTAGTAGTAAAATGGAATCGGTAGGTTATATTATAGTGATTATAGCTAGGATTATAGCAATTTGACATTGATTTTCATACATTTCAATGCTATAGAAATCCACATCCACAGTAGACAAAACACGCCTATGTTCTTGCTCACACCCATTTTTCCATTGTGGAGCGCTCATGGCATTGTCACTGTCTGGGTAAGGTTGTGGGACAGAAAGGTTTTTAGAAAAGGATTAACAGTAAAGCCAGGGTGGTTTGGGCAAAATGTTTTACTTTGACTCTCCTGTCCACAGTAGTAACAGGCCAATCTGATTTTTGATGGTCTTTTGAAATTATCTCTACTTCCTCTTTTACCTCTTACTCATCCTTTGTATGATATTCTATCCCTCCCACCTGTAGTCAAAGTTTTAATTTGCAAAGCCATCAATTTAGTTTTAATATTTGGTTTCTTCCTTAAACAGTGATTAGCTGTGATGATAAATTCAGCTAGTAGCTTATTTGTGCATATCTGTCTCTGTACACTGGGCAATAGATCTTGAATAAATGCAGCTGTAACTGCCTGTAGTGCAACATTTGCATTCATCTTTAATCTAAGCATGGCACTCCTTAGTAAACGTATACAACTCTTATTTATGATCATACTCCTATGACCATACTGTATGTGTATAATATTATATGGTGTTCTAGAGGCAGAAACTGCTTTTTTGTTCTTTTTAAATGCGCCAATTTGTTTAACCTAATAAACAGGGCTTTCACACCTCACTGATACACATATAATTCTTTAGCATTGAGAGGAAACACATTTATCCATGACTTTGGTCTTCTCTCTAAGATGTTGTTACCCTACATATGTACAGATGAGAGTTACAACAAATGCAGAGTCACAGGTTCCCTGGATGTTACTTCCCTCCTTTCGATCAAACATTTCCACTGGGGGTACAAGAAATTAATAAAACACTGACATCATGGTCTAAAGAAAGAACCAACTGAATTCACATCAAGGCCTTTCACTCTACCCCTTGCGTTCAGCTACAAAAAACTTTTGAAGGTATTGGTGCAATTGTAAAGTTTCTAGTCTTCTAATCACATTTAGTTGACTTATATATTCAATGCACATTGAAAACCATTAATTAAAGTTACACATGTACACATTCACTGACACCATCTTTACTATTTATGATGTGTGTACACAATAACTTGTAAGTAGTACGATGATTTCTTAAACACATCAATATATAACCTGCATGCATGACAACTACTACCAAAGGTGTATCTGACAATTCAGAACAACAAAAGATCAGAGGGGGTAAGGTCTGGCAGAAGACATTGGGATGCAGCTCAAGACTGTTTTCTTGTTCTTCCACAATTTTGATTGGTCTTCTCACACCAAAAAATATTAGTCACATCAAGTAATTGCTAGGAGGGAATTCAAACTTAATTTACCAGTATTGAGAAATCACGGCTCAATCCACCTATATCCTATACTTTATTTAGGCATAATTATAGGAATTAAAGACACAAAGCATAGTTACAAGATAATGAAATGGACAAAGGACAATGTATTATTGTGGCTATATAGTTACAAAAAGAAAATCATGTGTTGAGCTACAAAGACAGTTAAAAATAATAATTTATTTCCTGATAACAAACTTCTTACCACAAATGAAGCATCATAACCATCACCAGTTATGTATATAGCGCCACTCATTCCACAGCGCTGTACAGAGAACTCATTCACATCAGTCCTTGCCTCATTGGAGCTTACAATCTAAATCCCCTAACATACACACACACACACAGACACACACACAGACCGAGAGAGACTACGGGCAATTTAATATGCAGCCAATTAACCTTCTAGTATGTTTTTTGGAGTGTGGGAGGAAACCGGAGCACCAGGAGGAAACCCACGCAAACACGGGGAGAACATACAAACTCCACACAGATAAGGCCATGGTCAGGAATCAAACTCATGACTCCAGTGCTGTGAGGCATAAGTGCTAACGACTAAGCCACCCTGCTGCCTTAGTGGTTAAAGTAGAATAGGATAAAATAATAAAGTCTACCACAAAAACAATATAAATTGATTAAATATATGGTCAGTACAATTCTAAAAAATTACACTCTGCACCCTTCTCACCTATCACATATCCCTTAAAGATAAATATTTTACTTTATTTATCTTTATGGTGATATGGTCTGGAGTGGGCCAGGTCACAACTTTGCTAAAATGCATTGTCTTCAGCTGGGTACACACTACAGGTTTTTTTACACGATTATCGTGCCAATCACAAGATAAACGACTGTTAGGTCTGATATTGCATTAGTGTGTACTCTCCCACGTTCAGGTTTTATCGCATCAAAGCATATCGTATCGTTTCAGTTGATTTTATAAAAATCTCTATAAATGATGAAATTATGTCGGGCAAATTCTGAAGTGTGCATGCACTCACCACCAGCAGAATAGGCAGATCTACATAGAGTTTACAGAGTCATGATCTTTTCAGCTGATGGTTATGACAGATGAAGAGCACAGATCTGAAGGTTAGTCTTGTAAAATGTGAATAGTGTGTAGACATGAATCATCATTCTGATCGGGACTTTCAGTAGTTGGTAAAATCATTAAAGATATCGCATCTGGAGACATTTTCTGTAGTGTGTACCCAGCTTTACTTTATCAAACTAGGAATTAATTTAGGGTCACTGAAATTATCATATTTTGGTCAATGGTTTTTGCACCTATGTTCTATAAATATAAGATTTCAGCTCATTTGTGTCCTAAGTGATACAGAACCCAAGGTACCATAAATCTAGTAGATTAGTAGATCCTCTTTCACCAACCTGGATTAGCGCCAGCAGTAATAGAGGTGCCGAGTCTAATGACCCAGTGGTTTTCACCAGGGACCCCTGCATGCGGGTTTGGGTTTTATTACGGGTGAAATCACAGATTACATCCCTCTGCTAGGCCTCCAGGTGTGATAAATGGTATCAGTCAGAAAGAAGGGACAACAAAGGTCAACAAAGCTTGGACTGGTACATGAACTGACTGCAGAGGGCCAATCGAGAGTGTCGGAACACGCCAGGTCAACAATAATCCAGAACATATAAAGTACCAAATGACAGGCAAAGGAGAGGTCAGGAATGGTCCAGGTCAGAAATCGCAGGAATAGCCACAAGTAATTATGTAATAGTGGAGTACTGGTAGGAGCCTACACTCCAGGGAGTCAGGACCTACATTGGAAGAGACAGAAGTCTGGGTATAGTAAATGACAGCCCATCTGGGACTGGCACCTGTCAACATGACTTTCCTTATGGATACCCAAATTGAGTTTGACTCCATTTCATTTGGTGGATGAGTTTGAGTCTATTCTCATTGGAAAGGAAAGACTTCCGGAAACAGTTTTTCTTGTGAGTCTGAGAACTGGATTTTTCTAAATTGATGAACCACCCAAAAGAACAAAGAATGGATCTGACCATTTACAGCTTTCATAGTAAAAATATTTATGGTTATGCTACAATGAATAGCGTACTACTAAGATTGTCCTCTCTATGAGAAGTATCTTGAACTCTGACATAACTTTCATAAAATTTCTGATGATCCTCTTTAGTTTCCCCAATGCCATTCCTTACCTCTCAAATTTCCATGCCAATCTTCTTCCCAATCCTCGTCCCCCTCCTACCGTATGTATGTACCTTATCTATAAATACAGAGCATATTCACTAAACTGACAAATAGTTGCTATTCACCTATAAGTTTATTGTATTCCTTATAAATGATTGCAGTCACTATAATATTGTATCACAAGCAGCAAGGTGCCACAGTAGTTATCATTGCTGCCTCACAGTGCTGGGTCATGAGTTTGACCACAGAGCATGCACAGTTGTTGTTCATTGTTCAAAGTGCAGGGCCATATATTGGAAAGTAAAATGATCTGTATTAATCTGAGTACCAGTTTTAAAAATCTTATGGGTGTCTTAATGAATATTTACTCAAAGAAGGAGACACCTATATATATAATAACATATTAGCAGACATTTTAAACATCTCTTACATGCTATAATCTGACAATCAAGCAAGAAGGACCTCAGGTTGCCGCATGCTGTTCTAAGTCCGCTTGTTAACTACTACTGCCCTAAAATAATCCCTGGTTTGCATGAATAAAATAGCAAATCTGTGTAACATAAAACTATATAATATATAAGATATTCATTAAGTCATCTTATACATAGAAGCTGCATGTGGTGTCACGACCTGCATCCTGCAGCTCCTGTCTACAGGTACTTTGTTGGACATTTGTATATATTTGTATCCTGCCTGTAGTACCACTGTCCACCAAAGGGGCCACTGTGGTACTTAGACTTCTCTTTCCTGCCTCGTTATTGCTGGAAGCTTAAACACCTGCTTCTGGCCTATATAAGCCTGCCTGTCCTAAGCAACCTTTACCAGATCATCTGTTGCAATTACCTGTGTTGCTGTGCCTGTTCCCTGGCTCCTGTTTGCTGCCTGTTCTCTGAGTTCCAGCACATCTATCTGCAGATCATCTCAGGCACTGTGTCTACTCCAGTATCCTGTTGTAACGCTCTGCAGATTATTGCTACTTGCTCTCTGAGTTCCAGCACATCTATCCGCAGATCATATCAGGCACTGTGTCTACTCCAGTATCCTGTGGTAACGCTCTGCAGATTATTGCTACTTGTTCGCTGAGTCTCTAGCACATCTATACGCAGATCATCTCAGCCGCTGTGTCTACTCCAGTATCCTGTGGTAACGCTCTGCAGATTAATGTGCTACCTGTTATTTTCAGTGCCTTGCTCCGCAGACCGTCACACTTTGTGTGCCATCTCCACTACTTTGTGGTAAAGTCCTGCGGACCACCGCATTCTGCATCTGTTATCCACTGTGTCCTTTAGCTATCTGAAACCTGTGTAGCCGGTGATAATAAAAAACACTTCAATTCACTACGCTCTCTTTGTGGTTTTTATTGGGAATCCTGACAGGCAGGGTACTACTTATTGTGAGTCCTAAAAGGCATGTGGAAATCTGCAAATGGAGGCAGTAGCTCTCCATATTACATTACAGTGAGTAGAACACTTGAAGGTGGAAACAGGGCAGGGTACTGGAACAGGTGTGCAGGGTGCCTGAAGAAGTGCAACATATCTGTAGGAGACAAAGCCAGGTTATGAGATTTGGAGAAATTAATATAATTTTGGAGATTTGAGCAAAGGGTGTATCCTCCTTGGACAATTTATTTGGAATCTTCAGTTTCCAAGGAACACCTTTTCTTATTTACCATTGCCAGTGATGGTGACTTTTTATTGTAAAAAATCGTGTTTGTTTCATGAGAGTTCTTCATTAACAAAGGACGGTTAGTTCATAGTCAGCATACAGAATACGGTAAATCTGAATAAACTGATAAAGTATAACCCATGTATCAGGCCAATTCATAAATGTTAATACTTGTTCTATTCAAACCCAAGCAAAATAAAATCTTTCACAAAATACTGCTTGTAAACAGTGATTCTGGATATGCATGTAATTACATTTTGGCGTTTATAGAATTTTATGTCCTGTCAATGAAACAAGATATACTATATTGTTACAAATTGAAAAGGTTTCTGTATGATTCTCTTGGAAAAATGTCCCATATCTTCTAAAACGGTTAATCCTAAACTTAGAACCGAAAACAACTCATTTGTTGTGAAACTCATGAATTCTAATAAGTAATTTTGTTATAATGCTAATAATCAATTGGTCTGAAATCTTAGAGCACAGGACAAAATAGACAGTTTAAAGGTCAAAGCTATTCTGTTCCAAGGTTCCTGGAGTGTTATGCATTCTACAGAGCACATTACTGTAAATTGATTAATCTGATTATTTATCGCCTAGCATAATTTTAGTTCATTTAATGCATGTCTGCTCTAAGTGATGTGAAAATAAATGTTAGACTTGCAAAGAATGATTATGTTTCCAGATTTAATTACCTAATTTACACTGGATATTAACACATTATCATTATTCACAATCACCCTCTAGAAACCATATTGTATGTATTAAACACATTACAATAAATATAGTTTATTAATACAACACTACCATTAATACTAAAGTTAATACTACAATATATATATATTGTTTTCCAATGTCATTTTGAGCAATTTAATAGGTGCAGCACAATAAACAATATCAGGTTAAAGTACTTTCTTTTAGCATTCATGTGCCACTGTTTCACCAATGCCTATAGAGGTGTAAAACTATCTGAAATATGTTTTTACAGGACAGTCACCTTGGTCAAGTGAAGTTTGGTTTTGCTTCTAGCCCTGTCAAGGGACCTCCTCTTGGGAACAGCAAATCTGCACTCCAGTGATTAAACAGTTTATGAGTCGGAAGCATTTACATTTTTCTCTTTATAACCTTCCCCTGCATGCTTATGTTCAACTTATCAGCCAGCTAATTAGTGGGTTCCATGGTGGTCGAGAGTAGGTACAACATGCTGAGACATTAAAAGGGACAAAGTATTGATCAAGTTCTGGATTCAGTGGGTGCATCAGGCATACAAATGCTTATTTTCAAGCTTGCAGAAGTTGAGAAACACATGGAAAAAGACATAACTCCATATGTAACGAGGAGCTGGCCGTCAATTTTTATCCCAGAGTAATAGTCCAACCAAGCAGCACAATGTGTGCCACTGCCAGGGGGAAACTTCCAAGCTACAGAGGAGCATGTGCCTATTTGTAGTGGATGAGAATCTAGGAGGACCGAAGAGTGCTAGGAAGCCTAGAGGAAAGGGATAAAAAAAAATAGGTAGAAAGTGGAGTTTTAGAGAGGTGAGAGAGAGAGATATCAGTGAATGACCCAGGAACATAACAGAGAAAGAAAGTATGGTTTAGGATGGATTAAAGATGGTGCTAGGGCTGCTAGCAAACAGATGATTACAGTGAAGTTTCTTGAAACTGGCACAATTGGTCACTTGACTAATGTTGTGCGATAAGGATTTTCAATATTTTGGAGTCACGTATGAGATACAGTATATGTGTACCCATGTTAGGTCTGCATATAGGGATGTGATGAGATTGCAAGGCATGTATATCATAGACCACAGGGGAAAGATGATGAATGCTGTAGGAAGGCAAGTTATGGGGCAGTGGGCTGATTTGGTGATGCAGTGAATTAAAATACCAAGCATAGAGTGGGCAATGGTGTTTGTAACGTGTAGATGCAGAAGCATAGCAGTATGTATTATTATAGGTGGTACCCCATACGTGGAGAGAGGACCTGAGGCTAGGGCTGGGTGCAGGAAACTTTTTGCCATGTCTACTCTAGCTAAGGGGGTACGGGTATATATAGTTCAGCAGGCATTAATAGATGTACAGACAGTATTTATTTTCAAGTTAAAATCTAAAGACCCAGATACATAAAAGATCTGACATTGGCCAGCAGGGAGACATCAATCCACAATTTGCTAGGGCCCAGTGCTTCAGTGAGTTTTGCTAATTTTGAGAACAATTTTTTTTAACAGTTAGCCAAGACTATAATTAGAGCTAGAATATAAGTAAAATGTACAAAGCAAGAGGGTGGTTAATGTCAGTGACATTTCTAGCACTGTGGTAAGTAACTAATTTAACAGTGTATAACAGACACAAGCAGTTTGGTGCAAGGAGCAGTAAGTCCTTAAAGTTCAGAGAAGCCAGAACCTTGGCACTGTGGCAGGTATATAGGAGAAATCAGATATACCAAGATTAAAACAACAGCCTGTTTCCTATTTGGTAGATAGCTTGTGAACAATGCTACTACTATTACTTTATGTGGAAAGTGGATAAATAACTGGTCAGATATGAGAATTGGTGATTGAAAAAGTTTACTAATATTGCCAATGTGACTGCATTATTCTAATATATACCATTTAATACCATATAACTTGTATGGGCTTATTGCAGCACCAAAATTAATACATAGCATGCATGCTATGGTAAAAATTATATACAGTGAAAAGTTAAACATGGAGGAGCTGATACTGAGTTGGACTTATGACAGTTTGCGTAATGTAAAATTTGCAAATTTGTACTGCATAACGTTTTTTTCTACTTTTAGGAGACAGTGCCTACCCTTTCCAACCATGGCTCCTCACTCATATTTTAAATCCAGCTGCAGACCAACAAGTCACATAAATTTCTGCACGTGTGTCTATCAGATCAGTCACTGAACCAACATTTGTCCTTCACAAAGCCCATTTCTGTGGCCTTGATCAGTCTGGAAGAGCCTTATGTATGACCAGACGTTGTACATGACATTATTGGTCTGTGTGCCACATTTCATAACATCACCATTAAGATAGGAGTGCCTTTTGAGGAGGCGATGGGGATTGTTGTAGAGGAACCAGAAAGATCATGATCTGGATCCTTTTCCCATGGAAAAAAATAATAGGTTTCAGGATTATTTTATTCAATGATACTTCAGTTGTAAGTGCAAACTAAAAGTACATATTCTGAAAAACAAACACTGCATATTTTCCCTTTTTCTATTTATAGCTTAAAAATCTATTAATTGATTACCTAAACCATGCTAATTGATGAAAATATTACTAAATTATGTATGATGGCACCATACAATACATGCTGCATGAAAATTTTGCAATGATGAAACATTTTGCCACTTTAATTTGTTGATGGACTCAACACAGATTTCACCATGCAGCATATATTTTTAAAAGTCAAACAAAGGAATTGCCCATCTTTACTAAGAACCACATTTACACTGCTTTAATATATTCCATGTAGGATTCACTGGAAAAAGGCCAGCAGGAGGAGTCATAGAATAACTAAGTTATGGCCTGTTGTGTTGCTCCATTTTGGAGCAGAGCTATGCTACATGTAATAACTTCAATGTAGGTGGGATAAGGTTTTCTAATAATATAGCTCCTTTTAATCTCGATAGAAGTGAATAATTATGCAAAATTTGACTTTACTTATATGGATAATTGTTTATTACAATTGATAGAATTAAAGTGCAAATCTATGAAAATATACCAATCAATCAAAATTGTTTATGTTGTCTAACCAATACTAGACAGACAGATACTAACTGGTGATGATGATGACAGTATAGTGACAAAATGAAATAATCCTCCTTTTATTTTGTATAGAAGTAACCAATGGTTAAACATTCTGCCTGTGATACAATGTAATAAGAGACATGATGAATACTCTGATGTGAATTCCAATGACACCTTAGACAGGTCTTTGTGACTCTCAAAGACCAAGCTATTTAATCCTCAGCTTGATGGAACAAACAATTGGTTCCTGATTTCCCCCACATAGTGCTGTGTATAATTGATTTGACTTAATAGATAAAAAGATAAGATAAAACTCACATTAGTCTAAGTTCTCGGGAGAAGATGTTAACATTCTATTGACATAAAAATGCCAAGATAATATGAATTATGTTATTCTGTTGCTGTTTTGTTAATTATCATGCAGGGTGAAAAGCATTCATGTGCATCTATCGACATGACTCATGCAAGAAGCCTGAAGCATAGATTGTAAAGCATCATTTATATATATCATATGTATACCATTATTATTATTATTATTAATTTTTATTTATAGGGCGCCACAAAGTATCTGTAGCGCCGTACAAGGACAAACAATGGCACAGTACAAGGTGAAACAGCACAGTACAAGTAACAGTAAGCACTATAACTCTGGGGGCTCAGGCACAGCATGAAAGAGAGGGAGGGAGGGGAAAAGTGAGTATAGGCAGGTAACTATGGCCCAAGAGGGTGGGCACGGATGACAGGTTGAGAGTCACTGAGGGGAGCGGAGAGAAGCGAGGGGAGACAGAGGGCAGAGGGACTGAGAGGAGGTGAGCTGAGTAGCTGGAGAGCGCAGTTAAAAGTGATGGAAACAGAAGGTAGGAGAGCCCTGCTCAAAGGAGCGAACAATCTAAAGGGAGGGGAAGACAGACAGAGAGACATGAGAAACGGAGACGGAGTCGAGGAAGGGGGAGAAGGAAAGAAGGGATGAGAAAGAGAGGTAGCCGACCGGTGGGAGTTTAGGCATGAGACTGGAAGGCTAGTATACCATGCATACTCAAATTATTTTTCAGCTCATATTTATTGAAACATTCAACAAGGGAGTGACAACGAACCCAGAGATCACAAGATCAACTGCAAGACAGTAACCTTTACTCAGTGTGTTAGCCACATCATTAATGGCATAAAGAAAGCCTTTGCATTATCTAAATTTATCTTGATACCAAGCCCTGACTGAAACATGCTGTGGCATTTATCAGGCTGGCTGATGTTTACAAGAGGTTGGGAACTCATAATTATATCTGTCGTTCTGCTTTACACAGGCATTGCATTGGCCTGACAGTTCTAAAAGCATTTTGATATTAATCAAGGTATAGAAAAATGCATCAACTTAGTTCTTGCTTGGCGAAGTGCATTGAAAAATAACACCATAGAATCAGTCAATTTGTGCACTTCTTTACCTTATTTTACCTTTGTGTGCAGCTTTGTTTTTTAAAAATAGCATTTTGAGAGAAAAACCTGTTACCAAAACACAACAGGGGCAGCCATTTTGTACCGCACACTTCATTGATGTCATTAGTTCCTAGAGAATTGATAGGCTGAATATTGTTTCAGCCCACGAAATGGCTGCTCCCACTTTGTACGCAAAAAGTACACTGGAACATGGTCAGGACTGATCACTTTAATAAAATATTATACAATCTGAATAAAAGTGACACATTTTATGAAACACAAAAAAATGCAGACCTACATAGTTTCGTCATTTGCACAAATGCACTTAGTTGTGCAAATTGAAATTTTAGAACCACTTCTTTCATTAATGTAAAATACATTAATTTTCTAATAACATACTCCTTGGTTTAACTTCATTTCTGTCTTTAATTAATCAAGACAGTAAAGGGACATAGGGATTGTCACATTTTTTGTCACTTTTGTGTGTTTGAAAGTTTCTAATACAGTGTTGCCTAGAAATGAGCATATCAGCAAAGGTGCATTGATAAGGTCCAAATTATCCCATTGAAAGCATTGGGTCAGACCTAATCTCCGCCATATCAGAGGTGGTGGAAAAATTAAATCCTTTTGGGGGGAGAAAAAGACTGTGTGTTCCCCCACAAAGAAAAGAATACCCCCAGAAATGTGGCTTTTTTACTACTTGATCTCATTAAACAGTCAACCCATCTTATACCACAAATGCATTCACTTACCTGTACATACAGAGCTCCAAAAGAACAGACGTGCTGTCACAAAACAGCATTTTCACTGCACTTTATGTTTGTAAATAAACATTAATGAATGCAGCACAGTAATAATGGGTAGGTGAAATAATAAGAGGTCAACATTCATGCATGAATGTATTTGCGGCTGTAAATAGGACCTGTATTAAACTATGTTATTGTGTTTAGTTTTGAATTTACATTTCCTTATTTCCCAGTGCAAGATGATAGCTTGTCTCATATACCTGATACACCTCAGGGGCGGATCTAGAAAAATGCTGTACCCGGGGCGAGATAGGGGGGGGGGAAAGGAATTTAGGCCCCGCCCCTTTCTAACATCTTAGGCTGCTGACGGCTGCACACTATGTGCAGGTCCGTCCAGCCGTGACAGGCAGGGACAGTGTGCTGCCCGGCTGCTCTGATTGTGTTTTAAACACAGCCAGAGCAGCCGGGCAGCACACTGTCCCTGCCTGTCACGGCTGGACGGACCTGCACATACTGTGCAGCCGTCGGCAGCAAGTGTCTGCTAGGGGGGGCGCTGGATCCGCCACTGATACACCTGAGGGTATATTTACTAAACTGCGGGTTTGAAAAAGTGTAGATGTTGCCTATAGCAACCAATCAGATTCTAGCTGTCATTTTGTAGAATGTACTAAATAAAAAACTGGAATCTGATTGGTTGCTATAGGCAACATCTCCACATTTTCAAACCTGCAGTTTAGTAATTATACCCCCTTGTGTCCATTCCATTAAGGCCAGGGCCATCTTAGCAACATTATGGGCCCCCGGGCAAAGCAGTGCACCGGGGCCCCTACATATATATATATATATATATATATATATATAGATAGATAGATACAGATGTATAGAGAGATATAGATATAGATATATAAAGATAAAGATAGATAGATGTACTTGCTCAGTGACCCTTAAAGGTTTTTTTACAGGTTTATTTTTTTCAGGATTATTTATTCTAATTAAGAGCCCTGCCTATGGGGCCCCCTTGTCCGTGGGGCCCCCGGGCACCTGCCCATCGTGCCCAATGGAAAAGATGGCCCTGATTAAGGCTCAAAACTAGAAATTATTGAGCCAAATACTACAGTTATCTTTATGTCTGATCACCTCCTGAAACTTCTTACAAGTACATTTGTGAATATTATTAGTATTGTCCCTTTTATATAAAACAATTGGCAGTTTAGTCTTAAAAGTCCTTTAAAAAAAATCAGCAATTTTAAAGCTGTTTTAGCATGTAATTGGTAATATGAAACCATTATTTTATGAAAAACAAAATTATCTGAAAAATTAGATGTTTTAAAAGTGGATGTGTTTGGTTAGAACATGCTTTGAACTGATTTGTATAGGAAAATCATCAGGGAAATATCAGGAAGGAAGGGTACAATTGTCCAACACATAAAAAGTAATTTGTTGAAAGATTGCATCATTTGAGCTGCACAGAAAGCAAGCAGATTGTGATAGGCAGAACAAGGGATTTTAATGCTATTTTATTGAAAAAGTTTAGCAGATGGAAGTAAGAGACTGAAAGAAACACAGTTTAATGTCAGCAAAACGACATCATCTAGGGTCTGTTTTACAAACATTTCCTGGGAGACATTGCTGGAATACTAGCACAGAATGTATTTCAGTATCTTGTAATACACTCCTATATAATAATGGTCAGTGTTCTTTGTAGCTCAGCAGGAGTTTAATCCATTTGGTCAGATATAACCATATATACAGAAACACATAGACACATAGGGCTTCATTTAGTGCTGAACGCAATTTTTTCTGGTGGAATGTACATATAAATTATGGGCTCCAAAATTGCATAGCTAACTCACAGGACTGCATTCCCTCAGGGGGTAAAATCAATGTCCCTCTGCTAGTGACAAACAGCCCCCTGCTGATAGCACTGGGACTCATCCCAACCTCCATCATGCCAATTGCTGGCTGAGGGTAATATGTAAAAGTGTTAAAAATAGAATTTAATTATGTAGAAGTATTGGTCATAGCAATAGCATACTTTCACATTACTATGTAGTACTGCAGGCCCCAGCATGCCATGGCTGCCAGGGCATGCTGGCACTTTTAGCATAGGCAAACCGAGGGGGGGGGGGGGTTCCTAGTGCCTGGAAACTCCCCCTTCCAAGCCTGGGGCACTGTATAATTGAGGTGGCTGAACCCTGCCCCCCGCTTCACACGGCTCTGCTCGAAAAGGGAGAGCTGCGTGCACCTAACAATAGTGAATTCAGCATTGTCCATGTATATTATAAGGAAAGGAAGAGTTGGAGAGCAGCCAAGCACTGTCTAATATTATAGCCACGCCCCCATGCATGCTGGTAACGCCCACTGGTGGTGTGGGGTGGAAACCCCCGTCTACAAATCCTGCGTTTGCCCCTGTTTAGAGCTACAAGTCACAAAATTCTCTTGCAAGCATAAGCACCCATGGGCATGCATGCACTTGTAGTTCTACAACCTCTAGCATGTCCAAGCAATTAAGGTCTTGCTGGGACATGTAGTGCCACATACTAAAATTCTATTTTTAACATTCACATATTACCCCAACCTACAAATGTCACCAGGGAGGTTGAGAAGAGTCCAGCAATATCGGCAAGGATTTACACTAGGAGGTTGCATGCCCAGTTAAACAAAACAGAATTTATCGCCCAGGAGTTGGACTTGTGTCTAACTCGAAATCAGGTCCATACGGTCTATAATAATATAATATGTAGAAAAAATATGGTATTCACATCTCATACATAATATGCTGTTTTGGGACATGCAACAGTCACAAATTTTGGAACAGCAGTTAAGCAAACCAGTCAGCTCACGTGTAACCTAGCAGAGATGTAGTCAAAGATAAGCTGGTTCAGCACAGTTGTAACAATAATAGAAATAGCAAAGCATGATCACTGGTATAAACTACAATAATCAGGCAAAGGAAACAGGAAATTACTGGGTTTAAGTAGCCCAGTGTCTGCTCTGATTGGACACTGATTAGGAGCAGGTGAAGTTATTTTAGAAGTTAAACAACGGTTGGAAAAGCTCTCAGGAACTGCAATTTAAAGAATGAAAATTCCGTAGTCGACAAACAAGACGACAGACCAGCAACACATACTAAAAGTTTGCACAAAATTACTGTAAAATAATTTCTTCCAAATTCTTTGCTCTACAGGGTAAGAAGAATAGTTTTTGATCAACATACCTGAAACCTTTACTAAAAATGGCTTTTCAAGAAGGGAATGTATCTTTAATTGAGCACTCTAAGAGTAGTATATACAATGCATCACCCATTAGCAATGGACAAGATGGCATTGGTAAATATACAATAAGTTTATACTTTGGTTAAAGAATTTTAAGTCCCATTTTCAGCTTCTACAAATAATAATGTAATTGCAAGTTAAAAGGACTAAGTTCAGCCAAAAATGCCAGAAATTTTGTTTTTCATCTCCCGAAAGTTTTCTGTTTTGTAAGGTACTTTTGTCCTTCACTCTCCTTTACGCTCACACTTGAGAACTGTCCCATTTCCCTTTCACATTCCTCCTGCCTTAAAAGTAATTTTATCTATTATAAACTCTGACCTGCTTAATTTAGTTTTCTTTGCTTTTTCCACTCTTCCACTGGCTGCAACAGGGGTGGATCTAGGAAATTATTATACCCCGGGCGATGTAGGGGGGGCGATTTAGGCCCCGCCCCCTCTCTGACTTCTAAGGCTGCCGGCGGCTGCACAGTATGTGCAGGTCCGTTCAGCAGTGACAGTGTGCTGTCCCGCTGCTCTGATTGTGTCTAAAACACAATCAGAGCAGCCGGGCAGCACACTGTCACTGCTGAACGGACCTGCACAGTGTGTAGCTGTCGGCAGCAAGCCCCTGCTAGGGGGGATCGCCCCCCCCCCCTGGATCCGCCACTGGGCTGCAAACATAAATGTTGTACTGCAACAAACAGCCATACATATAAACAGTTTGCTAGTATCTATGTCAACAGGATGGCAATAATATATGAGATACTGGAGCAGCTTTTGCCAAGTGTGTTGCCCGCTGTTGTCTATTCATAGAATAAAGGTACAAATTGGCTTTACTTAGACAATATCTTTATTAAAATGTATTTTGACTTCACCCAAGTGTCAAAGCTAAATTGGCATCTCCATACCAGAATATATTGATTACTATGTCTCTCCATAGAGTCTTGTGGCTAAATGGAAGTGCAGAGATTTCTTGGCTGAAGCAGAGTTTGGCATTTTTTTTAAAATAGATCCTATGTCTGTACAGCAGTTTCTTTGAACTTTTATGTTTTAACAGCTCTGATTTGTTTATGTGCAGGACTTGATAAAATAAAAAATCATTTGCAAAGAAAAATGTCATATTTTCATGACATGTTAGAGAATATGTAACACACATAAGTGTTTATAATCCCATTTCATACTATCATCATACCACCATTACAGTATAAAATGTAATAATAATAATAGCATTAACAACAATAATTGTTATCATGAAATTACATGCAGAACCCTTACAAAGAGCACACGATTATCTAATGATAACCTGTTTTATAATCTCTTTCCATGGCTTCAAGATATCTCTAACTCAGCTCCACATCTGTTTAGCTCTATATCCACCCTATCAAATTCTCCTCAACTTTGTAAATGTTTAAATGTTCCTCTCTTCAAACAAGCCTATCTGACTGCTACATAATCTTTACATCTACTCCTCTAAAAGACATTCCCCCCACCTATAGTTGTCCTCATTCCACCTCATTTGGGTAGAGCCACCTTTAATTCCTGTTTTAAGGTCATTATGAACCACAAGAAAGGTGGAAGCACATTGCCTATTTATTTGTGCAAGTGCTTCTATTTATCCATCAGATGGATTTCAAGGTGCACACTCACTTCCTTGGGAACTGTTCCTATAAATGTTAGATGTGCCTAGTTTGACTGGTTCGCAGGTTCACCTGAAAATGCACCACCTTGAAACAGGAAAAATGTAATTTTAAAATCCAGCCTTAAACCAAATTTGGACCACCCATTTGCTAACTTCATCTCTAGAAATGTGCTTTTCTATAAACATGCAACTGAAAGGCGGAAAAGACTTCCCATAGAAAGTACAGGACAACCACCAAACCACTGTTCCCATAAAACTGAGAACACACCCAGATGCACCTTCTTCGTCACTTTTTCACACTTTAACAATCTTATACCACAAAATAAGTTTTATTTGTCCATGCGGTTGCATAAGTAGGATATTAATGCACAAACAACCCAAACTAACCATCTCCTCCCTTTGAAATCATATTAGATTACAATTCACTATCTACCACAACAGATCCAAACAATATACACTTTTTTATTTTACATATTTTCAGAAGTAAGGATTAGTTTTCCTTGTGAAAACACTCAATTCACTGTCGGTATGAAAGCATTGCTTACAATTCATTACATAGTTGTCTCTCAAAAAACTAGAGCGCTACATTCCATAAAATTGTGATATGATCAGCAGAGTATCTGTGATCTGACAGATACATATCCAGCCTTTACCTGCCACTTTGAGTAATGTAGAAAGTAGCAATCAAGAAGGTACTTTTGTTAGGAAAAGTGTTTCATGATTCACTCTAGTCTAGCAACAGATTTGATTAAGAGCCATCAGGATACACGCCTCTTCTTGACACTAAAAATATGCTTTCTTATTACCATGTAGAAATTGAAATATCTTCATGAGTTTCTAATGTAATGATCGACAGGGATAGTATATGTCAGGGGATAGAATGCAGATTAAAATTTGACAGCAGTAATACATTTTCTTACTCTCCTCTGGTGTTTGAACAGAAAATTACATATTTTAAGTAATGCATTTGGCATAAATCCGTATACCTCTGTGTATGGCATATTTTGTTACACAATCCGGTGGGTTTTTAAAAAAAATAAAAAATAATAAAACTAAAACAAATGATGTAGCTCTATCAAAGTACAATTTGAAAGTCATGTTTATGTATGTAAAACTTTCCATACTTTGATAGAACTTATTAGATGCATTCTTTTAACCACAAGGGATATCATTTTCAGTTGGAGGTCCCTTTTAGAGTTTTTGGGCAGTTTTTCCATTTGTTTTAGAGATGGAGAAAAGCTCTTTGATTGAAGTAAAGGACTATAGCACTTCTCACCATGAAATGTGCAATCTCTCTTTGCATTAGCTGCACCCACTTCCATGCAGCTATATGTAGATTGGGGTGCAGCGTAAGTCATCATTGGTACATCATATCACAGGTCCTGGATCATGTAATCTAAATGAGAAAATGCTCCTTCTGTATTTTCCAGCTTATCTAGTAGAGTACAAGATTATAAGGATGCGGAAAAGCGGATAAGAAAAGCAGAGACACTTTTGTTTCAAATTATTTTAAAAACACTTTTGCTTCAAACTTCTGGAAACAATAATGAAATATAAAACACTATCTTATATATAAAAATCATTGGTCTGTTTGTTTGTCTGTCCGGTTTTGCATTCGGACACCTCTGCACCGATTGGGATGCAACCAATGCAAGGTGGTCCAGTTGGATCCTGTCCAGGTTTTAGGGTGGTTAGGGTCCTGGTTGGACCTCTCGTTGGTATACGCTGGGCAGAAGTTTGACCTGGGAGCCTGTTCTGAGCCTTCCACTGGCTGGATTAGGACGAAAACTTCACATAGTGGTAACATTGGATCCCAGAAGACATACTAGGGGGTTGAGGTCCCGGTTGGACTTACCGTTGGTGTACGCTGGACAGAAGTTTGAAACAGGGATCTTGTTCTGGGCCTTCCATTGGATGGTTTTGGATGACTTCTTAGCTGCTAATTGTTTTTAAAATATTGACAGTTACATCCAACTCATTGATAAATTCATAACTTGAAGATTTAAACTCGGGCACCGCCGGGTTCTTCAGCTAGTTAAGGATAAAAAGGCACAAATACCACAATGAGTAAAAAAAAACAGAAATATAAACATTGGTGGTCATTTACGATGAACAACGCAATACATATATGAGAGACTACTTCTGATTAGCTATGCACTTGTGTGAATGCCTACACCATACACAAATGCCTGGCTTTTGCTGGCTGCATAGGGTGGTATTGCTGTGTAAGTTGATCATGAGCAGCTTGCAGTCATGTTTCCATCATACTTAACTACTCTCCCAGAATGTCCGGGAGAATCCCAAATTTCAGGGAATTTTCTAATCTCCATGGCCCCACTCTCTGCGCAATAATGAAAATGGCATTGTTGCGCAACAGGGGGGTGGGCCGTAACAATGCAAATTGACCAACGCATTTGTTCCTTGGACCTCTCATCCAAGATGTCCTGAAGAGAAGGTCCAAAAGGTAGACAGGTATAGTTTACATGCATAAAGCATTGTCTATCTGTATTTATGGAAGTGGATCAATACTTCCTTAAGTCACATTAACTTTAATATAGTAGTATCATTGCATATATTGTCATCAGTATAATTTTAAACAACTTGTGCAAAATGTGTGAGTATTGGTACTTCTGTGCCTGCTATCACACCACTTTTAGATCCAAATAAACTGGTTCTAATAAAAGCAGTTCTATCAGATACAGTTTACAATTAATCAATTAGATGGAGACACAGGCAGAAAGACATAGATAGATAGAGCAACCTAGCTTATATTTCTTTTTAATGGGCTTACACTAACTGAAATAGCTACAAAAAAGAATGATATTGCAAAAAAAAAATTCTCTTCAATTTTGCTAATTTTTCCTCATATAATGGAGTTAAAAATATATCTATTCAACAGTTCTGCCAAATGAACACCATGGCTCTTCCAAGAGAAATAACAAATAATAAAACATTTACTTTGTTAAATTAAAAATAAAGTTAATCATGATAAACAGATGCATCCCAAACTTGAAAATTGCCTTGATCCTAAAGGGGGTGGAATAATCTAATCATGAAGTAGCTAACATCCACTGTGAACCACTCTTGAAGAACTCTTCAAGAGGAATTCAGGGCTCCTCTTATACTTGAGCATGGCAAAAAAAAAATTGTGATTCGGGGGTATGCATCATTGGGGCGTCGCTAGCAGGTGAAAAGCCCTTTACATTGGCCAGAACAGTCACCAAAAATTGGGATTATCCAACTAAAATCATAACATGTCACAGACTGTCCTGCTCTCTCCTACCTGTTCTTGTCACTTTCACCACCTGTGGCTGCTAGTTTCTGTAGTTGCGGCTTGTCTGGATCCTGGAATGTTGGGGGCCCTGTTTGAAAAAAAAAATGGGTACATTTAGAAAATTCAAACCAGCCCCAGCGTTAAATCAATAGCACCCACGAGTAATAATTAGGCCTTCCTAATCCTAGTACCTACAACAATTATTCAACAAGTTGTCCCAGTCCCATGTGACAGCCGAGAAACAATTATTAACTATGAGCCGCTTTATTGAATATGATTGAGTTCCCCCTATGGTCTGCTATTTCCGTCACACTCCTTACCCATCTTCTAGATTCATAACGAATAATTGTTGTAGATACTAGGATTTTGTATCCTGGTATAAACTATAAACTACTAATTCTCTAACAGAAAGTATTGGTGCTATATTAGTCTGAACTTCGTGTTAAATAGACTATCTTGATACCTTTGTGTACTCTCTAGATTCCCGAGAGGGTTAATAGGTTCGCATGGCTAAGATAATTGTATCATTCGATCTCATGTTGTTACATTTTAAACACTAAGTAAAAATTTGTGACTAATATGTTATTAAACAAGAAATAAGTGAAGAACTCCTAACGAAAAACATCAAGCTAAATGTATGCTTTGTTATCATATGTTAGAGGTGCACTGCCAGCAAGCGGTGTTCTTTTTACTGGATTGAATCGGTCTTTGCAATGTGGATTAATCGCTAATTGATGTCAGGTGAATGTGATGTAATGATTTTTAATTATCTGTATTCAGACTATATAACACACGAATGGACAACTAGAATACTATCTCTGAGGAAGTTGTATTAATACAACAAAACGCGTAAGTTAGGTTGTCTAGGACTCCAGAGTGACCGCTACTCACATGCAGAATTGGCATATGGAGCTCACACCAATACTAGAGTAAATATTGGAATCTCAACTTTTGCACAAAAGGTTTATTAAGGATCTTGGAGCAGGGAACCATTGATGCCAAATAGCACCACAAGAGACCTTCATCATTAACCACATATCTCACCAATTAGGACGGAACGAAGACTCCCGACATATGTATATACTTAGCAACCAGGATCCTGGTCTGTAATGCGGGAGGAGGATTCCAACTGTAACACTCCGGCGGCACGCTGGTAATGGCGAGAGCAGCGCCGATCGAGTGAGATATTTTAATGTCGGCATCTGGTAAGTTTATGCTTTCTACACTACGGATGACATTTGTCTTTATATCTATGGTTATACATATGACTGTGTTGGATAAGGACATATATACCACTTAGCACATGAAATATTAACCAGATTGGTTCGGGACATTTTATATCCTTAATTGGTGACCGAAAGCGTGTGGCTACTAAGATATCACGGACTCCATGTGTATCCAGTATATTTCTACCAATTCTGAATCCATCACGATACGAGTAGGACTCAATATACTGTGAGCTCATATGAACAATTTTTGATTCAATATTGGTTTGTGACCATATGTATTTCTAACAGATTTGGGGAATCAATGTTACTACATAGGTGCACCTAATGTATGAGTTTCCTCTGGTCAAGAATAGGAATATATTTGCATGTATTTTTGAGTATGTATATGAATTTTAAATTGTTCATTAAAGTTTTAAAAAATCCACATTGCATTCACTGGTTTTTGGAGGACTAATTAAATCTACTGCATCTTTGTTTGCTGTATTATATTGATGTGACGGGGACGCAGACCCCGTGCAGTAGATTTTTGTCCTTCTTCCATCTTTGCCCCAAGAGTTTTACTTTGTTACCCTAAAAGCAAACCTCACAGTTTACTTTCGTCCTGAGTTGCAGTATGTGGCAGGAAGGTCTGGACCCACTTAAAGCCTTGGGCCCTTGGATACCGCCCCAAATATACTGATAATCCACCATTATTACAGACAGCTTTGCACAACTGACAGTCTGTATTCAATAGCCCTCAATTGAAAACCACCCTTCTTGCTCATGGAAAAAACCATATACCTACTCTCCTAGGAAAGTAAGGACAATGGGCCTTATTCATCAAGGAACGTAAATGGCAATTTTGTGCTTCAAATCTGCAGATTTGATCTGCGCATGCCAAGAACTCAACCATATGCAACTAAATGCAGCAACGTGCAATTCTTCTTCGTACGCAAAGGACACTTACTATGGCTTACAATTTAGTGATGCCATGCTATAACATGTGTTTACAATCAGGAACAACTGTAAAAATATATTTTATATTGATAAGACATTAAGAACATTCTAGTAAATGTATTTCATAGCAAAAAATGTATATAAAAACACTATTTTATTTTTAACTGTTTTATCATAATACCTATATTATTAACAAGTAGAGATGGGCGGGTCCGGTTCCCCGAGAACCGAACCCACCCGAATCTTGGGTATCCGAGTAGCTCGGTACTCTCCCGCCCACTCCGAATCCAAATTGAGGCCGAACGTCATTGTGACGTCGTCGGATCTCGTGGCTCGGTTCTCGCGATACTTCAAGATTATAAATACACGCCTCCACAGCAATCCATCGCCATTTGACAGAGGGAGAGAGCAGGGTGTAGTCACAGGCTGATTAGAGCAGGGACAGAGAATACAATATTCTTATTCCAATTGCTGTAACAAAAATCGCTAGAGAAGAGAGGAGGATAGAGGTTTATTTTATTTTTGTAATATTTGCCACTCCCCAGTGCTTTTGGGGTGTCCCTCATAATTGTGCATAAATATTTCTGGCTGTCAAAAGTCATATCTGTCAGCAGTATCTATCAAATAATTTTTAGCACTCCCCAGTGCTTTTGGGGTGTCCCCCATAATTGTGCATAAATATTTCTGGCTGTCAAAAGTCATATCTGTCAGCAGTATCTACCAAATAATTTTTAGCACTCCCCAGTGCTTTTGGGGCGTCCCTCATAATTGTGCATACATATTTCTGGCTGTCAAAAGTCATATCTGTCAGCAGTATCTACCAAATAATTTTTAGCTCTCTCCAGTGCTTTTGGGGTGTCCCCCATAATTGTGCATAAATATTTCTGGCTGTCAAAAGTCATATCTGTCAGCAGTATCTACCAAATAATTTTTAGCATTCCCCAGTGCTTTTGGGGTGTCCCCCATAATTGTGCATAAATATTTCTGGCTGTCAAAAGTCATATTTGTCAGCAGTATCCTACCAAATAATTTTTACCACTACAAGTGCTTTGCGCTCAGAATGGGTTTCAAAGCAGTCCACATATGATCATAATGAGCAACCAGGTTCTGACACCAGTCCAGATGTTAGTGTTCCCAGTACGTCATCTGGGTAAGGCGATGTCAAACTACAGAGTGTTTCGAAATCAGTCCAAAAAACAAAATCAAATTTTTTTTTTACTGTGTTGAAGCGAAAAAGAAGTGTTACTGAGCAAAAGTTAAGTGCCGATAATTTTTTTTTTGCCAACATGCCATTCTACACACGCAATGGCAAAGAGAGAATGAGGCCTTCACCTTTGGCTATTAGTGGCAGATCCCAAGTTACCGAGCCTACAATTTGTGCACAACTACTGTTACGCGTCAGAGCCGAGCTGCAAGATAACAGTAAGGCATTAGAGGATAATGTTTGCTCTGATTCACAAATGACACCAATCCCTGTGGAGAGTCCATCCAACAGTGGGATGTCTAATCGTGAGCATTCTGTTAGTGTACCCATAAAGAAGGGGCCTTTCAGCAGTTCTGCTGATGTGTGCCTGAACAGCCCGAGTGTAGCAGGTGATGCACAAATTGAGGATGCCACTTTGGAAATAGAAGAGGATGAGGGGGAGATTTATGGAGGTGACGAGGGTGGTTATGAGGATGTTGATGATTATGATGCAGACAGATACCAAATTGCCTTTCTCAATTTCTATTTATATTCTAGTGGAGAGGGAATCTGATGCAGACAGATACCAAACTGCCCTTGTCCATTTCTTTGTATATTCAAATTTCTAGTTCTACAGTCTATGCAGGCTGCTTTTTTATATTCAACTTCAAGTGGAGGGCGGGGGGGGGGGGGGGCATAGATAGCCACCAAAGTACCGTGGTCCATTTAATTTTACTTTCTAGCTCCACAGTCTGTGCAGGTTGCTTTTTTTATATTCAACTACAAGTGGAGGGCGGGGGGGGGGGGGCATAGATAGCCACAGAAGTACCGTGGTCCATTTAATTTTACTTGCTAGCTCCACAGTCTGTGCAGGCTGCTTTTTTTATATTCAACTACAAGTGGAGGGTGTAATATACACCCAAAGACGATGGCTACATTGCCAATAATCAAAGATGGAGGAGGTAGACAACCAGGTTTGACTGTATAATTTGCAGACAAGTGTTCGCATTAAGGACGGCCTACCAGGGATTAAACTGTTTTTTTCATAATTTATTAGCTTTAGAATTACCTCACTTATCTAAGAAACTGGTGGAGCACTAAATTAGATTATTTTAGACCAAAAAAATTGTATTTTTTTCAAAAATAGCAAAACAAAACCAAAACCAAAACCGAAACACGCAAGGGCAGTTTTGCAAAACCAAAACCAAAACACGTTGGTAATCCAGATCCAAAACCGAATCCAAAACCAAAACACGGGGGTCAGTGACCATCTCTATTAACAAGTGACATTAACTGTTTTTTGTTTTCTTTTGTGAATTTATATTCCACATATCTATTGTATGTATCCTGCAGTAATCTCTATTGGACCAGTTAATTTAAAGGAATATTTGCTGTTGTGGTAGGAAGGGACATTTAGTAATATACAACAATGTTACCAGCCACAAATCTATAGGCAGAAATACTCAAATAATAAATATTAATAGTCTAAAAAGCAGACATACAGTGCAAAGAAGTGAAACTTTATCAGAACATTGTATCTCCCTAAGTCATATTGTGAACATTCCAAAATATTGTGTCTAAAGTCTACTGAAAATTGCGATAGCTAAATTTTACAGTTTTATAAAGCACTAAAATAAATAAAGCAAAGAGAAGGCATCCATATAAGTTTAGTATTCCAGTGTGTGTAACTAAAGTATAAGTTTTTGTACAGCGCTGCGGAAACATTGTGGCGCCTTATCAATAAAAGAAAATAATAATAATATAAGTAAATTACATGAGCAGCAAAGCATAGTATATTAGGCTTATCTGTAATTTCCTATGTTAGGAATGGTCAGAAATTCTGTAAATTGTCTTTGGATGCCTTAGCAGCTTGAAGCACCGTTCTAAAACATTCCTATAAACATAAATATGTCAGGAGAGCTCTTCCTAGTGCAGTAATATAAACAGAGTGGTATAAAATAGCTAGATTAAGAACACATATAAAATAGTTAAAAGATATATAAAAGATAAAGATATATAGTTATTGTGCTTCAAGAGAGTCTCTTCCGTTTCTCCTCGTACTGCTTTGCTTTCCTTGTTGCCTCTTGGCAATGGGAGAAATGAGTCCATAACTTTCTTAGTTTCTGGCTTTGCAGTCTCTGATCAGCCAAAATGTCTCCCACCTACCCTACGCGTTTTGTCATAGAAGCCTTCCTCAGGGGGGAGTTTTATAAAGCATGGCATGTGATTAACACACATTTTTATTTGTTAATTGTCTCTACAAAAAGATGAACCTACTGGTCAAATAAGTTTAAGGTTGAGGAGATCTTTGGAGTAGATCATGAGATTTATATCAGGAAACAGCAGAAGAATCACTTTTTCAGCAATTGTTGTGAACTACTTTTTGCAACGTAATGAGATACTGGAATGACAATCAGGAGTGAAATTTTGCACACGTAGCACTAGATGAGCCGGAGATAAACACACTTTTAAAAATGTACTATAAGGTGTAATATTAAAAATAACTTTGATTAATGTTAGTGCTAAACTAACAGCAACTCCACTAAGCAAACAAATTTGTTACCAGTTCAGAGTTGTGGGATTTCAGATTATTTGGACAACATGAACTAATTAGTTCGGACAAAAGTTTGTTAAAGAAAAAGCTAAAGCAGGACACGCCAACTTTCCTGACAGTCACTATATCTCATTTACTAATATTACATTTAAGTTCACAACTTGCACTAACCTTACCAAGCAGACACTTCCTTTTTGATGTCTAACTTGTTTTGGAAGCTATGCTCAAACTAGGTGGAGGAGGAGGTGAAATGTGTACTTGTGCCCACTTTTATGGGTATGTTACGAGGTTAGCTCATTGGCAGAGTATTCCAAGTTAAGCCCCCTTCCAAGTGCATCTACACTTGATGAAATACAAGTCATATTATACTCCAGCTAAAAATATATATTTTTGGATGACTTAGTTAATGGAGTGAACAGTATCTTCTTTTGAACCAGCACTGAAGATACCGGTTTCATATCACCTCAGTACTCTGGAAACAATGTTGGTTGTTGGATATCAGAGCAAGTCTCGGGTTTATAGAATGGCATTTACGAGGGCACAGAAGATTTCACTGGACAATGGGAGGAGTTGGGTGTATTAAGGAGTTTCCTTCTAAGTGCAGATTAGGCACACAAACGTAACTAATTTTCAGGGGAGGGCTGGCAAATTTTAGCCCAGGGGGCAAGACTTGACTCAGCGGTCTATTAGGAACATTTTAAAGGAAAAAAATGCAGATGGCCCAGTGATCCAGCCCAAGGTAACCCCCAATGGGACAGACACCCCAGCTCAGCCTGCCCCTGCTAATTTTGCACTAAGGTGCAAAAACAAGATTTAATTTTGTAATACCAGATTATAAAATTATGATAAAGAATAGAAAGCATATATAAGGCTCACATTCCCCTTATTCAAAAACATAAATTTTTTGTCACCTTGAAGCTGTTGGAGATAGGGGAGCTGGTGCAAGTGATACAGCTAAAAAACATGTTCCTTGAATCAGCTGCATGTTCTTATGTTCTCCCTTGGCACTCCATTATTGTACATTGCCTCTGGTAGTCCTCCCCTTCCCACCCGCTCCGCCCTTCAAATCAAATGCAGGCGGAAGTGTCATTTTTCACCAAGAAATGCAGGCAGTTGCGTTCACTGGCGTTAGTCTCATTCTGTTTCATGCTCAGAGCAATTTTATGCAAGATACAGAGCTCAAATGGATTTATGTACCGAGATGAATCAGACCCCATATGTGTATATGAGTTTACCAAAAGAGGTGATGTAAACACAGAACACTAGTGGGCCAAATACCTTTCCTTTGGAGTACTTCAGCAGAGAGAGAAGTGAGGAGGCTGAAATTCCATTAATTCAAACTGTGTCTGTCCAGTTGGAAAAGTATAATGAAAAACTAGGGGAAGTTCGTGTCATGTACACAAAGAGAACAGAACATTGTCCAGAGTAGAGGATGGTCAATAGTTCTATAGATTCTAAGCCTGTGAGTAGGATAACTTCTTTTCTCTTTATCTGTCAATACCAAGTCTTGTTTTATCCGTATGTTTGTTCCCAATTGTAAAGCCCTGTTGAACTGCATAGCGGCAGGGAGGCCTACTGTGTTCACTCATTGCTGGTATTTCTATATCTCATGTACCTATTCTATTTCCAAACAGAGACCCAACATTCCAGGATCTAGACAAGCACAACTAAGCTTAGGACACGAGCAGCAGCAACAAGTACTGAAAGCAGAATGAGCAGCTAGGAGAGAGCAGGACAGTCTGCCAACCATCCTGATTCTGGAGGGCAGTCCTGAGTTTGGGGACTGACCCACTCAGTCAGGACTTTATCCCGACTACAGGGACAGTTGGGAGGTATGTCCCACTTCACACTGCTCTGCTCATGAAGGGGGAGCTGCATGCACCGAAAAGTAGTGCACACAGCATTGCTCGTGTATTTAAAGGGGGATTGGAAGAGTTGGAGAGCTACCTAGCATTATCTAAAATTATAGCTACGCCCCCAGGCACGCTGGTCACACCCATTGGTGGTGTGCCGTGGAAACCCCACTCCTCAAATCCTGCGTTTGCCCCTGTTAGCCGCATCACTTGCACCAGCTACAGGACAGATGTAAGTGCCAACTGATAGGAATGACTGACATGGCATAGTCTTTGTATTAAAAACTACACTTATGCGTGCAACTAGATAGCACAGAACATGTGTATGCAAAGACTATAAAAACAGATTGTATGTACAGTACGCATTAAGAACATCCTGATTTATTTATTTCCTATTAAAAAAATTAAGCAAAATGAAAACACACTTTTTAAAATATTTTTATTAATGATTATAGTAGAGCTCGAGTTGATCATTTGTTTTATAAAAAATGTTTTTGCATGCGTTCTGCTGTCCCTTTATATTGCACATATGCATGTTTGTATCCTGCACTCTGTTCTGTCTGTCTACATATGGCAAGTAACATTTAGACAGAGCGTGCTGCACTCAAGGTCAGTGCTGATTTTTTAAATGCAAGTTGCGTGCAGGTTGTGTCCGAGGATGAATCAGGCCCTACGTATCTTAAAGTGACCCTACCTGCACGAGGCATAATGCATTTGCAGGTTCAAACATATCACCAATTGTATCAGGTCCTCTCATCTCAATACACCAGTATTAGCGCCACTGAATATGATTAGTGGCGCTATATAAATAAATGATGTTGATGATGAGATAGGATATCATGAAAGCGTGTGACAAAGTGGGTGGAATGTTCACATATTCAGTGCTTTATAAACAAAGTAGACAGCCATTTATACCACAATATGTATTTTTCAAGTGTGTTACAAGAGCACAAGTTTATAAAAAAAATAAGCAAACGTTAACAGTGGGTGTGGAACTATAGCCGTCACACAGGCAGGTAAGGGCTCGAAAATTTTAGCATGGTGAACAAGACTCGACTCAGCAGCCTATTGGGAAAAAAATGGAAAAAAATGCAGATGGCCCAGTGACCCAGCCCAAGGTATCCCACTATGGGACTATCCCGGGGGTGCAGATGCCCCCCAGCCCAGGCCTTTTCCTGGTCACAGGGAGTTTCGACAGCAATGGGGCTTGGAGATGAGAGGGGGGCCCGGTAATGATTCTACATTCAATATGCCAGGTCCCTCTGTGCATACTCAGAAGAGCAGAGCAGGAGCCTATGAGGGCATGGAGAAGCATCAGCGGGCCATGCAAATTTTTTTTTATAGGACCTGGTGATTGTATGCCCTTGTTTCACAATATTGATCAATAGATTTGTCAAACATCACTGCTTTGTCACATTTATATCTGTGGGTTTTACAGACTCTAGCTGTATGTGACTTTGACAGTAAAACAGTTCATGCGCTCGTAAAATAGTCCAAAGGAAAAAATAATGCTGTTTGTTTCATTTCAATGTAGAGTACTTGATGGCAAACATAAGACAATACTGCAGTTCACAATACAGCTATTTACGTAAACAAAAAGCACTGTGGGCTGAAAGAACTGTTCTCTAAATCCTTTAATAGTCAAGAGAAAAAAATGACTGTCCATGCATAACGGATCATCATGTGCTAAATCTCAATGCTGAGTTTGTCTGCTGTTTTGATTTTCAAATAAATATTTCAACAGTGTTTCACGGTCATTCTGTAGAAATCTGACCTTTGTGTTGTAAATGACTTATGCTGGAGCCGCGTTTGGATATGGAATGCCATAAGAATGGCATTAGAATAGCTGTTGTGTTATTGGCAGACAGTGTTTAGCAAATGCCCATGAGGTCGAACTTTCAGGCACATTCCAATGTGTTGTTCAACAACAGATTGTGTCTAACATCAATTAAATACAAAACTGTACATAAGTGAATAAACAACAATATTGATGGTTATGTGAAGTTCTGAACTGCATAACATTGAAAAATAGACAACAAATTAAGTAAATATGATTACGAATGAAGTCGTGCAATAAGAAACTTTTTTTTATTACACTTAATATCATAATTATTTGAAAATCCAAAATAAATTTAAACACTGATTAGTAGATTAAAAGTGGAACTACCGGTAAATCCCACAAATTAAAACACATTTAAACCACTGTTGGTGGGCAGAGAAATGCATCAGTGTGCTTCAGGAGCTACCTTTACAAGAGGACCTCCTATAAGACCCAGGTAGATGAGTACCTTAAAATTCATGTACATGCTGTAATACTCATCTGCTTAAGGAGGTCTACACAGGTGCATGACTGGAGCCGCTGAATACCATACCTGCCTTTGTCATTGCTATCTCCTGGATAAATTAACAATCAGAAGAGGGTTTCTGTTAGTTCTGTATTTATCTGCCATTTAGATCATTCTTATTATGCTTCCAACATTCTAAGATCGTTATGGTGAGATGTGACAGTTTTATAAGTTATTTTTAAAGTGTATGTTTATTAATATGATGTGTTTATTGTAATACAAATCATTTAAAGGATATACTCCATATTAGGGATGTGCACCGGCGACTTTTGAGGTCTCGTGTTTTGTGTTTTGGATCCGGATTTTCGTTATTTTTGGGGTTCGGATTTGTCTCGCAAAACACTTGACGAAAAGTCTCGGTTCGGATTTAAGGTTTTGGATTCGGATTTTTTTTGAAAAAAACATAAAAAGTTTAAAAATCAAGTTTTTGGGCTTATTTTCACTCCTAGGCTATTATTAACCTCAATAACATTCAATAACAAGCATTTCCACTAATTTACAGTGTATTCTGAACACCTCACAATATAGTTATTAGTCCAAAACGTTGCAACAAGGTATCTTTCTGGACTGCGTAGAGGAGTGGGTCACCACAATATATATTAAAAACCCTGAACTTTTATGATTCGCACCAATAAATGTACCTGGACTGCGTAGAGGAGTGGGTCACCACAATATATATTAAAAACCCTGAACTTTTATGAATCGCACCAATAAATGTACCTGGACTGCGTAGAGGAGTGGGTCACCACAATATATATTAAAAACCCTGAACTTTTATGAATCGCACCAATAAATGTACCTGGACTGCGTAGAGGAGTGGGTCACCACAATATATAGTAAAAACCCTGAACTTTTATGAATCGCACCAATAAATGTACCTGGACTGCGTAGAGGAGTGGGTCACCACAATATATATAATAAGAAAACCATCAACTTGTTTGATTCGCACCAATAAATGTACCTGGACTGCGTAGAGGAGTGGGTCACCACAATATATTAAAAACCCTGAACTTTTATGAATCGCACCAATAAATGTACCTGGACTGCGTAGAGGAGTGGGTCACCACAATATATATTAAAAACCCTGAACTTTTATGATTCGCACCAATAAATGTACCTGGACTGCGTAGAGGAGTGGGTCACCACAATATATATTAAAAACCCTGAACTTTTATGAATCGCACCAATAAATGTACCTGGACTGCGTAGAGGAGTGGGTCACCACAATATATATTAAAAACCCTGAACTTTTATGAATCGCACCAATAAATGTACCTGGACTGCGTAGAGGAGTGGGTCACCACAATATATATTAAAAACCCTGACTTTTATGAATCGCACCAATAAATGTACCTGGACTGCGTAGAGGAGTGGGTCACCACAATATATATAATAAGAAAACCATCAACTTGTTTGATTCGCACCAATAAATGTACCTGGACTGCGTAGAGGAGTGGGTCACCACAATATATTAAAAACCCTGAACTTTTATGAATCGCACCAATAAATGTACCTGGACTGCGTAGAGGAGTGGGTCACCACAATATATATTAAAAACCCTGAACTTTTATGATTCGCACCAATAAATGTACCTGGACTGCGTAGAGGAGTGGGTCACCACAATATATATTAAAAACCCTGAACTTTTATGAATCGCACCAATAAATGTACCTGGACTGCGTAGAGGAGTGGGTCACCACAATATATATTAAAAACCCTGAACTTTTATGAATCGCACCAATAAATGTACCTGGACTGCGTAGAGGAGTGGGTCACCACAATATATATTAAAAACCCTGAACTTTTATGAATCGCACCAATAAATGTACCTGGACTGCGTAGAGGAGTGGGTCACCACAATATATATAATAAGAAAACCATCAACTTGTTTGATTCGCACCAATAAATGTACCTGGACTGCGTAGAGGAGTGGGTCACCACAATATATATTAAAAACCCTGAACTTTTATGATTCGCACCAATAAATGTACCTGGACTGCGTAGAGGAGTGGGTCACCACAATATATTAAAAACCCTGAACTTTTATGATTCGCACCAATAAATGTATCTGGACTGCGTAGAGGAGTGGGCACTGGGCACCACAATAAAATATATAAAAAACCTTCAACAGGTCTGCATTAGTCTACTGCTGCTCCTCCATCCTCTCCATCATATACATGTTGGAGTTTTAGCGTGTGACAACCTCTTGTTTTTGATAATGTCAGTGCATTTTGAATATTTTTCAATTTGCCCCACACCACTGAATGTACTTTATCTATGATACGCATCTATCTATCTTGACTGCGTAGTGTGGTGGCCCCGGTACACAATTTGGTACCGAGGCCACAATATAATTAAAAAACCCTCCACGTGTCAGAATTCCACCAAACAAGTATCTGGACTGCGTAGTGGGGTGGCCCCGGTACCCAATTTGATACCGGGGCCACAATACCTCCTCCAAACATGGTACAGACAATTCGTCATTGAGATTCCATCAAGTATGTTAAAGACAGACAGGGTCGAAGTGTTATTGGTTGACTTTGTAAACCAAAAAACTGTCCCTGTTGCACATAGTCGTGCAATGAAGACTGACTTTTTCATTTAAAGGCACCATCTTTCAAGTGTAGTGTTTGTAAGTCTAAGTCATATTATACTTTTGGTAAAATTGGTTTATTTTGTTCCTCTTTATGGTAATTAGTAATAGAATTAAAGTATTAAATAGAATTAAAGTATGAAATAGAATTAAAGTATTAAATAGAATTAAAGTATGAAATAGAATTAAAGTATTAAATAGAATTAAAGTATGAAATAGAGTGGTATAGAGTTGTAGTGTGGTATAGATAGAGTGGTCCCCACAATATAATAATAAAACCCTCAACTGGTCTGAATTCCACCAAACAAGTATCTGGACTGCGTAGTGTGGTGGCCCCGGTACACAATTTGGTACCGAGGCCACAATATAATTAAAAAATTGGGCATCAACTGTCACCGTTGTTTAATATCTGATACACCTAAATATGGACTGCACAGTGGAGTGGCCCCGGTAGTAAATTTGGTGCCGGGGCCACAATACCTCCTCCAACTTCCAAGTGTAGTGTTTATAAAGACAGACAGCGTCGAAGTGTTATCAGTTGGCTTTCTTAACCCTAAAATTGTCCCTGTTGCAAATATTCGTGCAATGGACAGTTACTTTTTTATTGAAAGACTCAAGCTTTCAGGTGTAGTGTTTATAAAATATAAACAACAATACAGTAGTTTTAGAGCACGTCAAAAACTCTTGTTTTAAATTATGACACGGCATTTTACTTTTGGTTTAATTTCTTGAATTTTTTAAAATTTGGTTTTACTTTTTGAACATGGCAAACGACTGTTGATTGGTCATATAATGCCAAAAAAAAAGTTCCAAGATGGAATTGTCCTTGGGCCCTCACACCCACCCTTATGTTGTTGAAATAGGACATGCACACTTTAACAAACCAATCATTTCAGCGACAGGGCCTACCAAACAACTTTGGCTGAAATGATTGGTTTGTTTGGGCCCCCACACCAAAAAAGCTATTCATCTCTCCCTGTACAGACTAAACAGGCTCTACTGAGGCAAGATGTCGTCCTCATCCTCAACCTCTGATTCCTCTCCCCCTACAGTGTGTACTTCCTCCTCATCACACATTATCAATTCGTCCCCGCTGGACTCCACAACCACAGGTCCCTCTGTAGTATCTGGAGGGCAGTGCTGTACTTCATTGAGGAATTGATTATTCATTTTTATAAACATCATTTTTTCAACGTTGTGAGGAAGCAACCTCCTTCGCCGCTCACTGACCAGGTTCCCCGCTGCACTAAAAACTCTTTCCGAGTACACACTGGAGGGGGGACAACTCAGGTAAAATAGAGCCAGTTTGTACAGGGGCTTCCAAACTGCCTTTTTTTCCTGCCAGTAACAATATGGACTGTCTGACATGTCTACTTGGATGGTGTCAGCAAAGTAATCATCCACAATTTTTTCTATTGTGACAGCATCCAATGCAGCGAGAGTAGACATGTCTGCAATGGTTGGCAGGTCCTTCAGTCCGGACCAGATGTTATCAGCATCCCCGCCAGTGCCTCTTTTGGGAAAACTGAGCTTTTTCCTCGCAGCCATAGATGTGGAAGAAAATGAGGGTGGAGCTGTTGGGATGTCACGGTCCTCTTCAGAGGACAATCTCCTGACCAGCAGGTCTTTGCACCGCTGTAGACTTGTGTCCGCCGGAAACAGAGACACAACATACGCTTTAAACCGAGGATCGAGCACGGTGGCCAGAATGTATTCCTCTGACTTTAAAAGAGTGACCACCCTCGGATCCTGGCAAAGCGTACGAAGGGCTACATCCACAAGAGCTACATGCTTGGTGTAATCGCAATGGCTTACCAGCTCCTCCCTCACTTTCTCCAGCTGCTTCTGCAACAGCCTGATCAGGGGAATGACCTGACTCAAGCTGGCAGTGTCGGAACTGACTTCTCGTGTGGCAAGTTCAAATGGCTGCAGAACCTTGCACAACACGGAAATCAGTCTCCACTGCGCTTGACTGAGGCGCATCCCCACTCCTTTGCCTATGTCGTAGGTGGCTGTGTAGGCCTGAATGGCCTTTTGCTGCTCCTCCATCCTCTGCAGCATATAGAGGGTGGAGTTCCAGCGCGTCACAACCTCTTGTTTGAGGTGATGGCAGGGCAGGTTCATGCTTTTTTGATGTGCCTCTAGTCTGCGGTAGGCACTGGCTGAATGCCGAAAGTGTCCAGCAATTTTGCGCGCCACCGCAAGCATCTCCTGCACACCCCTGTCACTCTTGAGGTAATGCTGCACCACCAAATTAATGGTGTGGGCAAAACATGGGACGTGCTGGAAATTGCCCATATTTAATGCCCGCACAATGTTACTGGCATTGTCTGACACCACAAATCCCCATGAGAGTCTAAGTGGGGTAAGCCACTGGGAGATAATTTCCCTCATTTTCTCTAATATGTTGTCAGCGTTGTGCCTCTTATTAAAGCCTGTAATACACAATGTTGCCTGCCTTTGCATGAGCAGCCATTTTGTAGATGCTGCTACTGATGCAGCTGTTGCTGTTGCTGCGGAAGGGGATGCATCTACCCAGTGGGCTGTCACAGTCATATAGTCCTTCGTTTGCCCAGAACCACTTGTCCACATGTCCGTGGTTAAGTGGACAGTGGGTACAACCGCATTTTTAAGAGCACTGAGGACACTTGATCGTACTTCTCTGTACATTTTTGGTATCGCCTGCCTAGTGAAGTGGAATCTCGAGGGGATTTGGTACCGGGGACACAATACCTCCATCAACCCTCTAAATCCCACTCCACTGATGGCGGACACCGGGCGCACGTCTAACACCAACATTGCAGTTACAGCCGCAGTTATACGCTTTGCAATAGGGTGACTACTATCGTATTTTGTGGTCATGGCAAACGACTGTTGGACGGTCAATTGTTTTGTGAAAGACTTAGCGGTCTTACGACTTCCCCTCTGGGAAGATGACCGACTAACAGCAGCAACAGCAGCAGTGGCAGTAGTAGGCGTACCGCTGCAGGATTCCTCGGATAAATCCCGTATTGAGGAGGACTCAGTCTGGCTGCTGACTTGGGCTGCAGGACTGAATCTGATGGAGATTGTGGAGGAAGTTGACGAGGAGGGTGTTGCTGGTGTGTATCCAACTGGACCACGGGATTTAGGTGTCCCTGTACCGATGAGGGTCCTAGCCCCAGTTCCTGAACTAACCACTGAACTATGAAGGTTATTCAGGTGACATATAAGGGAGGATGTTCCTAGGTGGGCAAGATCCTTACCCCTGCTTATTTGAGCTTTACATAAGCTACATATGGCCATACATTGGTTGTCTGGATTTGGATAAAAATAACTCCAGACCGAAGAGGTGCATTTTTTGGTCTTCTGACCAGGCATGACGATGGGCTTTTTCATCCCATGGATATCAGCTGTTTCCCCCCCTGGTGCCTCATTTACAATAACCACATCACCATCCTCATCATCAAGTTCCTCCAAAGCCAGCTACATCATCAATAGCCTCCTCCCGAGCCACCTCTTCCCGTACAGTGATGGGAAGGTCAGGCTTGACAACCACCAACATCCTTGGACTCGCCTTGTGGATTTGTGATAATTTCTCTTTAGAAGGCAGAGTTGTTTGCTGTTTTGTTGCTGACAGCATAACTCTCTTCAATTTTTTGTAGGGGGGGGGAGGAGGAGGAGGGCTAAGATCCGTGGGTGAAGCTGAACCACTAGTCATGAACACGGGCCAGGGCCTAAGCCGTTCCTTGCCACTCCGTGTCGTAAATGGCATATTGGCAACTTTACGTTTCTCCTCAGATGATTTTAAGTTTCTCTTTTTGCTACTTTTTCTTAACTTGGGCTTTTTGGATTTTACATGCCCGGTACTACGAGATTGGGCATCGGGCTTGGAAGACGACGTTGATGGCATTTCATCGTCTATGTCATGACTAGTGGCAGCAGCTTCAGCATTAGGAGGAAGTGGGTCTTGATCTTTCCCTACTTTATCCTCCAAATTTTTGGTCTCCATTATATGTAGCACAAGATACTGCAGAATGTGTGAACTTGGTAATATTGCAGTACCAATGGACTTATACTGCTGGATTGGTTTTGCAAATTTGGTTATAATTATTATATATTTTATTTTTTTTAAATTTTTTATTTTTTTTACTTTTTTTTTATTTTTTAAAAACTTGGGAATAATGGGGAAATAACTATGCCCTTAGAAGCACATAGCACAGGACACAGCACCACTGGACTGAACAGGACACGGCACAGGACCCAGCAGCACTACGGACCTCAGCAGGACAGAGCACAGGACACAGCACCACTGGACTGATACTGCAGAATGTGTGAACTTTGTAATATTGCAGTACCAATGGACTTATACTGCTGGATTGGTTTTGCAAATTTGGTTATAATTATTATATATATTTTTTTTTTTTTAAATTTTTTATTTTTTTTTACTTTTTTTTTATTTTTTAAAAACTTGGGAATAATGGGGAAATAACTATGCCCTTAGAAGCACAGAGCACAGGACACAGCACCACTGGACTGAACAGGACACGGCACAGGACCCAGCAGCACTACGGACCTCAGCAGGACAGAGCACAGGACACAGCACCACTGGACTGATACTGCAGAATGTGTGAACTTTGTAATATTGCAGTACCAATGGACTTATACTGCTGGATTGGTTTTGCAAATTTGGTTATAATTATTATATATTTTTTTTTTTTTTTTAAATTTTTTATTTTTTTTTACTTTTTTTTTATTTTTTAAAAACTTGGGAATAATGGGGAAATAGCTATGCCCTTAGAAGCACAGAGCACAGGACACAGCACCACTGGACTGAACAGGACACGGCACAGGACCCAGCAGCACTACGGAACTCAGCAGGACAGAGCACAGGACACAGCACCACTGGACTGATACTGCAGAATGTGTAAACTTTGTAATATTGCAGTACCACTGGACTTTTACTGCTGAATGTGTGAACTTGGTAATATTGCAGTACCAATGGGCTTATACTGCAGGATTGGTTGTGCAAATTTTGTGGTAATTAAAAAAAATTAAAGTAGTTTTTGGTATTTTTTAAAAAAACTTTTTTTTATTTTTTTAAACACAGGGGAATATTTGGGAAATAACTATGCCCTTAGAAGCACAGAGCACAGGACACAGCACCACTGGACTGAACAGGACACAGCACAGGACCCAGCAGCACCACTGACCTCAGAAGGACAGAGCACAGCACACAGCACCACTGGACTGATACTGCAGAACACAGCACAGCACAGCACAGCACAGCACAGCACAGAACTAAACAGCACAGCACGAGATCTACCAGGACAGAGGACCACCTAACACACCCTCCCTCTACCCTGATCAATGCCCGAGTGAAGATGGCGGCGACTAGCGGGGAATTTATAGGATCCGAGTATCGCGAGATCCGACAACGGGATTATGAGTCAGAGCCTCAGTTTCACATTTGAATTTGGCGCCAATACCCGGATCTGTCTCGGATCCGACTCGGATCCGCAACGTTCGGGTGGGCTCGGATTTCATAAATCCGAGTGCGCTCATCCCTACTCCATATCGGTTGCTTTTGTGAGAAAATGTATCTGTCCCCTCTTCTGTGTCCCACCCTGACAGCCGGCTGAACAACGGGGCTGGTCACATGATGGCTCACCGGGGCTGGCCACATGAATCTGCGGAGGGAGATTTGAATCCCCATCCTTCCTGTATAAAAGAAACGCTCTGACGCTAACCTGTGTCAGAGCAACATGTTATTTACCTACTGACTCCTGTGTGATCTGCATGGTCCTGTGGTTCCCTGGACTTTTGATTAACCTCTTGTGTTCCGGACCTGGCTTGCCTGCTGTTTATTCTCCAAGGATCTTCCCTCTGCAAAAAAGACATCTGATCCATGTACCAGACCCGGCTTGCCTATTGAACTTTCTCTTGGATCATCCCTGTGTAAAGTCAGCCATCTGAACCGTGTTCCAGACCCGGCTTTCTCACCGACTACCCTCTCTGGATCTATCCTCTGCAATATTGACATCGGTACCGTTCATTTGATCCACTCCACCGTCTCCTAAGGTACTGCTTTTGTTTGTTGCTTTGCTGCCATTTCTCCTATATATCTCTCACGTCTAGGGGCCAAACTAAGGGTCGCGACCTGCAGTTTCCCAGCAGCTAAACCCATCCCGCCTTGCGGCGGTTCTTGGCGAAGACCAGAGGGCTGTTAGACTCCGTTTCTTGCTAGGCCTGTGCCAATCTAGACTGAGTGTATACCCCTGAGCGTAACAGCTTTAAAGTTTGATGATATCTGAGGCTGAGGATTTGAGCTCTTCAATTTTAGTTCTAGTCAACTTATTATTTCTTTAATCTAAACCCGTTCATAAAGGTATAAGATTTTGTTGGAGGTGGGGGATCATGATTAGACTGTGGTGAGTATATGGTGTTGCATAGCTTGAGGTCCAAGACAGATGCTGACGTTAGAGGCACTTCACAGAAAGATTTGTTTATAGGTAGGTTAAATGCTCTTGAGTTTATAGCAACAGGGAAGAACACAACTCTACTACATCCCTCCAAGGTCTGCTAGCCAATATAGTACCATCCTGTCACACGTTAGACCCATAATCTACCGTATATGCGTTGTATTTAATATTATAATGGTTTTTAATTAATATCTTGTGATTACCTGGCTCCAAACAATATACATATTATATATTACATGTATTCATGACCATAGTTTGTTGGTATATAAAGAAGTGTGTAAAATAAGTATATGATATATAGTAAATGTGATATAACTGAGATCTATTGCTGTCATACATTGTGAGACAAATAACCACTCAAGCTATGTAAGTTGCCTGCAGTGCATTTTGGGATTGTAAAGTCTGACCAGAAGAGGAAGACTTTGGCGTGAGTTGTTAGGAATTAAAGAAAAGTCTCTCTAAAGTTTCACGTAATTAATTAAAATTCAAATGTTTCATTTCATTCTTTCATAAAAGGTTAATACAAACTAGATAGAGAAATTATTTTATATTTGCAAGCGGATATTTAATAGATAGGAATAGTGAGTAAGGTAGGAAAGTCTATTTAAAAATTGCCTTTTCATCGACATCATCATCATCATTTCATCATCATTTATTTATATAGCGCCACTGATTCCGCAGCGTTGTACAGAGAACTCATTCACATCAGTCCATGCCCCATTGGAGCTTACAGTCTAAATTCCCTAACACACACACAGACAGACAGACAGAGAGAGAGAGAGAGAGAGAGAGAGAGAGACTAGGGTCAATTTTGATAGCAGCCAATTAACCTACCAGTATGTTTTTGGAGTGTGGGAGGAAACCGGAGCACCCGGAGGAAACCCACGCAAACACGGGGAGAACATACAAACTCCACACAGATAAGGCCATGGACAGGAATTGAACTCATGACCCCAGTGCTGTGAGGCAGAAGTGCTAACCACTACGCCACCGTGCTGCCCATTGACAATAGTTTAATATTTTGTTTAGGAGCTATAATTCTGGTATTGTGTCATTTAATTATTGTCATCATTTTACTTCTAATGGATCAATTTATGCTACTTAGATTTCTGTCTCACATTGCCTATACAGAAATAGAAGTGTAAACAGATTTGTCTTGTCTACGGTTATTTTATATGGTATTTCTAAATGGGGCCCCAGCCCCCACAAAGTAGTGGCCGAGTATTTTTATGAGGGATGAAATGTGTTTGTGCGCCTATGTTTGCTCGAGGCAGATCAATAGCCTAATTTGTGCAAATTTAAATGTGTTCAAGCTTCCACTTTGTAAATAACACCTAACATGTAAGGATTGGCAGAACAGGCGCCCTTATAACAAGTAGATATAAATGTTTTACCTTCAAATACACCAAAGAATAAGAGGGCTTTAGCCGAGATAACAGATTTAAATCCTATTTCATGAAGTCAGTCTCTGAAGACCTAATCAATTCTAATAACAACCAAAGATAAAATGCATTCAGCAAGATCAATTGGTGCATTATGTAACACATGATAAATGTGTCATTCAAGTGTCTTTCTTAATCAAAGTCTTGATTTATATCAATATCTATGTGCTAGAGAAGGGGTTTTCCAAGTACAAGTAATAGTACATACAGTACAAAGTACTAGAGTATAATTACCTGGAAATATCAGACACATTCAAAATGTAAAGATTGACAAATGTGTCTTGAAATAACAGTCGTACTAATGTTTAGCACATAATATATACATTTGTGTAATAAACAAAAATTATATGCTGGTGTATGACTGACTACACAGCAGCTAATAGCACAGCTTTTACAACAATAATATAAGTACATAACCCATACTTGCCAACATTTTTTTTTCCTTTTCCGGGAGATGCCGGCTGGGACGTGGGCGTGCAGGGGGCGGGGCTGCGAAATCGCGGCATTTTGGCCCCGCCCCCGTGACGGAATGACGCAAATCGCGTCATTTTACAGTGGGGGCGGGGCTAAACGCCGCGATTCCGGGTGAATCGCGGCGTTTAAACTAAATTTTTCCCCCTTCCTATCAGGGAGATTGCCACACTCGTCCGGGAGACTCTTGCAAAATGCGGGAGTCTCCCGGACAATCCGGGAGAGTTGGCAAGTATGACATAACCCATTACAAAAAAAATTAGTTTTGGTGATTCTGTTCAAAGTGATACGATTTCCACATTAATAGGAAATCAGTCTATTCAGAGGGATATAGTCATAGGTAAAGATGACTTAAAATTATTTCTTTTGTAGAATGTCTGATATAAAAGTTCCACTATTATTTACATTGATTTTACAAATCTATTCCCATTAGGCTGGTTTCCCAGTGCCGTTAGGAATATGCCAATGACACTGTATATCAAATGTGTTTGTCTCGAAGGAGGGCACTCATTGACCCCCTTCTCTTCATTTGCAGTAAACATGAAACAGGAGAGCAGGCAATACTCCTGAGTATGGGCAGCACGGTGGCTTAGTTAGCGCTTCTGCCTTACAGCACTGGGGTCATGAGTTCGATTCCCGACCATGGCCTTATCTGCGAGGAGTTTGTATGTTTTTCCCATGTTTGCATGGGTTTCCTCCAGGTTTTCTCCCACACTCCAAAAACATACTGGTAGGTTAACTGGCTGCTAACAAATTGACCCTAGTCTGTGTGTCTGTCTGTGAGTGTGTGTTAGGGAGTAACATAAAAAAAACATTGTTTTTCATACAATATCACCAATATATACAGCGTCTTTCAAATAAGTTATGGTAGAGTTTTTTATCTTTAAACCAACCCATCAATATGTATTTCCTTAAATTATGGTAGAGACTTTTGGGCATCTTAGTAAAATGTTATGATACAATTTAATTACTCAAAGTATAAAATATCTATTGACAACCACCTGTTTTTGTCACTGGTACAATTGAATATGTGGGTTCAGGTACTAATTTGTTTTTTGTTTTCACGACCATGGCCTTATCTGTGAGGAGTTTGTATGTTCTCCCAGTGTTTGCGTGGGTCTCCTCCGGGTGCTCCGGTTTCCTCCCACACTTCAAAAACATACTGGTAGGTTATTTGGCTGATAACAAATTGACCCTAGTCTTTGTGTCTGTCTGTGTGTGTGGGTTAGGGAATTTAGACTGTAAGCCCCAATGGGGCAGGGACTGATGTGAGTGAGTTCTCTGTACAATGCTGCGTAATTAGTGGCGCTATATAAATAAATGATGATGATGAGTATGGGGTATCGGGTTGGTGGGACCAATAGAATCCATCTTATTTACATTCTTTCACTAGCAGTAGAAAAATATTTTTGAGACCAGTGGGTAAGAGAGGGGCAGGGACACAGCAGGGGAAAGAGGGGCAGGGACACACAACAGGGGAGAGACGGCCGTGAACAGTGCAGAAAGAAACAATCTGCAAACAAGCTGGTCCAGACGGCAGGGTCCAACCACCTCAGGTATACAGTGCCCCAAGCTAGAAGAGGGGTTTTCACACACTAGGAAATTTCCCCCGGTTTGCCTATGTTTAAGATGGTAGAAATGTCTCATTTACATTTATTTTCCATTTGAGATATATCGATTTCAAAAAGTTATTATTTTGCTCCAATAAATGTATTAGTTGAAGTCTGTAACGAATGATGTGCAATATGCAGATAGAGCCGCACATCTACATATCCTGAAAGCGCAGTGCCCTCATCTACCAAAATGTAATATCCAAGTGGGTAGACAAACTAATAAAAGTTACTTTTGATGAATGGCATACATCTTAAATTTGGTCTGGGCATGAACGGGTAAAATACCAATAAGCAAAAAGGGATTAAACTACACCAGTGAATATATAATATAAAACTCACATTATTGTGGGACTAGTGCACTAAATTGGTGTGGTGTACAGATCCTTCCAAATCTGCAAATGGTTTGTGTTCATTAACATACAGGATACATTGTGTGCATTCTGACCCAATCATGTATTAAAAATGCTAGTGGAAATAGTTTTCTTCTGTGATAAATCGAATACTCAGTTTAGCCAGTAATAAATATAAATTGGGGTAGCTCAGCTCCTTGAATTGTTGCACAGAGAGTGCATTTTATTTAACTGCATCAGTCAATTTTGTTATTTCATACAATGGTTATGCATTTTTAATGTACACAAATGTAAAATGTGTCCATTTGATGCTAGAAAATTGGGTCAGTGCACCCAGAAAAATAACAACAAATTGCAGATCCTCATCATTCATGGATGGAGTTGTCAAAATATTCTCATCAGTGGAGTAAATTTGTGCCTACAGCAAGAACTGGAGAGAGGAAAGCACAAGCGCCCTGCAAGCTATCAATTAGCCTCAGCATCAGGATAAAACTTGTGTCAAGTAGATATAACTCCTATCATATGGATAGAAAAACAGACAGGTTTTATAACAATAGCATAGTGCAAATATTAGAAATGTTCCGCAAACAATAGCAACGGTATACAGAATTTCCTTCTATTTATCTACTGTGTGCTAGAAACATGCTAGAAACATTGCACTTAATGTTTAATTGGTTGATGGGAAATTTTAGTACATCATGCTTGATTTGCTTCAATTTCTTATATAGTAGAAATGCAATATACCGCATTTCCACTATATAGCAGCAAAATATATTTGTCCCTCTCATTAAAAGGCAGTGTCAGAGCAATATAACATTTAATTGCACAGTGTGTCTACTGCCCCATGTTTGACACAAAAACCTTGTTAAGTAATCTGCAATGACCAGCGATAATGTCTATTAATACAACAATGCTTCTCTGCAAGTCTAAATGATTTTATTCACTTATACACATATTTAAAAAAGTTAAAGGAATGTACCTTGGTTTCACTGTTTTGATCATTTGTTTTGGGAGTCAGACCACTGAGGATGATTGCAATTGTGACATGCTGTATATACTAATCGTTACACAGGCAACTAGGATATCACCTAAAGGAAATGCCTTGACGTTGGCAGATAATCTTACCCCAATATAGCTATATTGTGCAATAAATCCTCTACTTATGTATATGCTTACACATAGAGTCTGATTCATGTTTGGACGTAAGTTACGTGCATGAAATAGCTCTATACATGTCCAGAAACTAACACTACGCCAATGAACGTCCTGTCCAGACGCCTATGACCTGAGAGATGGAATGGGGGAAGGAAAGGCTATGTAGGCTATGTATAGTAAGGGCATTCTGATGCAGATGGGGCTGATTCTGTGTTTCTTTTAAATATGCTTGGTTTCACTCATATCACTTGCGCCCACTAGAGGGCAGGCATAAATGCAGACTGATAGGAGACATATGCGTGTCTGTAGCGATCACAGAACAACTATATGCAACTTAAACTATAAAAACGCAATGTATGTACGGTACACATTGAAATCATCTTTTTTATTTAAATAATATTTTTTTTAAATAATTATTTCTATAAATTATTATACTATTAAAAGTTGATCTTTTACTTTACATTAAAAACTTTTTTTTATGTGTTCCTATATGAGATTCTTTTGTACTTGCGTATATACATATACTGCTGTCTTTTCTGTGTGTCTATGTGCGGCAAGTACTGTTTAGGCAGAGCGTACACTCACACCCAGATTCATATCGAAACGTATCTTCAGATACTCTTCGGAACCATATCCCAGTTCAGAGGAAAATTCTGATGTTACACAAAAGTCTATCCAATTCAAAATCTTCATACAAGAAATCAGGGCCACCTTAGAGGCGAAACTCAGAGCCATGATGAAAGATCAGTGCTCTACACAGATGGATGACTACTGTAAATTTCAAGAGGTGATGGGCCAAGAAATGTCGGATCTATGAGTCAACATCAAACTGCCCAGCGACCAAATGGACGATCTCAAAAATCGATGTGAGATGTAACAACCTCAAGATCATAAGTATACCAGAGTCCATTGAAACCCTGAGCACTTTGCCTACTTGGAAAGGCTGTTTACCCAACTGCTACCAGAGGCCTTCATAGAGCAGTTAAACTAGATTACGCTTACCTGGCCCTGTGTTCTAAATCCTACAATGGACCACTTGCCTTATGACATTGTATTAAGTACTACAGTGCAATGGCTTAAATTCTAGCAGCCTGCAAAATGTGCCTGCCATACCTTGCAAAGTAGCAAATTTCTAGGAGCTAGCACCAAGCCTACTTAATAAGTGAAGATGAGAAGTTTCTGAAACAAAGACTCATCATAAGCAAAATCTATGGGGCAGGAGTTTCCCCTTTCATCTAGCATTTACCAATAAAGGCTATACTCATAATTGGTAAAGACTACACCAAGGAATGGAAAAAACTAAAAAATTGGGACTCTTTTCAAATAAACCACCTAACTCACCTGCACCAACCCCACCTAGGAGAAGAAGTCTATCATCTCCTCAATGGTCACAAACTTTATTGCCAAATGAAGCACCTCTGGATGGCACAAATACCTACAACATGGAGTTTCTAACTTGATAAAAGTAACTGTTATACTCTTTCTGAGAAATATTGACTCTTCCTCTAGTGCAAAATTCTATGCATTGTTTATTGTATTCATTTGTGCTCTATCCTTATTCTCTTAAAATAATAAGCACTCCATCAATAAGGGACTAGATGAATTCATCTTGTAGACCCATGATCAACCTAGCATTACCACCGGTGGTAATAGTAATTGCAATACTTATTATACTGACACTGACTTAACAGACCCAAAAATCAAATGACAACGACATAAAAGCAAATGACAGCGACATAAATAAAATGTACACCTGCAATAAAACACACATAGAACTTCACTGATAACAGTGTCATGTAGACAGCTCTAAATTCCGAACATCCTGCATCCTGGCAGCTAAGTTTCACGTCAGATGTCTGTATTTAAAGGGGCAATCAGAGCAACTCCACTATTTTATGTAAGGGTTAGGTGCCGGGTCCTCTGATTGCCCTTTTAAATACAGACATCTGACTTTCGCTTCCTTATCTGACGTGAAACTTAGCTGCCAGGATGTTCGGAATTTACAGCTGTCTACATGACACTGTTATCGGTCCTATGTCTTGTGTGTGTTTTACTGCATGAGTACATTTTCTTTATATCGCTGTCATAGCCTTCGGGTTTTTTTTATGTCTCTTAAGGTGACTGTCGGTATAAATAGCATCGCACCAACGTACCTCACACCATTGCCACAAGACTGCAGATAGGTTGTTTCATATATCTGTTTGTTAGAGTTTGCAAACTTTGGAATCTTAATGCAATTGAATTAAACAATGCTTTAGTTTGACTTGATCCTATAATTGTTTAGCTAGTAAGGTGTATGCAACATAGATTATGTTGAAACTTCATTACATTCCTTATGGTGCTATAATTATTGGTAAGCCAATGTCGCAAAAATTTAATCGCATTTTTTATTTGCTCTTTATGCAAAATATGGTTGTTCCATCCCCTCCTTCCCTCCGCATACAAATGTAGAACAGCAGGCCAACACAAACTGTTAAACTCTCCTCTCCCCCACAGTGCAGGATAAAGATATTCACAAGTGGCATGAGAGTGAGACACAGGGGAGACCCTGGACCAAGATGAGTGTACTCAGATCAGAGCTAACATAGCATCCTCCTCCACATGCATTTGAAGGAAAATGCATTCAAAGCATTAGGAATTCACAGGAATTATGAGGTTATGTTATAATAAAAACAATAAAGAGTTTATTGCAATTCATCACATACAATAATGGTTTCAGAAAAGGCACACTCACTGGGTTTTGTAGTAATCCAAAGTAGATGGATGCAAACAGAGGCTCTGGGGTAATGTAGGAAAGTAGTACAGTATTTGTGGAAATGCATTAGTATAGCAGACTTTACTGTGAATGCCCCGCAGTGTGAGCAATGATAATTACAGTAGTGCGTGTCTGGGAATAATGTGTAGAGTTATATGAATAGCGTACAGATGCAAATCCAGATATCAGGAACCAGCAGACTATAAGTTTCAAAACCAGGTATATGGAACCAGGAGACAATATGTTATAAAGCCAGGTATCAGGAACCAGGAGACTACTGAATGCAAAGCCAGGACTTGTTTGATGCAAGGTCAGAAGCATACAGGACACAGATACAGGAACCAGGAAGTTAGCATGTAATGCTATCACTGGCAATGAGTACAAGACAGGTGAGAGCTCATAAAGATCAGCTGCTCCCACAAGACTAGGTAAACCTTTCACAGACTCCCATAACGTCCCCTAGAGGCACTGCTTGGGACTGTCCGAAGATATTTCCAATGTGGAAAGAAGTTCACTGCCTCGTATAGAACATAACAAACATACACATGCATGATTCCTTCTCATACTCTTTGTTACTACAACCCATACCAAGCACACCAAAATATACAGAGACTCGTCTGGCACATAATAAATGCTGCCAGGTACCAAATTGCTTTCTGCTTGAAAAGGCTCCCATCCCACCCCCTCTTGATCCCCTATACTAGATTCAATTTAGTTTATTTATGGCATGGAACATATTTCATGCATTATCGTTTACACTCCAATCAAATGTATCCCCATTGTTCTCTCTGGTTGAGAGCAATGACCCGAAGACTAGATAATTCAGAACCCCTCTGTATATCCACTCTCACCCTTAGTTAGCACACATTTATGTATAGTAATATTGCCTGTATTATGTACTTTGTATTGATTGTACTTTTACCCTGGTCAATGCTGTTCCTTGTACCCTTCTCCCCCTCCCTGCTTTCCTTTTTGTACCCATCCCTTTGATTATCTTCTGAAAATCCACAGTCTTGTCACATGTCATTAAATAATTATGTTACAAATGAATTTAGACATTTAGTCCATAGAAGTCAGAATATCAAAATTGCATTGTAAAAGTAATAATCGCTTTTCTATGAGAATATCATCTATCATTCTCATGGGTCTGTCTCAGTGTACTTTTACTAAGGTCAACTACAGTTTAAGCTGCTGGGATTTGATGTAATGTGAAAAATAAGCACGTCAATTAACATCCCTTTTGGATGTGTACTGTTCTTCTCTTTAATAATGTGGCTTTCATTCTGGATGAAAGATTGGTGTACAAAAAAGCGTTTAATCAAGTCAAATATTTTTTACTTCACTTGTCTACAGAAAAGAAGGAAAAATATCTAAATCAGACCTCATGATTGCTTCTAACCTTCACACTGCTACATATATAATAAGGATAGGATTTTAAAATATGATTGTACCATTTAACTTAACTGTCACATTGTGTTAATGGTTCCAATATTTTCATACTTTCAAAACCCAGCAGAAAATACGAGGGTTGTAAGGAGAATATAAAAGCAATTTTTCAATGAGCTTTATTAAAAAAAATAGAAAGATATAGACATTAAGGAGTCAGGGAAAGTAAAGCAAAAAAAATTAGTAACTTTGCATTTTGGCAAAAACATGTTGTATTAGAGGGGTAGCTAAATTTAAAATGTGGGGACAGATTTATAGATGGTTTAGGGCATGTCCTAGATCAACTTTAAATTTCAGTGTAAAAATTAATCTATCAAGTACTTGTGTGATAGATGAAAAAAGCAGCCAGTATTTAATGTATGTGCAAAATAATAAACTAATTTGCACCCCTTGCATTGTAACATGGTTTGTCCAGGAAAAAACATACTCCTTTTTTTTGCTTTGCTCTCCTTAATGACTCAGGCCCAATGTGTCTAAAATTATTCTATAAATAAGCTGTATAATGTAGATTATCTACTAATGTTGAGTTTCACAAATGTGAGTAGATGTACAGTACTCTAGAACAGTAAGGGGTTCATGTAGAGCTAGACGCATTTGCTCCCTGAGCGTAAGCAGGAATAGATGTATGCATGAAAAAGTGCTTTAATGGACATATGTTCATTTAGATGCATCTCAAGACCAACTGTACATCACTATTATATGTGCCAGGTTTACATCCAGAGAAACAAGTACCGTATTTGCCGGCGTATAAGACGACTGGGCGTATAAGACGACCCCCAACATTTCCACTCAAAATATAGAGTTTGTTATATACTCGCCGTATAAGACTACCCCCTCTTCCGCACACCTTCCACACACCAAATAAAACGTAAAAGAACATCAGATTTAATTTCAACATGTTAATTTATATTCGAATGCCTATGACATGCAGGAAAACTGTCACAAGGCTGTATGTTATCAAACATGTACAGTAAACATAAAACAGTGCAAGTTTATTAAACGTAATTCACTAGTCAATGATAGAAGGAAGATAACAAATAGAGGGAGAGAGCAAGTGCACACTTACCCCTTGGCATAATCTTTAATCATTTGATTTCCAGTCCCGAACCATCTTTTCTGTTACTCCATATTGTCTTGCAGCAGCACAATTATTATGTTCCATGGCAAGGTTTACAACTTTAAGTTTAAAACTTGCATCATATTTCTTTCTTTTTGCTGGTGCCATGATAGGGTTGATAGGGGTTTGACTGCTGGACATTTTCTATGCTGTATTGTACTGTACAATGGTGCAGTACTGTGGTTGGCTGTTGGCTGTATACAAAGCCTGATTGGATTGGTCCCTGCTCCCTGTCTGCCCTCCCTGTCAGCAGAACGGGCCGGTCACGCTGAAAAGGCTGGCACCCCTGTATCGCTTCTGATGCTCGCCGCAGCCACGCTGATGACCCGCCGCGGCCGCACTAGATACCGCGCGATACTGGACCCGGTGTATAAGACGACCCCCCCACTTGGAGGCATGTTTTTCAGGGCAAAAAAGTCTTATATGCCAGCAAATAGGGTATATATAATTATGCACAATAAAAGCGTAGAGAAAGTATGGGGATAGCAAAGAGATAGTATAGAGATGTACCATCTAAAATATAATGAAAAACACAAACACAAAATACAAATAAAATTAAATACAAATATCTGTTTTTATCCCCTTTAAAAATCAAATGCTGCAGTCTAAATGTAAATATCCATTAAAGTGAATGGACAGTTGTAATTTCATATAATACAGCAGTTACAGTAATGAATTAAGTACTGTTACCTAGAGGCGTCAATCTGTAATCAGTAGCATCTAGCTAATGCTGCTGATTATTGTCATCAGCATGAAAGTTTAAAAAGGCAATATAGCCACTAGACCAGATATGTCAGATGAAGCTCCAGGACCACTTATCTTAAATCCATCAAAATCCAGCTAATTCCATGGACATTATCACCCCATCTCTCCTCTGCTTCACTGCCCTACTCATCAGCACCCATTGAATCCTGTAAGCACCCAGTCTACTCCCATTCATCGGGAGATGCAGATGTCAATCGCTGTGGATGGTCAGGCTGTCACCCCCAAGAAAGATGTTTCTTCAGCCTGGCTCGCCTTGCTTGCTGCAACTCTAGAGCCTGACAGGCAGTCTCTGGTCCCCAGTATAATCAGTTTGACCTCCGTGATTACCTCTCTACCCAGGCTTCATCACCGGAGCCATCCTCCAGCTCTGCAACTATACCATTCTTATGTGAACTCCCAACCCTCTTGATCTAAGACTTTGCATTCCATGGCTTGACTTACCTTCCAGTTTCCCACCCAAGATGAAGCCCCATCATCCTGGGTGACCCACATACATTGGGGATTCCCTGTCTCTATGAATAACTACTTGCCATTCATCTGTCCCTGAAACCGGGCATGGTTATTCATCTTTCACTACCTGTACCCTCCACCCAGCACCTCTACTCTCCGGTAAGACTCCCATCTGAGGCCCAACTGCTTCTTGTCTGCAGCAGCCTTGCTATTTACTAGAAACCTCTGGTGAGCAAGCCATCCACCCAAGCACTTACTATTCTACTCAGGTGTATGTCCCTTGTTAAGTCTGATGCTGATGTTTTCTGTATTTTTCGCGATTTGCTCTGTTTATTGCATCCGTTCTTTTATTATCCTACTTAACTGTACCCATCTACCTGTATCATGTCTATTGTTTTATGTATGCCATATATGTCAAACATGTTAGGTCCTATGTAATCTCTAGCATAAAAAAAATGATGATGATAATGATGATGATACACATTGCACCTCCTTGCACTAGTCCTCCAGGTCCAGCAAGATATGCGCCTCCTAACAGTAGTATCTGTGTTTGCATCCAGGTCAACATCAGTCGCAGTTACATGAAAACGCCCTTTCTATACTCAACCTACATTTGCTAGCCCTTTTCCTCACCAAGTTTAAGAAATCATAAGCGTAATATACAACAAATCTGCATATCATCTATCAGTTTTTCTTTCTCATTTCATAACAGTGATGTTAAATATTGACACTAAAACAGTCAGAAGTTAATTAAATTTATAGTGGAAAAAATTTAACTGTGAGTCACAGTGGTTTCCCCACACATCGTACTGCCATGAACCAGTGATTCAAAGTACTTTGACCATCTTCTTCAGGTGTGACGTTTTTAATAAAATAAATCTTTTATATAAAGTAGCTTGTATTTTAAGTTTAGTGGTCCCAAAAAATAATCAATTTTAGAATATATCTTGTGGACTTCATACCACAAATTCTAATAAAAAAAACCTGGACAAGCATCGCAAATTGATTTGGTTTTGCACCAGTGCAATTATATTGTTGGTCCAAAGCACTTCAAGGTGCCGGCCTAGGAGGTGGGAATTTGATTTTACTTTTACACTTTTGCAGTTTGCCACTTCAGATTTTTCTGCTTTTTCGTAAACCTACATGCATTTGCAGCTTGCAGAGATGACTCCAAACACTTAAAGTAGGAAAACATCTCCAGAAGAGCGAAAGATAGGACAAGGTTCATGCCTCGTGTTTGACCAAGCAATGACAATTCAATCCAAGCATGAATGCTGTAGGTGTAGGCAAAAAAGCCTCTGTAGGAGCCAATCTGTCGTAAGGTGTGAACCACATTATTATAAGGACTTGGAAGTCCTGCATAGCTGGACTGAAGTGCCAGTAATCAAGCAAAGAACATCAAATTAGGGTTCCCGAATTTTAAGAAATAGGAACTCTCCTGCTTGTTTCATCTATCATCTGTGCAATTACTGCTACTATTACTGTATGTGTAGGATCATTCCTGTCATTCACTGATTCAGGTGGTTGCTAGGCAAATAGCTTCATGCTTCATTCAGATCTCAGTTTTGCAGCCTCAGGTGTGCAATGACCCAGAACACTCATGCAGCTACTCATCCTGCAGTTCTGATTGGTGCCGCTGCCTGTATAAACCTCTTCCTGGCAGCATACCAATGCTGATGATAGTTCTTGCTTGATCTAGAGTGTCTTGTATCCTGACCTGTTCTGCTATCAGTGTTTGACCTGGATTGTTTATAGGAATTGCTGTCTTCTCCACTTCTGACTCTTGGCTTTGTAAAATGGATTTGCTCTTATATCTCTACTTGCCCCTGACCCTTGGCTTGTTTAAAGGAATCCTTTGTTTGCTCTACTCCTGATCCCTGTATGACTCTGAATTCTGCCAAATACATTCTGGTTGCTCGTTACCTGTTACCATGTGTGGTCCACTTCATCAGACAAGTTCCAGACTACTCCACATTAACCATTGCCTGTCTGGCACAGAATTCTGCTATTTACAGTCTGGTTGCTCACTACTTGCTGCTGTTTGGTGTCCACTTCATCAAACAAGTGCCAGACTACTCCACATTAACCCATGCCTGTCTGGCTCAGAGTTCCGTTAATATCTTCTGGTTCTCTGTAATCTTTCCTCTCCACCAGGCAGGGGCTAGATCAACAACTGCTTCTACCCACTTCTCGAGGTGAGCATCTTGATGTTATGCACAGGAGTATACCCTTAATCAGATTAGCACTGGCTTAGCAAGGCACGGAGTCTAACAGCCTCCCTCGTTTTCACCAAGAACCGCTGCAAGGTGAGATGGACAAAGCGGCCGGGAGACCGCAGCGACCCTTGGTTCAGCCCACTGATGTAAGAGTCAGGTAGGAGGGAACGGCTGCAGGAGGCCAAATGAATAAGAAGTAGTACCTGTGACAAGCTTAGGAGAGATGTGTTGAATTCGACTAGCCAGGGTCAGGTACACTGGTCAGAGGGCAGCAGTACACAGGAGCAATCCGGAGGAGTAGCCAAACAGCAAGCCAAGGTCTGGTACACTAAATCAGAGGACAGCAGTACACAGGATCGATACAGAGGAGTAGCCAAATAGCAATCCGAGGTCTGGTACACTAAATCAGATGACAGCAGTACACAGAAACAATCCGGAGGAGTAGCCAAATAGCAATCCCAGATCTGGTACACTAAATCAGATGACTGCAGTACACAAGCTGAGATCACAGGAAGAAGTGTACCAAGGCACATAGGAGTCAGACGCTGGGTAACCTGTTGCTCTGACACCATGCAAGTGTCACAGTGTTCCATAAACAGGAAGGGGAGGCTTGAATTCCTTGCTGACGGTCACAAGATCGGCAGCGCCCATACCCGGAAGTACCGAGGGTCTGACATATCGAACCAGGAGTGTGGATCGTGTAAGTTTCTTTACACTCGAGAAGCAGTTCTAGCATTTTAGGATCTCTCGCTACTCTGACCTTAACACCAAAATTCTTAGGGATCAGCTGGTTGTTCACTGCATCCTTGCTTTTAAATAAGCCTGAGCTACATTACATGTGTGTCTCCTGAACAACTGTTTTCTGCATCCTTGCTTTCAATTAGTCCTGAGCGTCAGTACAGGTGTGCTTTCCTCTGAATAGCTGATTAGTGAGCTGCACTATTTAATGTCTCTCCTGCCTGTATACCTTTGCCTGTGATAGTGTTGGATATGCTAGCTTCTTGTACCTGTGTTCCATTTTTCCTGATCTTGCATCTGTTGTTCCTGCATTGATTTGTATCCTGATTGCAATATACAAGTCTGCTGGTTCCTGGCTCTCCTTTTGTTTGCCTGTTTTCTAGTCAGCATCTGCAAGCTATTCATATATAGCTCTACTCAGAATCACCAGACATGGACTGCAGTAACTATCTGTTGCTCTTTTGTGGACTTTGCAGTGATTACTAGACTCTGTGTTAATCTGCACCAGCATTGCTTCAGAGACATTGTTTATTATTTTGCATTGTCTCAAACTGTATAAACCTGCACCAGCATTTCTACAGAGACATTGTTAATATCCTTTCATTGCCTCAGACTGTGTAAACCTGCACAAGTATTTCCTCAGAGATATTGTTTATGTCTGTGTTGCAACAAAAAACTGTTATACTACTGCATGATTCCTGCATTACATCATGGATAATTGCTAATGCCTGCATTACCTAAGAGCTTGTACTTTTCCTGTCTGCTCTTGATACTGCCATAAACTCAATAACATATTATACTGCAAAATAACTTTATTCCTGTGATTTTTTAACAGAGACAGCAGCATATGGTCGTGTGCTTGCAGAGGAGACAAGTCTGAAGCCAAGCAAAAGCTTCTATACTAATGTTCTATATTAATGTGCCATATTTCTTCCAACAGAACTTCACCACGGCCAACGCCAACAGGATTCAAGGGTGGAGACCAAGGAGGAGACGTGTGGAACAGCCCTTGGAGCGAATGGAGAAACCTCTGGAGGCACCATAGGTGTCCCAGCAGGAGGCAGCGAGGAGCCCATCCCAGGTCCTTGAATAAGAATGTAAGAATCTTGATTTAAAAATCTAGTACAATATTTAGTGTGTTGTTTCTGTTGAAAGGTATAGGTCTCAGCAATCATTTATTTACTAAATCTGTATTTTACTAGGCCTAGGCAGAGATTGCTATCATACAGGTGTATGACTTAATGTGCCTAATAAGTGTTTGCCCTTAAGTAAAAAACCTCCCACAATACATCTGCATGTGCCTCCAAAATACAGTCCTCTGGCTATTACTGTCTTAACACTAAGATGAATCTTTCAGATTATTTCTGCTAATGTAACATCTCTGAACTCCATAGAGATAGAAAAATGTGTGACCGAACTACAAGCATAGAGTAAAGATATGTTTGTAACATGTAATAATGTTGTGATATTAAAATGTAGTATTTATTTTCAATTTAATTTAATTAAATTTTTCTTCCAGGTGCCGAACCAACATCCCCCTGCACAGTCTCATCAATAAAAATAAGAAAATACAAAAAAGGGTTTATATTATGTAAATATTAGGAAACATTAGTGATTAGGAGTAATAAAATCAATTAGGGTCATTAAAGAAATACATACATGTGCTTTTAGAGGTGAAATAGGAGTAGATACACATTTACTAAAAAAGGTGCAATTGCTCCAAAAACAATACTCTTACATGAGATTTATGTTGCGTAATTGAGTTACTACCATATTCACATCTGAACATGTTCATCAGATCCGCTCAGATTTTATTATGGGCAAACTTACACGTTGCGTACAAGTTGCGTCTGAACACGAGTCAGGCCCTTTGTGTAAAAAAGGACTGTACTGGAAAATTCAGGACATATAGGAGTTTTAGTTGTACCAAAGAATATTCCTGGGTTAGTTCCAAAATCTGAAATGAGAGTGTGCAGGATGAAACACTTCTATCAATAGTAAAATCAACTCTAAGTTTGCATGTTGTATAAAGGTACTATAAAGGTACAATCTAAGTAAGGCCATAATTAAAATAATAAAATATAATTAAATGTTATAGTGTTTTGTAAACCAATACATTGAATAGTTCAATTATACAGTATCAAACTAAATAAAGTAAAATCTTTGGTTTAAGTTTGGTATCAATACATTGACAAAAAATAATGCACGTAAAAAGTTCACAGACTTTCACTTAGTATATATTGAAAATGTAAGAAATAGCTTTTTTTTGCTCAAACAGATACTGAGCTACATAAATCATCATTTTTACAAATTATAGTCAATTTCTGCAAACAGTTTTTATGAAGCCTCTAAGAAAAGTGAAAGTAGTTGAAGGACAGGGCGGGTAGTAGACAGCATCTATCCTTCACCAGCCTATGATGTGCTAAGATTTAAAGTGATGCTCTGTGTCCTAGGACATCATACCAATGATAACAAACATTAGGCTCTTAGCTGCAAATATATTTCTTGTCACAGTGCACAGTATAATGGGAAATACAGGTAACAGATGGCAGACTCGATGGATGTGTACTGGAAGAGTCTGATAAAACTGTAAGATTTAATTTCCTGGGCTCTACAGCATTTCTTTATAGCAAATTTGTGAAAGGCTTCAGCCAGAATATTGCTACCACTGACAGAAAAGTTACCTGGATTTCCAGAACGGCTAAAGAGACTGCAGCCTAGGGAGACAATAATGGAATGGTCACTATGATGATTCATTTACCGTTTTTAGAGACATTTGGCCTTTCTAGAACACGATGTGATAAGAGAATGCAGGGGGTCTTTATGTCTCACCTATTGCAAGCAAAATATGCACTACTGTATTTGCAAGTTTGGATTTGCTGGCAACAATCTACAACCAAACCAAATGCAGAAGACATGCTTTTTTTGTGATGGTCATCCTGCAATTGTCTAAGTCTTTGATTTGGTGATGACGACGAGTGATACAGTTGTCACTTAACTGCTTATATAAGTTACCCAAGTTGCTATGACTGAAAAGAAGGAGGATGGCTACATCATGAGATGGAAGTGTTCAGCTAAATCTGATCCCAGGTAAAGGCCTAATCCCAAGAGTCCACTGGAGGTAGACATTATAATAAACATTTTAGATTGCGAATTGCTTTTTTGATGACCGACTGTTTTATAAAACCTTTTAAACTTGTCTGAGGTTTAAATAGCTTAGTCTGCTCTTGTCAGAATTCTGTGATAAATATAATACAATAATGGCTATTAGCATTGCACACAGTGGACATAGCGCTTCTCTGTTTGTTATCAATTTTTTTCTGATATAATTGCCTCTGGCTAGGACCCATTTGTTGAACTTTCTAGTGTAGCAGGTATATCAGCACATACAATCTCATGGGCAAAGTTCCTTTTGCAGCCATCAGCAGAATATAATACTCAGAACCTCCAATAGGAATCCTACGCCCGATGCAGCTGATTCTGTTGCCCCCAGGTTGCGTGCGCAGACTTCTCCAAAAGCCAGCGACCAGAGGCTTACTGAATCACACTGATCTTGTCACAAATCTCTATCTATATTGACTTGCTATAAGCTGGAAAAATCTTATGCCCATCTACTAATTAAAGGACGTAGTAGTAAACAAACATATAAAGCAACCTGATAACTGAGCCTTACTTATTCAGTATGGCATGTGATGCGCCCATTTGCTAACTAACCAAAACGTGATAAGGTGAATGGAACAGGGCTGAGTCAGATTTTACCAGCAATTAACTACATATACTTTATATTTCCCACCCCTGAGAACAATGGCCTGGCAACTAACTATGATCATGACAAAATTCTAATGGCCTTAAAAAGGTCACATTCAGAGTTGGAGCCTGGTGGTTTGTAGGGTCTGTGGGGTCACACTCCATGTGGCAGACATATTATGCTGGTTAATACTATCAACCAACCGAATATCCTACAGTCTAAATCTCCAGAATACTGTGACCGTGCCAAAAACTGCTTCAATGAGCAGATCCTTAGGTTCAACATCAGTCCACCAGGGAATGTCCTCTGCCAAAAGAACAATCCACCCCTGTTTACTTGTCAACATTATTTTTTTAGAACAATCTGATATATTATATAATTACATTTATTATTGTAATTTTAAAAAAAATTCAGAGAGAGGAGATAAAGGATATAGACGACGCAAACAATGGGCAAATAATGTATATTCGTATGCCCTTTGTGTTGCTATCGGGGGGTTGAAGAGATTGCCAATACAAATGAGAATAACAGATAAAAAGAACTGCGTATCGATGATACAAAGGCTTGTTGTAAAGTGGGAAAGAAGACAGAAATACAAAGCCAAGATTTGCAGGGGACGTGTACAAATATGAAAAACAATAAAGTTGTATGGGGGTAAAAAGCTTCTCTTAAAGGTTGAAATAGTTAAGAATTACCGGTCTGATTCAGAGTCAGACCTACATTGCCTTTCTCGCACTGCTCATGTACAGAAAATGAATGTACACAACTGCAACTATGCAGACATGTAACTTGTTGCCACTTACGACTCGTTATTCCTGAAGAGGCGTTATAGACCAATTGCGCACGGATTCAGACAAGGACAAAGTTATTTAATTTGCGGGTGGTCAGGGGCAGGAATACATAGCGGTTGATGATGATGATGAACTCCCAGTGGACGGCTTTTATAAAGGCTTATTTTATATCCTGATTCTTTCAGATCCATTTAAAATCAGTGTCATTTACATTTAATGGAAGTAGAATGCTTAAAGAAAAGTAAAACTGTCGTAGAAAAAAGTTAGTAAATCTTTACCTTTTTCTTGTATTTATTAAGTAATAGGAAATGTGTTGAAATGAGACAATATTATGATATAAAAGAAATACGAGGCATGCATGCTGAACAGAGAGTGAACTTGACTAAGGCTCAGGGTAGACTGTAAATCTGACCCCGAGCTGTGTATGAAAGAGATGTCACACACATGATACACAGTGCGCACTGGTGTTAAAATCATAGTCTCTAATAAATCTTCCATATTTTACAACGTTTGCTTTCTGGGGCATTGTTTGTTTCCTCTTATAATTATTATGTTTCGTTATGTCAGAACAAGCTGTAGCTCAATGTGACATGACCAGCATTCCCTAAAGCCTTCCTTTTTGTACTATACTGATGAATGACACTACACATGCCACAGGGGAGGAAAAGTGCACATTTTAAGGAAATGTCGTCCTGACAGCATGGAAGGAAAGCAAACTTTTATCCTAGCAGTTTTCGCGAGGATTTGGAAATGCATAATAACTAAATTAAATAGCAATCATGGTCAGTCAGCCACATTCATTACAGCTGATATCAAATCATACAAAGTTTTAAGTCCACTTCCAGACATGTACTTCTTAAAATTCAGAGCTTGTCTCCCCCATGTGGGATGAGATTGGATATTGGGTTTTATATATACTCTATATGGACAAAACTATTTGGCCACACCTGTTATTTATTACACCGTTGCCAGAGGTGTATAAAATCAAGCACTTAATCATGCAGTCTCCATTTGCAAACATTTATGATACAAAATGGATCGTTCTGAAGAGCTCAACAAGAGGGACAACTGCAACTCAGCCACAAAAGATGAAGACCACATAAAATCACAGAGCGGGGTCAACAACTGGTAAAGTGCATGGTGCGTAAAAGTCACCAACGCTCTGCTGATTCTATAGCTGAAGAGTTCCAACTTAAACTAGCAATAATGTTAGCACAAAAACTGTGCGGTGGGAGCTTAATAGGATGGGTTTCCATGGCCGAGTAATGCCAAGCGTCAGATGGAGTTGTGCAAAGCACACCGACACCAGTGGAAACGTTTTCTGAGGAATGATGAATCATACTTCTCTGTTTGGCAATCAGATGGGTGAGTCGGGGCTTGGCTGATGCTCAAGTGAAGGATAATCTTAATGCTTCAGCATACCAAGTAATTTTGGATAATGCTATGCTTCCAACTTTGTGGCAACAGTTTGGAGAAGGCTCTTTTCTATTCCAACATGTCTGTGCCCCAGTGCACAAAGCAAGGACTACAAAGACATGGTTTGATGAGTTTGGTGTGGAAGAACTTGACTGGCCTGCATACAGACTTGACCTCAGCCCGATGGAACACCTTTGGGATGAACTGGAACGGAGCTTGCGAGCCATGCCTCCTTGTCCAACATCAGAGCCTGACCTCATAAATGCTCTACAGAATGAATGGGCACAAATTCCACAGAAACATTCCAACATCTTGTGAAAAGTCTTCCAAGAAGAGTGGAAGCTGTTATCGCTGCAAAAGGGGGACCAACTCCATATTAAAGTATATGTATTTAAATAAAATGTCACTACGGGCCATGTTGGTGTAATGGTCAAGCGTCTGAATACTTTTGTCCATATAGTGTATATATATATATATATATATATATATATATATATATATATATATCATTATCTTCACCATTTATTTATATAGCGCCACTGATTCCGCAGCGCTGTACAGAGAAATCACTCACATCAGTCCCTGCCCCATTGGAGCTTAGTCTAAATATATATGTATATATATATATATATATATATATATATATATATAGATATGTATATATATAGATATAACTGCCCATAAATGTGGTATTCTGCTTACAATGGGCCTCATTTCAAGTTAAAAGCAAATCCAGCTAAAGGGTGCAAATTGGCACCTGGGAACACCATGTTGTGCTGCAAAGGACGCACGTGCAATTTTTTATTTGCATGCATGGAATATACTGCCTGCATTTGCATGTAGCACTAAAACACTGAGTAGCTTTATATTTACACTGCCCTTTACAGTTGAGTCCTCAATCATCCTAATCTTAAATCTGTCCACACGTTTTAAATTCAGTCCCACCTGCAGCCTGTTTTGGTGTTGGCAACATGCAAAATTCCACCTTCTATGGGGATTTACTCCTACCTTTATCAAGTAAGTGAAGGTCTGGTCTTCAATGAATGAAGGCGCCGATCCATGCTATGAAATGCGTGTATTTTGGCATTTCCTACTATCCTACCCCCTGTCACATGACCTCTCCTCCGAGGGGGTTTTTAAAAGTTGTAAAGTAAAAACAGAGGCACAATCACACCACCATCCCTTCCTTGTCATGTACTGATCACATTACAGCAGTAGTGTGTCTCTATATTAAACTTTTAACATAAATATTGTTAAATTGCTTCAGGTACACATCTAATAAAGAGGTGCCTGCTCAGAATTTGATATCACATCCAATCAGACTGCACAGAAATTGGTTTTAAAGTTCATGTTTTTTTTACTTTTTCATTAGGCAAATTGGATTCTAGGAATTCTATCAAGTATATTTGACCTTTATAAACCAATTTAAAATATATGCAGCTTTGTATTCATTGTACTAATTTTGGGGCAATTTATGCATTTCAATTTAATGCAGCAATGACAAACAGTTGGGTTGATAAAGCAATGACAACTTCTACTTTATATCTTTTCCCAGTAATTGCACTTACTGAGCTGATAAAATGATTTGTTTGTTTAAACAGATTTCTAAAACCTACCTATGATTCCGGAAATTTATAATCTACAAAGGCAGAGAAAGTTATAGCTTTATTCATTATTATGACAGTGTATAAACTTCAGTAGGACAATTAAAACAATGAGGGATTGTGTGTCCTGATAAAGGGCTAATGTAATTATATGGACTGTATCAGTTTTTCTTGAATAATTATCTGGCTGTATAATTTTATGGGAAACCGATCCAGCTGCTGTGTGTAATATAGATGTCGATCGTGGAAAGGCAATTTGAGGTAACGAGAGGGCACAGCACTTGTATTAACTTTGAGATATGGAGTGTACGTCTGCTGAGATAAACACTTCAAATGCAGCTCTGTAGTGCAGTAAATTACACTCTATTTAAAGGTGAGATTTTCTATAAATGTTTAGTAAAACATACTGGCACATGGTCATCACACTGACATTTAAAAAAGCAAGCAAAAAGCCAAGCAAACTGTGAGCCAGGATTTTTATTGATGCATCAAGCTATATCAAACTTTGTCTGCAACCGAGTAGGGTCTGATTCTGATCCAAACATACATACAAGTTGTGGTTTAAAAAAGAGCACATAACTTATTCCAATACAAGCAGATCTCAATGAGCCCGAGTCATTAAGAAGAGCAAAGCCAAGAAAAGGAGTAAGTTTGCTCCAGGGCAAACCAAGTTACAATGCAAAGGGTGCAAATGAGTTTATTATTTTACACATAACTTAAATACTGGCTGCTTTTTCATGTAGAACACAAATACTTGATAGTCTTAATTTTACACTAGTTGACCTTGGACATGTCCTACTCCAACTATAAAACTGTCCCCACATTTTAAATTTAGCTCCCCCTCCAATGCAACATGGTTTTGCCCAGGTGCAAAGTTACTCCTTTTTTATGCTTTGTTCTCCTTAATGACTCAGGCCCAATATGTGTTTCAATTTCAATCTGGGTGAACGTATGCTCTGACTAAACAGTACTTGCCGTATGTTAACAGACACAACAGAGTGCAGTCTACACACAAGCATATGTATAAAGTCACATCAGAAAGCATACTAAAAAAATGATAATTATTTTTTTCACATTACATAAATTAAGATGTTCTTAATGCGTACATACAATGCATTTTTATAGCCTATCTCACTTGCATACACATATTCTTTGCTATCTAGTGGCATGCATACAAGTACTTTTGAAAAGATTATTATATGCCAGTCATCACTATCACCTGCCCTGTAGCTTGTGCAAATGATGCGTCTGAATACAAGTTTACTTAAGAGAAACCCAGCTCTTAGATCTTCCACATCTGTGTCGGCACACCTTTGCTGTACTTTTCCTACGTCTATCTGCCCATTCCCACTCCATTCCTCCCTTCAAGTGGTAGGCAGCAGTAATTGCCATCTGTATGCAGACTTGAACTGCATGCAATTGTGTTCATTGGCATAATGCCGACTTCTGAGTTTGCACAGACCTATTTCACGAAAGAAACCGCATGCAGACTTACATCCGAACATGAATCAGACCCTCCACGTACAACAAAAAAGGAGCTCAGGGACTGTAAGTAAGTTGTTGCCAAACCTACACAATCTCAAAGTTACACTATTCTGTGTGTATTATTGCAGTGTCAGGAAGGATCCATTTTTTTTTTAACTGACCTCAACTTTTTTCTTACTGGTAACTAATATTGTTCGTTCGTTTTTTTATTAACTCAATGGATTAGTGTGCTGATAGAAAAGGCAGAAGGCTTCCAATAGAACAAGTGAAACTTTTCAATTATTAAATACAAATTGGACTTACATTCAGAGTCATATAGAGCAAGCCTTGGACGTTTACATGACTGTCTCACAATTACAATAGTAGATCTCGTTTATAAGGTCCAGTTGTTCCTTAACTGCGCTTCAACAGATAATCTGGAATACCAGAGAGATTTAAGTGTCTTCAATCCTCCATATTCGGAACAGTTCATTTTAAGGTTCTAAACTTCTTTCACCGGTGTAACGGTACAGCTCTGGGATCATGTATATTGGTAGGATTCCTTGCAGATTATTTTAGCAAAACAATTTCTGAGTGAACAGATCTAATATTTTGGGGGAACAATGCAGAGTAAGACAACTCCATACTGCTCCAAGCCAAATACAAACTAACAGACTGCACAACCAATTCATTGGGACTCTAAAGCACATGCTATGTGCATTCGTAACTTTGGAGGTGGGAGACTGCGTGCACTACATCCCACACTATCAGTAGCAATCTAATAGTGTCTCTTTCTATTACTATAAGGTCACAGAGTCTGGGGACCTCTTGAAGTGTTCCAGGAGTTTGGGAAGGACAGATGGCTATACTGGATGCTTTCATGGCACATGCAGACGTTAACCATCTAAAAGTGCAGACCAAACAGTAGACTTGGTATGATCAGTGTGCATCCACAATTTTTGAGGAAAGGGAGGGATTTGATGCTGGTTTTGGTGTCTATAGTGGGCAAACTTCAGGCTGCCTGGACCGTACAATATATGGTCTTAGTGCTATTCAGGTGTTTCATGTATTGTTATTTGACAACAATGATAGGTGGCAATGCACCATACTGAAGGTATATGAGATCTGTGATGACTTAGTAGCAGTGGTTTGCTGGAGAAGTCATGTATTGATGGTTTTGGGGCAAACATCTTGGTGCCAGGCAGAGGAAAGATTTAGAATCGGTGCTGTGGTCCTCTGAGATCTTCATTAGATAATCAGAACTTTCATGCTGTTTTACCATGTATACATCAATGAGGATAGACCAATGAGGCAGCCCACTTATCAGGTATCACCAGAGGGAAGTATAAACAAGCAGTTATTGAACATGTTGAAACTAGATGTTAATTAGGCAACTTACAGTCCATAGATAGCCTCTGCTATGTCCCCAAGAAAGTCAAATCAATTAAGATTTTTTTTTTCATAGACTACCTGGGATTGTGCCTTCTACCCCAAATCCAGAAAGAACAAAAGAAGATTTTATTTTAGGGTTAATAAGGTGGTGATCTAGAGTTTGAGAAGTGTTTTAAGTCACTAAACTATTTTAAAATTGTGTGTTTCTATTTGTTTTAGACTTTTTGTATATTTGTTCAGGGATTTAAGGATCTATGTTCATTACACTGGGACTACTGTGGTGACAAGCTGACACTCAGGGGTCCCGATATTGGTAATTCTCCAGTCCTCACAGATCAGTGGGGACATATAGAGCACCAGCATCTTTCAGTTCTGGGCTGACAGACTCTCGGAGAGCTCACTGGTTTTTGAGGCTGCCCTTATACAGGCACCAGACTTGTGTTACCCAGTCCAGCTTTCACTACAGCAGGAGGACTCCACACTGTCTTTCCATTACAGTGCAGCAGAGCCTGGACTATTTAGCACTTTGGCTGGTTGAGACTTTGGATGGATTTTTTTTTGTTTTAAGTTATGTTTTTATGTAGTGCAAAGTAATTGAGGACTGCTTTCAATAGATTGATTAATAGAAGAAAATCATCTGTGTATCAGTGACCCAAATTGTTGTGGCTTCATACAACCCTAATGGGCAGCTCTTGATTATAGTCACGGTTTAAATTGAAATTAAACTACACAATTTACCAGTTGTTATGTCTAACAGATGGGCATTCATTCCTTTTCTTAATGATCTTTAACTTTGTCCCACATAAAAGACACTACATACACAATAAACTCCCACAGCTAAACAAATGGCAGATTGTAGACACTATATACATTTACCTTATTTAAGGTTGTCATCAATGTACAATAGTCAGATACTCACATAGAATTTTTTTTTCATTTACAGGGATCCCCTCAGATCTCCCCTATAAAGTGACTCTTATAAGGTCTGTTCTACAAATAATAATTGTGAACTATCATAGTGGACTATCATACAACAACTAGGTTAAACAGAGGAAGCCATTTCCTGTTCAGATAAAGCAGAGAAGGGAGAAACGTTACTGTTATAGGAACAGCGCTTATCCTCATCATGACAGTTCTCCCCCCAAGAACTGTTATCTCTCACCCCTGGATAAGAACCGCTGCTATACGATATTGGTTTCTCCCATTCAGCCATAGCCTGAAATCCACATTTTTGGGGAGTACTATATTGAGCCAATCAGGAATTTGGCAAAAATGATCTCAGAGCCACAGTAACAGGAATTGATTTTAGGCACACAACACCCACACATCCATAAGCACTGAGCCACAGAGATATCCAATAAACCAGGTTAATGACATTTCTTTCTTTGCAAGGTAAAAATTTATATATAATTTGTAATATCTTATGTGGGTAGTACAATTAAAGAGTTTAAACAATGGATTTTTGCTTACCAGATCTTAATTAATCTAAAGTTTACCACTCATAGACAGCAGACTGATAGAGTTTTTCTGTATTCTGGATTCCGACACAGCTTGTTCTCTGAAATTCTTCAGTTTACCTTTGTCTGCTTCAACTCCAGCTCTACTACCTTGGCAAACAGCATACGTAAACTTCAGACTCTGTACCTTCAGATAGCATTACTACTACTACTACTCAGCATTTTGGCATCCAGTTTACTTTGACTTATCTTTCTGAGTACCAAAGCTTGAAAATAGAACTGCTTATATGGAACAATTATCTGCTGGCTAGGAAGGAAATCTTACTATATTACTCTGCCTACTGATGCCGCACTGAGTGACTCTGGTCTCCTCTCAGTTGCACTTGGAGTTTTGCCTTCAGGTGATCAGGAATATTGGATTGTCTCCATTACAAAGATTGCATCTGTAAGTACTGTGTCCACTTCTACTATCGGAACCTTAATTTCTGTTTGAAGTTCTACATCCTGTAAGTGTCTATGGAGATCTTTACTTCATTAGAGCTGTCAGAGACTTCCATTACTAGAGCCTTTGTTCTGTGCTTTTTAATTAGAAGCAAGCCATTTTCTCTTTGCACATGGTGATCAGTTTTGGAGATCTGCATCAGGACTCATGGGTTTAGCTGTCTTAGTAGAAGAGAAGTTGAAGCTTGGGGCATAGAGGATTTTCCTGCTCATCTGGGAATTACCAGGAAGAGTAGCATGGCTTCTGCGGGTATTGGTGGCCTAAGACAGGAAATTCAGAGCTGGAATATGAACCAGAGAACTCAGGACTGGAACCAGTCACAGCACACTCAGGACTGAGACCTGAACACAGGCACACAGACCTGGAACCCGCTACAGGGAACGTAGAGCTGGAATGAACCACAGGAGACTCTGAACTGACACTCGGTGGAGCAACCAACAGGAGACTGAACCCACACTGAAGTGTATGAAATGGATTCAGGAGGAGGATGCCTTGGACGGGACTAGAGGCACTTGGTACTGCTAATAAAAGATACTGCAGTCAGGAACAGAGCACTTGGTAATTCCAGTAGAAGATATTGCAGTCAGGAACAGTGCACAGAGAGTTGTTTTGGCAATGCAGAACCAGCAGTTTTTGTTTTAAGTAGGGTGCCCTGTGCACTGATAGATTTGCTGAATCGTGACCAGTGTTGTTGGAGACGCGTTTGTCAGAATGGATCATGTGATGCAATTCAAGATGGCCATGTCCATGAGGCAGAACAGCAGGGAATGTTTGTTTACAGATAATGACAAAGGATTCAGTACTGCCATAGGCGGCTAGGAGGGGCATGGGTGGCCATGAGGTGACTCTGTCAGACCAGGTAAGTGGGGCTAAGACCCCGATATTTGACAATCAGTTACTTTGGATGTTTTTAACATATTCAAATAAACTCACTGTTGGTTCAATTTCACTCCTGTCTCTTGCATTGAATTATCTGACATAATCAATTAACAAATAGATGCTTTAGAAAGGAGAACCCACCTACTGCTGCGGGGATTGGGCAAGTATTAACTGGACAAATTCAGGAATTGCAACAGATGGTCAAAACTTTTGCAACGCACATCTCACCAGGAAGAGCGTATTAAAACTGTTCTATCTCTGTGAACCACTAGTCTTGAACCCAAGATGAGCACTGAGCCAATTGTCATTTCTGAGAACAAAAGAAGCACTGGAGGAAAAGCAAAACATGGGGACATCGGCTTGAAACATAAGTGTGATGAGGTCACAGCTACAAATGAGATATATATATATATATATATAATGCTGGTCATTGTTAGTTATAATGCTTGATATCTTTCAACATGTATTACAATACCCCTACAAATGTTCATGTGACTCACAATTGGTTTTTATGAAATTACTGACTAGTTCCTCTTGGAGAAATGTGTTCAGACCTGCCATGGTGGCTAAATCCTCTTCAAACATTGTAGCATGATCACTTGACTTTTCCAAACACGGTTTAAACAGAGCATACCCCACATGGGAGAAACTAGCAGAGGCTTTTAGGATGAACGCACTTAAAGGGCGACAGGGTTTGTAACAGGCTGAACACTTACTTGAAGGGTTAACATCAGGTGGGGCCCAACCAATGGTAGCTCCTGTGGGAGGGTCCTGGGTTGAATATAGCAGAGGGCACTTCCTGGTTGCCTCACTCTTCAGCACGAGATCCCACCCACCCACTCCTTGGTTAAGGTAGTTTATGTTACATGGTTTGCGGTAGGAAGGCACTGCGTTCTGCGGCTTATTAGTGGGTGCAAAGGTAGTTGGCCGCAGGTCACTGTCCCCTTAGAGGCACCAGTAACTCCGTTTTGGTCCTTAGGTGAGGAGGCTCCCCTGTCCGGCTAGGTGAGGGAGGGCAGCGTGAGTTTAGAAGGGGGGCAGTCACTCTGACGCCAATTCAGCGCATGATAGTTTGGGATGTGTTCCCCATGGTTAGTGGATGTATGGCGGTTTCGCCAGTTCCCACGTTATCTGGTTATATCAGCTTGGGAGCTGTCCCGCAGTGCCCTTTCTCCGCAACCATAGGTTTAGTTTAATACTAATATAATAATAAAATATGTCCTCCATTTTTTAGCAAACTTATTCATGACTCCGTGTATTTATTTTATATAAATGGTTAAGAATTTTAAGGTTGTTGTGAAGGTTATGGGGACATACACGGTGAGCCCTTTAGTGGGAATAGCTCAGTTTCAACACATTGGGACTAATGCAGACTTGATCACAACTTGGGCATAATTTCCAGCCAAAAATGTGCACACAAAGATAATGTATTTCAGCTTATGTGCTGAGTCGAACACATTGCAAGATGCGTCCAGCTCTGTATGTGTAGATTATGTGCCAGTATACGGCAGGTGTACTTACAGCCGCATACACAGAACCAGCTTAAAAGTGCAATAAAACTCTGTAAACATTTGTTTTCATAAGGACAAATGCATTTGCTATATATACAGTATAATACAGTAGAAATAACCTTCTTTCTCACATACGCATGAAATAAACAATGATTGTAAATACATACAAAATATCTTATAATATATGCATGATCAATGAAGAAAGCACCCAGAAGATTTAGGGATGAAATCTCAATCAATCAGAAGCAGTTAGCTAGTCCTGGTTATCGTCATCGTCGGAGTGTATTTGCAGCAGCCCCTAGGCTGTTCAAATAATACATCTGTAAATGGCGCATCTGAGTCTGAGTATAAGTCTATATCAGCTTGCATTTCAGCGAGCACATACTTATTGTATTCAGCCTAAGTTAGAACGTCCATCCCCTCCCCCATCACACCTCTTCAGGTGCAAGGAAGCAGAAATGTGGATGCAGTGGATGAATGTAACTCTGCATACTACTGGATTATTTTGTGGGCATGCGCAACGCAAATCATCTAATTTATTATACACAAATGAGTATATGTTCAGCTCTGCAGGAGGCCCATTATCGCTATAATATCACTGAAATGTATTTAACAATGGTGCAAAAGTTCAGTATCCTATAGCAACCAATCCAGCATTTAGTTTCATTCTGTAATTTGCATTAGCTGCTTAGTTGCTATGGGTTCCTGCATGTTTGTAATTTGTTAGTAAATAAACTTAACTGAGTTGCATAAATATATGTGCACACCTGATTTTTACATAGCATTTCAAAGGGACAGTTTTTAAAAAAATTCCATATTTTTCCAAACTGACAAACACCGCCAAAAAATTTTTCATCCTGAATATGATATTAAATTAAAAAGCATCTAAAATATAAAAATGAGATTATAACTATGTTTACTGAGCATGTCATGATGGTGGTTGTAGTGCACCAAGATCCACTTGACCAGTGATGGGCAACAAGAGGCTCGTAGGCAGCGAGCAGGGGGAACGGGTATATCAGGGGCCCGGCCCACACTGCAGACCAGCAAGATTTTATTCTGCTGTTTTCTTTCCTGAGAAGGGGGGGGGGTGTTGGGCAGGCAGTCTATGTGATCCCTGCAGAGGCTGACAAGTCCCATACTGTGTGCTGTGATGGTCTATGCAGGGACCGCACAGGCTGCATCCATCTCTATTACTTAGTGGCTAGATCCTGGTCCCTGTGACATCACAGGTCATGTGACTGCAGCAGTCACATGACACACAGTGCAGGCTTACTGGATATCTTCATGTTCCTGTGTGCTGTGCAGTGGAGAAAAAGGGTTGATGTAATGGGGAGGGGGTATGTGTTATTATACCCGCTGGGCAGAGAAGTACATATGTGACTAAAGCTGCTGGTCTGAGGGGGAGCATGTGTTGTTAAACATACATGCCCACTTTTAAGATTTCTCCCCCAGTAGATTTGGGGGAGAAGTAATGTGACATGGGGTAGGAGGAGTGCATGGTGACATTTCGCGTCACCATAGCCCCGCCCCCACTATTAAAAAGCTGAAATTCAGGGCATTGAATGGAGGGGGTGGAGCTTAATGACACAATTAAGCCCCACCCCCTTCATTCACTGCCGTGAATTTTGCATATTTTCGGGAGTTCTGCCCACTCTTCCGGGAGTCTGTGAGGACTCCCGAAAATTCGGGAGCCTCCCGGGAATTCCAGGAGAGTAGGCAGGTATGTTGTTAAAGCTTCTGGGTGTGGGAGGACATGTGTTATTCATACTTGCCTACTCTCCTGGAATTTCCGGGAGGTTCCCAAATTTCGGGGAGTCCGCCTGGGCTGCCAGAAGAGTAGGCAAACCTCCCGGTTCATAAAAAATGCAGATTTTCACTGCATTGAAAATCGGGGGTGGGGCTTATTCACATAATTAAACTCTGCATTTTATAGTGATGCAAAGATGTCACCATGCTCCCTCCTAGCCCTGTCACATGACCTGTCCTCCCGGAGGAAAGAGTCAGAAAGTCTGCAAGTATGATGTTATTAAAGCTGCTGGGCAGAGAGGGGTATCTGTGACTAAAGCTGCTGGGCAGAGGGGGGTATGTGTTATTAAAGCTGCTGGGCAGAGGGGGGTATGTGTGTGTAAAGCTGCTGGGCAGAGGGGGGTATGTGTGTAAAGCTGCTGGGCAGAGGGGGGGTATGTATGTAAAGCTGCTGGGTAGAGGGGGGGTATGTGTGTAAAGCTGCTGGGCAGAGGGGGTATGTGTTATTAAAGTTGCTGGGCAGAGGGGGGGGTATGTGTGTGTAAAGTGGCTGGGCAGAGGGGGGGTATGTGTGTGTAAAGCGGCTGGGCAGAGGCGGGGTATGTGTGTGTAAAGCTGCTGGGCAGAGGGGGGGTGTGTGTGTAAAGCTGCTGGGCAGAGGGGGGGTATGTGTGTGTAAAGCTGCTGGGCAGAGGGGGGTATGTGTGTGTAAAGCTGCTGGACAGAGGGGGGAGTATGCGTGGGTAAAGCTGCTAGGCAGAGGGGGTATGTGTGTGCAAAGCTGCTGGGCAGAGGTGGCATGTGTGAGTAAAGTTGCTGGGCACAGGGGGCATATGTGACTAAAACTCCTGGGCATTTCTGTAATGACAGTGCTGCAGGGCTCCATCCCTAGACTATGGGAGCTATAGGGGGGCCCCATGAAGTTGCTGTACCGAAATTTCTCTTGACGGCCCTGGCTGCCAGTCATCCAGTGAGTCTTTATCCCCCTGTTGCGTGCCCCCACTCTAACCTATTTCCTGCTTTATGTTAAGACTGAACAGGAGCAGCCGGCTTCTGCATCACATGGCCTATTTTACACAACACAGGGAGGTCGACCTGCACATATAATCAGAGGGGGAGGAGGAAGGAGTGCAGATTACTCTGCACCATGTAGACTCCTTCCTTCCTGCTGGCATTATTCAAATGTATTTAAGTTAATAATTTAATTAGTCTAAATAATTTACTAGATTAGATCTGGGTGGCCCTTGTACTCCAAGTGAGTGTGGCAGGTGTGGAGGTATGAGTGGCATATTGGGTTCAGAAATTTAGAGTACATGTGGCCATCAGGGGGGTACGGCCGGTACAGCTGTGAGGGGCCCAGACAGATCCCTACATCTTTTCTGGCCATGTGGTGTATCCAGGCCCCTTAGTCTGACCGCCTGTCCCCTCCGCAATGCTCTGGTCACTGACGGGCTGGGAGCGTACACGCGGTGACATCATCACTTCACACCGCACTTCCTTTTTATCAGTGAACGGGAGCTGCCACATCAAATGAACAACAGTTAAGTGAATTAGGCATTTATTATGATTTGGAGGTGATTGAGCGGAGCATTTATTCTTAGAGGGGGGAGTGGGAGGAGTTTATTGTGATAGGGGAAGGGAAATGGAACATTTATTCTGATAGAGAGGGGGGGGGGGGCATTTACTGTGATGAGGGGGTAGTGGAGCATTTACTGTGATAGGGAAAGGGAAGTGGAGCATTAATTCTGATAGAGTGGGGGGTGGACCAGAGCTGTTATTGTGATGAGGGGGGACATTTACTGTGATGGTGGAGTGGAGCATTTACTGTGATGAGGGGGGAAGTGGAGCATTTACTGTGTTGAGGGGGGGGGGAGTGGAGCATTTACTGTGATGAGGGGGGAGTGGAGCATTTACTGTGAAGATGGAGGGTGGGGGGAGGCATATACCGTGATAATGAAGGGCGGCAATTTTTGTGATGAGGGAGGGGGGCCCACAGTGTCTGATGACAGACCTGCATGTGGGATCTGAGGGTATGTGGCGGTCTGAAGCCACCAGGTGTTAATGTAGTTTTGGAGATGTTTTCATTACTGAAATTAGGAATAATGGGCAGTCCTGTTGAAGGGTCCATATGCTGCCCTTGATGTGTAATTGGTTGCCCATCAGGTACTTAGACTGTACCCCATGTAACGTGTGCATGAACCTTCCCACTAGTACAATGTCCCTGGTAATAATTTGCACACTTTAGTGAATATTGTTCCAACAGTAACAGTTTTTGCTATGAAACCCACTATGAATGCCATATAGAAATTCACTTGATAAAAATGCTGAAAATGTCATAATGAAGATGTAATAATCTAACGACTTGTATGTACCAGGGGCTGGCTGGCAAATATTAGCCCCTGAGGGCTGAGCCCCGACCTAGCAGCATATTAGGAACATTTTAAAGGAAAAAAATGATGATAGTCCAGTGACTAAGCCCAAGGTAGCCACTATGGGACTGGCCCTGGAGGAGATACCCCCTTACCCCCCAGCCCAATCAGCCCCTGGTATTTACAGTCATAATATCACTCTACATTGATCACATACTAAATCCATCCTGAATACAAAGGTGTCCCCTATTCTTAGCGGCCCCCTTACCCCTTCAGAAAAGACAGTCACATGAATATTTAATATTATGCTGATTTGATGGCAAATGTATTCGATAAACTCCTCCTCCCCTCTCCCTTTCCCTATATTTCTCAATTGTCCTTCATTTATCCTTGGCCTACCGCTGATTAGGTGCAGCTTGTTTCATCTTTATTGTATGAGAATACTCTCAGGTTAGCTTTTGCGTCTTGTCTCATTAACAGACCAAAGGGTATATTTACTAAATTGCGGATTTGAAAAAGTGGAGATGTTGCCTATGGCATTTAATCATATTCTAGTTATCATTTATTTACTTTGTTCTACAAAATGACAGCTAGAATCTGATTGCTGCTATAGGCAACATCTCCACTTTTACAAACCCGCAGTTCAGTAAATATACCCCAAGATATAAAAACTTACATGTCTTTTCTCGAGTGACTAATTTCATATCCTTCACAAGCCTATTGCACTCTTTTAATGTAAGGATTACTCTAGATAAATAGATGCATTGTTGTATTGTAATACACTAAGAACAACATGTATAACTTTCTTTCTCATTTCACTTTACAGTTTGTTATTTTCTGTACAATAAATAGACAAATAAAAGAACAACAATCAATGCTGTGGTAAAAATCTAAAATTGTTATTTAATCATTATAACTGGATCTTATATGAAGTAATATTATATCAGTCCTAAAGTATTAGTTATGGTTCATTGGTAGTTTCTATAATGACGATCAGTCATCGTCTATAACTATTACATCATTATTGGATATAGAGTCTTCATCGTCTATTACTATGATATCATTATTTACTGTGCAGTCTCTGGATTCTGTAGATTTAGGAAATTATTTTGTTTTCCTGGTGCCAGCAGTACTGTTGGTTACCTCCATTAGTTTTATGTAAGGACTCAATGTTATATCATGACCATGAATTGCAGTTGTCTCTGTTTTCTGTTTCTTACTTTGGCGTAATGGTACGATTGGGCGGATCCTTAGCTCTTCTTTGATGTTAGAGAAAGGTTGTCTCTTTCTGTCTGCCTTATGTGCTGTGCTCTCTCTATCACCAAATGCTGGGAGTGCAGTAGCTGTTTGTGGCATTGCAGTTGTCTCTGTTTTCTGTTTCTCACTTTGGCGTAATGGTTTGATTGGGCGGATCCTTAGCTCTTCTTTGATGTTAGAGAAAGGTTGTCTCTTTCTGTCTGCAGTGTTGCTGATAATCTTACTTGATTTTAGTTTTACTGTGTCAAAACTTGTACAGGGTCTCTTAGGATGACCAGAGCTGGTGTTTAAAATCATTAGGTAGTTTTGATGATTTACATTGGTCTTATTAGAAACAGACGTGATCTTAGAAGAAGTTGCATCTAAATTTGGTTCCCAGAAACCGACTGCCTCAGACTTATTATTACTGCATTGGATGTTTCCTCTGCCAGGACTTTGGGGGAGAATATTTTTTTGAGATGATGGGGTTGAGTGACTTCTCCTTGTTGGCTTCACAGTTGATGTAACTCCCTCTGACAGCTCATTTATTTCTCTTGAATATGTCCTCTTTCTTCTTCTTCTCTTTTTTTCAGCCTTCTCATTTTTTCTTCTGTTGCTCTTTTCCATCAGTCCTCTGTCCTTGAGATTGGGGGATAGGGCTACACTCTGTAAGTCCGCGTTATCGTCCTGTTGTTGATTCTTCTGTTGGTGTTTCTCTGCTGACAACACAATTGATCTACAGGATTCAGATTGGTGTTCTCTCGTCTCAATGGGCTGAGGATATACAGAGAGTAGAAAACCATCATTGATTTTGAATGATGTTGATAATGTTAAACTTGGAAATAACTATTTAAGGCATAAATAAATCTGTGGTTCTCCAAATGATGCAGAATTACATGTGTCAGAATGCTGGCAGCTATACATCTACAACACTTATAGAACCATGAGTTACCCGAGCCCGCTGTAAGGAATAAACTGTTATAAGTTAAAAGCATTTTATTGTCCTTTCCTCACCTCCAATGGTAACACGTTCTCATCCACTTTCAGTTCATCAATGAGCGTTTGGAAATCTATATCTCTATTTGGGGACAGAATTGCATCTAAGAATGCTGGATGGATGATGTCTTCAACCTAGGAACAGATTCATAAACACTTTGTAAATGTCAGGATTTAGTCGGTGTAAGTAGATATCAATATTACTTGGACATAGTAATTAAGGATTATTTGTAAATGTGTAAAGGTGCGGCCCTAAAGAGAACAATACTGTTATGATGTCATGCACCTATGATTGCACCTGTTTATATAGGTTCTCCTAGGGATTTGGACTAGTAGATGGTGGTGACTGCAGGGATGTAAAACTGTGCTCCTTCTGATACGAGGAGCTGGGGGATTAGGGGTTTAATTTTTCAATATGGACTGGACATAAGACCGCTTAGATCTGCTCACATGCAAAACAAGATATATTAACACAGAATAAGATATTTAAAATATGAATAATAAAGAACCAATGCTTCCTTACTGTTATCTCATTTTACTAAGATAGAAATGTATCTTCAAGAAGATAAACATTGTAAAAGTTGCTTATAGTTACGGATCCAGAAAGGATGGTAGGCAGGACTTCCAGAGTGACATTTATGTATTTCCAGCATCAGACTTCCCATCAGTGACTGCGATCCTGCGAACAGTAATGTAGAGCGAAGGATCCTTCCCAAAGCAGAAGGTGGACGTGCTCCTTACACACCCCGATGCCAAATAACCAGATTTCTGCAAACTTAAATTCCTAGATAATATGTGATTAGTACATGAAATTTAGTATGTTTATAAAAGATTATGTATTTTATCAAGAGAAATGAAATACTGATGATCAAGCATATGAAACTACACAATACAGATCTGGTGCCATTAGTGATCTGTATAACATGTATTTTACCTGTGACAGAAACTCCGGCTGATCACACAGAGTCTCTATGTAATGTAGAAGTTCTGCTTCAGGTGAGTCCTCTGATGCATTGTTCTCTTGGTAGGTGTCCAGTTGTGTTGTAGCTTCAGACTTGGCATTGGTCTCTTCATATACGCCTGCTTCCAATGACCCCACTGTCTCCATATTGATGTCAGTTGGCAGAACAGTCACACTGGCAGAGGAAACAACACAAACTGGCCATAGAACCTCGTTGCCCCAAATTATTGTGGGTGGAACATTAGGGTTAGGAACATTGGAAAGCTGTGAGATGATCTTCTGTTTATTGAAGAAAGTCATAGTGACCTTGAAAATAACAATAATTGTGAGTTATTATTTACATCAATATTCATTATAACATAGAAAAAAACATTGTTTTTCATACAATATCACCAATATATACAGCGTCTTTCAAATAAGTTATGGTACAGTTTTTTATCTTTAAACCAACCCATCAAAATGTATTTCCTTAATTTATGGTAGAGACTTTTTGGCATCTTAGTAAAATATTATGATTTTAATTTAATTACTGAAAGTATAAAATATCTATTGACAATCACCTGTTTTTGTCACTGGTACAATTGAATATGTGGGTTCAGGTACTAATTAGTTTTTTTGTTTTCACGACCATGGCTTTATCTGTGAGGAGTTTGTATGTTCTCCCAGTGTTTGCGTGGGTCTCCTCCGGGTGCTCCGGTTTCTTCCCACACTCCAAAAACATACTGGTAGGGAATTTGGCTGATAACAAATTGACCCTAGTCTTTGTGTCTATTTGTCTGTGTGTGTGTTACAGAATTTAGACTGTAAGCCCCAATGGACTGATGTGAGTGAGTTCTCTGTACATTGCTCTGGAATTACTGGTGCTATATATATATATATATATATATATATATATATATATATATATATATTTCTCTATTATATGTAAATCCAGTTGACTTGAGCAGTGGATCATATGTGTCTGGTCACCTGCACGAAGCTCAACAGATATGAGGCAGTGTGAATATCACAGGTGGGATCATGTGTTACGTTCTACAGCTCATTTAAAAATAAACAGCCTCAGCTACTGGCATGTGCTGAGACCAGTACATCATTTACTGGTTTATTCCATGGGGGCTTACCTTGCCTATACCAGTGGTTCATTCAAGTTTGGTTAATACATTTATAGATTATAGCCTTTTCCACACCAGTAGGAGATCTTTTCTATAGGTCTTATATATCATATGGGTATGGCAATAAGAGTTAGTATAGAGTTATAGGAAGGATTTGGCATGATGAAAATGTGAAGGACTTTTGACTTATAACTCTGTGTATTATTGGTCTGATTGTACAGCCAAAGACGGTAAGACTATTTGTGAGGAAATTATACAACGCTTCTATATGTATACCTGCAGTCCAGGAAGAGACTTAACCAGAGTAGGATTAAGTATTAAATAAATTAATAAATTATTTATTGGTCCTTTAAAAACATACATAATAAGAATGTTTGTGCTAAATGGGGTTACATCAAAAACACCAGAATACTATAGTTATGGGGGAAAGAATAGAGCAAAAAGTAGTAGACACTATAAAAAAAATACTAAAATTAATATTATCAGTAATATTAATAATTAATGAGACTTTACATAAACACTTTACCAATGCACCTTATAAAGTAGGTAAACCAGAGTTGTACATACAATACCACCATTATATGTGTATATTTCAACACAATATTTGCTCATGATATTTTTTTAAAACCAATCCAGTAACCTACCTTTACTTAAATTATTATAAATACTTTTATTATTTCTATAAAGAACATGTAGTTTAAACTCACAAATCTTAAAATACCTATTAGGACTTACCTGTATTTACACTGGTACAAGGGAACCAGTATATATATATCTAGAGTTGTTGTTTTATATTCTGTGATAAAACTCACTAGGATTCAGCTGTGGACCATATATCTGATGATAGACAAGGAGCTGGTGATTCTGTGTCCGATCACTTCCACGGTGCTCACCAGCTCTGAGGCAGTTTGAATATCTCAGGTGGGATGATGCATTATGTTTTAGAACACAAATCAAAAATAAACAGCCTCAGCTACTGGCATGTGCCGAGACCAGTACATCAGTTACTGGTTTATTTCCATGGGGTGTTCACTTGCTTATAATAATGAATTATCACAGGCCACAATTTAGATTATAATATTATAAAGGAAAAATTAGGCCTCATAAATATATGAAGGACACTTGACTTATAACTCGTTGTATTACTAGTCTATTTTTATTTATTTGGCGTAAAAGTAGGACCAACTAAGGCACTAATTTCTTTCGATTTTCCTGTGTAAATATGGAACTTCAATACACAGGAAATATTAGCTGCATTGTGAATGTAACACAAAACATATTAATATTATCTATAATACTGAAGTGACATTAACAAATGTAGTAACATCTGTGTATTAATGCTCTATGATTTCATCTTTTATTTAATTGAAGGATTAGTAAATATTTTATTCTAATTTTTCCAACCACTGTTCAGATGATAAACTTGCATCACGTCATTTTAGGCCCGCAAATGCGGGATGCGGGAGACTTGCCAGCTCTCCTGGGAGTCCGTCCCGAATTTTGGGAGTCTCCCGGACATTCCGGGAGAATTATCAAGTATAACTAACGTACATAAGGCCCTGGTGCTCCATGTTTGGAACAGAGCTACAAGATACTGTATGTAATACGTAGGTTATACAATAATGCTCAATAATGGAGCAGAGCTGACCTCCGCCACCTCAAAGGTGATGAAAGATTTTGGTGCAAGGAGATGGGGAGTGAGCAGCACAACACAATGTATATTAACGATTAATCACATACTATGCGGTCACTGTCTACTTTGTCTTTCTCCTCTTGTGGACACGTTCCTGACGGATGACCATGTAAAGCGATGGCAAATGTGGAAGACAGAGAGTAAATGCCATGCACTTTCCTCCATACCTATCTTGTTATGTGAACCTAAAGTGTAGTGTGCACCATCCATTATACTACATCAGAGGTGTCCTGCAGCTCCGCTGTCTCACTCCTCGCTGTCCTCCACTCTGGTCTGTGGTGTGTAGCCCAGAAGAGGGACAGACAATTAGCACGGACATCATGCTCACATGGAGCTACGGCCAAATATGAGAACATCTATTTTAGAGGAGACTATAGAGCTCCTGTAATGCCATTGTGGGAGGGGTATGGGTACGGGAGGTTTATAACTAAGGCCTATTGAGTAAGAACACATATAGTAAGAATGATTTTGCTGCAAGAGGTAACAACAAAATACTTTCACATTGTCTTATTTCCCCTAAGAGTTGTGATAGGAACTGTAAGGCAAAAGCAGTGGATACCATAAAATTAATAAAATATATAAATTACAAATAATACTAACAATGAATTGCAGTTTGCATCAAAATTTTACCAATATACCAACCTATGAGGTCATATATTACCACTATTATACTGTATTTTTCAGTACAATTTTTGAGCATGGTATATTTTTAACCCAATCCAGTAACCTGTCCTTGTTAAAATTATTATACATACTTTAGTGATTTTCATAGGGACCATAAAGACTGAAATACCGACTGAGACCTGTGTTTATCCTGGTATAATGGAATATGAATAATCATATAATGATTGGTATTCTAACAGGTGATGATTAGTTTGATATGTAAACTCAGTTGAATTTTGCTGGAAGATTCTATTTGTAGACAGGGAGACAGTGTGAGTGTGTCTATCACCTCCACAAAGCTCAACAGTTTAATAACTAGAAGATACAGCCTCTGCCTTGTCCATAATACTTTCACCACCCATTGTTTGTCGTTATAAAAGTCAAATGATGTTCTAGAACAGTGTGAAGAATAAACAGCCCCATCTGCGGACATGTGCTGAGAGTATTGTATAAATTGGTTTGGATGATAAATCATGCAAGATGTATAACTTCCCATACTAGTGTATTGTTCACAAGTATCTCATTATTATGATCTCCACATTGAAGTTCTCAATATTTTTGCAGTTCTTTCTCATCTACATGATCTACCCATGTACATTTATGTTACGTGTATGTATATCTATACATGTGTGGACTATATTGCCTCTAGAAAGAAGAGAATATTTTATTCTATATTTATTAAACTTGTTTAGAAGGTTTTTGAAGTTAATTTATTAAGTTATAGTTTATTTTACATTTGAAAATGTTATTTATTTTAACTTTTTTTAGTTGTACAAAGATGACACACAGATGAGCGAGAGCAGCCGCTATTTGTCAACTGAAGTTTTTGGTCACACAAGCAGAGGTGGGCAGATGTAGTGTAGGAGCTTATCCTTGTCCCCTGAGCTCTGGGGCCGCTGGAGTTGCAGCTTTGACTTAAGGATCCTTTACATCTGGAGAGTAAAAATATATATATATTACACACACACACATAATTTGAAAAATATACAAAACCTTTAATTAATATGCAGCACCCCAAAACCTTGTTCACCACTTTATTAAATATAAAATAATGTCTTCTTTACTGATCCATCATGGTCACACCTGCCCCCTTTTTTATTTATTTATTGGCTTTTAATTGCACATTGCACTGCATGTGGGAAGTGTTTTGCCTCATGGTCTTTGTAATTTGTTTGGATTTTGATTGGTTATGGGCAGGGGAGGGCTGGTACATTTTAGCTCATGGGGCAAGACTTGACTAAGCAGCCTATTAGGGACATTTTAAAAGAAAGAAATGCAGGTGACCCAGCCCAAGATAGCCCACTATGGGAACAGCCCGGGGGGCAGATGTCCCCCCTGCTCCCCAGCCCAGCCTGCCCCTAGTTATGGGATATGTGAACATAAGATAAGATGATTGTGAGGATGATGCTGACAGCCATACAGAAACTACTTGAGTATACACAAACAGAACTGACATCCCTCCACCAGATAAACCAGTGTGTTGAAAACAATATAGGTAACCGTTGGTTTGTCAAAAGAATTGGTGAGACCATTCATTTATTTCAGGAGTTGCTGAGAACAGAGGTTATATACCTGCTTCATGTTCTTTCATTGCTCCTGTGTTCCCAGTTAAAACATCAGATTACGCAAAGCGCATGATGATGGACTACAGGGGTCAAATCAAAACACTGATGCCCGTTTCGCTCCGTGGCTTTTTCAAGTCTTGGAAAAGCCACGGAGCGAAAGGCGCATCTTCGTTTTGTCTCACCTATCCTTTATGCTACTAGTTTTTACCAAGAATCGCTCCCCAGTTTCTATTAGGTAGGGAATTTTCACATAATCCCGCGATTCTTGGAACTCAGCCTCTGCTAATTTCAATGTCTCTGCTATAGTTTATTACAGCCTAATGCTGCTTAGTACTATCTAATAGGATCTTATTATAGATCCTACGGCTATTACCCAAGGATATATCAATACCGCTTACCTGTTTTTCAAAGAGGATTATAACTACTAATGCTATGCCTTTTTGAATATAATCCTTAATGGGCACTGTATACCTGGGTTAACAACTATCTTTGTTACATGATATTGTAACGCTAACCCAATTTAATTACTCACTTATCTTTTCTTAGCGGATCGTACATATTCAGCAATAGGCAACTGAGGTTTCTCAGTTGGTTTCTCATCACAGTCTATATTTGATGGACATATATTATACCAACTAGGTGTCTAATAGACGCAGTATTGTAGCACTATTCAAGCTTGAATTCTCAAACTCATGAGGATATTGGTGGGACTTTGCAAATTACCTTGCATTTTAATCACCTATCACTTATTTTTATTTTCTTTTTTAATTATTTTGCTCATTCTCTTTCCATGATTTTAAACAATCTCAATAAAAGTTATATTTTACTGAGCACTCAAGGAGTGCCTCAAATTACACTGTCTTTTTCTTCACTTCCCCTCTCCATATTCCCCTCTATACACTATGTGTCAACAAGCCTTTTATAATATTCAATCTATGTTCTCGGAGCCTAGTTTTCAAGGACCATGTGGTACGACCTACGTACTGGAGGCCACAAGGGCATCTCAGTACGTAGATTACGTACTCTGTATCACAATTAATAAAGTGATTAATTTCAAATTCTGAGCCATTTCTAGCAGAAGTTATACATTTTTTTTACCATTTTCCAGATGTTTACAAGTCAAACAGATATTCTTGTTGCATCTATAATACCCTATCAATTTTGAGGGTAACCATGTAGTTTTACTTTCAATATTACTATCTAACAGAGAGGAAGTCTTACTTTTCAAGGCACTAGGGGCCAAGAAGTGTTTAAGAATGTTGTTTTTCTTAAAAACAATTCTTAGCTTCGGTTCCAATACATTGCCCAAAACTGAGTCATGTAATAAAACTTTATAATTTCTTGACACTATATTTCTAATTTGATAAGATTGACTGTTAAACTTAGAAATAAAAACCGGTAGTTGGTTATGATCAGATATAGTTTTACTTTGATGTTTTTTAGGAACCAATAGACTACATCTATCGCATTGTAATGCAGACTGCTTAGCCTCTTTAATTAAACCTTCTGGATAACCCCTATATAAAAAGTTAGCATACATAATGTCAGCCTGTGAACTAAAGTCTTCTAATCTAGAGCAATTTCTTCTTAATCTATTCATTTGTCCCTTAGGTATGTTCATTATCCATGGTTTAAAATGACTGCTAGTATAATGGAGGTATGTGCTGGAATCCACTGGTTTGCTGTAATTAACAGAAACAATAGACCCATCACTTACCGAGAGAGTGACATCCAGGAAGGTGATAGAAGAAGAATTAAAAGTGTGTGTAAATTTTAACCCATATGAATTAGTATTAAGATAGGAAACACAATTCTGAGCAGATGCACCCTCACCATCCCAAATAATAAATAAGTTGTCAAAGTATCTGCCATAGAGGACCAGATTCCTGCCGAACGGTCCCCCCCACACGAGGTCATTTTTGAACTCCCCCATGTAGAGGTTAGCATAGCTCTGCGTGAATCTGGTCCCCATGGCAGTACCCATCACCTGAAGATAATATGTGGATTCAAATAAAAAATAATTGTGAGTGAGAATAAATTGAATGGCGTCATGAAAAAATTTCTGGTGACCTAAAGAAATATTAGAATCTTTTTCTAAAACCCTTTTGATAGCCGCTAAACCTGTTGAATGAGGAATATTTGTGTACAATGACTGTACATCTAAAGTCAAAAAATTATAATTAGATTGCCAAACTTTATCCTTAACCAACTGTAATATATGCATAGTATCTCTAATATAAGATTTTAATAACAAAACATATTTTTGGAAAAAATAATCTACATAAAAGGAGAAATTTGAAGTAACACTGTTACTGCTTTCCATGTCTATAATATAGTTACACAAAATATATTCTACTAATTTCATAACTGTAAGACAACCGCTTTAGTTCTATTTTTAATAAGCTCTGTTTTTTCCTTTTTTTTTTAATAAAAAATATATAATCACCATAAGAAGAATGACAGACATTGGCAGTCGCAGATGGACATTTAACTTTTTTAACCCCCTTAGCTAAATTAGCTGTGCCTTTCCATCCCATGGCTACATTACTCCATTGCCCCAATCTCATTTATATATATCATTATAACAAGAAATATAAAGAATTTAAAAATAACGTGATTATTATTATTATTACAAATAGAAGTAATTCACATTTCATTTTTTTTAATGCTTATAGGCCTCTGCCAAAAATAAATATGGCAGGATAATGGAACAAGGGGTACCCTGCTGCCAATGCTATTCTGTCACCCTGGGCCCGGAATATACAGTCTTGTCCCAAATCCAGGCCTGGACAGTAGTCACAGGGAACACTGAGAAACTATACAGACACAAAATAAGCACCAATAGACAGAATTGTTCCAAATCTTACTACATTTTTGTGGACATGCTGTAAAAATATTGTATGCTTGAAAGGGACAAGTGGCTCATTTATCATTGGATTCCATCTACCATATGAGGAAACATCGTAAAAAAAAACAATTGTTTTCTTGGTAAGATAGTTTAAGAAGAAGTAGCTTGCTGTGTCCATCAAACCAAGAACATAGCAGTTCATTTATATAAAAGCATTGCAGAGAAATTGTGAAAATGATTGTAAAAAAAATGTCCTACATTAAGGAAAACTTCAATGTTTTTACCCAAATAGCACCTTGCATTTGTCCTTTGCCAGGTGTGACCTGACAAAAGTGTTACTCTTTGTTACCTACTCTCCCAGAATGTCCGTGAGACTCCAGAATGTCTGAGAGTTCTCCCAGACTCCCGGGAGAACAGGACAACCTCCTGAATCCAGTCACTTTCTTAGTGACAGGAGCAGAGGGCGGGCCTTAGTGCCGCGATTCTCTGTGAATCATCCTGGCCCCGCCCCCTGACGCAATAGGCAAGAAAATCATTTTGCGTGAACTGATTACGCAATTCCTGCGGGCCACGCCCCCACAATATGTCTGTGTGTATGTTAGGGAATTTAGACTGTAAGCTCCAATGGGGCAGGGACTGATGTGAATGAGTTCTCTGTACTGTGCTGCGGAATCAGTGGCGCTATATAAATAAAAATGGTGAAAAATGGTGATAATAGATGGGGCCACAATAGGACCATTTCATTGCTCTACCCCAATGTACCCAGACATCTCCACCCGCCTACCCACTGTACCAATGAGACCTGTGATTACGGCTTCCAGCAGTAGGCTGAAGGAGAATCTTTTTTCTTATTACATCTACTTATTTTGTCATTTCCTATTGTAAAACCTCACTGTTCAGCTTCAGCAGATGGGCAGCATACTGTAAATAGCAGGTTTTCCATTGCAATCATATATTTCTTGTCATTCCACCTGCTCATGGCTTAATGCCACTGGGGTTAAACTGACTTTCATCACAGGGCTGTCAGTTGATCAGTAAAGTACCTGGTGATGAGTGCTGAGATGTGAATAATTGCATTGCGCATGAGGGATACAATAAACTATGACAAACGTCATTCAATTCTCTTCACGTACCTGAAAAACTCAGCAGATCATATTTGTTGCCAGCATTATGGATGTTTCTCCACTCTCATTAAGTCAATAAAGACTGAACCTGCAGAACAGGCAAAAAGGAATGGATAGGTGAACCTAAAATATTATTTTACTGTTAGTAATTTCACCTCTGGCATTTATAGTACACCATACTTAATGCAAATCAATTTTGACCATTTAAATCAGGAATATAATAAAACTGATGATGCTTTCAACAAAGTTTGCAAGTTGAATATATTGTATTAATTGAAGGTTTCGCTCTCTTTTTGGTTATACATTTTTTTTAATATATACCTATAAAATTTAAATGTATTAATACATGTTGAAGTTGAATATATTGCAAGTAGTATAAATGCATTTTAACACTTTACAGTAATGGGTGATTGTAGGTGAACTAATTATCAATGGTAGAAATTTTTGGAACAATAGTTCTACTTTAAACAAATTAATTCACATTTTTTTAACACTGGTTTAAACAAAAAAAAAAAAATCATTTAAATTATGTTTACTAGTATAAAAATTTTGTTTATTTTGTAAGTTTGTTAGATTTTTTTGTTTTTCATTTTTTTATATAGAGTTGTTTATTTAAACTGTTTAGACTTTACTATAATTGATACAAACTTAGAGTCTTAAAGTTTGCAGTTTAGTTTCAATCACCCCTATGGGTGATGTATTGGGATAGTGAATAAATGACTATTCCAATATTGTCAAGATATATCCATCTTTTAGCCACCCCACAGTTTACTACATACATGTTCTTTGTCCTTAATTCATAACGCTTATAATACAGGAGTCAGCTTCCTTGTATGTAACTTTGAGCAGGGAGATATCAATTACACAATTGACTTCCGCATTTTTCTAAAAATACAGGGTTCTACATATAATGAGCCAACATGAGGCAGCTGTCTCATGTCAATTGACTTGATGCAAAAGTATAAATCAACAACATTTATATTGATTGTAGCACTAATAATGTTTACAAATTACATTATTAACGTGTACACAATTCATAGAAATGTGTATAATATTCTATTTATGGCATGAGAAGAGTATATTTCCAGTTGCTGCATTAAGCAGCAGAAAGCACACCCCTGAACATACCCAGTAAATAAGCACCACTAATCCCCAGAGAATATGACGTGGACACATTTTGGATGCAGTATTGCCCATATCAGTTTTATTTAGACTGATATGGCCAATATAGAGTTATTGAAGTCAACTCATAAACATGACAATTTCAAAACAGTAATAGTGACAAACAAAACAAAAATTAACAAAAATGCCATCTCTAGCCACAATTAACATCAGCCCAGAGGGACCAATGTAACTATCCATGGTGCTGATTCAACTGAATCCTCAAGTGTCATTATGGTATTGTTTGGGACTCCAAGCATTAATGTGCCATTGTTTTAGAACTCCAAAATAAGTGGTTTCTTATTAAAATGTATTGCATTTCTGACAAACAAAATACCCAAAAATAAATTCTGGGGCCCTAATAAGAGATTTCTGGGCCCCAGTGGGGATCAAAAACCACAGATTGTGCATCTCTGAGCTTAACTAATATTCATGAAAATTAAGTCCATCAATTCACTAAGACTTAATGCATCATGAATTATCGGTCAATAGTGGTCTCAGTGTTGTCACTGTTTTCTAGTATCACGAGCAACAGCTTCACTACGAGCCACAATGGCTCGCTTGTTGCTGGTGCCAGATGTCCCAGTCAATGTCATGATGGGGCACTTTCTCAGTCAGCGCCGTGCCCCGGGATGAAAGCACAGCAGGACGTGTCCTCAACATTATGAATTAATTAATGCTGCGACCCGGCAAGTGTGGCAGCCGGGCCATTATTTTTTCAGCTGAGGCTCATTATTATGCTTGTTGGAGCCTGGCTCCTGATTGGCCACTGCTAGTATTTAGGGTAGCGAGGGCTCAGCCTCCCTGACGGTTATAGCGTTTATTTTCTAGATAGCTGACCTGTTCCAGTCAGTTCTGCAGATTTTGAATTTACCTGTTTATTTGTAGATTGCCTTAACCACTGTCCAAGTTTCTTGGACTTCCTTATTCGCAGCCAGCCCTGACCCTTTGCCTGTTCCAGACCACGGTATCCGCTACGGACTCTAGACCATGGCTTGTTTCTGGCCACCGCTATCTTCTGGCACCGCCTACTAATCTGTGCTGCGGTATTACTTCTAAGCTTACACTATACTAGAGTATAAGACCTGGGACATCTGAGTACATGTAAGCGCAACTAGCTCTACAGGAAAGGTGGCTGCTATAAGTGAAGACCTCTACGTCTAGTTCTGCAAGCTTATGATAATAGCCACTAGCCGTAACATCCAGTAAATTTATTTACTATAATTTTGGGAATATTGGATAAAAAATTTGACTCCACTGTATGGTTTGTGACCAGGTAGGGGGGCCTGCTAACATCTACTGGGGCAGATTTGATGGATAGGGGCAGCCAAGGGATTTCACCCAAGTCCAAAGGTTTTGTGCAACTGGCATCAGCCAATTTTAATCACTAAAGCTCCAAAATAAACAACTTGCCGTCCAGCTCTAACTATACATGGGTCACTCCTGGCTAACAAATTCAGACAGAAGCAAAAAGAAGGTTAAGCACAGTAACTTACAGGTAGATATCAGGCTTTCTCCCCCAGACTCTGCAGCCCCTCTCCTCAGGCAGTAAGAGACTGGCCGGTGCAAATCCTGATTACCAGTTGAATCACTGGTAACTTGGAAAACCCGGTTAATGGGCCTAATGGATAGAGCCCGCCCTCACTCTCCATCCATAACCCAAGGACCTTTTTCTGGCTTTTCAACAGGCATATAGCCCATTAGCAGCTCACAGACAATAACATTTTCCTGGGGTTTTGAAACAAGTAGGTTAGGAACCTAGGTGAAATATACCTGCCATCATACACTAATTCAGTGACTTTGCCACATTATGTAGCATTCCCTTTATCAATCATAATGATCATGCAACATAAGTGCTGTGGACTGTAAAAACCAAAAGCAACCTGCTGGTAAGGAGCAAAGGATAATGTGAAGATTTTAACTTTTCATTCTATTCTCATATTTGGTGAGTTTTACCTGTCATTTTATCTTAAAATACCTTAAGATACAGTAACAATACATGTCCTAAAACTGTCATCCCCTCTTCTGTCTGGGCTCTAAATTGGTCTTCAGTTCTCTAACTTGCAGTATCCATTCACAAACATACAAGCTTATAGCAGGAGGCATGTATTACATAGAAACATTAAAACAGCAAGCATCTCATTTAGTTGAAATACATCAGGTGAAGAACATAAATGAATGACACTGTATATGTTTGAAAGAATGAGTATATTATCACATGTCATACTTGTTGAGCATCCTGAGATCTCAATGTAACAGAAATTCAAATGACACAATGAAAGGAAACCTAAGACTACATTCACATTTTCTTTACATCATTCTCCTCTAATTGGGACTGGGAAGCAGATAGGGTATGTCAGGTGTAAATGATCTTATTATAACAAAGCAATAACCTCTGACAGTGCAATATTGTTTACATTAATCTGTGACAATACAACCTTTTCCATATTTTAAAAAAAACCTCCCCTAAATACATTAGAGGCCACTGTGAACACCCTATACCAGCAATAAGCAACATTATACACTTCAGGTGTCACATTACCTTTAATCTCAATGAGTGGTGGAAGTGGGCTGAGATATGGTGGTAGGCAGATTGGTCCCACTTAAACTGTTGGTGTGATTGTAAATTTTGTTCAAGGACTGAGTTCCAGCACCTTTTGGCAATCTTTAAAAAATATTTTGACTTAATGAGTGGTAAGTGAGTGGGTGCATATAATTACAGATTACCTCCACAATGTTCTGGTTGATTTTTTTTACGAATTTAAGGTCAAATTGTAAATCTTTATAAAAGATAAATCAGTCTTGAAGTTACAACTTCTTTGGCTAGAACAAGTGACTCAAAATAACTGAAAAGATAGGCATTTTGAGCTGTTTGTGGTAGTTAACTAAAATAGATGTCTAAGATGAGTAAATCCCTCAAATATTACCCTAGCCGTCTTCCTGGTAATAGAATTCCCTAATACCACCACATCTCTAGACCTTCCAACTTTACCATCCCTAATGTTTCTAGAAGAGCTTTTCTCCTGGCTTTAAGAGATAGTAGTCCTGTCTAGAACTGCCATTCCTAAATTTCTATCTGTAGTTTTCAATGTTTAATCTCTTTAAATTCAGGTTCTCGTTTTACCCACCTTATCTTAACTTATAGAAACTGGCTATTATAGCAAACTCTATTGCAGAACAATAATTTTTTTTGGGATGGGCTTTATGGGCTGAGTAAACTTCATGTCACATGAGTGTCCCGGTTATCTGTTTTAAAATGATAGGGACCTTTGCTCCACAACTCTCTCTGTAACATTGACTATATAGTCGAGGATCCATGTAAAGCTCTAATCAGAAAAGATATTCAAAAGAGGGGCACTGTGTGTTGCTTTCCCATAGTCAGATATTTGGTGACCAAAAGCAGATACCAAGGAGCACAGGTAGTTCTCTGCAGGAGAAGTGTTTGGGTTACGTAAAAAAAAGAAAAACAAGTGAAAAAATGTATTTGTGTAAAACTTTTCAGTATTAATGCACATAAGGTAGGGGATACATAATGTCATTTATTGGTGGGCAATCTCCTTTTGTGCATTAACAGTCAAAGAATGAATTATTAAAAATGAGTCCAACATCCTCATTTCCATGAGTAATCAGGCATAGTCTGGAAACATAGACATATAAAAAGGTGAATCCTGTGTGTGGTACCTTCTGTCAGGGATTTATATGATCCCCAGTGTTACACAACCAAATATTGTAACTAACACAGAGTTCTAGTTCACTGACTTTACATCTGAGCATAATCATGTATAATCAATCCATAAAGATACAGAGTTTGCTATAGTAGTTAACTGACCTGTCTCACTAATTAACACCGATTAGATACATTATTTTGACACACTTTACACAAAGGGAATGTTGGATTTGACATGCTGTGACACTTGTAACACAGACGTTACATTGACATCTATTACTTCTATACCAGCATACGATACAGTATTTTGTCATAGACAGGCACAGTAGCAAAAGTGCCCATCTCATTTTATGCTTATTAAATTCTTATGGGCACATAGACAACATGAAAAAGTTTCCTTGTTGTTTTGAGTTCCTGTGTGATTGGGCCGCGCCAATGTACATGTTTGATATCCTAATGTATTCATCTGACTCATCCTCCTTGCTAAATTCACTTGACCATATTATGGCTCTTTAGCTGTTTGGTTCACTCTCATTTGCTATAAGTCATATAGGGAAAGAAAAGAGCTAAAAAGCACCATTTCACATAAATGTTTAATCTTTTTCAATTTAAATGTTCAGCATTCGCTAATCCAAAGCAGACACAAGGGGCTTAATTTGGAGTTCAACATAAAAGATGCCCATTTATGCATGAGAAAAGATGCATATTAATGCTTGTGTTCCCACAACTGTGTTCTAGAGTACACACATATTTTTACACTTTAAACCTTACATCTAGCACACAGATGTGTCTGGCACAAAGATCCAACAACAATCATCTTCAAAGCCAAAACTTGCACCTTGTCTATGTAGGTGCAAAATAGATGTCTCGCAGCTAACGTATTTCACGATATATGTAAGAATAAGACCATCTTAAATGACCCTACTGTAGTGCACTTACATGTTATTACCCCTTATTCACCTTTTCAAGCTCAAGGGGCTGCAAGTGCAAGCTTCATGCGCGGTACATCAATTTTACACTAGAACCATTAAGACATCTTTATAAATTTACTTACGTGCAACTCTAAGTAAGGCCTAAAGAGGGCGCTCAGGTGGGCTCCCCATCCTTGATTCTCCCATAACCAAGAATGGCTGCATTATATTATCCAAAAATCTTTCTTGTCAGAATAACTCTTATGTCCTGTATTATTAATGTGAAAGGCAATTCAATGTTATACCTCTACAGCAACAGGCATAGCACTTATGTAACATTATTGACTCAACAATGTATGATCCAATCCAGTAATTTAAAGACTCTTAAACTTGGGACATATTGCATCAAGTGTATCTCGTTGTTCACTGTCCTGTGCTGAGCTAGGAGCTTTTTACCCTCATTACTAGACAGAACCTGTCATATTATAACTACTGCCAAGACAGGCACATTTACCATCTAAGACTTCATATCGCTTGATTCAGCCTCACAATACTGAAATCAAAATTATCAGCTAACTTGGCAGGCTCAGGAGATTACACAATCTTCCAATCGTGTTGACAAGACATTACAGTAAAAACACTCATTCTTTTACCACTGTAGTCTACTTTCCAGTACCATTAATGTAGCACATTTAAGGAAATAGTTACTGCAAATAAAATTACTATTCTGCAAGCTCTCTGCTTGTATAAAGTATAAAGTTAGCCTTAAAAGACTTAATCACTTTTGCATGCACTCCTTTTGAGGATTAAAACACAGACAGATACGTGTATACTTCTATTATCACAATCACATTTCTAAAATAATGTTTTTGTCATTCCAAATTTATATATAATCAGAGCCACCATGACAAGACAAATCTGTTGTTGTTTTTATGACAATTAGAATAATGCTGATTGGGTTTAGTATTTGGCTCCTAAGCTTTTGTGCTACCTTCATTTTTTTTTTAAAAAAAACCCTCAAAACTAAGATGGCTATAAGGAAGCCAAAATATTCCTAAATAGATATTAAATGTAAAGTTATTTTTTAATAAACCAAACAATAAAAATACAACAAAAGGTCAAAGGTCTATCTATCTATCTATCTATCTATCTATCTATCTATCTATCTATCTATCTATCTATCTAATATACACATTCCCCTCTTCACATCATGGCTCTGCTCCATGTCTGTAAAGGAAACAATAGAATTCATCCTGGCTATTGTAATAATCAATGTCTGTTGAGAGGGTGATACAATGTTATTATGACCAAAGCCAATTCTCACATTATATTGATTAGAAATAGTGTCCTATATTTGCCTAGAGCAGTGGATCCCAAACTGTGGTTCCCTGGGGTGCCTCAGCGATCTCACAGGGGTGCCTCAGCCAGGGCCTGTGGTGAGCAAGGCGGGGGACTACTTGGTAATTATTTTGGCTTAGGGGTGCCTTGAAAAAATTATGGAAACCCTAAGGGTGCCTTGAACTGAAAAAGTTTAGATCCACTGGCCTAGAGTATTCTAAAAAGAAAGCATTTAAAATCACATACTCAACAGCAAAGTGTCTTTGTCTTTGTTAATGGTTTTTACTTATTGCCAAATATAAAATGTCCTAAGTATTCTGGCCAATTCAAAATGTGATGGATCCGGCTTGGTTTAACAAACTCTTGGTGAAACACATCTCAAAAATATTGAAGTTAATGTTTGACTTGACAACCATGGTGTGTATTATATGTGTATTATATGACGGATAAACTGTTAATTCTAAGTTTGAGTTTGGAGTGTGTGTTCTCAGCTCGCTGTTAGAATAAGTTAAACTTTAAAATATTGCCTTTGCTTGCTGTTCGAGTTTAAATGGCTACATTTTTTATACAGACCGCAAATGTTACTGTATTTGGTTTGAAGTTTGAATTTGTAGTTTGCATTGTAAACATTAAAATCCCCATATATTGTAAACATTTAAGCTCACAAAGTTAGAACATGGCCCAAACTTAGCTATATTTATACAATGTGTTTAAAGGTTGACATTTGTATTGTATGTGTGGGCATGAACATTTTAATTTGCTGAGTAAACTTGTTAGAGAAAAAAGACCCGAAAATGATATCAAGAAACAAACCTTCTATTTTTCTCCACTTCACCTGTACTAATTAACAATATTGTTTTATTTTAGGTTTACATTTAAGGTGACATGAAAATAAAGTAAAAAGGAACTGGAGTAGAACGAAAGGAAAAAGGGGAATTGTAGTGATTGGGATGGAGAGGGAGCAGAGGGTAAAGAGTCAGAAATGAGGAGAAAAAGGACAATAAAGGCTAATGGTCCAACAGCATTAGAGGGCTTAGAATCCAACAACATTAGAGGGCTTAGAATCCAACAGCATTAGAGGGCTTAGAATACAACAGCATTGGATTAGAATTAGAATTGAAGTGTCTGAAAAAAAGACTATTTATCATTTTACAGTTATTAATGGACTATTTTATTTTATACAATGCTAAACATGTCATGCTATTATATTCAAGTGTGACTGCTTCACCAGGAAATGTAAATACGTCACCTTTTAAAGAATTAGCTCCATACATTAACACAGCATATTGAGATATTTAACTGATGGGTGATAATACCAAATGGCCTGCAGAGAAAATTTGCATTAAACGACTGTTTTCAGCTAAAATGCAAAAAAAAACTTTTATAAAAGAACTTATAATAACCGGGAGATATTTTCCTATAGAACAGTTTTCTTGCCAGTAATACAACTGAAAGACACTGCGGGCAGCCTCATTTAGCCACATATAGCAGAACATTACGGCTAATAGAGAACAATAACTTGTACTCTGATGCACGGCAAATGTAAACAGAATTTCAAATATCTCAAGTTCTGTCAATGTAAAGAAAGATACAGTATTAGTAGCTCTTTTATATAAGGCTAACCAATAAACCCAAAGCTTAATTATCTAAAACAAATTACTTTTCTAAAAACTTTTTTATTTTGAATTAACTGAAATACAAATAGTGCAAGGCATTAATAAATGGGTTTGAATGACCAGGGTTATTTAAATGATAATAAAATGTAGATATTGAGAAACAGATTCAATCTGATTCAATATTTTTATAAATTAACAGTAATAAGTACTATGAAAACAATAATTAGCAATAGTAGGGTGAGGGAAGGAGAGGGAAGAGTCCTAATGGATAGCAGGTATTACTTGGAGGGTGATGATGAAAATAGGATGCATGGTTTGGTATTCTAACACTTACATTTTAAAGGATGAAGGATAAACTGAAAATTTAATTTTGGGTAGAATATGCTAAGTAAATCCTAGGGGTAAATTTATCAAGCTGAGAGTTTCCAGCGGGTTTGAAAAGTGGAGATGTTGCGTATAGCAACCAATCAGATTCTATTTATCACTTTGTAGAATGTGCTAAATAAATGACAGCTAGAATCTGATTGGATGCTATAGGCAATACCTCCACTTATCAAACCCACCGGAAACTCTCAGCTTGATGCATTTACCCCCTAGTCTCCAAAGGTTACTTACTTGGATTCTGGCAGTGAGGCTATTTAGAGGATCCCCCCACATCTGTGCTCCCAACAATGCCGCCATTGCTCCTTGATACTCATTGGCAGAGAACACAATGATTGTTGAAAGAAATATCAGTTCACCAGGAGTAGAAAGAGTAACCTCACACCCTACACTGGGCTGCCCTCTTCAGCTCCACTGCAGCTGAGCTCCCGACAAACATTGAAATGCAGCCATCGGTTTCTATATCCTTTAAGCAATCCATGTTATTGTCACTATACCTCCCAACATTCATCATTTTCATATTGTGACACTTTATGCTGTGAGGTCAAGAGCCACCAGCTATACTCAAAACTCAACTGTTGGGAATATAATTTGGTTTACCTGGAAAGGGAAAAAGTATTCACACTTCACGTTAAAAAGCAAAACACAATGACATTTAAATGGTTACTAAAGATAAAACAGACTAATACAAATTAAAAGGCTTCTTATTGTGTCCACAAATCTATATAAAAATGTATCCATACTATGACTTTTACTTTCTTACTAGCCTTTTCTAGACTTTATTAGAAAGTTCTTGCAGTGTCCTTCAATAAGAAATTGAAAAATAGAGCTTGATAAAAATCTCTGTTTCTCTTCCCATGGTCAAAGCTAAGTGCCTCATGTCTCAGTGATGTCACTAGATCCTAGTGAGTCAATAGGCTGCCTTCTTATTGATATTGATTTATCCCACAAATGACTGCTGCCACTATGTGTAGGTGATGGGTCCACTTTAAAACAGCTATTATATGTCTACTGGAGATTTTGAAAGCTTTTGTAATAAATTAACAATGCACTACCTATAGCGATAGTTTTACTTGCAATTCAGGTTAACCCAGAGCATACTGATTGACTAACATGCACCATCTTTAAATCCTGTGACCCTTCATAATATTTTAACTTCTGTAAAGGTGGCTAGCCACAAAGCAGTCTAATGTTTTGGCTCAATTGACCTGGATCTGTGGCCAATTTCGCGAAACACTTGGAAAACTCGATTGTGCAGGTTGGCAATTGGCTTAAATGACTAGCTCTCAAGGTAACCATATATCGTGAGTGGATTATGAGCGAAGACACATGCCAATGTACAGGCCACATTGACCAGCCACGAAGATCAAAGTCTGATTAATTCTGGTGAGATTTTTATATGATAGAATGGTCTTTCTGCAGAGTTCGTTTTGTTTCTATGTGTAATTGTGTTTATTGAAATGATTCGGGGCTACTCTATCATTTTGGAGATATTAAATGAAAAGTCATTCATAAACTGCAAAGAATAACTTGAAAAGTGCTGCGGAATTTCCTGGCACTATATAAACAAATGATGATGACGATGATGATGAAATGACTGATTGGAATCAGCCAGTAAGACAAATGATCTTGTTAGCAAAAAGTGTTATATAATGCACACGTGAGTTGATGAAATAGAAACTTAAATTAAATCTGTGCAAACTGCAAGTTCTAATTACTGTTAATTATGAAAATGTGTGTGGTATAAAGAATAACCACACACATGTACTGTAATATAAAGACATATTCGTCAAAGGTTCAGTGAGCTATACTTAAAGACGCAGCCTCAGCATGTACTTAGCATGGGATTTCAAATATACATATTATTTGCAATATGGGTGATAGATAGATAGATAAATAGATAGATAGATAGATAGATAGATAGATAGATAGATAGATAGTGCAAATAATAAATCAGTCATATTTTCAATTAGTTTCAGTTATTTATATTAAGCTATTGGTTTAATAATAAAGGTTTCAGAACTGTATGATTGCTTTATGTATTGCTCCCTTCTTCTTTGTACCTCTTGCGCAAGTTATCATTGCCAGCAATAAATAAACAGTCTGTCAATACGACACAACTGGCCCGGCTCACTTTCTTTGTCAACATGTTCTCTGATCTCTCTCTCTACATTTCAAACATGTTTCCCTTTGACTCAGCTCTGCTAGCTCTTCAGAATTTCAAGAGCATTTGGCACAATGTCCCTTAAAGCTGTTTGCAGATAGTAATTAAATAACTTACCCATTGGCTTATCACCTTCCATGTGAACATTTTAGAGAATGAAGGTGTTATTTATTAATGAGACATTAAGGTCTATTTATGTAAGAATTGCATAGTGCAAATTTGAATCTGTACAAATTTAAATTAACAACCTTATGTAGATACAATACATCTATATATTTGGTGTTTTTGTCACCCTATGTGCCTTTTGCATTGCATTGATCATAATACATAATAAGAAGACAGAAAGGGGCAGATTGAATTCGGCACGAGGCGATGTGATGTGTCTCTGGAACAGTCCGGAGACACATGATGTCAGAGATTATACTGAATTCCGGGTTTTTTTTCCTTGCGTCCCATACAGGTGCGCAGACAAATGTGTGGCGATTTCTTATTGTAAAGGTCGGCAATACGTGCATCTGAACAGTGTGGTGATGTTCAGCGGCATCTTGTGCTGGAATGAATCTGCCCCAAAGACTCTATTCAATAACACATTTACTTGCTTAGTATTTAGGTAAACAAATTTTATTAAATTTCATCTAAAAACCAAAAATGCTTAAGTAAAAACAATAAAAACACACTCAGTGAAATGAGATGATTAATACATCTTATAAAATCATGATCTACACTGGGTTATGAAGCAGTGTCGTTACTGGCACAATGAGTTAACATTCAAATAGCCTATGCAGCCAGAATCTGTGTTTGGTATTAACACAGCACCGTTTACGCTACTTCTTTTGATGGTTGTCAGTGGAAGACTAAAACTGGTTACAGCTCTGGTTGAGATTAATTCTCCCAAGCTGCAGAAGTCCCAGGCATTGTACACCAAAAGTTCTAATAGTTGGAGGTAAAGGGGATAATAGTTGCAGGTGATTGTGTGGTGGTCTGAGAGCGTAAAAGAAATCAGAAACTGAACAAAGTCTGGAGAAAAACAATTCAAAGCAATGACCATCATGATGAGTAGAAGAGACGGCCACTGGGAGAGGTCTACAGGAGGCTAGAGAGGAAAGCTTGGAGAAAGAAGGAGAATATGGATAATTAATGTGGATGTTGAAATCGCTCAAGATGATGGTGGGATGTCACAAGATAAGAAAACTTTGAATGAGCCGTGTAAGAAAAGGAAGAGCCCAAACCCACCTCCTAGTCTGATTCCTGGCATGGAAGAAGGAGAGACTACCATGAGAAAGGGCTGCAGGTGAAGCAGTATCTGATTATGTGAGCCATATTTATGTCATCACCAGAAAGTGGACTGAAGTCTTACGGGATAACACTTTGGATAAAAGTGAACCTTAAATCTAAACATGCTGCATATACAGTCATGGCCAAAAGTTTTGAGAATTACATAAATATTATTTTTCACAAAGGCTGCTGCCTTAGTTTTTATGATGGCAATTTGCATATACTTCAGAATGTCATGAAGAGTGATCAGATGAATTGCAATTAACTTCAAAGTACCTCTTTGCTATGACAATGAACTGTATCCCAAAAACAACATTTCCACTGCATTTCAACCCTGCCACAAAAGAACCAACTGAATCAGGTCAGTGATTCTCGACTAACACAAGTGAGAGTGTTGACAAAGACAAGGCTGGAGATCCCTCTGTCATGCTGATTGAGTTAGAATAACAGCCTGGACGCTTTAAAAGGAGGATGGTGCTTGAAATCATTGTTCTTCCTCTGTTAACCATGGTTACCTGCAAGGAAACATGTGTAGTCATCATTGCTTTGCACAAAAAAAGCTTCACATGCAAGGATATTGCTGCTAGTAAGATTGCACCTAAATCAACTATTTATCGGAGCATCAAGAACTTCAAGGAGAGAGGTTCAATAGTTGTGAAGAAGGCTTCAGGGCGCCCAAGAATGTTCAGCAAGCGTCAGGACAATTTTCTAAAGTTGATTCAACTGTGGGATCGGGGCACCACCAGTGCAGAGCTTGCTCAGGAATTGCAGCAGGCAGGTGTGAGTGCATCTGCACGCACAGTGAGGTGAAGACTTTTGGAGGATGGCCTGGTATCAAGAAGTCAAACAAAGAAGCCACTTCTCTCCAGGAAAACATCAGGGACAGACTGATATTCTGTAAAAGGTACAGGGATTGGACTGCTGAGGACTGGGGTAAAGTCATTTTCGCTGATGAATCCCCTTTCAGATTGTTTGGGGCATCTGGAAAAACGCTTGTCCTTAAAAGAAAAGGTGAGTGCTACCATCAGTCCTGTGTCATGCCAACAGTAAAGCATCTGAGCCCATTCATGTGTAGGGTTGCTTCTCAGCTAAGGGAGTGGGCTCACTTACAATTTTGCATAAGAACACAGCCATGAATAAAGAATAGTACCAAAACATCCTCCAAGAGCAACTTCTCCCAAACATCCAAGAACAGTTTGATGACAAACAGTACATTTTCCAGCATGATGGAGCACCTTGCCATAAAGCAAAAGTGATAACTAAATGGCTCGGGGATCAAAACATTGCAATTTTGGGTCTATAGCCAGGAAACTCCCTAGACCTTAAACCCATTGAGAACTTGTGATCAATCCACAAGAAGCGGGTGGACAAACAAAAACCCACAAATTCTGACAAACTCCAAGCATTGATTAGGCAAGAATGGGCGGCCATCAGTCAGTATGTGGCCCAGAAGTTGATTGACAGCATGCCAGGGCGAATTGCAGAGATTTTCAAAAAGAAAGGTCAACACTGCAAATATTGACTCTTTGCATAAACTTAATGTAATTGTCAATAAAAGCCTTTGACACTTATGAAATGCTTGTAATTTTACTTCAGGATATCATAGCAACATCTGACAAATAGGTCTAAAAACACTGAAGCAGCAAACTTTGTGAAAACCAAACTTGTGTCATTCTCAAAACTTTTGGCCATTACTGTATGGTAAAGCTAAGAACATGTTTGAACAAGATTTGAGCAAAAAAATTGAGATGTGACCTTGAAGAAAGAACACTTTTTAAATTAGTCTGGAATTAGACTGTAGACATGTTTTTGCACAAAAGCTTGCAAAGTGAGAAACAAGGAAACTGCATTTAGTCCTATGGATAGTTGGGAATTCGTTATCAATTTGAAACCAGCATTCGACTAAAGAATTAGAGCTTTGATGAAACCTGACCTGTGCATTTTGGGCATCTTTTGGACTGCAGTTTTACTAATGACAACAACTCATATGCCTAATAAATCTCAAATGGGGATAACAATTTGCAATAAATCTCTTAGACTGTTATTTCTAATGAGTCCTCTTTATATATGTACAAACTAATCCAAAGCATAATATCTGATCCTCTATTACTAACTGTACACTGCTGCAGTAAATGTTGAGAATTTATAAATATGTAAGCATTCATTTTTATACAGAGAGAAAAAGATAAGGAGACAGAAAGAGAGAGAGGGAGGGAAGTAAATAGAGAGATACAGGGATAGAGAAGGATATAGCGAGTAGGAAAGAGAGAGAGATAGATTAGCTACTTTTACAAAAATGTTCTGCAAAATATTCTTCTCATTCCGCATCTGGCTGTTAAATTCTGCACTTTCGCTGGTGGAATTAAATGTTCAGAGACTTACCCCAACCAAACCACAGGGCAGAATCAATTAACCATTTATTCATAATCAATTAATAAACTAAATTATGTTAGATCAAATTCACAGAGTGTGGATTGACCAAGCAAAACTCTGTCAAAACTAACCTGAAGATTGTAGTATTGGAATGTTGCATCTTTTGGAAGTATATATTGGATATATATTACAGATTAGAGGTTCAGATTTAGAGAAATTAGACAGATCTGAGATTTGAAGTTTCCAGTTGATACAAAACACGATTCGATTCTTGGTGCCAAAATCAGATATGAAAACAAAGTAAAACATAATTTCCAGGAAAATAGGGATCCAAAACGCTTGTTATACAGGAAGTGCGTCATTCCATGCTGGAACATATACCGCCGGAGTGTGGATTTAATAGTGGAGGTGCATTATTGCACCGCATTGGTAAATGTCTTAGATACTTATGGGGAACATACACATGCCAGTGACTCACCTAGGAATCGCTGTGTTTGGTTGTTATAGTGAACACCTGTTTGTGTACTTCCTTTTTTGGCACTTCCGGATTTGGCACTTCCGATTCATAAGTTCTAGGGGGCAAATGTATCAAGCTGTATCTGGCGGGTTTGAAAAGTGGAGATGTTGCCTATAGCAACCAGATTCTAGCTTTCATTTTGTAGAATGCACTAAATAAATGATAGCTAGAAATAGGATCTAAAACAGCTCAAAATCAATCACGTTTTAATTAAATCCAGATCCAAAACCAAAACCATTTTTAGGATTTTCGGACAAAACCTGTAACAAAACCAAAACACGAAGATGTTTTAGAACCAAACTGACATCCAAAACCAAAACACAGGGGGTTGGCGCACATCTCTAATATATATATATATATATATATATATATATATATATATATATATATATATATATATGTATGGAATACAGTATGATTAAGTAAGGTTTGAAACAAAACTGGAGACCAAGTGATTCAACAAATACAAATTGGTCTGAAGACTTTGTAATCACCTGTATTTCAAGTACAAGAGGTTAGCATTCAAGGAAAGCTTGAGGTAATTGCATTTTAATTATGTGTCAAAAGAAAAAAAAATATGAAGCATAGTGTAATAAGACAAACATTGTTTGATAACCTCAACTAGTAGAAATATGCTTTAGAAGAAAATTTTAAATTTTAAACTTCGGATTTGGTGCACGAATGAAGACTTAATAACTTTAAATGTTTGAATGAAAACCGTATTTTACTGAAAATTGGGACATGCCATCATTCAATGTAAGAAGAAGATAACAGTCATTAAGACATCACTAGTCATCTGGGCACATCTATTAGTCCAGCTGGAGATTATAGGAAATATCTTTTTAAGGCAGTTGAAAATTGAGATTTTGACTATTAAATGAAACCTTTCGTTTCTGACTGATTACTCTGAAAAAAAAAACATTTTACATGAAGCTAAATGGCACAAGAAATTGTTATTTACAGTGAATGTTAGAACAAGATTAGTGCTTTTATTTATACATTTGACAATAATTGAAACCTACTTTAGTTTTATCTAGAATTTGACCAATGATTAAAATGAACTTTAAAGTGAAAAAATTGCTGATAATTTAATCTGAACTGTACCGGGTAATATTCAAAAAACAATATATGCATATTATTATTAATATTATCATAGATTTGTAAGGCGCCACAGTGCTCTGCAGGACCGTTCAGTAGGGAAAACAGGACATACAAGGTAGACAAAACAATGCAGACATTAAAACAAAGGGTATGGAGGACCCTGCTCATTAGAGAGATTACATTCTAAGTGGAAGAGGACACAGCTGAAACAAGAGGAGTGAGTGTGGCTTAGAATGGAGATTGGGACAGTTGTGAGGGTGTATTAGTGAAAATTGTATCATCAAGGATAAGGTAAGCTTCATAAAAGAGATGGGTTTTTAGAGAAGGTCTAAAGATATGAATGCTGTGGAAAAGCCTGATTGAATGTGGTAGGGAAATCCATAAGTGGGGAGCAGCACGGGAGAAGACTTGTAGGCGCGAGTGAGAGGCGGTTACCAGAGACGAGACAAGGCACAGGTCAGAGGTAGATCTAAGAGGGTGGGAGGGAGAGTATTTTGAGATATACGAGTATATGAGATTTGAGATGTATGCAGGTGTAGTGTTGTTGAGGGCTTTGTAGGTAAGGGTGAATAATTTTAATTGGATTCTGGAGGACACAGGGAACCATTGTAGGGATTTGCAAAGTGCTGCAGCAAATGTGAGACCCCAACAGATAGTGGGAGCGAAGGGGAGGATGTGCCAGATGCAGAACCACTATATGAGCGGTTCAACTGGTATATATATATATATATATATGTATAATACATGAAGTAAACATGAATGATAATTATAGGAGGTGTTGAAAATGACCACCGTTAGCATCAAGACAGGCTTGGATCCTTTTTATTTTGTTTCTGAACACCTCTATCAGCTGCTTGCTTGAAACAGACTGAATGAATGCTTTTATCGCTGCTTTCAAGTCATCCAGTGTGCGCGGATGATCTTGATGCACTGCAGATTTTTGCTGCTCCCCATAGATAAAAGTCTGGTGTATTTAGATCTGGTGAGCGTGGTGCCCACCTATCTTCCGAAATAATGCGATCGCCAAAAAATTCCTTTAATAACTGCATAGATCTGTAAGATGTGTGGGCAGTAGCCCCATCCTGTTGAAACCATGAGTAATTGATTCCATCACTTGTCTTCTGACCGATGAAGGGGTAAAGAATCTCCAAACAATAGCGCTTGCTGTTTATTGTGTTTGTAATGAAAATGGGGCCCACAATTCGATGTCTGGAAATCGCAACTCATACACTAACCTTGAGATCATAGGGGTGTTTCGTGCAAAACGTGAGGATGATTGGATGACCACAATCTTGAATTTTGTGAATTAACATAGCCGAGAGATGGAACCATGCTTCGTCTGTGAAAAAGGTCACATCCAACACATTATCTGTATTCTCTGTGATAAATTGATTAAAACATCTGCAATAGTGTATTCTTTTCTCACGGTCAGTTGCTTTCAGTTCTTGTACCGCCATTATTTTGTATGGGAAGAGCCGTACCTTCTTTCTCCCGACTTTATGAGCAGTTTCAAGACTAATATCATGCTGCTGAGCTAACTTTCATAATGATTTTGATGGACTCTACAGCATACTATCAGAAAATATCCAACAGTTCCTCCTCCGATAGCTTTGCTGGCCTTCCACAGCGTTTGGCATCAACCACAGATCCTGTTTTGTGAAACTTATCGGTAATGTTATGAACTGCATTGCGATGTGAAGCAGGTGTGTCTGGGAATTTTTCAGCAAATCGCTGTCGCACCACATCTGTGTATCTATCCCCTCGAATACGTGTTCGATTAGCCATACACGTTCTTCAGTTAAAACCATATTGGGATCAAAATCTGAAACAAAATATGGGGTCTCTTCATAAAGCAGTGAAAACAGTGGAGAAGTGAAGCAGTGGAGATGCCTACCAATCAGCTGCTCCGTATAATTTAGAAATGTTACCTCAATGCTGATTGGTTGCCATGGCAACTTCTCCACTGCTTCAATTCTCCACTTCCTTCACTGCTTTATGAAAAGTGCACAGTGACTTTCCGAACACCCTGTATGTATGTGTATATATATATATGTGAGATAATCATTAAAATTGGAGTGAAATGATCACTGATTGCTGAAATGTATCTCTTAGTCTTATTAGTCTTATGTCTAAATAGCAATAGGCTCTGCACCAACTTTTCCATGTTGAGAAATAAATATAATAACAGATATCAACAGTGGAATGTGTACCTAATTGAACCCAAGAGCAGGCTGGGCTGGGGACTGGGGAGCCTGTCCAATAGTGGGCTACCTTGAGCTGGGCCACTGGGCCGCCTGCATTTTTTTTCTTTAAAATATTAAAATGATCCAATAGTCGAGTCTTGTCGCCCGCCCACCCCCCCTCCCCCACCCCGGGCTAAAATTTGCCAGCTTTCCCCTGATTAAACCTCAGCTTAATATTCTAGATAACACTTAATGGCATTTTTGAGAAGATACTAGCTTTGGAATAGTACTAAAATCTCAGTACATGAAGCAGTATGGTTTGACTGAAGACAAAGATATAAACTTCAATGCCTTTGCTCAGTAAAAAAAATTACAATGCAGTAGGAAAGCAAATCACTGATCGGAGATTGAGGTCTGCACCATAATCTAGTATTCCAATGAAATTGGAGGTGGACTGAAGGCAAAGTTTTCCTAGAAACTTAATTTCAACAAGATTACATAGCGTTCAAGAGAATAGGAAGGTGAACTTCAATTACAATCAGAGAAAAGTGTTTGAGACACAGTTTCAATGATGAAACTTTATCAATGCACTGCATACCTTTTGAACTGGAGTTTGATAAGAAAACAGTAGCTGAAAACTTTACCTAAACTGGATAAATCAATATACAAAGAGAAGTAAACAAATATAAAAGAAAAAATAAATTAAAGTATCCTTTTAAGAAAATATTGTTCCAAATATATATTTTTAATATATTTTTATTTTATTTTTTAAACAACATATGTTATACCAATGCCTCTCGTAAAACATATATGTATTTATTCCAATGAGTGCTCTGAATGTATATTCTATTTTATGGGTAGATAAAATCACGTTTTACACAATTATGTTTACTTTAATCATGCTTATTTATGTATTTTGATATTATTAGCCATTTATCAATGTTTATTATGAAAAATGTAGCTTTATCTTTGTCTGCATAATTAAACACTTATAACAAATTATATGTTATATATTAATTATATGTGTAGGAAAAGAGTGGGAGCACGTCACAGTGTAAGACTATAATACATGAAACCATAAATAAAAATATTCATGCATACCACATTCCTTTATTCTGTTACAGATATAGATGTTCGGACCCAATTTCTAACTTTGTTCTGAGCCTTAAAAGTAAAAGAACGCAAGTTACTTCCAACATGTTTCACCATGCGGGACTATGTCAGGGGACTTGGTGCTGATTGGTATCTCCCACAGATCCCTACTGAAGCAGCAAGTTTTCTTGTCAAATGTATTTGGGATTGTGGGAAATCCTTGTGGAACAAAAAACATCACCTACCGCAGCCGATATGTATGCCCTTAGACTCTGGCCAGTACAACAGTTGAATTGCGTACAGACATCAGAACCAATTCTATGACACTTAATTCTTAACCACTGTTTAAGTGTATGTTTGCACATTCACAGTTCAATAAATCGGTGGTACTCACTTTTACAACCGATAATGAGGCTATAGACAAAACAATTCCGATTACAATAACTGAGACATGCTAGACAAGTCCAAGCAGACTGGAATTCAGAGAGGTATAAATTGCAAACCTACTGAAAGGCGGCACTTAACTTTGACGTATTTAAAGCGGCAATGGCAGGACCTGGCGCATAACCCTAACCTTTACATTAAATTGTCCAGTTGTCGGGTCCTGCCATTGCCGCTTTAAATTCCGAAATCTCAGTGTCACTCTGGTTAGTGACGTCAAAGTTAAGTTCCACCTTTCAGTATGTTCGCAATTTATAACAGTCTGAATTCCGGTTTGTTCGGAAATGTCCTCTGTTCATGTTAATGCAAGTCTGCTTTTAAACCATGTCTATGTTACTGTAATCGGAATATTTTGTCTATATCCTCATTGTCTGTCTTAGAGGCGTCAGAATAACGTACCCAACCCCAATAGATTACCTCTATTTAATCCCAGGACACTTCATACTAAAGACTGATAGTTGGAAGTTGGTAAACAACTGAAGCTACAGGGTGGCTGTCACACAATACAACAAGTCTACATAGGAAATTAAATACTGCGTCTAGCACCTTTCTCACATTAGGAAATTCAGCAATTACTAGCTATGCTGAGTTGACTGTGCAGTTCTATTGGAATCCAACTAGAGAAAATATTTGAGTAACAGTTAAGCCTCAGCTTAAGTAGATTTGAGATATGGATTGAGAATGCAACATCAATGATAAACTGTGAATATATCTTGGATTGGAGTTAGACAAAACACATATTTGATTGTAAAAGTGTTATGGCAGTGTCACGTTTGACCCAGATTTCTGTTTAAGCTTTATTTCAAAGTAGAGAATCAAGTAATATAGTTAGGCTACAATTGAACGTAAGACAAAATTTAGCTGAAAACTAAATTGTAATCATAGTAAGCCAGCATGTTAAAGTGACAACAATGTAATTCATTTTATTGCTATATGACATAAAAGTTGTGAGCAAATTGACATTTTTTTATCAAAATGATTTTGGACTGCAAGTATTTGTTTTTTTAAGAAAAAATATTTGGTTGACGACTAAACTAAATGGGCATAGAATGGAGGAAATTTCAAAGACTGGGGTGGATCGAGAGGAACGACGTTGCACTTCATAGCAGGGTCGGGCTGGGATGCCGAGAGGCAGCCAGAGGTCCCCGCACAGCTACTCCAGTTGTTTTTTAAACACAATCGGAGCAGTTGGACGACATATTCTGATTTGCTCCTCAGCCTATCAGTACAGCCATGTAGTGTCATACCCAGTAGCATACTGGGTGGATGGTGCTAACCATTCACCAATCAAAATGGTGGGAGTTCTATACACGCTGATTGGTGAATGGCTGAAACTATCCACCAATTAGAGTACAGGATGCTGTCACATAGCTTGTACAGAACACAGAGAAACAACTTGGAATAGCAGAAGGGGGTAAGTAATTTTTTGGGGTAACGCTTACAGGGGGTATATTTACTAAACTGCGTGTTTGAAAAAGTGGAGATGTTGCCTATAGCAACCAATCAGATTCTAGCTATCATTTTGTAGAATGTACTAAATAAATGATTGGTTGCTGTAAGCAACATCTCCACTCTTCAAACTCTCAGTTTAGTAAATATACTCCCTGCAGTCTGATTTTTACACGAAGAGCAATTAGGCTGAGACAGAAACTCTGTTAAACTGTCCCTCTCCATAAAATAGTCTAGATCCCTTCTTGTTCACAGTGTTCAGAGACAGATATGAGCTTGATATTTGGAGCAGGTCTGAAGATTGGACTGAATCAAAGTTGGCCTGATTTAGATTAAATTAAATCAAGCAGGACAGACAAACATTCCAAGTGAAAGTCAGGATAACAGGACATTGTGATAGGCAAGTACCAATATGAACATGGAAGATATTAAAATGCAGATGAAGATTTGGACCACAAACTTTGCTGAAATCTAAACTTCATTATAATAGGTTAGCATTCAAGGTGATAACAAAGTAAGTGTTTTAGTACAATGTAAACAATACTTGTGGATAAGTTACTATTTAAAATCTAGTTTTAACTTTAAGGTCTAGAGCTTTGATGGAATAGGACCATAAATGTTTGCAAATTAATTGACTTTGGAAAGGTATTTAGATGCTAACAAAACTGTTATCCAGTTTTTCATCATATCATGCCTTGAATAGTATCCCCATTTCAATACATCATAAATGACGCATCAAGACTGATTTTAATAATAATAATAATTAACCACCTTCACTCCTGCATATAAGTCTCTCTCATGGGCCGCTACCCACTTATAGAATGTCCTACCATGCCTGATGAAACTTTCACACAGCCTTCAAATCTTTAACAAACCTTTTTTAGAGCTTACACAACTCCCACCTATACCACTCCCACTAAAATATCCTCACACCTGTACCATTCTCATCACCAAGCCACAATCTCTCCGCTTGTTTCAAGACTGTAAGCTATTCTACTACTACTAATAATAATTACCGAACTTCAACTAGAAATATCAATTTACAGTGAAATAATATGCTAGTTCTTTTAAATGTAACGCAGCAGACAAAACATTTAATAGACAGATATAAGAATAACTCTTGGAGCATTAATGGTGAATTGGACGCAACAATTTTATGGTTTCATCAAGGAAAAAGAATATTAGTGTATTTGCTGAGTAATAAATATGTCAGAGTAGAGAGACTGAATCGAGATAGAAATTTGGTATATGAAAGTGTAAGTCAATCTGTCTGAGGTTACTCTGAAAACAAGATTATCCAAGAATTGTAATTCTGACAAGAAAAGTTAGCATTAAAGGTAAGTGAATTTTATTTCAATTTGACAGATTATGAAACTTGGCCAGTGAAATTCTGACAAGAGAAAAAAATTACTTGACAACCGAACTTCAAGTGGAAACCCCAATATTAAAAATAAATACTATAAATTGTGAGAAATTGTGAGAATAAAAAGTTTATTTCATGGACATGTGATAGATTAAGAATTTATTACTCCAAATGATATAAAGTTCGACTGAAGACATGGTTTCACTGAAATTGTATCCATCAGAACAGACTAGCAGATCATTTTAGTTATATGTAATATGAAGGTTTAGAGAACAGGTTTAGCACTCATCTTTCACATTGAGAAATTAAGCAATTTCAGACCATAAGTGGAATACTGAACTGCACTGTACTGGGAATCAATTCAATAAATAATTCAGCTGAAAACTGAATCTCAACTAGATAAACCAGAAATCCTGCTAGCTATTTAAAATGTCATATCCTAGGGAAAAATGTTAAAATACAGATATGAGACGGAGAGTTGGATCATGAATGCAACATGACTGACAATTTTGGGGGAGGGATTTGACATAGACTGAACACAAATGTTGTAGGCAAGTTGGTCTTAACTCTGAACACTCAAACATCAAAAGTCAGATACTAGTACTTGTTTCAAATGTATTGGGGATGCAAAAACATTTGAGCTTTAATTAGCCTCTGGAACTTATCTGTAGAATCAAGTATTCAGGTCAGATTTGGATCAATGTCAACATTTGAGGGAAAACTAAATGCCACCAGGACAGGTTAGCGTGGAGGGGGGAAACATGACAGTGTTTGTTTTAGAGTTATATTTAGACAAGTTTATTTGTAAGAATTGGAATAACGATGACCAAAGAACTTAGCAATCTATAAGATGGCAGTAATTCTACAAAAAAATATTTGTATGACAAGTGGCCATGCTAATATACAGTTTAACGACAGTATATGTTGGTCCTTCAAATATAACAAGCATTGAATATATTTTCAGGACCAGTTATGAGAACAACTTTTTAAACATTGCTGTAGAATCAGTAAAATTAATGGGCTGTCTTGACTGAAGATTTATAAAGAGGTTTCACTGGTTTTAGTAAATGATAATATACTGTATGACTAAACACAAATTTTAAGGATTATTAAAGAATCAAGTATACAATATGTTCCTCTTTAACAGAAGACAAGGAAGTTTTGATGCATTTGTTTAGTGTTAAAATATGTCATGAGAAAAGACATTTGTAAGGCAGATTTGACCTTAGGATTTGAACCACTGGAAAAACTGTTGAACCAATGCATTGTAAGCTGTTCTACTGTAGAAACTAAGTTCCAACAAAAAGAGGACAGTACTTAAAGTAACAGCAAGTAATTTTGCCATATTTAAATATATATTGAAAGTTGTGATTCACAGTTTTCCAGAACTGAAGCAATATTAAAGTAGACAGCACAATCTGTTTGAAAAGAGATAATTATATATTACAGATGTGTGCAGACCCCTGTATTTTGACTTTGGATAGGGGTTTGTTTCTAAAAAGTCTCCTTGTTTTATTTTTGTGACAGGTTTTGCACCAAAAACATGAAAGGGTTTGGGTTTGGGGTTGGATCTGGATTTAATAAAACAAACTTGAAAAATAGGTAAAATTATAGAATTTTGAACTGTTTTTGCTCCAATATTTCTATTCATAGCATTAACATTCATTTTCAGTCTATTTTCTAATGATTCCTTCACAAATGTCCAAATTTTCACCAATTTTGACCAAAGTCTTCAGCACTCAGGCTGGCTAAAATTAGTGACAGAACAGTGGCACAAATATATGGCACATACATCATTTTCCACCATATATCTCTGCTAAAGTACAGTCAGAGGGGGCAAAAGGAGTCCTATAAACAAATAAAATAAGTTTCAACCTCTGCCAAGTCTGAGGTGGTGAAAAAAAAAAAACATTATCTCATTTACAAAATCTTGCTATGCAAATTGAAATCTCATTTTGCACTGATGCACAAAACGCCCCCTTTCCCATAGATTGGATGTTGTTCGGAGGTACTCGGATGCCCCCAGGACCTAATCTCTAGAGTAGTAAAGGCTTGTCAGTATAACCATAGTGCAGGGTGGAGGAAACTGGAATACTGGGTCAGTAGCGAGCCGGATAACCAGGAAACAGGCCACAGGTCAGGGCAAGTAGCAAACAGGGGTAACCCAATAAACAGGCAGAGGTCAGGGGCAATAAGCATTCATGCAGAGTCAAAAGTCAAAGCAAAGGTCACAACAGGAATCAGGTCAAATGCAGAGTATCCAGAGGATAGAACAATTGCTGACCAACTTTGGTCAGCAATTGTGCAGCACACAGACTCTATAACCGGCAGGGAGACTAAGCCCCGCCTGCCTTAAATACAAGTATTGCCCAATCCGTGAGTAGGCAGCCAGGGGGACCCAATCAGCCACAGCAGGCAGTTTAATTAATTACAGCCATTGCGCTGATTGCAAAAGCGACACGGCCGGTGCATTGGTGACAGCCGGGACCGTGATACCGGAAGTGGAGTCCCGGCTGTTGTCATGAAAACTGGGATTCACGTGAGAGCGGGCAGACTTGAGACGCCGCTCGCAACAGTATCAAGGCATATAGCACAGTCAGAGACACAATGGCAGACTATTGATGGAGCATACAGCGTGATTGTCCTAGTGATAACCCACAGGAAAAAAATTATATTAACAGATTTTTACTATGCATTAACTGTAATTTTCCAAATCAGCTTACTATGTTTATCTGTTATATTATATCACATAAAATGCCATTATGTATTTCATGTGTATACTTTTATATAATTTGAGACGATTTCAATGCAATTTGTAAGTTGGCTCTGCCTGACCATTAAAATTTTGGCAATTTTTTTATGTTTTTCAATGCAGTACCAATTATCTATAAAATTATAGCCAATCTAACCAAACCAATGTCTGATTCGGAATCAGCACCACAAAGTTACCCCAAAATCCCTCTGTTATGATTGGAAATAACATGATTGTTGATCACGGTTATTTTTTTTAATGAAATTAGAGAAAGCAAATGCAATGATGGCTGATTTGCAAAATCCTTCATTAAGATGAGAGCGGACAGAAGACCTCAACTACGCACAGCAGTATTATACCCTGCAAATCACAGGTATATTACTGCATGCATTAAAACTACATCTCCCACAGAGCCTGTGGGAAGTTCATTGCAAAGTATATCAGTCATTTTTGGGTGGAGAAACTGCAAATTACAACCCTATGCTGCTCAGTAGAACTTCAGACTGCATTAGGAATATGTAGAAAACAGTTAAACATTGCAATGAGCTACAAAAAGCCCCCCCCAAAAAAGGGCATTTTGGCACCAGAATGTACTTGAACGAAAATTCTTGGGGAAAAATGGAGAAGACAAAAATGGATGTTAGAGTCTAGTGAATAGTTGCTGGCTGTGAGTTGTGCTGGTTGACTGCTGGCTTGGATAATAGAGGATCTTCCCACAAAGAGCCATTGAAAGCTGTTGCACAACTATTGATTGAAGGATGTTTGCAGCAAAAGTATGTAAAAGCCAGATGTAAAAGCCAGCCCAAAAAGAAGCATCATTGTAATATGGGAAAATACCTAGCTTGCCACTACCCATGAGATGCCAGCAGGACTCATATGAAGACAGATAAGTTTAAGGTTTATTTTGCTTTGCTATGTTCAACTTATTTAAATGAAACAAGTGAGACATTATAAGCAAACTGTATTGTACCTCTGACCAGAAGCTGACAGACCAAGAACAAAGTGAAAAATAGTGCAAGATGGAGTTGTCATTGGATACACCCACCAACCCATATATTTAAAAGGACATGCACATAGTTTAACAAACCAAGCACTTCAGTGACAGGGGCTGCCACATTTTAGTTGCTGGTTGATGAACTGGACAGAGTAGATAGAATTTTTTTAGTCCATCAGTTATATATCGGAAAAATAAATGTATAAAAAAGTGAAAAGAAGCTATAAATATGATCTTTCTCAAGAGATATTTTTTCATTTAGAATAGGATTGTTATTAAGTAATTGATTAATTATAGGACATCAATGTGGTATACTGTACCATCTATCCTTGCGATAAGCAATATATTGGAAGACCCAAAAGGCACTTATTTACCATATTCCTTGGATATTGAAGAAATGTTAAGTAAGAGTATCTGGCGAATGGATTATATTGGCATTATTCAACCAAACACATATTTATAATAATAATAATAATAATAATGTAAGGGGTACACAAGTACAAAGAATAGATCATATAGGACCTCACAAAAGAAGAGGTGACTAATATATGAGATTGAGACAAAAAGTATCATATTGGGGTTATATGAACAAAAACAATGCCTCTGGATGGTTTAACTCTCATTGATATAGTTGCTTACCTATGATTACCCATATAGTTTAATTTTTTATGTAAGCTCTGCAGTGGATTCTAATATTATAATTGACAGCATGGGCTCAATAAACTCATATATTGTATTTTTAAAGCCTTGCTAATTACTCATATGTTGGCTCTCTAATTTGAGCGAGCTCTCTAATATCTGGTTTGGGAACAGTGGAGTGAAATTGAAAACTATTGATATTAGGTTAAAACAAAAACAGAAATGAAGAAAAAGATAATTCACGTTGAAAGAAACTAAAAGCTAATCTGTGAGTAAGGTAAAACTGGAGGTTATTAATTTAGTAAGCATATATTTAATACAATGGTAACAATGAAATAGAAGCCATCATCTTTTATTATATATACAATAAGAGACATCCATGCCCATTCCTAATAAGGAGAGGGGCAGAGGAGGTCATACACTAAACTGCAGTAATGTGTCGCCAAAACACATTTCAATGTGAGCTTATTTATCCTCTCCACGCACAAAAAAGTTGCACAACAATATAATGTTTTTTGGAAGTATCCCCATAAAATTACCCTTAGCCTAATCTTGTGGAATTGCTGATCTGGTTCGAAATTTAGATGGTTGAAAGAGTAAAATTATAATTTCAAAATCCAGCCTGCAACCATTTACAACCACCACCTTTACTAAATGAAACTTCATTTTTTTAAATACTTCTTATTTCAGCCTCATCTATTCAAAAATTTAATATTACAAGCACCACTATTGTGTTTGAATATTTCATTACAATTATTATTATTATTATTATTATTATTAATAATAATACTACTATTTAGCAGCATTTATTTATGTAATACTTTTTAGTCACTTTAAAGGAAAGGTGTTTATTATCAAGGCATTGGGAAGGACTGAAAATTGATATCTCAGTAAATAAATAAAATAAGTTTGCTAAAATAGTTGCAAACTAATTAACTAGTTGCATATCTTAAGTTGCACATATATCTCTTATTTTACAAATTGTTTTGAAATTGATTAACACAGTAATATCATCTAGAAACACACATTGCCTTTGGACTGCCAATAAATAGCCCTTTCAACCATCACCTTCATTATCAACATTTATTTACATAGCGCTTTACAATTGGGTACAATCACAGTAAAAAAAAATACTGGTTAACAAAGACAGAGAAGTAAGAAGGCCCTTTCCCTGCACTCTTCACAAACCAGATATTAGAGATCTCTCCCATATTAGGCATTAAAAATACAATATATGGGATAATCTATGGGACAATGGAAGCTTGATATATGAGGTTAAGTGCTACATATTGCACATTGGTCCAGCCAGAATGCAAAGCTAATATCTGCTTAGTGGAGTATATGAGGTTAAGAGGGTGGTTGAGGAATTTTATAATCTTCACTGAAGAGGGGGGTTTTCAGAGAATGCTTGAAGACCACAGGGAAGTCTTATTGTGCGAAGGAGAGAATTCCAGAAAGGGTACAGCCCAAAAAAGGTCTTGCAACTGGTAATAGGAGCATGTAATTAGAGTGGATGGGAGACACAAATCTTGTGCAGAAAAGAGGTGTCGAGTTGGGAGATGCATGTTGGTGTAGTTTTGTTGATGTTCTTGTATGTTAGTACAAGTATTTTGGATTCGGTAAAAAAAACAGGCAATCAATGTAGAGACTGACAGAGTGGCTCAGCAGAGAAAGAACGATTTGCAAGGAAAATCAATCTAGCAGCTGCATGCAAAACAGATTGCAATAGTCAATGCAGGGGATAATGAGTGCATGAATTAAAAAAATTCCAGTGTTGTCTCAATTATGTGCATATTCTTGAAATGTTTTTTAGATGTATGCAACATGGTTGAAATAGAGTGGAACAAAGGATACTTCTGATTCAAGGATCACACCTAGGCGCGAGCTTTCAGTGTGGGATTTATGGTCGTGTTGTCAACAGAAATAGAAATGTCAGGTAGGTAACTTCTGTTGACTGGTGGGAATATTATTAACTCTATTTTTGAAAGATTGAATTTGAGTTGGTGAGAAGACATGCAAGATGAAATGGCAGAAAGACAGTCAGTAACACAGGCCAACAGAGATAGTGAGAGATCAGTAGAGAATAGATAAATGGGGGTTTCAACCACATAAAAATGATACTGAAATCCAAAAGAGCTTATTAGTTTTCCAAGAGAATTGATATAGATAGTGAACAGCAAAGGACCTATTACAGAAGCTTGTGGTACTCCAACTGATAAAGGAAGCAGAGCAGAGGTGGATCCCGAGAAATTAACACTGAAAGAGCAATTAGATAAGTAGGATGAGAACCAGGATAGGACAGTGTCTTGACGGCCTAGGAATTGTAGTGTTTGTATGAGAAGAGAGTGGTCAACAGTGTCAAATGCAGCAGAGAGAACCAGGAGAATTAGAAGAGACTAATGGTCTTTTGTTCTAGCAGTGATCAAATCATTGATAATGTTAGTCAACACAGTCTCTGTGGACTGTTGTGAACTAAAGACTAACTGAAGAGGATCCAATAGGTTGCTTGCAAAAATAAAGCACGTGAGATGAGTGTAGGCATTTCTGTCTTGAAGCTTGGAGGGGCATGGGAGCCGAGAGATGAAATGGTAATTTCAGAGTGAGTTTGGGACAGAATTTTTTTTTTCACAATAGGATTAATAACTGTTTGCTTGAATAAATGACAGAAAGTTATCAGTAGAGAGAGAGAGAGATTACACATTTTAGTTACAGGTGGAATCATTTGTAGAATCAAATGAAGAGTGGTTAGCAGAGGGTGCTGGGAAGGAATTGAGCTGATTGCTTGGCGAGGAAGATGATACCATTTCAAGTCAGATCTGATTGATCTTGTCTTGAAGTAGGAAGCAAGATCCTGTGCTGATCATAGTCAGAGGTTTGGGGATGGTATGGTTGAGAGGAGATTAAAATGTGTAAAAATGGTATTTGAGGTTAGATGTCTCAGCAGAGATGAGAGACTGGAAGTATGTTTATTTTGCAGTGACCAGAGTATTTCAATAGCAGAGGTAGGTAGCAGTATATTTGAGGAAATCAGTTGATGTATGACATTTACACCATTGAAGTTCTGCTTTATGAGAAAGATCTTGAAGAATTTGTCTTATTTTAGTGTGCCATGGCTGACATCAAAGTCGATGCGGATTATGAAGAATTGCTGGAGCCACTTGATCAATAGCTGTTGCTAGTGTTTGTTGAAAATTAGGTACTGCCATATCAGGGGAGGAGAATGATGGGGATGGTAGGGATGTTGGAAGATAAGACATTACGGAGCCATGCAGTGAAATGTTCAAGAAATTGTTGGTTTGGTCCATGGGGCAGAGAAATCACAGCAACATGCATAGAGATTGTATTAAAATTCCGAATAGCATGTACTTCAAAAGATGTGAGAGATGGGACATTTGGTAGAACTGTGAATGTGCACTGTGGGGAGAGAAATAGTCCAACCCCAACTCCTTGTCTGCCTCCAGGTCTGGAGGTGTGGGTGAGATGGAGACCACCATGTAAAAGGGCTGCAGGTGAGGCAGTGTCTGATTGTGCAAGACATGTTTCTGTTATTGCAAGAAGGCTGAGGCTGTTTGAGAGGAAGAGGTCATGTATGGAGTTAAGTTTGTTACAAACAGAGCATGCATTCCAAAGGGCACATTTAAAGGACTTTGGAAGATAGGGGAAACAAGTGATATGTTTGAGGTTTGCTGTATTTTGGTAGTGTTCGGATATACTGTACATTGGAAACGTTTGAGGCACTGGGATTAGGTGATATAGGAAATAGGAGAATTATTACTGTGATCTGTTCAGCACCTGTTTTGTTTTTTAAAAAAAGAAAAAGTTGTAAAAATTGCTGCTTGTTGTAGTGATTGTTGTAGTGCAACATCTGGTTATTCACTGAGCACAGAAGTTTGCTCTTTGCCTGTGTGGGATGCTAAAGCACCTGTTAGTTTTGCTAATTCCCTTTTAAAAGTGCTGGATATATGTAAAGATCAAGTTTGTAGTTTAAAGGCTGCAATAGAGCAAATAATAAATGCTGTCAGTACAAACTGTGTTGCTACAGCTAAGATGTGCAGGAAAAAGAATAAAATATGCAAAAAAGAAAGTTTGCGACTGCGTGTGCCTGAAATTCAGTCCCAGCTGGAAAATTTGAAAAACCTGCACTGGAGTTTGAGGGCAGAGATGAAGATGGAAAATCTCATGCTCTCGGCACAAATCTGCTGTTACCTACACTATATGGACAAAAGTATTTGGCCACACCTGTTAATTATTGAATTGAGGTGTTTCAATCAGACCCATTGTTAGAGGTGTATAAGATCAAGCACCTAGCCATGCAGTCTCCAATTGTAAATATTTGTGATACAAAATGGGTCATTCTGAAGAGCTCAGTGACTTTAAGCACTATACTGTAATAGGACAGTAAGACAGTTCATGAAATTTCATCCCTGATGGATAATCCATGGTCAGCTGTAAGTCATATTATTAGAAAGTAGAAGTGTTTAGGAACAACGGCAACTCACGAAGCAGAAGACCACGTAAATTCAGAGCGGGGTCAACAACTGCTAAGGCACATAGTGCATAAAAGTTGCCAACGCTTTGCTGATTCCATAGCTGAAGAGTTCCGAACTTCCATTGGCATTAATGTAAGCACAAAAACTGTGCAGCAGAAGCTTAATGGAATAGGTATCCATGGAAGAGCAGCTGCATGCAAGCCTTACATCACCAAGACCAATGCCAAGCATCGGATGGAGTGGTGTAAAGAACACCGACACTGGACTGTGCCAGGAGAAATTTGGTGGAGGAGGGATAATGGTATGGGGGTGTTTTTCAGGGTTTGGTCTAGGCCCCTTATCTCAAGTGAAGGGCAATCTTAATGCTTCAACATACCAAGTCATTTTGGACAATTCTATGCATCCAACTTTGTGGCAACAGTTTGGAGAAGGCCCTTTTCTATTCTAACATGACTGTGCCCCAGTGCACAAAGCATGGACTGCAAAGACATGGTTTGATGAGTTTGGTGTGGAAGACCTTGACTGGCCTGTACAGAGCCCTGACCTCAACCCCATGGAACACCTTTGAGCTGGCACAGAGATTGCGAACCAGGTCTTTTCATCCAACATCAGTGCCTGACCTCATAAATGTTCTACAGAATGAATGGGCACAAATTCCCACAGAAACACTCCAACATCCTGTGGAAAGTCTTCCAAGAAGAGTGGAAGCTGTTATCGCTACAAAAGGGGAACCACCTCCATATTAAAGTATATGTGTTTTAATATAATGTCATTAGAGTCCCTGTTGGTGTAACGGTCAAGGGTCCAAATACTTTTGTCCATATAGTGTATGTCAGATTATGTGTCCAGGGAAGAGTATGATTGATTGGAGAAAACTTTAGAGAAGAAAACCACTGTCTTGTAGAAGAAGTGGGGAAATGAAAGGGAGCAGTATTATCAAAAAATAAATACCCAAGAAGCAGTTTCTGAGAGAAATGGATGCATTTTTCATGCATTGCAAAAGTTATATGGAGAAAGAGGAAAAGCAGTAGATAACAGCAGAGAAAGATGAATGAATTGTTTTTTTGAAACAAAAGCTTGTTCAGCAGGAGGTGCACACAGCAAGAAAATCTGCAAACGATTTTGTGGAGGGCAAGTTAGAGAGGCTTCGCCTGGCTGTATAGAGTGAAAAGCATGAACAATTGCTACATGAGGAAAAGACTCTTTCTTAAAGATATTCTGAGGAATGTTACCAAGCGGTGGTCTTGGCATCCTTTCAGAGGCACTTGGTGGACACCAAGGATGAGGTGTGCATGTCGGCAACTGAATCAATGGTCAGAAGTACAGTCTTAAGGGACCTGCCTGAGAAGTCACAATGTCAGGACCTTAATCGTTGGGAATTGGCAACCTGGAATGCTATCCTGGGGGTCACAGCAGCACTGCTACGAAAGTGTCATCATTCACAGAAGTCTGGACAGTCTAAATCAGAGTTGGTTGCTGACGCCGCAGCAGTGCCTGTTGGTGAGGGAAGAGACTGGTCTGATTATCCTGAACTGTCGCATATGCCAAACTTTGCACGTGACCAGAGAAATTATGTGACTTGAATGCATGTCTTTAATTTGGCTAATAATGTTGGGGATATTGCGAAACCTGTATCAACTTAGCAGGCTGTATGCCATCATGTGTTGTCAAAAGTAATATATTGTTTCGAATTGCTGCTGGGAAGGGGAGAAAGGTAGAATAATTGGTAGTTTCACAAGTTCATGTACCATTAGTTTTAGAAATTGCACACACAGGTGGATGCCGAAAACTTAGGGGAAGGTAAAACGAAAGAAGTGCTACTCAGGTTTTAAAGGCCCGGAGTTTATTTAGTCGTAAAAGATTTTGTAGGGTTTATTTTGAACGCCAGCAAACCTATCCCCCTGTCTTTGTACAGCCACCGTTAGAAAAAGCTCATAAGCATACTTTTACAAAAATAAGGGCCTATGAGTGGAGAGAGAGAGGACAGGCTATTTCAGAACAGTATTCTCAAGTGGCAAGAAAACAAAATCCCCATTCATGCACTGGTAGGCAAGGTTAAGAGAACACTAAAGGTGGCAATGTTAGAGGCCAAACATTTGAGATATGTCTTTGGACAGGGTTTGATCAAACATCAGTAAAATAGAATGAAACAATGAATTGGGATTTTGCACAAAAATGCAGATGCATTTAGCGGAAATATGTGCTCCTTACGAAGTCTGTGCCACACGACTTGGTAACGCTAGGGGGAGGCATATGTGACAAAGGGAGTGGTTTGCCTCAACCCTCTAAGAGAGTAATTCGTTTTCAGGTAACAGTCTGCAGTGCAAGGTTGCATAAAGGATTAAGTCTTTACACAGTAACTCTGTGCCTGAACACACACTGGTGATCTAATGAGGTAATTAGATCAAAGGGAGGGGATTTGTCTATATACACCTGTATAGTGCAGCACGACCGACGCCAGTCAGTGGCCAATATCTAGACAGGAAGACTATCTAGCCAGTGTTAGGTTACCTGGTGTCATGCTAATGAAAGTGTATACTGCTTTATTGTGATGGAACAATAAAAGTACTGTTTGAAAACCAAAAAGTTATTTATGCGTGCATCACCAAAGGTGTGTTTGTGTCACAATATACTGTATATGTACTTAGAATCCACTAGTTCGGCCTGTTCAACCGGTGACTCTCCAGCATGCCCTACCATCTATCGACTGGCAAAACATACTGGGGCTTATAGTTTCACAACACCTGGAGAGCCACAGTTGTGCAGCCCTGTACTAGTCACTTCACACACAAAAGCTAATTTGTATGTTTCAGCAGCCATTTGGTTTTGTTTCCTGTATGATAAATAGCTCAATAGCAAGGTGATGGTACTACAATCTCAGACCATGTGACTGCTCTCTGCATCCTGATTGGTTATACCTTTATTAATATTCCTTTATTTAAATGTTGCAGAATTTACTAAACTACATGACAGTTGGAATGACTGAAATTTGTAGAATCTTATAACTTGACAAACCATTTCTCTCATTTCTATCCTTGCATAATAATGAACATCTTAAATAAGAATGCAATGAAATGAGTATACTATTTGAAGCAAAAATAAAAATAACTACATCCTTGCAATATTCTTAGCAATGATTAGTTTTGCTTTGTATGTAAATGCATTCACAATAAATCTCTGTTTAGCTTAGAACCTGAAAGCAGATGTTGCTTAGTGATTTCATGCTTCAGAAATGAATGAATTTTCTTATTATTATTCAACTTTTTTTCCTGTGGTTGTTCTATCATGCAAACACTTTCCCATAATGACCAAGAATAACATGGTTATTAAAACGGTCTCTAGACATATTCTTCCCCAACAAGAAGTAAATAGTTTACAGGATGTTAAAGGTACACTACAAGTCAACAATACTTACTTTACCAAGTTGAATGCAGGGGCTGGCTGGGCTGACGAGCAGGGGGGCAGGCTGGTCTCATAGTGGGCTACCTTGGGCTGGGTCACTGAGTCACTTGCATTTTTTTTCTTTAAAATGTTCGTTAAAAAATTTATTATCCTTTTTTTCTTTTTCTTTTTTTTTTTAACTGGTTCTGTTAAAATTTTGTGTTGTGAACATTCTATTGCACTGATTTGGCAAAGGTCACTTTAGCCCTATGAAAATTTTAATGCTCGTTCTACTAGTACTTTGAATTTTCAAATGCTCAGGCAACAAGTTGGGCTATCCTTGTAAGTATCCTAATACACATCTTGGTTCTAAGCACACCCACTTCAAATTTGCTTACGCATAGATATTACTGAGAAAAAAAGACACTCACATCCAGGGCTGGCGCCACCATTAGGCAGCTTTAGTCAGCTGCCTAGGTTGCCAGTCTTTGGGGGGGTGCAGGGCCGGATTAACCATAGGGCTAACTGAGCTACAGCCCAGGGGCCTATGGCATCCAGGGGGCCCTTGAAAGTGCTCAGCAGCAGTATTGAGCACTTTCCCTGCAGTACTTCCCGGGGGGGGAGGGGCGGCTCGGATCATGGGGGGGCCCTCACGGGGGAATGGAGGCCCCCTTAGCCCAGGGGCCTCCATTCCCTTAATCCGGCCCTGGGGGGGGGAGTGGCACTGTGACCGGGTACCCACACTAACAATGGCTCTGAATGAGACATTGTTAGGTGGCCAGAGCGGTGTGATCACTGCAAATGTCCACCTGTCTGCTATTTCCCTGGGCAAGAAAGCATGTGAGAAAAAAGCTGTTTGGCTGGGGTGCATGTTTGAGAAAAGTTGGTGGGCATGTGTGACAAGAGCTGATGGGCAGCGATGGATATGTTAGTATGTAACAGGTGAGTCCTAAAATCTAACATATGGATCCTCCCCTCAAGAAATCCTGAATTTTCTCCTGGGCAGCAGTGAAGTCTGGACAGCATTCTGTGTCAGACATCAGTGCATCTGGACTGCAGCTTTACCAGTCAGCCAAGAGGAGGTAAGAGTTACTATTTTTATTTTACAAATGTCAAGTGTGTGAGTGCAATTGGAGGGAGGAGGGGCGGTAGGCTGAAGTTTTGACTAGGGCGCCAACATACCTTGCACTGGCCCTGCTCACATCTCAGTAAATAAAATAAAATAAAAAATATATGTTTTCTAAATCGTAAATTCTATGTCTGTAAAGTTGTAGATATATTGATAATATGTTGATAATATATTGATTATCCATACAATATTAGTTTATATTATAATAACTGTTCTATTGGTGATAACTCTACAACTCTGCAGTTTCTACCCCAGAGAAAGGGTCATTAGTGCCACTGACCCACTTCCTATAATCTTTGTGAATCTTAATGGGCATGAGCACTCTATAGACTAAGCTTGGTCATACATATAATGGGCAAAGCTGCACACATTCTGTCACTCTGTGATCATGGAGAATGATGGGATCTCAATAGGTCCACATAGTATGGATGGTCGTTTAATACACAAACATTCCAACTACGGTCATTGGCGAATCACTTTCTCATTTGTGCCTGATCCAAATCTGATTGATACCAATCAAATTTTAGCATGGCCAAAAATATATTTTTGGGGTTCATAGACTGTAATTCACCCTATTTTTTCAAAAACAAAGAAAGCTGTCTTTCTGAGTTACAGAAGGGAATGTAGAATTCTTGTACCATGTACTTTTCTAATAGTGGAGGTCATTACTAAAGCTCAATATAGCTAAAGTGTAGTGATAATTCAGATTTAGGCCAGCTGTACACCTCAATTGCCCAAGTGTGCCGATATTTCCATCCAAATGCCTGGTTTTGCAGAGGAATATGATAGCATTTGCAAAGGGGCAGAGGTTTGCACATGCTGATGGAAGGAGTTGAGAAGAGTAATGGTTTTCTTGGCTAAGTACAGAGTTGGCACACTGGTATGCCGAAGTTTAAGGGGCAGTGCAAAATTTTGATTTCAAGATTATTTAAATGAGATAAAGAGGTGGGGCCTGATTTGTTAAGAAACTTTAAAATAAGTTTCTTATTTAAGTCTCCTGGACAAAACCATGTTACAATGCAAGGGGTGAAAATTAGTTTTCTGTTTTGCACATAAGTTAAATACTAATTGTTTTTCATGTAGCACACAAATACTTGATAGCTTATTTGTACACTGAAATTTAAAGTTGATATTTGTGTGCTACATGAAAAAACAGTCAGTATTTAACTTATGTGCAAAACAGAAAACTAATTTGCACCCCTTTCATTGTAACATGGTTTTGTCCAGGAGACTTAAATAAGAAACTTCTTAATTTAAGTTCCTTAATGAATCAGGCCCGTGGAGAGAGTGGATGTTTCTTGCTTTGTGGAGGAGTGCACTGACATTTTCCAATTGTATTTTTGCACTAGCTAAGAGGTGGATGTCTTCTGATCTTGACCCACACTTTTAATGTGGCTTTTTCGAGTAGAAGTACACTTTAGCACGCAAATTACGTATATGATAAAACATCCATAATACTCGCTGTTCATGAAAAATGTTTCCATAAATGGCTAAACCAAGCCGTATCATAAGAGAAAAAAATTTAATTAATTTAATTTAACTAAAGTAGTATTTCTGTGCATCTACATTTTTGTACTTGTCACCTCTTGAGATTGTTCTGCCTCACCATACACCATAGCCCACTTCAAGGTTGTGAAGCCATCTCCAGAGACTGGAGAAGAAATGGGCACCATGATGAACACTGGATGGACACCCAGGCACATCGCTACAAATCCAATCAGCATTAACTGCGCTTCGAAAATGAACCCCAGTGTATTTGAGAAGATTATATTCATTCTGCAATGTCCTGTTCAAGTTGTGATAAAATACACCGTTGATTAAACAAGGAATATATATTTTTGGGCAAAAATGGTTCAAAATATTATTTTGTCTATTGTTTGGCTTTTGAACTTTGGGGGCCCAAAAATTTTCAATATCAACAACCAATATCTCCTTCTTTTCGGTGCTATTTAACAATTCTTAGTAGCCAGGCAGAACTGCCGAAAAGTGGCTATTGGTGTGAAGAGATGTCCCCTAGTGCATTCATTGCCACTGCAGCAGCGAAAGGCAGGAACAGTCTGCAGAGAGTGAAAGTGCATATTTCATATAGCAGACAAGTGGTCACTGTACTTAGCAGGGGAGCTCTTTACTGTTGGCCATAATATCTTACTCTGCAAACTAGTGGTCAGTATATTTCGATATACAGAGTTGCAGTCACTAGTGATTACTTACATTGGATGTATAGTTTGAGCCGACTGGTAGTCACTAGGCTGGATTTAGAAGTTAAATGGGACTTGTTGCTTTCTCTGCTTCTCTCCATATTGCACGCTGCTCTGTAATTGGCAGATGTCCTGTGGCCATTTGCAGTAATCTCTCTGTTTGAGGCTGAATACGTTTGCGCACAAAGTAGAAGACTAGTGTGCAGCCTAACAGGAAAGGGATTAGAAAAGATTCCCTCTATGCTATGCTCTCTCCACAGAGTTTTTTTTTACATACAATAGATTACCATTGCTCATGTGATCCTCAGAAGGCATTAGTCCAAAGGGTAAATTCACTAAACTGCGGGTTTGAAAAACTGGGTATGTTGCCTATAGCAACCAACCAGATTCTAGCTATCATTTTGTAGAATGTACTAAATAAATGATAACTACAATCTGATTGGTTGCTACAGGCAACATCTCCACTTTTTAAAACCCGCAGTTTAGTCAATTTTTTGATAAACAATCCAGTTTTGCCATCCTCACAGAGTATTATGGACATGGCTGTAATTATTGAAAGTGTAAGGAGATATCTGCATATTAATAAATAGGTAGAATACTGTATTTTGCCATAATTCTGTGAAAACTGCCATTTTAATCCTCTTTGCAAAGATATGGATTGAAATATTGTGCTTATATATTAAAAAGCTTCAATGAGAACAGCAGTCACGAAAAAACTGCTGTTCCTTCGAAAACCTGTCTTCTATGTCCTCTATGGTCACTATCACAGAGTGACCACCTTTGCGATAGTGACTGGAGGCATAGGCAAACCGAGAGGTGGTTTTCTAGTGCCTGGAAACCCCCCTCCAAACCTGGGGCACTGTATAATTGAGGTGGCTGGACCCCGCTACCACTTCACACGGCTCTGCTTAAAAAGGGAGAACTGCATCTAACAGTAGTGCATGCAGCATTGCCCATGTATATTATGGGGATAGGAAGAGTTGAAGAGCAGCCAAGCACTGTCTAAAATTATAGCCACGCCCCCATGCATTCTGGTCACGCTGGAAACCCCCCTCTACAAATCCTGCGCTTGCCCCTGGGAGAGGAGGGTAATAAAATGCAGTGAGGGATTCGAAGATCCCTCTACCGCAATGCTCTCCCCATAGGAGTAGAGCTGAAAATTACACATACGGTAACGTATGCCAGCCTGAGCTGATGTACATTACCATATGTGAAATTGCCTTTTCAATACTTATTAAATTGCAGTATAAAACAACTGCTCTGGATTTTGAAAAATAAATGCAAAGCAGCAGATATCTATGATACCTGGTTCAATGACCTGCTAAAAAATGTGCACATTACTTAAATGTGTGTTAGTCTCCCGAAAACGGCATTTTAATGAAAAAAAGCAACAAGAAATAGGCCTCTTGGTCTTTAAGTTCTACTTAAAAACAATGAACATTTTTATAAAGAGAATGTTCAAGTTACTTCCACTTGATCTCAAACTATCCTTATCCTAGACCCATATTAAAATATAAAGTATTTTACATGCTAATATTCTCTTTAAACCAAATACTAATTACAAAACTACTTTTCAAGTCTGGCTCAAAAATGTTAAATAAGTAATCAGTGTCTGCTGGTTTTAGCTTCTAAAATGAGCTTAGAAAGTGATCTTCAGCTGCAGAATTATCCAATCTGTGTTCTCAGTAGTTCTGTCACGTTGATACTGAAAATGTTCTAGGAATAAATATAGATATTGCTGAACTAAAGCAACTTCCTATCCCTCAAGTACAATTTGCCTTGATCCTTCTTTTCCCGGACCAAATCATTTTATTGATTGCAGTAAAGAAACAAATATCCATATATTCACAAAAGCAACATTGTGCAACAATGGTCTGGGTTCTGAAGATATACAGAATAAAAAACAGATTTTTAAAGCAGTCAAAACATGACTGTGATTACTGATAAATAAAATATAAACTACTTAGGGATCTCTGTACTAAATAATACACTTGTACTGCAAAAGTGCCAGAATCACATCAGGAATTCAGTTGTAACTATGAAAATAATTAGAAATATGTATAGAATTGGAGTAAGGTTTATTGCAGTAAATAGTGTTTCATGGAATACAGTGTTTCATAGTTTAACTATGCAGAGATATTTCACAAGGTGTTAGGGTTTGCACAATGAAGACCATGGAGAGTAGGGTATATGAAACAGAGTGTCTTTATTTACACAGGTGACACAGGTATAAACTAGATGTAGTCAATGGTAAAGCAGCTAGCACAAGTCCATAGAAACGGCAAAAACATCATACCAAGATTACCAGGATTTTAATTTAATTTAAAGCGGCAATGTCGGGTTAAGCGTTTAAACACTTAACCTGAGGGGTTCTGCCATTGCCGATTTAAATTAAGATTTATTCAGGACGCGATGACATCAACGTTTGGTGCCGGACATGAGTGTATCGGAATAACTTGCTGGGACCTTCGTGTTGTGATCGGAGATGTAGAACGTAGTTTTGAAGGTAAGTTTGGTTAAATTCAAATACTTTTTTTACACATTCAAATACCTTCTTTTCATACATCTTTTTTTTCTTCTAATTTGGTATCAATTTGTTCAGCTTTAATAAGTGCGTGTTCAGCTTTGACATTTTCGGTACCTACGCAGCACATGTCATTGTGCATTCTTCTTTCTGGAAATAATACAACATTTTTAATATACTATATACTATTGTCAGTCGTTTATCTACAAATTCACTTACAAGTCGTTCAAGCAGTCAAACTCACTTTTTTAATGTTTCTATGAATTCGCATCAGTCTCCGTTATTCTTTATTTTTAACGTCTGACCAATGCTTCTGTACTTGAAATTTAGTTTTTTTTCTTTCCAAGTTTCTCCCTAATTTGTTTTAGTAATTTCTGCATTATTAATTCCTTTCTGGTATTAACTGTTCAGTATTTTCTGTTTTAGCAGTCGTAGTCGTACTGGTCCAGTACTTTTACCATCATCTACGCTTCTCTCGGGCTCATTAACTTTTCTCTTTTCACGCTCGTTAATTGTATTTCTTCCTCTTCTCCATCCCCCTCCTCTACTTCTACAAATTTTTGCACCTTGCACCCCCACCAACAGCTGCACCTCATCCACCATCTTCTTACATCCCTCGGCGCCAGACAGGCTCCTCTGTAATTTTATACACTCAGACATGGGCTTTCGTTTTACTTGTGGACCAATCAGTGGTGGTACCTGTACAGAATGGAGCATTGTGGGTAAAGGCCATTTGTGTATAATAACCTTGTGTTTGGCGAAAATATCAATATATTTAACCCCTAGTGGTCTGAGAAAGGCAAAGTGATACTACGAGTGTTTTACACCTTACATCCATTGCCATACAAGGTAAGTTAGGTATATTAATTTTTTTTGGTACCACTGTGCTTATCGTTAAAACAGCATAAACATATATTTTGTGAATGTTAATATGTGTATATGCAAAATACGTTGGTTATACTTATTAGTATTAATTATGTTACACAAGTACTAGTATAAATATAGTACCCCATATTGTTGATTTTTTTTTATATTATCAGTGAACAAAACATGACCATGACTCTTTCTTTTTATTTTTAAACAGAGGCTGAAAATGTCATATGACCGCAATGTAGGGCTCATGAAGGATTTCATTGAGACTTATAGGGAGCACCATTGTTTGTGGAAAATCAAATCAAAGGAAGATTGTAACAGAATGTTACGTAACGTGGCTATGCAAGAACTTGTGAAAGCATGCCTGCCACATTACCCTGGAGCAAATTTGGAATGTCCAAAGAGCAAAATACAGAACCTTCCAACTGTATACAAAAAGAACTAAATAATGTTGAGGCCTCAAAAATCTGGGTCAGGTGCAGATGATGTTTATGTGCCAAAGCTGTGGTACTTGGACCTTCTGCACTTCATTTGTCAAAATTAAATCACACGCCAGTCCACCTGCAGCCTGGATACGGACAGTAGTTCTCATACTGACATGGTCCAAGCAGATGACATACCTCCTAGTGGAACTGTAAGTAATATATATTACGCTGTTGCTGTGTAACAGGTTTATTACAGTAGAAATACGTAACAATAAAGTTTGCACACATAACATGATTGTGCACAATTGTTACATGCACTCATTCTGCCATGGCACAGCACCCTCCCCGTTAAAATATTGAAGGTATGCCTTCTTGTTTAATTTTATACTAGCGCTTGCATTTCTAAGGTGGCACGACTCTAGAGGTGTCAAGCCAACTACCTCCGTTTCCTCAACATTGTTGTCCTCATAAGTATGTGAACTGCGTACACAGGAGATTTTTCATCTTAGAAAGTTATGCAGAACACAACAGGCCATCGCCACATTGTCTATCTTGTCCAAACGCAGATTAATAGCAGAATGGAAAACTCTGAATCTGTTACTGAGAATTCCAAGCACATTTTCAACAACACGCCTAGCTCGTGACAGTCTATAATTAAATATCCGCCTTTCTGTAGACAGATTGTGTTGCGGGTAAGGTTTCAATACATTGTTGTGCAATGCAAATGCTTCATCTGCCACAAACACAAAATTACATATTTTGTATTACTTCCGGTTGGAACATTAAGTTCATATTTTTTTTAATTTTGCATGAAAGGGAGTCTAGTCCAATGAACCACCATCATTTTCTAATGTCCACAAATAAGAGTTCATAATTTGCATCCACTATGGCCATTAGAATGATGCTGAAAAATCCTTTATAATTATGATAAAAAGATTCACTGTTGGATGGAGGCATAATTCGGACTTGTTTTACCAACGCAGTTTGGAAAATTCCAGTGCTTCTCAAGGTTGTCCGCAATAATTTGCCAATGTTCTATCGTTGCAGGAAACTGAGACATAAAGATGAGTGAAAGAGTTTAATTACATGCATTTAATATTGTACTCGTTTTTTACTCATTTTATCAATACTCAGCCAGCTGTCCTGTCACAAGAACTCATGATGGAATTTGATGATCAAGAAGAGACAACTACAACTATTGGACAGGGAACCCAGGTGCCAGTCAACAACCAGGATGTACCTGAGGTTGTAATTCCACCACAAATGCAACAGAAGAGAAAAAAAAGGCTCCGTGAGATTGATGAAAGTGATGCGCTAACTACAAAGATGGTGGAATGCGCAAACACTTTGATGGCCAAAAAACCTGAACCACACACTTTTGACCTACTTGGACAAACGCTAGCAAGCAAAATGAAAAGTACTAGTATACCAATACAAGTCGAAATGGAGCATTTGATGTGCAACCTCTCGTGTAGGGCTACCAAGGAAGATTTGCACTCGGATACAATTCTAACTCCAGCAAACCACAGCCAAACACCTTCGCACACATTTCGGCATACACAGATGCAGTATAGTAGTATGAGAGGACAATATTTAATGCCAAAATCATTCCTGACTTCTACCTCTATGCCCAGCTCATACATGCAACAGTTCAGTGGAAGGTCATCACAAATGGATAATAGCGACCTGTTGCAATATGAACAACAATAAACTGTGTATTTGCCTGCTTTTATTGGTTTGTACTTTATAAATCTAATATATATTGTAAATTTAATATTTGTAAATAAAATTATACATTTATATTGAAAAAATACTATTTATGTTTACCAAACTTCATATAGTGTTCATGAAGAACTACAATGATAGCATCACAGGTCTCAGGTATTATCAAACTCAGAGCTTGCGGTGAAATAGTTGTGCTGTATTTCAGATCAGCCAGTGTCCTTCCTGTTGCCAGAAATCTTAGGGTAGCAACCAGTCTTTGTTCAGCAGATATGGTTCTCCTTAAACGGGTGTCCTCCTTCTGGATGATGAGGATGACTAGTTGGAGTAGTTCCTGGGATGTGGGTTCATTCATTCTCAGGAAATTCCTGAAGTCATCGGGGTTGTTGTCCTGTATCTCCTGCAGTAGGGACATTTGAGAGAATGAGTCTCTCCTCTTGAACCACTCATTGGTCCAACAAGATCTATTCTTTCTCCTTCTTTCCCTTCGAGTTTCCCTTGCAGTCTTCTTGCCACAGTGAGAAGTGAGCAGTTGCTTGTCGTTCTTCAAAAGTATTGAGCGAACATGCAATGTTCACGTACTAGCGAGTGTGTGAAGAAAACGTGTTGCCTTCGTTTTTTATGAGGTTTGGGGTGGTTACAATTGATTATGCTCTGCCTCTTATTTAAATTTCTTGGGGGTATCGTTACATAGTTGTTTAAGTGTGTACAAATTTCTAATCTTTGCTCATGACAATATGGCGGTGAAAAGTCGCTTACCGGGCGGTCGGTCTAAAACGTAAACCTAGTGTGTACGCATTAATCGTCCGAGCAATTGGACATCCGGTCGAAGGGAAATAACACGTTGGTCGGAAAATTCTTCAGTGTGTACCTACCCTTACTCACTTTTGTTTCTGTTAAGACATGTGTTTCCTAGTTATCTCTTTTAGGCTAGATTTCTTTTCTTATCACAAAAGCGAGCGCATATAAGGATTTTCTAACTTTGTACCATAATTGACTTCCATTGTCTGGTGGTAATCTAAGGTAGGAAGAAATTTAGTGGTGAAAGGTTGCATTTTGTTTTTGTTTTATCTTACCACATTTTATGTTTTCTTATATTCCATCCATGTTTTGCGATTCAACCTTTTTTTTTAACCAATTTTAATCTTTCTCTCTCAGATAGATTTCAGCGTATAGAAACACTGGCCGTTTAAAGGCCAGCAGTAGCATTAAGTTGTAGGCATAAGATCTCTATTAAGTAGCATTTTTGCATTTATATCTATCATAGGTTGGTCGTTTGAGATTTTTCCATCTCCTCAGCCCGATTCCCTCCCCAATAATTTCTAATTGGTCACATTAATCCCCCCACCAGCACCAGGTGATGTACTCTGTACTCTCTAGGGCACTTCTAAAATCTCCAGATGAGATTATTCCTACCTATTGTAATTTCCAACCACGCCTAAATCGATTGGTGTTAAAATGCAATTATTCATTTATTATTGAACGGTCATAGGGGTATATTTACTAAACTGCAGGTTTGAAAAAGTGGAGATGTTGCCTATAGCAACCAATCAGATTCTAGCTCTCATTTTGTAGAATGTACTAAATTAATGATTACTAGAATCTGATTGGTTGCTATAGGCAACATCTTCACTTTTTCAAACCCGCAATTAAGTAAATATACCCCATTATGTAGTTTGAAGCTATGGAGTCAACCATTGAGTGTGGGAGAAAAGAGACAAAGCTATTTGTCTAACTATGAATGTCTTAATCCACCACTTCAAATAGTGATGGATTATAAGTATTCCTCTCACCTCTGGTCATCGAGCAAGAGGTTAAAAAGACACCCCAGGCTCATGTTTGCATTTGCAGCAGAACTTAGCTCAGAACAGCTAGACTATGTGTCATGAATAATCAATGAAAACAATATGTCTCCTCTATAGTCTTTCCTTTGCTAATATTAACTGCTACTGAAAAAGACATTACTACTCACTGTATTATGGAAAATCTTTAATCACTACAATAATGTATTAGTATGTAGTCTTTTACAGTTAAATTACAAAGCAAAGAATCTAGTTTTAAGGGCTACAGCATTCTTAGTCCGAAAGCAGCACAAAAGCCACAGTACATTTCCTAAACATATATTTTACTTACCCAGTATCATTTCCGCAGTGAGTTTATGTTAAAAAAAATGAAACTCTTAAATAGATACATAATATGCCAGATAAAACCCAAAGTCCAAAATAAAACCCGATGAAAATAAAATCACACAACAAGGCAATTTTTTACAACATAAACCTAGGATTACCTCTTTATGCATCATATCTCTTGAGTTCAAAAAACAATTTCATTGTAATTCAGGGAAGTTAAAATTACAGCATGAGCGAGCTTGTATTTTATGATTTTTTTCTTTATTCTCTGTACTCTCTATTTTCATTTCAGATAGGACTGAAGATAGTTGATGAAAAGTATTGAAATTACTGCAGGGAAAAATCTGAATAGGGTGACTATGGTGGTATTGTAACAGGATCAAGAGCAATGACAGTGTATGAGCATCAATTACATTAAACATTCCATGGAATGTCTCCGTTGATTGATAACTGTACTATTAAGTCATATCTACAAAGATTCCTGTGTTGCATGAAGATTGAACAGAGAACTTCAGAGCCCCATATATATATATATATATATATATATATATATATATATATATATACTAGTCTCATCTCTGTAAGACCAGTTATAAAAAAATAAGCCTTCCCATGTTGCTGTTTTCCTGCTCCCAATGCAAGCTTTTAGTCATCACAACTGCGGTCACTGGGTTCTCTGGCCAGCATACTGGTAACAAGAGCAATGCCGAGACAGTGGGGGAAGCTGAGTTGGATGTAGCTACCTCTGCAACTTATAGGTGCATAGGCAAACCGAGGGGGGGGGGGGTTTCCTAGTGTCTGGAAACTCCCCTTCAAGCCTGGGGCACTGTATAATTGAGGTGGCTGGACCCTGCCCCGGCTTCACACGGCTCTGCTCGAAAAGAGAGAGCTGTGTGCACCTAACAGTAGTGCACGCAGCATTGCCTATGTATATTATGAGGATAGGGAGAGTTGGAGAGCAGCCAAGCACTTTCTAAATTTATAGCTCCGCCCCATGCATGCTGGTCACGCCCACTAGCGGCGTGGTGTGGAAACCCCCCTATGCAGATCCTGCGTTTACCCCTAAGGGGTTGAATCAAACTGCCTCAAACATTTCTCTCAGTACTGCCTGAGCTCTCCTGTCAGGCTCTGCTATCGGCCTCTGCAACTGTTGGCTGATAGCACTATGTCTATTATTATTTCTTATTGCTTGAGCTTAGTGCAGGACAGGGGATGGGGGTATTTGTCAGTTTTAGTCAGTAAACTGTGGAATCAGTCATAGAACTATATGTTATTAGCACAATTTGATCTTAGCTCCGGGACTTGATAGGAGTACATAGCAAAACCTCAACATATGGGTAGGTGAGTATACTATCCATCAAATTATGTCCCTGTATTTTATACTGGTCACCGAAGAATAATTTGGCTCTGTATAATCACCAGAGAATGGAGTCTATGTTATAGCTCATGGGGTAAATAATGTACACAGGTATCCAAAGAATGGATCTACATTGAATACTAAACCCAAAGAATTCTATTGGCTAATTAACATAATGGTAGTTGATTATATATTTGAAAGCGTTAAAATGTGTTGGATAACAATTTTTGGGCAGTTATAGTGGTGTGCAGCCCCATTCATTTTGTTTCTTGCAAAGTAGTCAGAAAGTTCTGACTTCCTGAAGAAGTCCTGGGGGGTAGCAGTAGTGTAAGCAATATACTCTGGTTCAGAATTAAGCTTAAGGAGTGAAGTTGAGCACAACCACAGAGCCAAGAGTCAATATCTGGAGGGAAACAATATCTGCTGAAGAATAAGGATTATGAGTGAGGTCACAGTCATACCAAGATCGATACAGGAATCATCAAGGAGCAGGATCATTAATACGGGCAGGTAAATAGGCTGAGGTCAATACCAGAGAGGAGCTCAGGAATATGACAGGATACAGGAATATTGGCTTGAAGCTCAATAATCTGACAAGTTGCCTGGGACCAACTTATATAGTATCTCTAGAAATATGCTAATATTTAATTCCCTTCAAAACAGAAGTTTTATAGAAGACAATGTAGACATAAGGAAAAGTTATCCATAGCAACCAATCAGACATATGCTTTTATTTTCTAAGCTACACTAGAAGCGTTCTTTTTTGTTTTCAACAATTTTCATATTATCCCAGGTGTAGCTAGTCCTGGAGTTATTATATGTCTAGTTACTTTCAATGGTTAGGGTGATAGTCTTATTGTAACTTTACCTCTAGGCAAGTAATATATCACTATGTAGATGCCCTTGATTTTAAGCCCTGTTTGTCCAGCTATCCCTTTGTAACAGTTACAACTGCAGCGACTCATCTCCCTACACGTGCATACTGCAGTTTAAATAATTATATGCCTCATGGGGCTAATTACCTCCCTTGTGCCTCTTCTCTTATGACTGGTCCATCTAGGTATTTAAGGCAGGGAGGGCTTATCCTTGGTTTTGCATTCCAAACTGTAGTTCCATTGTAGAAGCAAACCCCAGACCTCATCCTGATCTGCAAGTGGGATAATTTACACAGTGGTCCACAGTGTTATCCTTCACTGAAATACATTAGAGTTAGGGGACACAGCGATAATGAAGCAGGTAATCTCACTATTAACAGGTTGTATATATAATAAGATAGGCGTAATAAAGAGTGTGAAGCCTACAGGAAATGTGATTAAGTTTTGATAACTCCTTTTGGATTATCACATTTGAAGAAGAATTTATTATATGCACCCTGAAACATTGTGTATTCTAGTCTGCCTTCTGAGATAATAAATGTGTAAAAAATATGGTCCATTTTTACCTGCTGTGAGCCTATGTATGTCTATATGCTACATGTTCTATATATTGACAACATTAGAGGTACTGTACGTGGAATAGGAAGCTATTGATAATGTATAGTACATGTCTCTATTGTCACTGTGGTACTTAGTAATTAACCCCTGCTCTATAGAGCTACATTGCATGAAAGGCTAATTCTATAATCATTACTAAATATTAAGAGCTATTGCAGAGCACTAATTGTAATTCAGTAGAATTAATTTGATCCTGATTTCTAAATGTGACAATAACAAAGATCTACTTTAGAGGATCCCAACATGCTTTAATTTTTCCTCCAGAAACGGTATCACACAGCTTATCTTTTCAACATGAGTATAAAAAATAGTGAAAATAATTTAATACATGTACTTTTGAAGCACCTGGATGATCATTGTGTTCCTCATGTGCGACCTATGCTCACCCTTTGTCAATCAATTATTTCTATTTTCATTTCCACAATATAAATGGAAGGGAACATACTGCAGAGATATAGCTTGCTATGGAATAGACTTGGAACATGCAAATTGTACATTTAACAATTAAGAAAACTACAATCCATGCATTTCATATGAAACAGATATAAATAGCATTTTCAAGATTTTAGGAACTTTCCAGGACCAAAGATAACTTGTGTTCAATGGAGAAAGTCTATCTTATGCACGCCTGTGTTTAAGGCTATTACCAATGTTTAATACAGAATCTGGAGCCTTTTAAAGTCAATTACAAAATCATTCACTAAAAGTTATCTAGCTAAAGAAGTTACATACTATTTCATTTTATTTTACAAAATGTGCATAAACATTTATATCTTCTATACTAGATAAACTTGTATTTCATATATCATGATCTTTTACCTTGGTTTCATAAGAGACATAATCATCATCATCATTTATTTATATAGCGCCACTGATTCCGCAGCGCTGTACAGAGAACTCGCTCAAATCAGTCCCTGCCCCATTGGAGCTTACAGTTTAAATTCCCTAACATACACACACACACACACACACACACACACACACACAGACAAAGAGAGGGAGGGAGAGACTAGGGTCAATTTGATAGCAGTAAAACGAGAAGTGCAGAAGATGGTTGAGTTGGAAGTGAGCAAAGAATTCACAAAGAGTGGCCCTGATAAACTAGTGTAAACAAATGTTGCTATAGCACTCGGGACTGATCTCCAATCAGCACTTTTTTCTGCATCAGTGCTGCAAGTTCCAGACTTTATCTAAAGTTTCAAGCTGTAGACAGATGCATCTAGTGTATGGTTGGGGGCAGTTCAGTTCCGAGTAATTTTATTTTAGTCAAAAGAGCAAAAATATGCAACAGTGGAAAAAGAGTCTTCGGCCATAAAATGGGCCAAAGAAGCCCTGCGCTACTATCTGCTGGGCAGGGAATTCACCTTAGTAACTGATCATGCACCCTTACATTGGATGCATAATGATAAGGAAGTGAATGCTAAGGTAACCCAGTGGTTCTTGGCCCTCCAGCCTTTTCAGTTCACAGTGGAGCATAGTCCAGGAGTTTTGCATAAGAATGCACATGTTTTATCAAGGAAGTAGGCGCTTTCCGTTGAGTCTGCGCTACCATACTTGGCCACACTAGGTGGAGGGAAATATGGCAAAGAGAGCCGTTCCCCAAGACAGTTCAGGCAAAAATTGCAGTGTGGGGAGACAGCCTTACAAAGACATATACAGTGTGTGCCTTTGTTGGGGTTGGGGTGACCGATGTCTATATATATATATATATATATATATATATATGTATATTTATATATATATTATAGTTGTGTGCTGTCACCCGTGTTTCACTTTTGGATGTGGTTTTGGTTAAAAATTGTGTTCGTGTTTTGGTTTTGTGACAGGTTTTGGCAAAAATTCATAAAAGGTTTTGATTTTGGATCTGGATTTAATAACAAATTGAGAAATAGGTTAAATAATGTAATTTTGAGCTCTTGTTGCTCCTTTATTACTATGTATGGCATTAACATTCTTTTCCAGTCATTTCCAGTCTATTTTCTAATGATCCCTTCACAATTGTCCCAATTGTGACCAATTTTGGCCAAAGTCTGCACGCGCTGTCTTAATGAAGGATTTTGTAACTTTGCTTTCTGCAATTCAATTAAAAAAAAAAATTAAATCTGTTGATATCACCCTTTCATTGTACCCAAAGCTCCTTTGCATGTTCAGATTTACTAACAACTAACCACAGGGACACCACTGTAAATTTGGCAAAACTCACAGTTTTTATTTAAACAAAAATGGTGGTGGAGAGAGCAATACGAGTCAGCTAACAACTAATAGCAAAACCAAACAGTGTAAGGTCAAATTTCCATTACACCACTGATCCCAGTATACAGTACTATTCTTTACGATGTTAAGGCTTCCTAGTAACTGTCATAAGCATTTGAACTAGCAGGAGAGATCTTTACCTATAGCAGCTTCCTTTCCCATATAGTTGGATGTACATGCAGGTATTCAGATGCCCCCAGGACTTAAATCAAAGTAATAAAACCTTATGAACAGGAACTGTTAGCACAGAGATTGGAGTCAGGGAGTCAGGTGACTCAGTACATGGATAACCAGGGTCAGACCAGAAGTCGTGGGTCAGCAATAGACACGGAGAATCACAAAGAGACCAATAGGTGGGGGCTGAAAGCAAACAAGCATAGTCAAGTCAGGGGTAATCTACAATCAAGCAGGGTCCAGAAAACAAGCCATTCAGAGGTTTCACAGCACAGAGAGAAAGTTAGCTATTCATCATCATCAACATTTATTTATATAGCGCCAACAGATTCTGTAGTGCTTTACAATTGGGAACAAACAGTAATAAAACAATACTGGGTAATACATACAGATAGAGAGGTAAAAGGGCCCTACTAAAGCGCTAAACCCAGCAGGGACGCTAAGCATTCCCTACCTATTAAACTAAAAGGGACCAATCAGAAATGGGGCCAAGAACATGCCCCCCACGTCCACTCAGGAGGCAGCAATATTTAATTACAGCTGTGCGCTCTAGCTCCCTGTTACTGCTGGAGTGTAAGAGGCATCCTGGTTGCCCTTGTTACAGCCAGGATGTGAAGGACCGGAATTGACTTCTCAACTGCTCGGGCTACAGCCAAGATGTGGGCACAATCTGGATACACTCATGCCGTTGTAGCTAGCATGGCGGCTCATGCCATATGATTGGAAGGTGCAAAATCTGGCATAAGAGTGACAATACCCCTTCTTGGGGGCCATGTTTACTGCAAGTTTCAGACAGCCTCTTTAACCCTGGGGTTGGGCGAAGCTTCCACCGAGGGAATGATTCTTCAGCCCCCCCTTTTCCATAATATTTTTACGAGTCCCCTGGTTTGATTCAGAAGGGCAGCAATACGGCACAAGTATAAGTAATACAAGGTATGAAAGCTCTGCTCTTGGAATGCCGATGAATGCTCTGCCCTTCGAGATGTGTATTGGGTGCGGAGCTTTTAAATATTTTTAGTATGGTGCAGGCCACCTTCGTCTAATTAATTTTATAAATGTCTAACTCTTTTCATTCATGACACTGTCCATCCAATGACCTCTGACTGTTACTGTATCTTCACTGTCTATGAATGCCCTGCAACATTCAAATGTATTGTGTGCATAGTCTTTGAAGTTTTGTAGTTTTGGTGCAGGTCCCCTTCATCTATCATTATCAGCTTTTTTTATATAGCGTAAAAAAATTACGTGGCATTTTACAATTGGGTTTCTGCTTGTCTAAATATCTACTGATGCCCTTGTCCATCTATTGACATCTGATTGTCACTGCCTCTTCACTCTCCATGATGCATGCTGTGTAATGTACCAAATTTAGTGTGTGTGTAGCAGTTCAACATTTATATCTCTTGCACCTTACACTAAATTTTTGTTTGGTTGTTAAATTTATCGAATGGGCTTGTTTCAGTTGGTGGCATGGCAGCCTCTGCAATGTTCTATATGCGGTTGTTGAAAGTCGAAAATGCCCAGAGAAAACCTTGATACACAAACAACCTTTTTTAAATAAAGATGTCACTGATTGACCCTTTAAAATTTTACAAGTATTAAAAAATAGAAACAATTAGAATATATAGCATTTTTTGGGGTGTGCAGCTACTGCTGACCCTCACACACAAACACCCTTTTTAAATATAGATGTCACTTAATAACATCGATAGATAGATAGATAGATAGATAGATAGATAGATAGATAGATAGATAGATAGATAGATAGATAGATAGATAGATATAATGATTACAGGTTATATTCTTAATTAAAGAGTATTGTTGTTTGAGACTATCTTATCTTTTACTTAGAATATTTTGAACAATAATAAACTGCAATTAATATGTTCAGTTGAGAAATGGTTTAGCACTGCTCTGTTCCTCCTTTTTGCCTCCTCCTTGCCCCCTGAGCATAGGTTCCATAGGCGAACACCTAGGTTCACCTAATGGACGCTCTTTCCCTGCTATTTGGACGCAGCATTGGTTAATAAGTGGAACATACCTGTAAAATATATAAAAGGTTAGTATATTAATGGTTAGTGTACAAAAGGTTAGTGAATAAAAGGTAGGTGTATAAAAGGTTAACCATTATAAAAATACAAATATTTTCATATATTTACTATGATAAGTAGCTTCCTCACCAACACCACTTTCTGTTTAATTAACAATCAGCAACTGCAATAGCAACAGCTCCTAATAATGTACTTTTTGATTGTTAGCATGTTAATCAGCAAACTACAAGTTAGTGAAACAAATTATGACTTTAATAACAGAGAATGCCAATAATGTCTGTATATCCCCCATTATCATGTCTTCATTCTGCTCCTATTAAAGGTCAGGCAGATATTGCAAAGAATGAAGAGCGATCTAAATGCAATAATGTGATCTATGTAAATCAGTCATCAAAGCAGCACTCCAGCTGTTGCCTAAATAAAACTGTACTATATAAAGACCTCATAAATTTCAGCAATTATATACAGATAATTTATCAGTCAACAGCATTTTCTTATTTTCAGAATTTGTCACATTTTGGCAGATCTCAAATAAAATTGTAAAATGAAACAGAAAAAAGATCAAGTGGAAGAAAAAAATTATAGCCCCATTTCCTCAAGGATGGTGTAGAAGGGCAGATGCGTAGCTTGGCACAGGGGCTCTCCAGCTAGTGTCCCACATCAGTGCCAATCTGCATCAGAGCACCAATCTCCTCTCAGGGTTTGGTGGGTGAGAAAAGATCACTTGCACATGTAACTTTGAAACTTCACAGTTGGTGTAATTGGGGGCGCCATACCCTCTATTAATAAAATCCACTGATTATTTAACCCCACCTGCACAAGCTTATATATTGGAATAAAATTATTTCACAGGACATTGATGTTGGTTTACAAGAAGTAACTCTTCATCCCTGTGGGAAAGCCATAAACCCTTGTCTCCTGTGTGCTGCTCACTGTAGCACTATTTTCCAGGCTGTAACTGTTTATCCATTTACACTACCCTGCAATATCCCTTGTATTCCACTTCTTAGACATAGGTTTCACACTCATTTCACTGTTCCACTGTCCTTTTTGGCATTGGGCACTTTCCGTCCCAACATACCCACAAATGCACTTAATAAGCATTTGGAGAAAATTTTTATCACATAAATATATGCATTTCAGTACTGTGCATGTGTACAATAGACTTTATCATCATCATCATCATCATCATCTTTGTTTCTTTATATGGCAGAGCCTAAGATTTTTGACACTCAGTTGCACCTCCTCCCAGTCTCCCCCTACCCCCCTCCCTCTCCTGTCCCCCTTCTACTTCCCTCCTTTTCATTCTCCTCTCCCCCCCCCCTCTCCGTCTCTGCCTCCATTCTCCCCATTCCCTCCTCCTACCATTGTGTCTCTGTCCGTTCTACCCTCCCCTTAGATTATACGCTCCTCCGAGCAGGGCCTCCTCGCCTTCTGTTCTCCACCACCTTAACTCTGCTCTCCAGCTCCTTGTCTCCTCCGTGAGGTCCTCCGGCCCCTGTCTCTACCCCGCTGGGGGCACTCACCTCTAATCTAGCTGTTCTTTGAGCTTCTGAGTTACTGTGATTTCTGTTAACTGTACTGTGCTGTCTCACCCTGTATCGTGTTTCTGTCTGTCCCTGTACGGTGCTACGGATACCTAGTGGCGCCCTATAAATAAAAACTAATAATAATAATAATAATAATAATAATAATTCCCCACCATCTGCAGATACTGGATGCCTGATATAAAGATATATCACAATGATGATGACACCAACAGCATTATTTAGCTGCCTGTGATTGGTTCCTTGTGTACTGACCTCTCCAGGTGAAAGTTCATCCTTCATTTACATTGTGGCTATATTATATCAAGTCATGGGCATTTATTAAGAATCTTTATTTGTCATTTTCATTTGAACTATTTCTGGAAAGAAGATGCCCATTGTATATTTAAAGTGGTAAACAAAGGATGTGGGGGGGGGGCATTATGTTTCATTACCTTTAATATAGAAAATTTTACTTTTCTTTTTATTAGTAACAGTGTCAAGACACTATTTTCTTTTGTATGTAAGTAGACTTTTCGCAACAGGATTTTTAGGGACACGTTTGAAACGCAAAATACATCAAATCCTAAATGATCCACAATGTTTTAGTGGCTCCTCTCACTTAACTCTCTCGGAACTCATCCTAGAGACTCTCTCAACTATATTTGTGTCCTAGGGTCTCTCTTTCAGCACAAACCTCGCATAAGCTATCCAACAAGGTTTTCCATAAGCTTGAATTCGGACTATACTATTATTATTATCTATTATTTATAAAGGACAAACATATTAAGCAAAACATGAAACAGAAGGTGAAGATGACCTTTCCTAAATGTTTATAATCTAAGAGGTTTAGGAACAATTGATACTTAAGGTAGCCGAATAACAATGGTCGCTGTTGGCGGGTAAAGTGTGCCTGGCTTACTGTAAGGCAAAGGAATTATAAGACATCAATATTAAAACAGCCTTTGAAGACTGGCAATTTTATTCTAAAATAGGTGCTGTGGAACAGTTGGATTGAGAAGAGACAGTGGAAAATGGACACATGAAAGCCAAATTTGTAGAAATCTTAGGACAGGCAGCAGCTGGCAAACATGACCATCCTTCATCCATCACCATTCACAACATAACATAACTTAGCCTCCTTTCTATTTTTTTTTTTCAGTTTTTATGCTGCATGGGCACTCTTGTTACTCTGCAGGTAATTAACTAGTACACAGCTTAGGACAAGTAGCTAAGGAGCTCTGTCATATTGTCACATGCACCTAACAGGAATATATTAAATTCCTCTCTCCATGTTTACCCCAAGCTTCCTTCCATCACATCGGCACATTCTCCTCCAATAATGCTACTAACGCAAGTGCCAAGTCTAAAGGGGCAGTACAATTATTATTATTTTTTAATAAAGAAGGGGTTTATGTGTTCCTCAGTTGTAACTCTTGTGAATTTTTTGTCGAAGACCATGTCAATGATGATAATTAATGACCAAATGCACATTACCCCTCTCTAGTCTTATTTTTTAGACCTGAGTTTCAAAGGGGATAATTTACAAATGTGGGTCTGTAACCCATTTAAACATATCTCTGTATGGTGTCTGCATCAAATTTGCACCTCAGGAAGCCATATAGTGTTTTTTGCTTTTTTTTTTCACAACATTTTGGTATTTTGTTTATTATCTTTATATTATTTTGTACTAGCTGAAGTACCCATCGTTGCCCGGGTTTAAATCTTCAAGTTATCAATGAGTTGAATGTCACTGTCAACCTTTTAAAAATAATTAGTAGCTCTTCCAGCACACCCATTAAGGTGGCTGCCCAGTTTCGTTTTTGTTTTTTATATTAAATATCATTCAAATCCATCAAGGGGCCCGAGTCAAAGTTCTGCCCAACAGAAACCAACAGGAGGTACAACCCCCTAGTATGTCTTCTGGGATCTAATGTTACTAGTCTGTGATGTTTTCATGCAAATCCATCCAGTGAAAGGCTCAGAAAAGGCCCCCAGGGACAAAGTTCTGCCCAGCATACACCAACAGGAGGTCTGACAGAGACCCTAACCCTCCTAAAACCTGGCCAGGATCCAACTGGACCTCCTTGCGTTGGTTTCATTCCAACCGGTGCAGGGGCGTCTGAATGCAGGCTCAGAACAGGCTCATCAGGTCAAAGTTCTGCCCAGCATACACCAATGGGAGGTTGGACCAGAACCCTAACCCTCCTAAAACCTGGCCAGGGTGCACCTGAACCACCACGTATTGGTTTAATCCCAGTCGGTGCAGGGGTATTCGAATGCATAACCAGACAGACAAATAGACAACCAGACCAATGATTTTTATATGTAAGATTCTATCCAAGTACATATTTTTTATGGTTTTCTTTTGTTATATAAGGATTTCTTTTTGTATCACGTCAAGTATATATCTTTCTTATTTATGGACATTATTTGGGAAAGAGTGGCAAAAATGCACTATTACATTCATCCCTTTGCGAATGAAAGCAATAATGCTTAATTAAGCTAACTGAAAAAGTGTATAATGGGTCTTTCCTAATTGTATTATTAAATAACTTTTTTTCTACTGGTTCTAATAGTTTATTTTCCCAAAAGCACAGTCTGCTTTAAGCAATTAATTGTTTGTTCATTATAATGATTGTAGCGATCCATATTTACAGTTGGAATATGTCCCAGAGATCTTTTGACCACACAGAAGTGATTAAGACCTAACATTAACATTATTTCCCGAAATTGCTTATAAATTATTATATGGTTGTCTGTACAAAAAAGTGAAGAATTGCCAATGCAATACAAATACAGCCCCCGTCTCTCTCTCTCTCTCTCTCTCTCTCTCTCTCCCTATATCTTGATCGACCAATATCTCTCTTGCTCTCTTACTGTGTATTAAGTTTTTTTAAACTTGCTTTTATCTTAATTGATTGTACTATGTTAGATCAAGAATAGAGAATGGCACCTTGGGTTAAATGTATCATGCTGCGATTTTGCATTTCCAGCTATTTTCCCGGGCAAGTTTAAACTCGCCCATGTATTAAACAGCGATTTGATGCAAAATCACCAGAGTAGTGTTTCTTTCAAAATCGCCTTTCTTATTTCTTATTTCAATTCTTAAAATCGCTGCAAATCGCAGTCCCAACTTTTTGCCACTATAGCTATGCAAATTGTCAAATGTATGAAGCTACGATTTTGCAAACTCGCCCAAGTTTGCATTACAAATCGCCATAAACAACACGTTGCTTTCTATAGGTGAGATTTCCAAACACATCACTGTTACACTCAGTGGTCGAAGTGGGGGTGTATATGGTAGTATTTCATACCGTCACTTATCCTGCTGCCTTCATTTCCATTTACTAATATTCCCATTACATTTTCCATACCACCACTTCAAAATTTACACTTCAACCACTGGTTACACTGCTGGGCAATGTTAATATAACAGGAGGCACAATGCGAGTTCAATAAAGCATGATTTATGTTTTAGAGGGGCAGAAATGTTTATAAATTAGCTTACGGGTAACAAATCATTTTACAAATAAATTAGTTGTGCAGATTTCTGTAATGTTTTTAATCAGTCTACAGTATGTGCTATATTATTATTATTATTATTATTATTATTATTATTATTTAGTTACAAAGCACCAACTTATTACATATTAATGTACACTGACGGGATCATGACACTAAAAATTAATTGCAATGAAGTAGAACAGAAGGTAAAGATAGCTCTGCCCAAAATTTTTAAATAAAAAAAGGTGTAGGGAACAGTTCATACTTAAAGTAGCAGAATAACTATTGTAGCTGCCGGTGAGTAAAGTGCCTGTGGCTATTGTTAGTCATCTGCATTATCATGCTTTGACAAAAGCAGGCATTGGTGGCTGGCATTTCTGTGCAACATCTGTATGCATCTACCGATTTGCATTTGTTTAATTTAGAGTTAGATGTAAATGCTTCAGGATGTTGTAATTTTGAAAATTTTGCTCTACTGCCCATATGCCCAAATTGCACCATTATTTTAAGATGAGTATATCTAACACCTGCAGCCTCTTGCACTTCAAGAGGCAGATAAGGAGCATTCAGGTGCAAATACATTATAGTATAGTAAGGGGCATTAGATGCATCTTACGCATCTTATTTTGACATACACTTATCTTTGAAATATGTCCCTTACCAAGAGCAAATTCATGATGGGTGCAAAATTCTGTAATGGTTATAGGTAAGACTGCCAGCCCTATTATTTCTATTTCAGCAATGACAATTAGCAATGGAGAAATGGAGCTCTCCTGTTTGTGTGTGAGCTATATAATACAGTACAAAGGGAATGTAGATTTAGACCAAGACTACCAGCCCTATCATTTCTATTTCAGCAATGCCAATTAGCAATGGAGCTCTCCTGTTTGTGTGTGAGCCACATAACACAGTACAATTTGACTACAGATTTAGACCAAGCATGCCAGCCCTATTATTTCTATTTCAGCAATGACAATTAGCAATGGAGAAAGGGAGCTCTTCTGTTTGTGTGTGAGCTATATAACACAGTACAATCTTTCTTTTTTACCTATGACGCTGCCGAACTGCACTAGAAACTGCCAAGAACCGTGCTACCCATTCTGTGTCCCTCTGTAAAATGGCGCTGGATCGCCGTGGAGGGCGGTACTTATAGAATCCAAAACTCACGAGATCCCATGACATAAGGATGACGTGTTGCCTCGTTTTCAATTCCGAGGGCGCGCGAAAGTACCATGCCAAGGCGGCTCGGTACTCGGATTGCCGAAGTTCCGGTTTGTTGGGTTCTCGAGGGACCTAACCTGAGCATTACTGTCTAAATACCAGTAGGGCAATATTTTTTTTCTCATGATGTTAATATTTCCTGTTGGGGACACCATTTAAACTCCATACTTGTGACACTACAAGTGCTCATGTGCATGCTGACACTTGTAGTGCCACAATTATGTATTTTTCATGGTATTCCTATAATGAAATATAAAGTGTTGCCACATTATAAAAATATAAATATTGCCCCACTGGTGATGAAATATTAAGCCACTGTAATATAATAAAATAAAATATAAATCCCTTACATGTCATCATTAAAAAAAAATGGCCCACTAAACTATTCATAAAATATTTTTTACTACAAAAAACATGCTTTATTTAAACTTTCATTGTGCCTCCTGTTATATGAACATTGACAAGATAGCTCAAACAACATAATTTTATTTCTGTTCAATCTCGGTGAGTTTGACTGCAACATGGGAGAAATAGGTGCTTTAAAATAGATACAAATTGCCAAAGATTAGATTTTGGAAAGTCAAAATCACAGGTTTTTTTGCACATATAATCGCCAGTTATCTCTCGCGATTTTCGGCAATTTTATGTCGATGAAAAAAATTGCAGCTTGATACATTTACCCCTTGGAATTATATGGATCTCTGGAGTGAGTCAAAGCACATTCATCACATAAGGATTGGATTATGAAGGATCAAGGAAAGGAAAGATTCAATGGACTCTTTCTCATATTTTTTTTTTTTTTTTAAGGAGGGAAATTTTGTTATGATATTTTTCCAGTGCTTTTTCAAGTAACCTATTTTGCTGGTCGGGATACATTTAATTTTGTACAATATAGAAAGTTACAGAAATGTGGGTTGGGCTGTTTAATGAATATAAACAAACTGAAGACTGAGGGCCAAATGCCTTAGGAGCACATCAAAACAGGGAGTAAATATGCCCAGGCAAAAACCATGTTACAATGCAAGAGGTGCAAATTAATTAATTTTATTTGCAGGAAAGAAAATACTGCCTATTTTTTCACCTAGCACACACAGCAGCTGCGGCGCTGTCAAAGAAGCATCCGCGGCGGTGCACGGACGCTTTTTTGACAGCGCTGCGGCTGCTCTATAGTACAGTGCTGCCAAAAAAATCCTGCGTGCGCCCCTGAGGGTCTTCCAAGTAATCCTTGATCGCCCTCCAGTCACTTCTTCACAGAATTGCTGAAGAAAACTTGGGTGGAAGCACACACAGGTAAACATTATACACCATAATATGTTTCCCTAATCATGAAGAGGGGGGCATTACATGACAATGATAATATATGTTTTTACTACCAGACGTCCTATAAATTGCCAACACAGTATCTCTGTGGTTTTATTACATCAGTGCATCTCTACATTTCATCTCAGCCTGTGGTGGCTGCAATTTAGTTTGCTTATAAATAAAGCATAAGGCATTCTTAGCATTTGCATAATAAGATATATATTAAATATGGCCCAGATCAAGCAGCAGGGAAACTAATCATCATATTTTGAATATGTGATCTGCTTTTGAAGCTTATTTTATTAAAATATGTAGTCTCTTACAGTGAAAGATGTCATAAATCCCAGAGCCATAAAGACAACGTGTGTTTGGTGAAGATGAAGAAAGGGATTACTGGTGTTAACACATGAACTGTCATTTTTTCTGCAAACTTCAATTAACTTGTTATTGTGTGTTTGTTTTTTGTTGTTGTTTTTCTTCCGTATGAAGCTGTGAAATTTCCACAGGTTAAAGCATAATTTCTTCCCAGTAAAGGAATCAAGGTTTCTTTCAATACATAGTTAGTCTTTCAACAATACACAATTTAGGTGTTTATGATCCGAGTCTGCTAACTTTCAAGACTAAAAAGGTATATCAGTTATCTGATGGCTGTATACTCAGAAGGGAGATGATTTTCTGAAAGGCTACTTGTGTTAGGCATACAGATTATTATCAGATTTTATTGGCTACAGCTGGATGAATTAATTTGACTAAAACAATTCAATTTTATTTATACTATTGATACTAAGTGTGAAGTTATAATGATGCATAAGGGGAGGAATCCAGTGGCTGGAACACTGATTAGCAGCAGTAAATATCCAGAAATCAGGGGACAAGATTCAAAGACAAGACACCATAGATTCAATGTTAAGAAACAAGGCAAAGGTCAAGAACACAGGGTCATAGGAACTCCGGCATTTTTGAGGGGAGAAGAGCTGAGACATAAGTTACCAGATCTCACTACTTCCCTGTAGCCCAAGATCAATTTGTCTCTGATGCTAGGGCAGGAGCCCCAACGTGTTACTGCCATTGGGCAGATTTTGGGGGTGCAAACTGTGGATTTCGGTGGAGAGGTGAAAATATCATGACACTGTAAACTCTAGTGAGATCCTGATCATGAGTGCATACACACTGCAGGATTGGAGCAATATAGTTCCATCATTCCATTGAACGAGATTTTAGTTTGGTTTAAAAAAATTCAGATAAAACAATACAATGTGCTGTGGAATGATAATCGCTCATCATTGCAATGTACATACTAATGCAATATCAGGCCAAAGAGTCCTTTATCGGGTGATTGGCCCAATAAACGGCTGAAAACCCTGTAGTGTGTACCCAGTCTAAGGCAAGTCACTCTTAAATGTGGCCAGGTGGAGTGTTTAATCAGGGAGGAAAGAGAACAATAGGTCTGGGTAAACACCTAGCAGCTACTATCACCTTTTCATGATGAGTCAACAAGGTCATTGTATACTAGTACCCTGAATTAGACTCCTAGGCACCTTCTCTACAGGGAGCCAACGGTCCCCAACCACCAGGGGGAGGACACTTAGGTTAAAGCATTATCAATTTCCCACCTATCACAAGCTGACTGCTGCCCCTAATCCGCCCACCACTGTGGGAATATTGAAGGGAATATAACCTGTGTTTTTGACTGTTTGGCGGAGTAGTGGATTAAGGACTATGAACTGTGGTTCTGCCACATGTGTATGCTGTGTTTGTGGATTAGTGACTAGGAACTGCGCTTCCCTCACGTGTAAGTTGTACCTAAAAATAATCACATCTGTCTGGTGATTGTATTTCCACATATCTGTATTGCCATATACGGAAGAAACTGTATTTTGGTTGCCACTATCTGTTTAGTTGGTTTCAATGAACCCAGTAGGACGTGAGGTCCATAGAAGCTCTTTGAACAGTATATATACATTTTATTGGCTGGATAAAACCTGTACAACTTCTTACAGTTATTTGGCCATTACCATTTTAACTATATATGACATAAGAGATACACTGTTTCCACCCATACATAACAAATATATTGTTGGTCACCGAAGGATTATTTTATTACAGTGTAAAGGTGCAAAGTAAAGGAAACAGAATCAATCTTTAGTTTCTTTATTCTACTTTTACTTTTAGATTTATTGTTGATTGATGCAAGTTCTCCTTTTGGCTCTTTATTGGAAAGACTACCTGTTCTTTCTGATTACAGCTATTGACTGTAATTTTTTTTATAATGAAACGTTATCTATAAACAACATTACATTATTTGTCTGAGTTTTTTCTTCAAACATTATTGAACAATAAAAACAAACACGCAAACTGTAATTTTCAGGATAAATTGGTTGCTATAACAACACTTCTGTTAGAGTTTGTAGATGATATTTTATTATACACTTCAACTTACTTCAACGCAGGGCCTGATTAAAGGTTTTAATTAAGCCCATTATTGGGCAAAACATGTCCAAAAGGAAGCCCTTTATTGGGCAAACCCCGGGTAAGACACCTCAGAGGGGTAAGTTCTGTACATCTCATCCTGCTACCACCACCAACAGGACATACAAGAACTTTGTATCACTTTATGACCATCTGATTTCAAGAATTTTACGATTATTACAAAGCATTATATAATGTCCCAGCCTCTACCGATTCTCTTGACGAGGAGATCACATCTTTTCTATCATCTCTTGCATTGTCACATCTTTCAGACACTGACCTCACCTTCTTGAACGCAGATATTACCCAGACAGAAACAATTTCGGTGATTAAAATGATGAAATCATCAGCTGCTCCAGACCCTGACAGACTCACACCGCAATATTATAAAAAAAAATTGCTAATGACCTTGCCCCACATATGACAGATTTTATCAACAAAGTCTTACAGGCCATCAAGCAGGGGAGTTTCTGTGGAACAGCTCATCTCCACTCCCCCTCCAACCCCCTGATACAGCACCCACCAATGGTTAAGAAGGATAAAACCAGTGGTTTGCTGAGGGAGGGGAAAACACTGTGGAAATTAGACCCTAGATATAAGGAGCCACTCCAGGGGGGGGGTAGGAGATGTTCATTCTGGGACTGGAAGCTGCAGGGTGGCTGGTTTTTAGAGTTGCCATTCTCTACCAGTGAAATACATCGTCAAGCCCATGTAGCCAGGTGACCGTAACTCCTTAAACTAGTGGGGTAAGGGACAGATGATGTGATAAACCTGCCTGGCATTTTTTTACTGTGGGTACATAATAATCTAGTGATTGTTTTTGTTACAATAAATGTATTGTTTTACTTTCTAACTGCATTTGCTTGAGTGACTAATAAGTACCTTAGAAGGTACTGGGTAGACTTCCCTGGCATAGGAAGGCACCCGTGGGTGGCCAGCCAGCATGAAGAGGGTAGAATTGGGCCAGAAAACCCGGTATCTTCACACCCAGTGATTCAACACATATTTTCTGTTTCCATCTAACCAGCTCTATAAAGGTTTAATTTAAACAAATAACAAATACTACAAGAAAATTGAGTTCTTATCAGTCTGTTAACCTCTCACTCTTACATGTGCTCTCTAGAGTGTTGCACACATCGCTGCTGTGATGGGGTTAGGTGACTGTAGGAATGCATGTGGCATAGGAATTAATGTATTTCCTCCAATCTATCTTTTAAAAAAAACAAGCCTCATCCAACTATACAAAACTAGTGAACAAATAATAAAATGAAACAGCTTAGGGATGTTGATTATGTAAAAAAGGAATTTGTGAACAATCCAGTGTTTTTATTATATTTCTCATAGGTTTTACAAATTCTCTATTTACTGAAAGAAACGTCTGTTTAAATAGTGATTAAATTAGGCAACTTAATAATGTGCTATTGAAAAGAAACGGAAATGTGATTTCACATTGCCGTCATCTCCTGTGTATCTGAACTGTTTCTACTCCTTCCTTTTCAATATATATGTTTTTAAGTTAATGCTTCTATATACTGTATACTGAAAGCTGTAAGACAATAAAAGCACGAGTAATGGCATGGTTCTTTAAGTCACAATTCCAAGTATTGTGCATTTTCTCTAATTTTTAATATAAATGAAAATGTTTTAAATTTGGAATTATACATTTTTTAATACATTTTAAATTTACTGTAGTATCTCTGGCTCCAACAACTCCAACATTTTTTTTTTGTCCCTTGTTTATTATTACCCCACAAAATGTTTTTATTTCTTGTGGGGTTGTGGTCCTTGTTTAAAATTAAATATGATTTTCACTAATAAATAAATAAATTATTTAGCATATAAAATGGTTTATTTGAAAAAAATGCTTAAATAATTAGTCACTAATTCCAGCACCAGCTGTAAATCGAAAAAATCTGTGGTGTGTAATTGGGGGCTGTCCAAGTGGGGGTCGTTTTGGCATCTGGCAATGCTTGCCCACTTTGCTAGAGTCTCAGCTTTGACACTTGTATAGGCAATGATAGGATTATACCCAAATCAGGATGAATAGGAAAGTAATATATTAATGTGGTCATGACCAATCCTAAAATCTGAAGTTGCTTTTGATAACATGGTTTAGATTAAATCACTTTGTATTTTCATGTGATGAATAGACAGAAACAGGAGATGCCCTCTGGTGAATTAAGTCAACAGACAATCAAACCAAGTACTATAGGGTACTTGAAAATAGCTTTTCAAATATCCTGATGAATGAAGGTTCTTCCTTGAATTCTGGATAGAGGATGCAACAGCTATTTGCTGGACCATTCTGTAGTGGTACGAGAGTAGAGATGTGGAACTTCCATGATTCTCCAATCCCCATTAAGTCACAAATCAGTGAGTCTAGTTGACCTCATGCATATAAAGAAGATAATGTGATACCTGATAGTGTAGTATATCAAAAAATAAAATGTATTAAATACAGTATAAAAATGCATATGTCACTGTTAAAATTAAATAATTCTGGTAAAGTTCTGAGATCAGACAGTCTCATAGAGTGGGGGTCTTCTTGCCCAAAAACACTCTAAAAGACATCCCTGATTTAGGACAAGATGACCTTAATACCAATGATGAAAGGCAGCAACACTCCTCTTTACACAGTCCCTTCAGGATACATGCACGACCCAGGCTGTAGGTTAAGCCAGTATCATTGTTATTTTAGCTGCTATATGGTTGAGAGGCGTTTTTATGTCATCTAACTTTATATATTCATATATAAAGGGAGTAATCTCACAGCCCTCCTTTAATCCTATCGGTGAAAAAGTATTCAGAGTAAAAATTCAATATGTTTCCTGTTGGATTAATTGTGTTAATTGATCCCCTACCCTCTTGTCTAGTTGGTCATGTTCGATTGTTTTAAATTTAATTTAACAGGAAACATATTGGACTTTTTCTCTTAATACTTTTTCACCAGTAGCACTCAATGAGGTTTGTGTGATTACTCCCTTCATCTGAATATTCTAAGTATCTATCTGCAATAATTTTATGTTTATCAGTGGATTGTTAAGAAATAGAATATTAATCTAATTGTACGATTTATAGTATAACTGTAATAATGAACGTATTGTGTTGCAGTTTCGGTTTTAGGGCTTAGTGTTTTTTAGATCCACATATTGATTGATCTTTTTTTTTAGTATATGTTAGATCTAACCCTCCCCCATCTTTCACCTGAAAGAAGTTCACTAAGTTGTACACACCGCTATATACATAGGTGAGCTCTGCTCATTAGTATGTGTACTACGGTCAGCTAAATTGGGTCTACGTATTATATAAAGCATTTCATTGGTGCATGTGTGTTGACCTGTATGTTTAGATTTTTTCAGATCATTTACTTACACTTTTAACTTGTAAAACATTATTCTAACAGTATGTTTTGGACGCGTACACAGATTTGACACTTGCGGATAATCAATCCTACAATCAGGGGTAACTTGATATATAAGATACAATTGCATGGTGTTTCAAGAAGAAATCACCTATACACAACTGCAATGTTAATTTATGTTACCCTATAAGAACTTGTGTTTTGAGCCTGTAGCCACCCCTCGTGATGAAGAAACGCGTTGAGAGTCTGGCTTAGAGCAAGTGCTAATTACATTGCTTGCATACAATTGCATGCCGCTAACATTGCTTGTCTGAAATGAAGTATCCAAAAATTAGTGGGACTATATAAATAAATGATAATATTAATGATGATGATAATGAAATATACAGCCTTGAGATGATACATGCCTGCATACATCTGATATTCAGTATATGTGCAATCTCTGTATTCTATTTTATATTAAAATGTTATTACATTGATTTTTAGATTGATTGTTCTCCCGTGGAGACTGGGAAATGTAGAGGGAAAAACACAGGGATTACAATCCACTTGGTGAAACTAATGAAAGCACGATTTCCTATTTAAGGATGAAAGATCTTAAGGAGTGGACTATTTCAGGAAATTATGTAATTACATTAACAAGTCCTTTAGGAAAGACATTTTACTAGGAACTATTTGCGCACTGTGTTTTTCTACTATAATTATATAATCAGAGATGATTGGTTTCACAGAATGGCAGTCAACCTTTTTGTTCATTGTCCAGTTAAGAGCATCACAGATCCTAAAACATTGGCTAGAAAGGAGCATATTTGTGTTATTCCAAGTTCATTGTATAATTCTTATTGGGAATGTAGTGGATTAAGCAATACTTTCTATACTTCCATTATTGTGAAAACCTCTGTGTAAAGTTGTAATCTGCACAACTCCTTCCATGATGTCACAGAGGAGGGGGGTTTGGGCAAGAAATAAGAAAAAGTGATGAAATGAGTTTAGAAATTGTCGGTTCTTGGGCATCAGTCTTCTACTGAGAAATGTCCAAATTCTGCAACCTCTATATGCAGTAAATTACATGAAAAGTATTTTAATGTATTTTTTATTTTTTGTGTTTTATTTCAGCTTCATTTAAGGAAAGTATATTGCATATATATTTCTGTCTGTAAATAATTTATTATAACCATTTTTATTCAATATTTTGAAATTCAATTATAACTTCTAATCATGTTTCTCCATTTTATAACATTCTGTCTTTGTGCTGTTAAATCATTCAATTCAGATAGGCTTGGTTTTTATGATGCTACATGTATGGAGGGAATTATTTGGTTTATAGTAACTCTAATTAAATTAGGTTATGACTCCATTTTCTGATCAGTTAGAAAGAAACTGAAGATTTAATAAAAGCGTCAGTTCTTCAAAGAAATCTGGTGACAGGACTTTGGGTTTAATAGTGAGTGTGAGATTTATTAGGGGGGACTTTAGTAATTTTTAGACAGAGTAGGGGGTTTGGTTTTGATTAACCCTTTCACACTCATACGTCACACATGCCATAGTGGCTATTTATGTGACAGGTAATTTTACTGAATGAGCTTCACCTACACCTTCTGTGCTTGCGCAGATCTTGCTTATTATTATTATTATTATTATTATTATTATTATTATTATTCTTATTCTTATTCACTCAAAGCCTACAAATAGCCCTTCTTTTTCTTCCACTTAAGCTGACGGTATTAATTATCCATGAATCACACCACTACAACACCTAATGTTAACACTAAAGGACTTTTCTCCAATATATTAACACATTTATTCACATAAACTCTAACACTAAATGCTATCATTAAACACCAAATGATTATTTTTTAAAATATATTATATCTTATATAACTTTAACACTAAGAGCCAACAACTATTTTTTTTTTAAATACTAATTCTTGCGAACTTGTAATATTAATTACCATCTGTCCAAAAAGAACACGTTAACACACTGTAAGAAAAAGACTGCAGCTCCAAAAATACACACCAGGAAAGTAAAATAAATGTGATATGAATGTAAAGAAATTATTCTGTGGGTTTTGTGTTTTGCAAAAGTGTCAGCAACACAGTGCAATGTCCTGTCTCTCGCTGGTACATAACAGGAATGAGCAGGGAGGTAGAGCTTACAGCAAAGGCGTTATTTGTCAAACATTTTTTGCCCATGTGATAACTGTCATTGACCAATCACTGTGATTACTACAATTAATGGCAGCCAGTGATGAATCACTTGCTACATCACACTTGTCCTATACTTTTAATGGGAATAGTTGGCGTCTCCACATTGCACTTTGGTGGAAAAACACTCAGAGCAATGTAATAAAATGCTTCATACACACAAAATCAGTAATAAAGATGAAATAAATAAAAAAATAAAGCCCCATGACCCTTAACGTCTCCGATGTAGGGAATGGAGTGCACTAAAAGAGTGCAAGAACCTCTGGTCAATGTTTACTGTGTGCCTGTATTCATGATTACTCTGACTGTTTGCAGTGTAGTATTTCACCCACAACACCGGGTATGTGAACTGCCATTTTTGTGTTATTGTTGCCAAGCGTGAGCTGGAGAAGTTGGTGATGGAACATAACTCCATTACAACTTCTGGAGGCGAAGGCAGACTTATATAATGTTTTTGTTTATTTGAACCAAGGTGGCCTGGCGCCCAATATTTATTTACGTTTGGACTACACCACCACTAGATGCCACTCCCCACCACATACATGTTTAAATTAATGAGCATTCAGGGGACTCTGGGTTGCGAATGCCACACCCCCGACTACCAGAATAGAAGAACAGTGTGACATTGAGTGGGGCACCATGCAACAACTGGATACGACAAGTAAGTGATCGCACAACACCAGACCAGAGGGATTCACAATACTAAAGGGCGTAAGAGGTTGGACTTCGATGTAACCTGTACACTTTGCAGATATTTCCTCCTCTTCACACATTGGCATTGTACTTCTGTTTGAGAAAAGCAGAAGCAAATTTTTTACAGAAATAAATATAGCCATACAAGCAGGACTCAGATCAATAAGAAAATGAACTTGTTACTTTTACTTTCTATAATATTTAACTATATAATAAGTTAAATGACAGCCTTTTTGGTGGAAATTTTTTGGTGGAAAATTGCCTTTGAAAGCCTTATTTTAGTTTCTGTTTTGCAATATGCTTTGAAGAACAAGTCATTTTTATTATAGAACATGTACGTTCATGCAAGTCAGGTCACAGTTTCTGGGTATGCTGGGTGTGCAAGCAGGGCTGCCCAGAGGAATTCAGGACCCTGGTACAGCAATATCATGGGGTCCCCTTATAGTTGAACATGGTAAAACAAAATTGGGAGTGGGAGTTCTCGTACAATTCGGGGCGTGGCTGTGCAGCATTGGGGGCATGTCCAGCAAGTGAAAAACAATAGGCCACCCTCCTGCAGAAAAATGCATTATTCACACATGTAATGCACATAGGCACCCTCTGCCCACATGCTTTGCTCAAACTTGCCCCCTCTCTGCCCAACAGCTATAGTCACACATGCCCCCTCTCTGCCCAACAGCTATAGTCACACATGCCCCCTCTCTGCCCAACACCTTTAGTCACACATGCCCCCTCTCTGCCCAACAGCTATAGTCACACATGCCCCCTCTCTGCCCAACACCTTTAGTCACACATGCCCCCTCTCTGCCCAGCACCTTTAGTCACACATGCCCCTTCTCTGCCCAGCACCTATAGTCACACATGCCCCCTCTGCCCAGCACCTTTAGTCACACATGCCCCTTCTCTGCCCAGCACCTATAGTCACACATGCCCCTTCTCCGCCCAGCACCTATAATCACACATGTCCTTTTTCTGCCCAGCACCTATAGTCACACATGCCCCCTCTCTGCCCAGTACTTAGTCACACATGTCCCCTCTGCCCAGCAGCTATAGTCACACATGCCCCTTCTCTGCCCAGCAGATTTAGTCACACATGCCCCTTTTCTGCCCAGCACCTATAGTCACACATGCCCCCTTCTCTGCCCAGCACCTTTAGTCAGATATGCCCCCTCTCTGCCCAGCAGATTTAGTCACACATGCCCCTTCTCTGCCCAGCAGATTTAGTCACACATGCCCCTTCTCTGCCCAGCAGATTTTGTCACACATGCCCCTTCTCTGCCCAGCAGATTTAGTCACACATGCCACTTCTCTGCCCAGCAGCTATAGTCAGACATGCCCCTTCTCTGCCCAGCACCTATAGTCACACATGCCCCTTCTTTGCCCAGCACCTTTAGTCACAAATGCTCCCTCTCCAGCACACCCTCTTCTTAGCTTCTTCTCCACTGCACAGCACACAGGATGGGAAGATCACCAGCAGCCCGTCGGCACTGAGTACCATGTGACCACTGCAGTCTAAAACCTAGGAATTAGATCTGGGTCTTTTGGTGGGGTAATTCCATGATCTGTACCGGGAAGCCTGCGCTATGAATGGTGCGACCCGGGTTTTTCAACCTGGGTCTCACAAGACACAATGTTAAAGTGAAAAGACAACAAAAAAAAAAAATCACAAGAGGAGCCAATCAGAGTTCCTCCTGTGATGTTGCCAATATGAACACAGTCTACCTGGAAATTTGACTCCGGGGGAGCCTCTGCCCCCCACTGTCCCCCGGCAATATACAATATGCTGGGAAATTGCCTGGGCAGCAGTATGAAAGCGTTATTATCATTATATTGAGACAGGGAGTCAGAATACTGTTAGTTTCTTTTTTTTTGCTGTTGAAATAATGTTGCAGCTCTGAAAAAATCAAAACAATTAACTCTTACTGCTGCAGAGACATGATAGGCTTATACATTATTATTTAAATATTATCAGAGAAATAAAAAACAGTGTTTGCAAATCATCTTGTTAACAATATTTGAGCAGTAATTAAAAAAAAAATTAATTGGCAATGTCGTTTGGTGCATTTCAACGGATCCAGCAAAGCACTATGGAAACAGAACACATTGTGCATTTGATTGCAGATGCCACCTTCCAAGTCCAACGTTAATTAAGAGCTCAATTGCTAAGCCAGACACTTTACTACTACACATCCCAGGCTCACCTGATGTTTGTCCTCTAGACCTAGCAGTAATTTATTCACAGAGAACAGTTCACGTAAAGTTCAAATGTCTGCAGTTACAAGAGGCTTCAGGTTAAGACTGGATCACAGCTGCTCACAAACCCATATCCCTGTGGACCTGCATGCTGAGCTGCCCAGATGCCGTCTGCACTGCTGAAAATTGTGCTACAACATTGCCAGGCACCAATGGAAAACTACACACTGAGATCAGGAAAATATATGATGCAGACAGACAAGGTCATTTTAATCATGAGACGAAATTAACAAATCATAATCTTTTCACTGCTGAAATTACATATTAATTGCCTAAATAATGCTTCATCACAATTATGTTCAGAACTGGATGCATCTCCAACTCTGAATGCGAAGCACATGCGCATACGCTTGCGTGCAACTTTTTTAATTGCAGATTGCTCCTACACTTGAGTTCCACTCTGAATCAGGCCCAATGTGAGCAAACTGCTGAAAATAATGCATTGGGATTCTGTGGGTTAAACCAAAATGGCATGCATGATTTTCCAACATTTTGCTTTGCCCTGTGGGTTAAATTGCTGCTTATGGGAACAGCGCCCAATCTAGTGTAAGTAAATTATTTCAGATCAGTTGTCTGAGTGCCCTCGGCAGTCTGGAGTTTGTGGGTTGATAAAAGAAAATCAAGACCTGAATTTATATTGTTTAATTACAACCAAAAATTGAACACACTTATTTTAAACTCTTAAGTAAAATACATCAATCTGTACAAGAATGTGGAAATGATAAATTGATCATCTATAGAGATCAACAGCAGTTCTACAATTCTTTTTGTTATGATATTTCTGTAAGTGTGAAGACTCTGATCCTAATTTGTATCTGACCTGCAGGACCTCTATGCTAGAAAAAGGTGTGTCAAATCATATTTGAATTAAGGAGTTTCCTTTATCTTGATGAGGGGGGGGCTCTACCAAGAAATACGAACCATAACACTAAAAGACTCTATGCTACCATAGGTGCTGCTGTTTTGCTATTGGACACCTCACCTGCAGGAGTTAACCTCCTTCCCTGATCATCACCTGCGCTGTTCAACTGCCTTATATACCCGCACCAAGCATTGCTCCTTGCAGTTCATCAATTGTTTGCTGCTTCTGGTCCCTGTCAGTACTACTGTGTTATTGTGTCTGTTGTTCTTCTGAGTTTATGACTTCTGCTTGTTCCATCGTTTTGCACCTTTTCTGTGACCCAAGACTCTGACTTTGTTTGACCTTCTTCCTGCTTCCTCCCTGGTATCATTGTGGATCTCCTAACTTCCGACCTCTGGCTTGCTTGACCTTCCATTGTCTGATTATCCTGTGGATCTTTTGGTGCCTCTTGTCACCTGGCTAAACCTGGTAACCTGCATCTGCACTTTTTTATGTGTGCTTGACATCCAGTGCCTCATGCCTCCTGACTATCCTGTATTGTCTCCTTGTGCCTCTTCCTCATCTGTATACCTGGACACTAGTCACTGCTAAACTTGGTAACCTGCATTTGCACTTCACCATTGTGCCTGATATCCTGTGTCTCCTTATACCTGCACTCCCTCTGTTATACCCGGATACTAGCATTCCCAAGTCTTTAGTTCCTGTTTGATCCAGTGTGCCTTTGTATTGTCACCTGTTTTTGCCAAATACAATCTGGTTGCTCACTGCCTGCTACCGTGAGCTGCCCTCTCCATCAGAGTAGTGCCAGACTATTCTGCATTAACCCCTGCCTGTTGAATATTAGTTGTGCAATACATCTCACCAGCATTACCTGTTGTGCCAATGAACTTGTGATTCCTATATTAACATTGACTGTATTTTGAAATTACCTGTGTGACCTGTGGTCAAAATAAAGACACTCCTTTTGCAGTAATCTTAATAGTAAATGGTGTTTAAACTGAGAACAAAAAGAAAATAATGTTCATGTAAATAATTTGAAACTATCACATATTAATATATAAATGCTTTTTCTATTTTTTTAATGCAGCACCTTATAGAAGTAGCTAGAAAAAATTAGATTTCAAGCAGATGATTCTCTTTCACTTTGGAACTGAATTCGCCTGTGATAAGCAGCAGTTGCCTGCAATATAAAAATCGCAAACAAGCTCAAGAGAAAAGGGACTCAGTCATCTGATTTGCTTCACTGTGGGTACTGCACTGAGCATGGAGAAAATGAACAAAGAGAGAGAATTGTCTAAGGAGGTCAGACAGAAGATTGTAGCCAAGCATGGACAATCTCAAGTCTATCAATCTCCAGAGACCTTGATGTTCCAGTGTCCACCACAAGTAATGTTATTAGGAAGTTTAATAGCCATGTCACTGTAGCCAACCTCCCTGGAAAGCGAAAACTTGATCAAGGTATGAAGCACAGAAATTTATGAATGGTGGAAAAAGCACCTGAAACCACTGCCTAGCAGCTTTAAGCTTCAGACACAAGCATTGCTGAACGAGAGACATAAGAAAGCTACCTTTACAAGCCGGGTCGGCCTGTAAAGGTAAGGTTAACCTTAATCCTAACCCTAACTCCTAAGTTCCTAACCTTAACTCCTAACTCTAATACCCTAATCCTAACCCCTAAAATAATACTTACATTAGATGAATGGCAGCCGGGTCTGTCCATCGCCGCTTTAAGAGGAGTCGCGTTTTCACATGACATCATTTTCCACAGTCGGCAACACATCGGGTCGTCACATGAAGTCATCTTGATCATGGCAAGTAGTTTTATTTTCAGGTCAGGATAGTACTTCTTCGGAATCCTTCCTCATGTCATCTTAGTACTGTCGGGGTAGTCAGTATCGTTAAACTGACTTCCACCGACCATGACATCTACTTTCCATCACAGACAGGAGCATAACTAGCAATAACATGCCCCCATAACACATATCAGAATCTGCGCCCCCATGAATTGCTTACTGCTCTGGAGGCACCCTCTCTGCACTTCTGAGCATATGTGAGGGCAGGCACTTGCACTGTGAAGCCCCATTTGGGCTTACAGGTTCCCTGTTATAAGACATTGGAAAGAAAAGCCCAACAAAACTCCACTGTGCAAGCAGCGGCCTCCACACATGCTCTGAAGAGCAGAGTGGGGACTTCCAGAGCAGAAAGTAATTCTTACCACTCTGGATACACATTGTCATGTCGTCCCTCACAACCAGGCCTCCATAGTGGCTGCATGGGCTGCTATGTCAATAGTTTTGTCTTTGTTCAGAACACTCAATGCTCAAAATAAGCCCATGTGAAACACAGAAACATACAATTTGACAGAAGATAAGAACCACTTGGTCCATTGATGAGCAAAGATAAAATGACCTTTCCGGCATAAGGCGAGCCTAGATACTTGACACTGAAGTCTCCACTTCTTTCCTCTTTCTAGAGAAACATATAACTCACTTATAGTAGGAGTTCCACTGATGTTAGAGCAAAAATACTCTAGTGTGTGTTCTTGCATATTTTTATGAAATTAATAGGCTTTTATATATTTAAACACTGTCACTTTAAAATCCTGGTATATGTATCTATGTAATGCAAAGGCTTAACATTTCATGCCTCTGAGGAAGTGCCACTGCAGATACTAAATTGGGTGGGCCTCCAACTAACCTGTTAACCTATTTTTATCCTTGATACTTTTTTTGCTAATAACGAAAATAAAAATATTGCTTCAGTAATAACAGCGGACTGCTCTGATCAGTGTGGTTGCTTCTTTTATACACCCAGAAGTAATAGATTAGGATCCATAAGTTTCTATACTTTGTATAGGAAAAAAAAAAAGGGCATGAGAATTATTTTATTTTTTTGCTTGTGGAAGAAATTGAATCGAACAATTGAATGGGGTGATGCTAATAAATTCTCCCCTTTTTCGCACATGAAGCATTACCTGCAAAAACAGGGAAATAATTAGCCCCGTAAAACTTGAATAATAATTAGTCTATTAGTTAGTAATACAGAATAGGTTTGCAAAGAGGGAATTATGGGGACCCACCCTATATGTCACACAACCATGTTTTGGGTCAGGACCTATGGGATTAGAATTCCAGTACTACTGAGTGACTGGTGCTAGAGATAATATTAATAACAATAGTAAACACATATGTGTTCTCCTTCATTCATAAAGTGACCCATTTATGGAAACATATTCCCTTGTCTCACTTAGAAAATAAGAGTTCTGAGAATGTGTAAAACTAATTAAAATGTCCTCAGTATTGAAGCATTACACAAGCACCTGCGTTAATAAGGGACACTGAAACTATCCCCAGACCAATTAACACCAATAATTCTTCTGTATAATGAAAACCATTTTAAGACTGACAGTGAAATAGTTCTGAAAGTTTTACATCTGAAGAACTTAACATTAGACAGGGAAGTATCTGCCCCTTAGTCCCGAAAATGATCATAATAGTGTCAGCCCTAATAAATGGCACAGTACCCAGCAGTGCAACGAATATGTCCACAACCTCCAAGACCGCTGTCCAGGCCAGTTCCTGGGGGTCCACCTTGGGACAACCAATAAGCCTCCCCCCTTCCCCCTTCAAGAACTTCAAATATCCCCCCCCCCCCTTCTCTCTGCTTATCTTCTCTTTTTTAATAACCTCTTAAATATTGTCATAAAAATATATATGCACTGTTTTTTAAATATAACAGATCCCAAAGACAAATGTACAATACAAATATGTTGGTACAGTTTAAGCATTCTGAGTGATCCTGCGTTTAGCATTATACACACGTATTTAGGCTTTGCCTGCTCCCAAATTCATCAAAATACGTGTGCTGTATTATTCAGGTGTAGGTCTGCTGTGCACTACTACACAAGACACTACACATACGTCCAATACCTATGTGGATTATAAAATCACAAAATAACGCACAGGAAAATTAATTGGGGGGGTAAGGGGGGGATTTGAATAATAAAGGCATTAATGATAAAACAGTCTTGTTTTTTCCATGACATACATTTATTAGGCTGTTGTTAATACCTGTTGAGCTTAAAATACATTAATACAGTTGCTCGTGATTACAAACACATGTTATAGCATGCATAAGAGACTGTCATCAGTAGTGATGAGTATTTAGTCTAGCCAGAGCCGTAACTTAGAATTCTAGTGCCCTGGGCGAGAAAGACAAATGCCGCCCCCGTAGCCCTCAATTTTAACCAAATTAACCTAAAATATTCCTAAATTGCGCCCCCTTTAGCGTTGCGCCCTGGGCGGTCGCCCCTGTCGCACAGCCCTAGTTACGGCCCTGAGTCTAGCCCTGTAGCTGGAGCAAGAGATATGACATAAAAACAAGCAACTCTGAGATGGCCAGAGCTCTATTAATAAAAGGTTGCGTGTGCTTGAGTTTGGTCACGCTATTACTGTAAATTGATTAAGTGACTGTTCCCTGCAATGTTCACTCCCTGAAATCGCAGGTAGTAGTAAGTGTCCATTGCGTTCAAAGACGGAGTGGACATAGCTACGATCACGGACATATCTCCCGGTTCTGGGCATTCGCAGAGCGATTTTGCATACAATACGCTCAAAATCAGCAGATGTGTGCCTTGATGAATCAGCCACTTTGTTTTAATATGCCCCTTCTGCTTGTCCTCTCATTTCTCTCCTTCCCCTCCTATTCCGGGACTTCAAGCCCCTCAACAGTTCCCAATTCACTGGAAACATTGCAATTCTTCTACCCCGGAACGGTGCTTCCCCTGCTAGCAGAGCGGCAGCAGGACTCGTGATAGGATCCCTACTGCGGCTGATTCCTATCTGGTGCTGAACAGCACCTGAAGCAGTAACATTGTGGAAAAACAATAAACCTCATCCTCCATAGCTGATGCACCTCAAATTTTCAAACTAGTTTAATGTATAGCATGCATAGCTCTACTTTTATCAAATTATTTTCTCGGCTCCTCGGCTATCTGCACCAGTGTATCAGTACACAACATTCATAAAGCATTAGGGTGTCAGGAAGCCATTGCCTCTGTGCAGGGCCATCTTAACGACATTATGGGCCCCCAGGCAAAGCAGTGCACCAGGGCCCCTAGATATAGATATTGATATAGATATATAGATGTATACAGATACAGATATAGATATAGATATATAGAGATAGAGATAGATAAATGTACTTGCTCAGTGACCCTTGAAGGTTTTTTTTGCAGGTTTTTTTTTTGCAGGATTATTTATTCACATTAAGAGCTGTGCCTATGGTGCCCCCTTGCCAGTAGGGCCCCCGGGCAGCTGCCCATCGTGCCCAATGGAAAAGATGGCCCTGCCTCTGTGTAGACAAGAGTGCCAACCAAATCCCAGTGGATAATAAGCCAAAATCAACGTGTAACCTTAATTTTAGGCTCAAATCTGTAAGCCAATGAGCCAGAAGTAAGTTTTTTTGACAGATTGTTTATGTATAATGGATAAATAAAGTTTAATCATGAGGAAAAAGGGGAGGAGGGGGTTGGTGATTATAAATGTGGGGTTCACAGCCTTATTCAGATCCAATTAATTAATTTGGTGCATCCTGTCACATATTGTTTATTAGTATCCGTGGATGTGTGACTCACTAGTGGAAGTGTTATTTATTTAACTGATGCTAGTAAATTTACAACATTTGTACTAGTACCTACTGTTGATTAAGTCAAAAATGTGTGTCACAGATCGGCCAGCAAATAAAGACACCAAAACAAAGAAAATTATGCAAATAATTTTCTGCTACTCCCGAACAATGTTGCTGTAGGCTTGTGCAGTATAGTCCAAGGCACAAGTCAATGTAAACCCTAGTACAGTGATGGGCAAACTATGGCCCGCAGGCCAGATCCGTCCCACTTAGAGGTTCTCTCCGGCCCGCCAATATTTAAAAAAATTTCATTAAAATATGCATAAAATTATTATGGCCGACCCTGTGTGTCAGAACCTTCATTTTTATGCCTTCCCAGCTATTTCCTCCATTACACTTCATCCTCCTTCCTAAAAGGACACTTCGTATGTCAATCACTCAAACACCTGCCCGCCCCCTAATGCCTTAAAGTCATGTGAGAAGAGATGGGCTGGGCCATATACTAAGGCGGATTTCGATTGGCTGCTGTGTTGTCAGTTAGTGGCTCACCAGAAAGACGGATCTGCAACAACCTGCTGAAATAAGCGCTGTGTCTGTACGATCGCTGCACTTATAGAGGTAACACTGCTATATAACACCCTCCCATCCCATTCAAAAAATTTGTATTATATATTTTCCGATATTTGAGTTTTTTAATAAATTATATTGACCCGCCTAAAGTTTTTCTTTTTTATCTGGCCCGCTCCTGAAAAAGTTTGCCCATCACTGCCCTAGTAAATGTATTGTGCATATAATAATAACAAGCATCAAAAGACTTTACAATAATAATTACGTGAGTTTCTCTGTATGTTTTTCCAATAATAAGAATCATTAATCACAATATATCATGATATAATTGCATTGATATGATTTATCTGCAGAACATTCCTAATTTTGCACTTATAATAAGTTCAGCAGTGTGCTCATGTTTTTTATTTACCTCAGATTGCTTCAATCAATAATGTTGCTTTGCTCCCATTTGAAAATGATTACTTTGCAAATAGAATTTTGTTTGGCTGTGAAATTAATTTTCTTGTGTTCTTACATAATTTAAGATATAGTAAAATTATTTGAAATAACAAAGTTACTTTCTAAAGTCCTGCCATTGCATTTCCTATGATATTGACATTTCACTTTAACTGGTGGTAAATAATTCATTTTGTTAAATTCTTTTAGTTGAAGTACTCCGTGACAGCAGTTACAATGGGTTAACTAACTGACCAGTAAGTAGAGACAGGAAAAAGTATCGCACCTGGAGAATATATAAGGTGACTCCTCCTTCTTTCCAAGCTGTCCTATGAAAATTAAACACAGCACATTGGTGGGAATATTGGTCTTCCATGGAGTACTTCAAGGAAAAGCAATTAACAGTATGTATAATTCTCTTCTTTCCTTTGGATATTCCATGGCAGCCCTTACGAAAGGAACATACCGAAGCAGTATATATTAAACAGGGTGGGCTTATGAACAACAACACAGATATGCATTATTGAACGACTTGTTGAAGAATTTTCTTCCCAAACTGTGTGTCAGTGGACGACGTGACATCTTGAAGATAATATGTGGTAAAAATGTGAAGAAACAACCATCCTGCTACTTTACAGATGTTGACCGCTGAGGCCCTGAGCTTTGCTGGCCCTGGAGGTAGCCAAACCCTTGTAGGATGCGCCTTTCAAAGTGCAGGCACTTCTTGACCGTTCTGCTTGTAGGCCTGAGCAGTGGTGCGTTGTCAGACTAAAGAAGCCGAAGATATCTAATACGAAGCTGGGCTGGTTTAGTTATCTTTGGTTCCTTTAGTGTAGCAAGATAAAGATGTGGACTCCAAAGGTACATATGAAGCATAGGAGGAACTGGGGGCACAACTATTAGGCATAGGAGGAACTGGGGGCACAACTATTAGGCATAGGAGGAACTGGGGGCACAACTATTATGGATAGGAGGAACTGGGGGCATAACTGTGATGCATAGGAGGAACTGAGGGCACAACTATTAGGCATAGGAGGAACTGAGGGCACAACTATTAGACATAGGAGGAACTGAGGGCACAACTATTAGGCATAAGAGGAACTGAGGGCACAACTATTAGGCATAGGAGGAACTGAGGGCACAACTATTAGGCATAGGAGGAACTGAGGGCACAACTATTAGGCATAGGAGGAACAACTATGATGCATAGGAGGAACTGAGGGAACAACTATTAAGCATAGCATAAACAACTATGATGCATAGGCTATATATATATATATATATATATATATATATAGTGGCAATTGGGATACATTGCCACCTTCTACTAGAGGAAAGGGTGGTGTTTTCCCTGGGTAACCACAGCCTATTGGTGCAGGGAAGGTTACATCTGCACACACACACACACACACACACACACACACACAGAACAGGAGACCAGGTGGAGCACCTGCTCTAATCAGTTGAGGAGTCAGCCAGAGCAAGGCCTGAAGCCAACAAGTAGCCAGTGAACAGTTAGGGTCCTAACTGTTATAGCCAAAGCTGAGGGATATTGTATTATATTTATTGTTGTGGAAGTTTTGTTTTGTTTGTTGAAGACACTGCCAAGACTGTTTATCCATTATCCATCCTGACAAGTAAAATAAACGTCAAAGTGCTTCAGGAAAACCTGTGTGAGGAGCCATCTGTATGCACACTTTTCACTATATATATATATATATATATATATATATATATATATATATGTGTGTGTGTGTGTATGTGTACAACTGACACTCCTGGACTTGAGAACATTTTTGCTGACGCACTGGTACAAAAAGGCTGCCGACCTGTGCTCTAACAAGATCCAGTGTATGTAGTTGTTCTTCATTTGTATTAGTTGGTTGTGGGCAGAGAGATGGTTGTTCATAATAGCACTTCGTTCGTGTTTAAGAGTACTAAATTATTTAGGTGACTAGGGTTCAGTGAAACAATAATACAACAGCAAAATGCAGTTTTAAGTGCATTTATTAAGAAATAGTAAGTAGGATATACTTAGCTTTGGATGTCTGATGGTGTTACAAGCAGATTCAGGGAGCCCAGGTATCTTTCCAAAGGTCTTAAGTAAAAGAGATCAGCAAAGTTAGTCCATCGCAATGCACATCTTGGATCAAGGCTAACTACATACCCCCCTTTTATGGACAACAGAAAGCTATAATTCCCAGAACTAAGAGTCTGATTCAAGCCTGAACCCAAATATGTTGCATTTTAAAAAAGAGCACAGGGCTTGTTTGTAGTTCCAACCGTATTCAAATCCAAGCATATCTTAAGATACATTTACAAGCCAAGGTTGATTCGGAAGCATTCTCCAAACCATTGAAAACTACGGGCGATGAGACCAAAAATAGAAGGATTGCTACAACCTCCACTGCTCTCTCGACTTTCCTCAGGTTGCAGGCAATGATAGGAAAAGGAAGGAACATATAACCTATCGTAAGTTCCAGGGTATTGACAAAGCATCTACTTTGAGTGCCCTGCTGTCCTGTGACAGGAGGAAAAACTGGGCTACCTTGGTATCCTGAGCTGTTGCCATGTTGGGAAGATCCATGTTGGGAAGACCGAATCTCTGAACTAGCATCTTAAAGACTTTGTTCTATAAGGCTCTCCTGGATGGATCTGACACATGCTGGGGTGTCACACATGCTGGGGTGTCACACATGCTGATTATCTTTGTCTGCTACATGAAGTGCAGAAAGGGGCTTCACGTTGTTTTTTGCCCATTACATCACTGTTGTCACTGTTGAAATCATTGTGTTGCTTTTGGTATCTCCATGCTTGTCTATAAAAGTGACTACTGTTGTCGGAAAAGATCTTGAGATGTTTGTAGAAAATGCTGAATTGTACACCAACTGCTCTTATTTCCAGGATATTTTTGTGCAGATATCTTCTCTTCTCTGTCCATGCGCCTTCCATCACTGCTGTAAGCAGATGAGCCCCCAATGTGGAGCTTGTATCTATCATGGGCATCATCCACACATCTTTCTGTAAGAATCATACCTTGATTTCTTAACCTTGGATGTTGTCACCAGTCGAGTCACTCTTTTGTGATCTTTATAAGTCTGACTGCATGATTTAGAGAATCTGAGTTGCGATCCCACTGGTCGAGTAGCAGATCTGCAGCCAATGGACACAGCCCATGAGCCCTTCTTGCCACTACTGCTGAAGCCATAATTCTAGAAGAGAAGATAATAATGTCCAGAGAAACTGGCACAAATACAATCAAGTCACCAGAGAACAAAATGATCCATAAGTTGATGGAGCAGGCATCATGTCTTCTGGATTTTCATTAATTAGAGATGTATAACTTTTTGCACCCTGTTTTTACTATAAGAGACTAATGTATCCTGGATTGATTTTATCATTCAAGAAATTAACTGTTTAAATTGTTCAGATGGTTGAGAGAGCTCCCCTTCCTTACAAGCACAGGCTGTACAGAAAACTCATATATAATCAATACTATCTAAATTAAGTAGTATATTGAATCTACAAATACTGACCCTAACTAGGGCTTACTTCGGAATGTCCTTTTTGGAGTTGGGTTCTGGATCTATTGTACAGAGTAATTCAGAAGCAATATTGTGAACAGTAGCAGTATTCTTCCTAGGAAAAAGCAGCTTTACTGAAGCAGGTCTGGCATTTTGAACTGGTCAAGCCAGAATGTATGCCGACATACCAGGCTTAAATGTTATATCTAAAATCTAATTGCCTTTTGATCCGGCTATGCAGGAGTCGTTATAACTGTGCTTAGCTAGGTGCACATACACACTAGACTCCTTTCCCCTTACCAAAATAATACAAATTGAAAGCATAGGTCATGAGCGATATGTATACCTCACTAAAGGCTGTGACTTGAAATATATACAGATATGATGTAGGTGGTTAAACTAGCTATGCTATTGGGGTTCAGAAGATTGTCATGTGTTAACATTACTGATTGGTCAATGCTCTCCACACATGACAATTAGCAGCTGTCAGAACCATTGAATTTTACATTTTTAAAATCCTATTTTCTTTTAAATTTGAAAATTCTCTATCTGTCCATGAGAGTATAATAAACACTAGAGAGTCTATGAGGTATGTAGGAGCATTTTCTGAATGCCGGGGGGTTCAGTTTCTTGGCCCTCTAATATTCTGATGCTTCAATGAGGGGGCTGTTAATGCTAAAACATGTTTGCTAGGGTTGGTGTCTCCTTTAAGAGACATTGGCATCTCTCACTGATGTCTCAATTAATTTCCCCAGTCTCATTTGCTTGTTGCAAATGAAAATATATACATGTTAATCATTCTTAGTCAAGAGTTATGATGTATTTTAGCCTAGCATTTTATCTGTGCATTATAACTGCAGGGAAGGTTGAAAGGATGACACATTGTGCACATTGATTACTACAGCTGGCAGCCAGACAGTGAAATCATCCAGTTTATATTCTGAAGATGCACAAAAACATGTTTTACAAGGGGCAAGCTGGGTCAAGTGCAATTTTTTTATAGAGACTGCCATTTTAATAGATGTGGTAGAATTGAAACAATCAAACACAGGATTTTCATGAGCACAATTCCACCCTCACTTTTTGTCAAATGCCAAATCACATTTGTCATACATGTATAACATGCAAGTAATATAAACAAAAGTATTGCATGCGTAATTTCTTCTCTATTATAGACTATCAAATACTTTCCATTCCAGCAAATATAGGGTGCTTGGTTGGAAGAGCAGTGAACTGGCCTGGTGGTCAAAAGTGGTATAGCAGTTGTTTAACCATATTTCTTTGTTTGTGGGATTACAGGCAATTGTAACTACCCCACTCCCCCCCCCCCCTTTACATATACCAGTACATAAAAATAATTGTTTTACATTTGCAATGGGTTTATGATGGAGCCCTGAATTATAAAGACTCAGTGCCAAGGGTTTGATGCCTCGTCTAGGGCCTGGTGACTCCTGGGAGGTCCACCCAATTTGTGGAGATGTTTTATTTTTAATATTCTGCTGATGACCTCACTTGCTCATAATGGCGCCCACATTTGGGGGTAAATGTATCAAGCTGAGAGTTTTCCAGCAGGTTTGAAAAACCAATCAGATTCTAGCTATCATTTATTTAGTACATTCTACAAAATGATAGCTATAATTTGATTGGTTGCTACAGGCAACATCTCCACTTTTCAGACCCGCCGGAAAACTCTCAGCTTGATACATTTACCCCTTGGAGTTGTACGGGCAACTGTGTAAGTTGTCTTGGTTTTTGGGACTAGCCTTGGCCTAATGGAGGCCCATCCTGTCATAAATAAATTATGTGAGGGTTATTAATGTTGTGAGGGTTATTAATGTTATGTGGGGTTGTTATTTCTAATATGTGGGGTGGATATTGTTGTTATGTTGATCTGGTATTTAATTAAATCATGGCTTTATCAATCTTATGGGTTGGTTCTGTATTAAATGTGGGTGCTAATAATGTGTTTTGGGATATATTGTAGGGGTTATTAATGCAATGTGGCATGTACATTAAATAATTCTGTGCTTGCTTGGCATCAGTATACATATTTATCCTATAGAGAACAAGAGAACACTCCAAGGTGGAGTCAGAATCATGGCATCTTGATTAATCACCCAGATAAGCCAGAAAATTACTTTTCAATCAGTAATTTTCTAAACAATTTCATCAAACCAACTCTAGAATGGTCTGCTACTGGTTGAGCATCCTCAATGAGGGAATCTGCTATCAACTTGTGTTCTTTTTTATATACTGAAATTATTAAATAACTGCTTCGGTCCAGTATCTTGCCTATGGTTCAATGGGGTCTTAATCCGGCTCTGCACTGTGCTACCATGTTATAGATTGAATCAGCTCTTAGGATGTAGTTCTACTCTTGAGAACTATGGAGTTTTTTGCTAATCAGATGATGAGCAATTGGTTTACTGTAAAACAGAAGAACCTCATTAATAGGTTCAACAAGTCAAGCACAGATGTATAAGGAGTAATAGACATTTACTATAAACCCAATCTCCACTGACAATGATCTTAAAAGTAATGACAATCTATTGATGCACAAACAATGATGAACAGGTTTTCATACCAAACTTTTTGAAGATAATCAAATGACTGTCAGGAAGCAGTATTACCTTCTTCTTGTAATAGCAACTTATCTCAATATATGTAATAAGTTCCAAAATAAAGCCTGCAAATATCATCCGAACCCTTATTAAAATCATTGACCAACAATAAACATTCCAAATCATGCTGCATTTATCCCCAAATGGACATCAGTAATCCCATTCATAGTCACCCATTTGTATGTGTTCCTGGCTCCCAAGCCTTTTATCTTGTGAATAACACAATAGAATTGTACACTAATTTCATTTGAAAATCTAAATATTTTCAGATGCAAAATGATTAATCAAATCCAGTACAATGGGGCCTTGTGTGGCCTGCAAATGTGCGCATGTTATTATTAAAAGTTTCTCTATTTCCACTGTATTTTTGTGCATCACAATGCTTTATTCTGTAGCCAATGATATTCATTTCTCAAGGGTGCATTCATTTTTAATGGCAAATACATTATGTATGCTGCATGAGACAATTTTAAGGCTGATTGTTTGTCTTTTATAAATCCTGTGTTTACCCATAATTATATCAACACCGAAATTCTGTTCCAACCTAACATAAAACACACCTGTAATTTGTATGCAGTACATTATTGCGTAGACACAATAATGAGTATAACAATACAAGTAGCAATCTAAATAATTCCTTTTGATTCTTAAGATAAACAGAGCTTTGAGGTTAATTATTCAATGTCAATTAATTCATGTATAGGTGGACTGCTTATTTAGCTTTCCTATTTGTTAGGTAGCTCTAGGTGGCCTCTTAATTGTAGTATTTTAGCTTTCACTAGGAAATAGCTGAGGATCAACAAACTGACATGACAGTGACAGTACTAACATCTGGGGGAGGTGTGAAATCTGGACTACTATTTAAATGAGAAATACAAAATAACAATTCATTATGGGACCAATTAAAATGTTAAGTTTGTAGTCTACAGACAATACCATTTTAGCATTGCTAACCCATGAATACTAATGAATAAGAGAAAGAAGCATTTAGGAAACATTTGCATGGGCATGTAATACAATCTAGATCTTAATCATCTATGCAAAAATATTGTGATTGAAAAATGATTTAGGACATATAATGGAACGCAAAGAACAAACCATGGACATTGATTTCATAAACCGTAAAATATTTGGCGTTTGTAGTGCAAAGAAAACAATTTGTTTGTTTTATTTCATTGTTAACCTCTGTTCTGCTTTGGACATCTGAAAAGAACCTAATAACCAGTACTGCCCCACACACAGACATATTGTAACAGATGTCGGGTAATTTTTCTGATCTTACAGCATGAAAATGAACTCATTGTGATGGTTGGAGTCTAGGTGGCTCTAGTTTTTCAACCTGTTCATGCCCTTTAGACTAGGTACACACTGGAGGTTTTCAGCCGATTCTCGAGCCAATCACCCGGTAAACCACTGCTCGGCCACATATCGCGTTAGTGTGTATAATTCCACGATGAATGACAATCGTTCCAAAGTGCCGATTGTTGTTTCATTTGGCTGGCAGTACTTTTTAATAATCTCGTTCCAATCACCTGCCAATCACGTAGTATGTACGCACTCACCATCGCAATCTCCATAGAGGTTTAGAGAGTCATGGGGGTAAGTGTATGAAGTTCCGATTTCTTCAAGTTACCAGAAATCGGCGACTTTGCAGGGAAAATTTAAAGCGGTGATGGCTTATACAGGCAAACTTGAATTTACAAGCCATCAGTGCTTTAAATTTCCCCTGCAAAGTCACAGATTTCCAGCAACTTGCAGAAATCAGAGCTTCATACATTTAGCCCATGTCTTTTCAGCTGATGACAGCAATGAATATGTCCTGGTGACTTAAATGTAGAGAGTGCTGTAGATGGAACAGTTTGTTCTTTCATTCTGAGACTGAATATTTCATTTCAGAGTCACAGAAGCTAATGAAATTCATAAGGACATGTGGATAACTATAACAAGGCAGTTTTAACCAGTGTAACAGCAATGAGCGAACGAGTGACTATTGTGCTGTCATTCTCTAAATGACTAGAAGACCAGATAAAGAGCACAGATCTGAAGGTAAATCTAGCGTGTACGCATGAGTCATCTGACGGATTGGACCTTCAGTGGCAGGTACAATCATTGTAGATAACAAGTCGGTCGGAAATTTATTCAGTGTGTACCTTATCTTAGATTTGGGATCCACTACAACACGATTGAAAGATTGTGTGTCCACACCCATCTGGAGCTTAGTGGGGGGCTCAATATAAGGCCCAGTGTGAGGCAACTGTGTGTCCTGAAAGAGGCATCCAGATGAGTTGGAGATGGACTGTCCCAAATCTATCTGCCCCAAGATTGGGTTCCGCCAGAACAGGTGGTCTGTTCACTGAGAGAACAAAGATTTCTACAGTGCCCAGTTGGAGATCCTGTCCCTGGATCGCTGGAACCATCCTGAGTGATCATGGTGACTGAAGAAGGACTTAGGGCTGTATGTGTAATGCTCCTATAGAAAAAAAATTCTGTTTAAATCTTTGTTCAGCAGCACTTATATGAGGGTATAGAATGGCTTGGGCTAGATTCTAGTAAAAAATAATTTTACTGCACAGAAGCATATGCTGCAGAGGCAGAGAGCCTGAGTCATTATATGTATATATATATATTATATATATATATATATATATATATTTCTTGCTTTATTGACGTGTATGCTTCCTACCTCTGACCTTTGGATTTGTCTTAGCATTTATGAATTGTTGCTGTCTGCCCTTACTTTGAAAACTATGTAACTATTTTGTAGCATTGCCCTTTTTGAATTGATGAATATCTCTGGCCTTCTTGCTACTCTGTACATTACCAGTCTCTCTTTACCCATACCAGGATTTTTCAGTTACAGTGAGAGACCCAAGGGGGCCATTACTCTGCTTCTGGCTTCCAGGTATATGTCTGACACTGACTTTCATGGAACAATTTACTGTATTTTATTCTAGCCAAGTGCATTGTACTCCAGCATCACCAAAATTCCCTCATGGCCACTTGAATAGCATAACATGTAATTTGGGTTTCTTCTAGGAGATATTAAAGTCATACCAAATCTTATCACTTGTTTAATAAATTAGCTATATAATGAAACTGTTATTTATAAGTGGACAATGTTATTTGGCCTCTAGGGGAAAAAAACTGTATGCTATTATTACATTGCAAGTGATACATAAGTGTTTATTTAAAACATTGTGTCTTTCTCTAGAACAATACTACCGTGGTTTGTGTAACTATTGTTACAGAATTACTTGCTATTGTTGTACTGAACAATGTAATCACATGAATCACCATGCATGAGTTTACAATATTTTGGGGCAGATCATGCGAGGGTTGGCACATTTTAGCCCGGGGGGCAAGACTTGACTCAGCAGCCTGTTAGGGACATTTTAAAGAAGAAAAATGCAGATGGCCCTGTGACCCAGCCCAAGGTAGCCCACTATGGGACCGGCCCAAGGGAGTCATGCCCCCTTGCCCCCCACCCCTAAATATCCACACGAGGTGCCTCCGGAACAGCCGCGAGACACCTTTCGCTGATATTTTTTGACAGAACTATCGCTGATTATTGCTTGCACCCCACAGAGGTGCGAGCAAAACTCAGCATTAGCATTTACCTTTGTAACGGTAAGAAAGAGCATCTGCGATGTTCCTAAGAACATCGCGGACAATTGAATCTGACCCTTTGTCTGTAATAAGCCACAATTCCTGATTTGAGGTCAAGATAAATATGATTTTGCTTAAAAATGGCAGATTAGAAATGTGAGTCTATATTTTTAATCATTCATCCTCAAGAGTTAGTCAGATCAAAAGAAAACTATAATGTATCATTACTAATGATGAAGATTTAGTTTACAACCATCAAGCTAGGATCAGGCAGGCAGGAGCGCAATCCCTAAATTTATATGACATACAAATTCCCTCGTTGCTTGATAATTCTGTTTGGTGATGTCAGTGCACTTCACAATACATATTAGCTGTTGCCACTAAGCCATAGGAACATTAAAAGGTTATTCATGAGCCTATACATTGTTATGTATAGATCTCACAGAAATAATCCTAAACATGTTTATATGGTAACAACTGAAATATATGTGCACACATTAAGGGCCTGATTCATTGAGAAACGTAAATACCAATATTAGCCGTATTTTGTGTTAAATTGTGCCTGGTTCAAGCTCAGGGCATCTCTAAGGTACGTATTTTTCAATCATATCACTTGTACCTCCAGGTCAGGTGTAAGTGCAGAGTGATAGTGATGACTGTGTGTGTATGCTATAACATGTGTTTGCAATCAAGAGCAAATGTAAAAATGCATTTTATTTACATTAGACTTTAATAACATATTAATGTACTTCATGAAGAAAAAAAAACAACTTTTTTTTAATGTTCATTCATTACCGATTATATTAACAGTTAACAACAATTGGACATCCCAGCAATATGGTGAACAGTACCTGTAAAGTAAATATGCTCATTGCTTTTTATTTTAACCCCTTATCTTCACAGTAGGTAACATTTTTTGTTTTTTGAGGAGTTCTTTGACATGAGGTGGTATTTGTGCAGTGATTGGTTAATGGAGATGACATAATCTTCTGCAGTTTCGCTCATGGAGCAATTGATGTTATTAGGCCATTAGGCCAACAATTCTATTTTCAGTAAATCAAGTCACAAATCTTTATCACTGGATCAAAAAGAAAACAAAGTAATTTAAGAACATGATTTACTGGGATAAAAGGTTGTTCATAATGAAAATGTATTAAACTCGATTTTATGCTTGTATTTTTTTTTTATACAATTGGTTGTTAAAAAAATGTTTTCAGTTTGACTAATGTAAAGTGATTCTCCGAACACAGAGCTGTGAGATTTATACAAATTCACACATTATTGCATAGTTTGTAATCTCTATTGTTATATTATTATAAATATTAATAATTATTAATAATTATATATAAAAAGAATTATCATTTCATTGGTATGCAAACCGGTATGACAGATGACCAGTGGCGCAAGCAGGGGGGGTTTCTGGGTCTCCAGAACCCCCCCCTCCGCTAAAAATGTGCCCTGCATATCAGCACTGTAGTATACAGCAGCCACGGCGCTGTCTAAGAAGCGTCCGCGGCGGTGCTGTATTGTATACAGCACCGCCGCGGACGCTGTATACTACAGCACAGCCGAAACGGAGCTGCCGCACATGCGCGGCATGTCTCTAGGGGTTTTTTTTTCGGGGCTGGAGGAAACTCCCCCTGAAAAATCCTCCGTGTGCCCCTGATGACTCCCTTTGTTTATCATCAGTAAGAGATCATGTAGATAGATAGATAGATAGATAGATAGATAGATAGATAGATAGATAGATAGATAGATAGATAGATAGATAATATATTATGCAGTATATTAGTAGCAAAGGCCAATGCCTGATAGAAAATTGAAGCTTAAAATCATACTTGCTCCTACATCATGCAAAGAGATCCGGCCCAAATGCCATCCTCTTTCTTCCACACATTTCCAATACCTACAAATTCTAATTTTCATACAACCCCAATCTCAGCCTTTGTACGTAAATGTATATATTCAGCTGGACACAGAGGCAATATATCTATCATGTACCCCATGCTCACTACCTTCTCCGACCAGTCCCTTGTACCTCATGAAGAAGCGTGGGAATGTGACCTTGGGATCGCCTTGGACAGCGAGGAATGGTCCATCATTCGAGCACGAACATCGAAGGTCTCCGTTAATGCAGGTATTCAAGAAAATTGTTACAAAATATATACATGTTGGTACATGGTTCCGGGACAAACTTCATCGTATGTACCCCTCGGTGTCGGACCGCTGCTGGTGGCTTTGCGGTGCTCAGGGTACTTTCCAACATATATGGTGGGATTATCCCATTATTTGGGACTTCTTGGATCTCACTCTGGATATTGCCTGCCAGGCCACTGGCATAAGAGTCCTCAAAGCACTTCAAAAGATCTTACTTCACCAACCAATCCCTGGTATTATCAAACCCACCAACTGCATAATAGCACACATATGCCAGGCATCCAAAATGCTCATTGTCTGAGCTTGGAAAAAGCCCGCACCTCCCTTGAAGGCCGAGTTGATCAATCGAATCTGATCCATTTCTTCCATGGAATATATTACCGCTCTTTCGAATAACACTGTACCTCAATACCAGGCGGTGTGGACACCATGAATCCACACACATCATTCTCCAGTTCATGGGAACACATGATCAAGACCCCCCCTCCTCTACCCAGCATAACTGCCCATTTACTTTTCCATCTATTCCCCATTCCCTCCACCCCTGCCCTCCCTCATACAAAATCTAAAATCACCATTCTACTCTAAAGACCTTCTTTTATCAGCCACATACTTGCTTGTCCTATCCTATCCCGATAGCAATCACAAGACACTCAAGTTGTCATTTTATGTTGCTTATCTGTCTTATTGAACCAATTGTACCATGTTGTTGGACTTTCCGTTTGCTTTTCTTCCCATGTAATGTGTTTTTTAATTTTTCTGCAGTAGAAAAATAAAAAGTTAAAAAAAAAATCAAACTTGCCCACGCTTCCAGAATTGCAGGAAGACTCATGAATTCCGTGTAGGTCTCCCAGACTCCCAGGAGAAGAGGCCTTTCTCCCCCATACTACTCACATCCTGGTGAAGTGGGGTGGGATGGGGGCCTCCATGATGCAATTTGCGGTCAATCGCCTCATTTCGGCCCCACCCCATGGTGAAATTACGCGATTGGGGCCAAAATTACACAAGTAACTGCACCCCATCCCTGCCTCCCCTGTGAGGAAGCTATACTAACCAATATGCCAATATGTACTTTCAAAGGCATGAGTAATGTAATGATCTAGTATGTGTGTGTTCAACACATGTAAAAGAAAATCTAATTGAGAGTATTGGCCCTGTTGGTGACCTTTTTCCTTATTTATTTAGGTACAGTAGTGCAGTGCTCTAACCCTATTCACAGGACTGTTGGGATGTTGATGTAGGACAAATCTAACTTGTACTTCCCAGCAAAACAGTTAATCTAGTATAGCCTCCTTTACAGACCGTCTCTCCCTTTAATTTTGCAAGAAAAAAAAATACTTGTTTCTACAAATCAGTTTTAATACTATTCCGTAATATATAGTTGATGCATTTCTAAATAAAATGCACAGGTTAAAGGTTACATAAGAGAGGTTTTAGAATCAATACTCTTGCATCTATTCAATTTTCAATCCATAGAGATCTACCATGCAGACCCACAAAGAATAATGCCAGGCAATGTTCTTGTTGAGAGATCACAGTACAGAATTATATTTCACCATAATTCAAGTAAGTAGCAGTGAACACTTTGTATCATGTAGTATGTTACTTTTTATTAAATGATCTTCCCAGAGTTATTGATTGCCTCTGTACAAATGTATTCCCGTCTTTTCACTAAGCCATTATAACCAACAAGGCAGAACTGATGTAGGGTTAACATAGAGCAGAAACAGATTCACCTTAGATGACACAGAATTCATTCACACATGAGATATGTTCTCACCGAAACATGCTGCATTATCCTCTCTTACAATGCATGATTAGTCCAGGATTTATTTTATTATGATCTATATTATATATTATAATACAGTGTCTATTGGTCCATCATTCCTTTATAGCTGTCTCATAGTGTTTTATGTATGACACTGTAATCTGTGGTCCTTGCCCCTGGCCTGGCTGTGGGACACAGCATAAATACAGTCATTCCTGTCTACAGGGTGCTCTAGACTGTAAGCCGTCAAAAGCATTGGACCTCTCACGTGTGCATCCATTGGAAATTGAGACTGCCCAACAGACAATGAGAGTGTTAGATGGTATGTATACTGGTAGACTGCTCTCTAAATGAAATCCCCCCAGCTGCAGCGACACCTGCTGCTTTTACATTACAGCACATCGTACACCATTTGGAAAGGAACATCTCTTAAGGTACCCCCGTCTTCAACAATTCTAAACATTTTAACCAAAATATCAATACCGCAAACTAGTTTTTCATATTTAAACACACAGAACAACTCAAATGGGAAAAAAAAAATGATATAATGAACATGCACAGAAAAGAGATTGCTTTTTATGATTTTTTGGCCACATGTATAGAGAGAAAATTACTTTTGCGTACTGGGCAAATAAAATGTTCAAACATGGACCAACATATTTCTAAATAATCTTTCGATGAATATATTCAATAAAGATTTTTAGAGTGCCACAAGCATAGTAATACTTCTAAGATTTCATGGATTATGATCACATCGTAAGGCAAAAATCATTGTGCTTGCGGGCACTTTTACAGATGCATGATTTACTCCTCTAGTAATGCTATAAAACATTTATCAACCTAAATTTTCAATACTGAACTGCAGAATATTCAATCTGTGTATGGCTGCAAAATGTTTACTAGAGGAATTTAGTATTAAATCCTACATCAATTCCTGGTAGGACTTTGATCCTAATTTGTATCTGGTCTGCAGTACCTCTATGTTAATAGAGGGGCTTCTGTTTTATGTTAAGGCTCTGATCCTAATTTGTATCTGGTCTGCAGTACTTCTATGCTACCAGACTTGCTGCTGTTTTAGGTTAGGACTCTGATCCTAATTTGTATCTGGCCTGTATTACCTCTATGCTACCAGAGGTGCTTCTGTTTTAGGTGAGGACTCTGATCCTAATTTGTATCTGGCCTGCATTACCTCTATGCTACAAAAGGTGCTGCTATTTTACCATTTGACATTTCCATCTCACCGGCAGAAGATAACCTCCTTCCCTGATGATCACCTTCATCTGTTCCATTACCTTATATACCCGACCCAAACATTACTCCTTGCAGTTCATCAATTGTTTGCTGCTTCTGGTCCCTGTCAGTGTTACTTCTGTTATTGTGCCTGTTGTTCTCCTGACTGTTTATCTTATGCCTGTTCCATCATTTTGCCCCTTTGACTATAATCTAAACCCATTAGACCTTGGTCCTGCTTACTTCATGGTATCATTGTGAATCATCGACTTCGGACCCCTGGCTTGCCTGACCCTACTTTGCCTTATTGTCCTGTGGATCATCAGGTGCTTCCTGTCACCTGATGAACCTGGTAACCTGTATCTGCACTTCCCCATTTGTGCCTAACATCCAGTGCCTCTTGCCTCCTGACTTACCTGTTATTCAGTCTCTTTGTGCCTGTACCTCATCTGTATACCTGGACACCAGTCGCTCCTAAACCTTGTAACCTGCATCTGCACTTCACCATTTGTGCCTGATATCCACTGTCTCCTTGTACCTGCACTCCATCTACTATACCTGGACACCAGTATCTCCTGCTCCATTGGTTAAACCAGTTAATCCAGTCTTCTTTTACCTGCACTGCCTCTGTTATACCCAGATACCAGCATTAGCAAATATTTAGTTCCTGTTTGATCCATTGTGCCTTTGTATTGTGACCTGATTCTGCCAAATACATTCTGGTTGCTCACTACCTGCTATTCTGCATTAATCGCTGCCTGTCTGACTCTGAGTTCTGCAATACATCTCACCAGTATTACCTGTTGTGTCTATGGACTTGGAATACCTATATTAACATTGACTACATTTTCATATTACCTGTGGGACCTGTGTTCTAAATAAAAACATTCCGTTTGCAGTAACTATAAAAAAATGAGAACGTCCAAATTCAGTATGAAATGGCGAAAAAAAATATCAAAACTCAAAGAAGTTCGTACATCTGCAAAAAACTTCATGTTCAGCAGCAAAATACAATCTATTATGTGGAGCACAGATTAAAATAGATTATCCGCAAGTGGAACAGCTTTCAGCTTCTAAAATTAGTCACTTTATACAATGTACAATTAAAGTAAGTTTAGACCATGATGTGGGCGTGGTGCATATAGTCAATGATATATATGAAAAATTGTAATGTCAAAGAGCTATACTACCATATAACACTTATCAACTCTATCGCCAAAGCAGAGACTATTCTAGTGACCTCTGTACAATGCTTAGAGTATTACAGTGATTTCTAGACAACACGCAGAGCAGTATATTGACTTCTATACAATTCACAGGACATTCTAGTGATTGCTGCTATGGGACCCAGAGCTACACTCCTACCTTGATAAAGCCTCATATGAATGTTAGTCTTTCAACATTGGTTTCTATATGGGGACTCTTAGTACATTTTTGCTATGGGGCTCACAAGTGTTTAGTGACTGAAATACAATACAAGGAGCATTCCAGAGAGCATTCTAGTAACATCGACATAATGTAGAGAGCATTCTAGAGATACAGGGAATATTCTAGTGATCAATATACAATACACAGACCATTCTAGTGCTCAATTTACAATCCCGATAAGATCCTTGTGACCTCTATACGACACACACTCTTAGCTATAAATTACAGTTTCAATTTGACAGATGGCGACAGTTTCACACATATTAAGAGAAAAGAAATTCAAGTGGTTGTGGGCAATTAGAGATCAGTTTACGGTCCAGAAAATATTTTATTGTATAGTGAGAAGTGAAGGAGATGCATTGGGGCATTTAAAGGTTATGTAGGATGGTACAGTTAAAAATGATTGCTTTAAATGTAAATATTGATAACGGTCAAATGATGAATGATGGGAAGCCTCCAATTTAATTCAAGTGTGGAAAGTGGAATGTTATACCAGATGCTGTGCTTAAGACGTATAACAGAATATACTGAAAGTAGATAAATTAGAAGACAGAGATTGAAATAGTCAAGGTGTGAAGGGATGAGCATTTTAAATGGTGACTTCAGATAGGAAACGACAGATTTTGGTGATATTAATGAGAACTAAGTGACAGGTTTTTCGGCCCAGTGCTTGTATGAAGCAAAAAAAGAGCAGGATCGGTCAAATGTTAAATTGTGGCAACATTCAGGTTTCCACAAAGCAAATTGAGATATTTAATTAAACTTGTTGATTGATGTTAGCCATGTGGCATTCTGTATGTAGCTCAAGACCTTTAAAGTATATATTATCATAAATTAGGGAGAGAGGAGTAAAAATGCCTCTCTAATAATAGACACGGAGGAGCCTCTAAACTCGATAATGGAAATGAGCAGTGTATCAAATGTCATAAATAAAATAAACAATATAAAGCTAGTGATAAAAGTAAAGGAAACATATAGTTCTAAAACTTGTGACTTGATGCCCCACTCCCTGAGAAGAGCATAAGGCAGCCATCCATAACTTATTGCTTACCTGGTTTAGGAAGTGGTAGCAACTGTTTGGACAGGTGTGATACAGGTAGTGTGCCCATTATATTTAATATACAAGCATACCAAATGAAAGTTTTATGAAGGTTTAATGGTTATCCACGTCCTTATGAGTGGATCATCGCATATATACAAAAAGAAACACTGTCCACCAGTGCTTACTACACTCTGTTATTTTACCATCCTCCCAAAGCAATGATATTATGACACTGATATAGAAATAACCAACATCTCCAGTAAGGACACCCCCTCCCGTGGGTTGATAATGACATTATTTCACGTCTCTCTAACAGTTCTATGTGGTTTGGAATTTTAGTGGCAGTCAAGAGCTTTAGAAGGGGTGAGATTGCACGAAGTTAACTAATTCTATCACCATAACAGATAAGTTATCTTATTATTTGTATTTTATTTTTTTAAATAATGTGTTTATTGAAGGTCCAACAAAGTTGGGCAATAAAAACTCACGAAAGATTGTAAAGGTAGCTTAGTCAACAGAATTAATAATTCTGCAGCATAAATGAACTATGTTGAAACAATTGAAGAGACCACAGGATTTTATAGTTTTGAAAACTCCTGGTCTTCTGTGGACTGATGTGAATCCATTTTGATTTCACAGTAAAATGTGACTGTAGATTTTTAAGAACACTACCAGCCCTAATATTTTTCTTACAGCACTGACAGTGTGCAATGGCATGTAGATTGTAGACTGGCAAGAACACTGGTACCTCACCTGTTTCTGTGTGAGCTATGGCACAGTAGAATGTCACTGTGGACTTTTAAGAACACTGCCAGCCCTATTTTTTGAATTTCTGTTTCAGCACTGAACACTGCCACCTCTCTTGTTTCGGGGTGAACTATGGCACAGTAGAAAGTCACTGGAGACTTTTAAGAACACTGTCAGCCCTATTATTTGAATTTCTTTTTCAGCACTGAACACTGCAACCTCTCTTGTTTCTGGGTGAGCTATGGCACAGTACAATATGACTTGAGACCTTTAAGAATACTGCCAGCCCTATTTTTTCTGTTTCAGCACTGAACACTGCCACCTCTCCTGTTTTTTGGCGAGCTATGGCACAGTAGAATGTGACTGGAGACTTTTAAGAACACTGCCAGCCCTATTATTTCTGTTTCAGCAGTGCAAACTGCCACCTCTCCTGTTTCTGTGTGAGCTGTAAATCTGTAGAATGTCACTGGAGACTTTTAAGAACACTGCCAACCCTTCTCTTTAACTTTCACTTATGCTGCTGCCCAACTGCATTAGAGACTGCCAAGAACCCTGCTACCCCGTCTGTGTCCCTCAGTGAAATGGCGCTGGATCTCCGTGGAAGGCGGTACTTATAGAATCAAAAACTCGCGAGATCCGACGACGCGACAATTACATTTTCCCTCATTTTAATTTCTAAAAGCTCGCGAAAGTATCGGGCCGGCTCGGCTAGCTACTCGGATTGGCTATGTTCAGGTGGGCTCGATCCCCTTTTGCATCAGAACAGTCAAATTTTCCATGGTATGGATTCAACAAGGTGCTGATAACATTCCTTAGAGATTCTGGTCCATACTGACATGATAGCATCGCGCAGTTGCTACAGATTTTTCCGCTGCACATTTATTCTGCAATTTTCCAGTTCCACCACATCCCAAAGGTGCTCTAAAGGATTAAGATCTGGTGACTGTGGATGTCATAGGTGTACACAGATCTCATTGTCATGTTTGTGGAACAAGCTTGAGATGACATGGTTTGTGACACAGCACTTTATCCTGCTAGAGGTAGTCATTAGAAGATGACTGTGGGACTGTGGCCATAAAGGGATGCTCATGAACAGCAACAATACTCAGGGAGGCTGTGACATGTAAACAATGCTCAACTGGCATTAATGGACAAAATGTTTGCCATAAAAATATTACCATTGCACAACCAACACCAGCATGCACCATTGACACAAGGTAGAATATATCTATGGACTTATGTTGTTTATGTCAAATTCTGACCCTGCCATCTGCATGTCGCAGAAGAAATTGAGATTCATCTTATCAGGCGATGTTTTTCAAATCTTTAAACGTCCAGTCTTGGTGAACATGTGCCCACTGTAGACTCAGTTTCCTGGTCTTAGGCCACATAAGTGGAGCACAATGTAGTCTTCTGCTGCTGTATCCCATCCACTTTAAGGTTCGATGTGCTGTGCGTTCAGAGATGCTCTTCTGCAGACCAGGGTTGTAAGGCATTTATTTGAGTTACTTTCTTCCTGTTATCCTGTTAGCTTGAACCTGTCCGGCCATTCTCCTATGACATCTCTCACTAAGGAGTTTTCACCCACAGAACTGATGCTCACTGGATGTTTTTTGTTTTGTGCACCACTCTCTGTAAACTAGAGACTGCTTTGCATGAAAGTCCCAGGGGAACAGTTATTGACATACTCATACCGCCCCCACCACCACACACACATTCTTGTATGTATTGGACCGTGGGACCCATATTTGAGATTTTCGGTTTGACTTTGATCAAAGTATTGACATGGACTGCATGGTGGGGAAAGTTTCATGTATTTCAGCCGTCCGAGGACATACACACACCCGCATACACCAACACCTAGTCATGCAGGCTACAATCATGGTCTACCACTGTGGATTGTTTCAACTCATTTTATTTCTCTTTACAGCTGTTATACAGTTCTTTATGTAGAATTAAGCAGCTAACAATTTTGATTATTCAGTGTTGAAGGTTCAACTGTGATGCATGTGATCATGCTTTGTGGGCACCGACATGTTTGGATAAAGATGATCATGTGCTTCTCCACAGCATGGATCTAATCTTTCCCAGGTTTTTCTCCGGATTTCTTTGCAACCTGAAAGGAAGAAGTGTGGTCTATTGTGAATCCTTGAAAAAAAGAAGATTGCGAATCCTTGAAAAACAGAGAAGGCAACATACTTTTGCATAACAAAACTGTGTGCTACATCAACCTGTGGAAGCCTTGGCTGAGCATTGGTCCCATGGTGTGGGTCCATACACTGTATCCCTTCTGATGGGGAAGTGTGGACCAAATGCATCATCATCTGACCTGTCACACTATAGCTGGACCGGTTCTAAAAATAAACAGATATGTAGATGACTGAGGTAAAACACAAAACCGTAGATAACATACTAGATTTCCAACTTACTGTCTCGATCAATGTCCATCTCTTCCAAACTCTTGCCTTTGAATTCAGCCAGTCTACCACTTTTGAGAACTTTTAAAAGTTTGCTGATCTTGGCAAGTTGGAGGGTACCTTCTGGGAGGCAATAATACTACTGGTGCATCCTGATGTCTTGCCCAAGCAAGTCTGCCAATTGATCCAATTCTGTGTCATTTAGGTTGAGGACCTTTGAAAGAGTGGCAACAAACATTTGAAGCTTTGTGGAAGACAGTGTTTTAGGATATTTAGCCCTTCAGTCTCGGTCAAACAGGCGTATGCAATCAGAGTCTCTGAAATGGGACAGGGCAGCTGGCCTGGCCCTGGCAATCATATAGACATTATGTGCAGTCCCTCCAAATTCTTCATGCTTTTCTGCAAGAAGTTCCATTGCGCTTTGCATTGCTGGTGTCAGCAGGATTGAAAACATTTTCCCTCTTTTTTTCCGGATTTCAATCCGTGTGAAGTGCTAACAGAGCTTCCTCTCAAGCTTGGAAATTGCTATGGCAACATCTTCGTGGAGATCCAAAGTATCTCCTGAAGAGAAGGTAGTCAACTGCATCTTGGAGACTTTACCTTCCTTTCCTTACTTGAACAAGATCATTTTGCAAGCAATGCCCAGTTGTTAAGAGTAGGCTCGGTAGATAAATTGCTTTGGAATGTTGTAGGGGTGATTAAGATATTGTGCTTATTGTGTGATTATGTACCTATAATATCATGTATACTATAAGCTATTGTTTCTGCTTGGATGACCATTCACTTGTATGCTGTTCTGAGCAAATCATATATGTGTATTTATGTTATTACTTATATGGTCATGAGTTCAGGGAGCCGCTGTCCAGACAATTGCTATATACTGTAAGAATGTTATAAGCAGGAATCAAACAGCCTCACCCTGGGACCAGAACTGACGGTGTCCAGACTACTTCTCCCTAAAGATTTCAGGTGTCAAATGATATCCCTGGCCTGTGATCACTGTTTATACTACCAAAACTAAGTATAACAATACTAATCACTTAATTGTTGTTTATTTTTATTGCTATTAGTTTCTTATATTCACTCAATAAATCACTAGTATTAAATGAATATGCATTCCACCAACATACACTTGCTGTTTCTCATCGAGATACAAGTGCAGCTTTTCACATCTTCAATGAAAGGTAAGAGAGGAGGTATATTCCACTTTGACTCCTTTTTTCAAGGCGGCCGATGAGATCAACTCGTTCCATCTTGCCTCACAGATTTTCCTGAAGTTACATGCATTTTCAACCACAGTAGTACAGCCTTCCATCCTTGCTCCGCACTCCACAATGCTCAATCTTTTGTAAGCCATGCCTAACCTTCAGTGCCTGCGAGGGTGTCTTAATTGTCCCTGTCTCCACATCATAGCCAGCTACAAGCTTCACCGCATATACTACATGCCGAAAGTTTGATGGGATCGTAAAGTCTTCCATCCTTTCCAATGGAGTAGCTCTTATGACAGTAGCCTGCCTGTTTCTCCTAGTTTCTGATGGATCTACTCGTGTTTGCCAACATCTGATCCGATCAGGTTGAAGAGATGCAGCCAAATCTGCATGATGCATTGGTAATTGTTTACTGTGAGTAAGAAGTCATCTGGGGTCATGTCATGCAAGAGCTTCCAAAAGCCCCCACCGATGTCAGGTGGAACAGGCTGAGGAAAGGCACACAGAAACTGGACTCTGCTTTTGCCAGGTTTGGGTTTGTTTTCCTTGTGGTTTAGCTTACATGCCTTAATGTCTCACCACAGGTATTTTCTTGTAAACAACCATCTCCTTGTCTGGAAGTTTGCTTGAAATCAGAATATTGTGTCCTGTCTTATCACCTCAGCGTAGTGTTCAAAGTTGCCTCTATTCCAAATATGTGCAAATTGCATGCACCAGTCTTTCGAGTACTTAAGTAATTTCATGGTCCAGACTACTTCAGTTTCCTTATGGTGAACATGCTAAATATACCAGGCTATTTTTGATAGGGGCTTCTCATAGTACAGGCAGTACTGCTTCTTGTCATACACCCTGCTACCATCACTTTTTTGGGAAAGTGTTTGGATGGACACCATATCATCTTTTCAGCTTTCTGTGTTCAAAACACAGCTGCCATCAAGTCGAGAATCATAGATCGTGTCTCTGTGTTCCTTCGCTTTGTTCCACTGCCCCACAATGGCGCATCACCGATGCGATTGCTGGTGTCTGAACCACTCACCTTTGAAGGGTCTGGACATACTCTTCTTCACTGAGGCTATAGGCGGAGCCACCACTGGGCTGTGTAATGACCCACTGTCCCCACTTTCCTTTCAGCAGGAGAAAGATGAGACCGTTTCTTATTCCCGTTATGTATAAAAGGGTAGGACAACTGCAATTGCTTCTGGCATGTACGTGGGCGAACTCTGCTGTTCCACTGACATCCACTGGTGTCGTGTATAGACTTTCCCCTCCACCTCAATAAAACACACATTATTTGCAATGACAACAATGTCTCGTATGGACATGCCACATTTTCATGCCGAGTATATTAGCAAAGTCATCTGCATTGACTAGCTTTGGAGAGTTTTGTGGGGACCATCTACCCAGATAAGCCTATATCTATTATTTATTATGTACATGCAAATATTGGAAATAGTGGACACACTGTTTGCAAAATATCTCACCATATGAGTCAAAATTAGAATTAACTAGAAAATAAATGGTGTTAAGGGCTCTATAAAAGCATAACTGCTACAAAAAAAAATGCAATTTATTGCAGCACAGGAAATGACCTGTATAGACTAACACAAATATTAATTAAGTGCAACTGACAATATACTTCATTCTGCAGACTAAGCAGAAAAAAATGTCTTTTTAGATATGTTTTTCCCCTAGCCCTGCACTCAGCCAGATTAAAATTCATGCAACCCAAACCACTCCAGAATTTTTAGATTTACAAACAAAATGTGAATTTTAATGGAATAGTTTTCTCCTTGCTCAAAATGAAGGTTATTGATCTGTCATATCAGCTTGCAGAATGCTTGTAGAAATATATATGCTTCTTCAAATGCCTCTTATATTATCACTTATGTAGCCATAAAGACCAGCTAGTATTTATAGCCTTATATCCTTAACTTTTCTATATCAAAGATGACAAGTTGCTTTAAAAACAGTACATGATCAAAATATAAGTATATAATAAGTCAACCTGACTTGTTCCAAGGGAAACAAGAACATTGGGTTCCATCTAACTTTTGAGATTGTGTGAGCAAGATACGCACCTGACGTCTATGTTTACAAAGTTTTCCAGATTTTGCCCTCAAACCGGGCATGAATTCCCTCTTTGATTAAATTGTGACTTTTACATCAGCCATAATTTGACCCATGACATCATTAGGATCAGTTATGACTGGCAAAGAGACATGTTTGTGTGCTGAAACATTTGTTATATGCAAGTCTCTGAGCTCGCTAACCATTATCACCCGCTTACCATTAGAGATGAAATTTATTGAATTGACGTCAGTGAAATAATTTGTGAAGTTCGCACGATTCGCCAGAGTCTGGTCTATCACAGTGAATGGAACACGAAGACACCAATCAGGAAACATCAACTGTCACATGTCTATAGCTTTCTAACAGGGATTGACATCAGGGTTGGGCTGGCAAATTTTAGCCATGGGGGCAAGACTAGACATAGCAGCCTATTTTAAAGGAAAAAAATACAGGTGGCTCAGTGACCCAGCCCAAGGTAGCCTACTATGGGACCGGTCCGGGGGGGCACGTGTCCTCCCTGCCCCTTCAGCCCAGCCAGCCCCTGATGGATATAAATAGTAGCCCAGACTACTGTAGACTTGTATGCACAATGCATTTGCTAAATAGCTATGTAATAGTAGTACTACATTATCTGCCTGCTTTACCTTAAAGAAAGTCATGCTTAAGCATTGCCTGCTTATGTTACATTTGTCTCACTAAATTAACATTACTTTACATTAAACTGGTTTTCATATCAAAGATATAATGTATCTTTAAAGTTGTTTATTGCTGCGAAATGTCAGACTATGCAAGGGAGTAAAAAGGAAGTCTTTTCGGATTGATTAAAATTGTTTTGATTAAGTTTAATGTATAATTCAGTGGGGAGATCCGATGAGTTTAATAGCTGAATATAGGGGAGTGTTCAGAGTGCAGAAGCGTCGATCTATTCCCGACATGCTATTACCTTTTCTCCAAAAGTCACTTATTTGTCTGCCAACCTTATAACCAAGTGGCTTGAATGACAGTTTATAATTACAGTTGGCGGGACCTATTTTTCTGAGCCATAAATGACAGTGGAGAGTGACAGGAGACATGGGAGGGAAATGTTGCAGAAAGACTGATAGAAAACACAACAGGGATAAAAATGCAGTGACACGTACAAATTTCAACTCTTGCCTACTGGTGTTGTATATAAATGTCTGGATATCAGACTTCTGTTGCTTGTAAATGTCCTGTCAAAAAGATAACTAATACTTCTTTGAATACTGGTACCAAACTTCTACCCCTGTAGAACAGAACAGAACACAGCAGAAACATAGGCTTCCGCATTTGGGGTAGCTGTGGTAACCAATGACATCATTAAGTATCATCCTGTGGACATAGAAGGGGCGACGGAGGTGGGGGGGGGGGTTTCTCCTTTGCACTTAAGCAGCAATAAATCATTTGTAATAGTGATCTTATGATAGCTATGCCAGCTAGGATGATGGTTCTTGCCTAGACAGATCAATGATAGATAGCAAGGATGGTGGCTACTGCCTAGACAGAACAATAAAATACATTTCATCTCCAAAGCAGCAGAAAATTAAAGTCTGACGTCACTTCTGGTGTATTTTATACACAGAAAGTGTTTTTTGCAGTTTACTGAGGGCTAGAAAGTTTTTCCAGGAAAAGGGGAAAGGGACTATAACACATACTTGCCAACTCTCCTGGAAGGTCTGGGAGACTCCCGAAAATCCGGATAGGTCACCCGGACAACCGGGAGAGTAGGCAATTCTCCCGCTTCACTAGGAAGTGGGCAGAATGTGAGCCTCAATGACACGATTCGCGGGGAATCGTGTCATTTTGGCCCTGCACCCCGCAACAAAATGACGATTTCGATGCAGGGGCAGAGCCAAAGGTATGCGATTTACCACCCCAGCCCCTTTCCGTCCTCCCAACACGCCCCCTGTCCGGGATCTCCCGCAGATCTAAAATGCAAAGTTGGCAAGTATGCCATGACATGCCTTCAGCAGCCCTCCCAATGACAGCTAGCAAACAGTGATCTTTATTCAAGACAGCTGTGTCCAATCCCTGCCACGATAGAAGAAATAGTATCATTTCTACTATAATTGTATTAGTGTGAAAATAACTTTACAGTACACAGAATATTAATAAAAATGTTCTCACAGAACTAAAACCCTTGTCCTGTATTATAACTTAACATATCTCTCTCCAGGCACTGATAAATCGCCTCAATATTAGTTATAAGCTAGTGAATTAGAATAGCATGTTGAAAGCACATTTCTTGATGTGATTAACTAATTGTCAAATTATATGTTAGACACTGACTTAATTTCACTTGATCTTAGAAGCATGTTGACATCCTCAAGCACCAGCTTCTAAAACAAATAATTGTCTGTCAACAATCAATTATGTTAGGCGAGCACCTCTGGGTAACTGTTAAGTTATTCTACATACAGAATAAATTGATATTTATAGCAATCAATTATGACCGTGCCACATTTCAGTGATGTTTTTACTATACTATAACAATTGTTACTATATTAAAATCGATTTAATGACACAATAAATAGAGCAATATAAGCACAACATACTAGAAAAGTGCATCAGAGTTGCCCAGTGATTAGCCTGGCTGTCTTGCTGGGACCTTGAGCTTGATTCCGAGCGAGAACGCTATCTGCATGGAATTAATGTGTTCTTACAGCATTGATGTGTGTTTTCTCCCATGGACCAACACATATTGGTAGTTTCACTGATTTCTGACTAAATGTGTGTGTGTATTTTTTTTTGTGACTGTGGTATGAAAATTATATTATAAACTTTACTGGGATATGGATTTACTTGTATCAGTAAAGGAGATAATTAGTTGGGGAACAATGTTATTAATATACACGGATCATTTATCCTGATTAATAAATTATACATTTAAAAAGTTATGCAGTGTTTTCCATAAACACCCACAATGAACAAAAGAGTGTCAAAACATAATCTGGCAAAGTGATTTCATAGTCACAAAACATGTTGATATTTTGACACTGGCAATGCCTGTTTTATGCTATAAATACAGAATCACAAAACGCAGAAAGTGTTTTGTTAATACCATTCTCACTATTAGTTGACTTATTATTGTTATGATGTCATTCCGCACTACTCATAACTACATTGTGTTGGAATTCACCCCAACGCTCCAAACCTTTATAAACTTGGCGGGGCTGTTCCTAGAAGCATTTTTTCGTTTTCTGAAAGTCTAATGAATCGTTAATGAGTTGGACCCAGCTTTGAAGTAAGGGAAGCTTGGTGTCTCTCCAAATCAGAAGTATCGTAGAACATTAGCAACAGCAATAGTTACTTAGTGGTGACAATATCCTTGACAATCCATAACTAACATAATCATGTTAATCTATTATTGTATTTTTGTTTGTCCCTGTAGGGCGCTACGGACACCTAGTGGCGCCCTATAAATAAAAATGTATAATAATAATAATAATAATAATAATAATAATAATAATCTGACCACTACAACCTCCCTTCGAACATGTAAGACTAGAGTTATAACATTCCCAGACTGTTGTCCACAATGAACAAAACCACTGAGTACAGTACTTATCCAGTAGGTGGTAACATAAACATAGTGAGATAGCATACTTTGAACCATTAAAGCTTCCTGGCCCAGCTTTGAAAGAGTTCTCAGTTGCCTGAGCAGATGGTTGAGGGTATGCCTGCATGTATTGTTGATGTCTCCGCAAGTAACCCAAAATAAAATCTGTCAGTTCCTCAATTCCAGAGCCTTATTGTCTTCTGTCCATAGTTCTTACTGTATTGTTAACTATGATATGTTTACATTGTTCTTACCGATTGTGCAGAGGTTCTAAATAGGTTAGGGCAGTGGTTCTCAACCATCTAACGCCACGACCCTTTAATACAGTTCCTCATGTTGCGGTGACCCCCAAACATAAAATTATTTCCGTTGCTACTTCATAACTGTAATTTTGCTACTGTTATGAATCGTAATGTAAATATCTGATATGCAGGATGTATTTTCATTGTTACAAATTGAACATAATTAAAGCATAGTGATTAATCACAAAAAAAAATATGTAATTATATATTGTGAAATATTTATTACTAACTACAAATAAATTAAATTTTGTTATGAAGCATGGTGTAGTATGGGTAACAGTCTTAATATAACAACAGTAAACTACATTGCTACATTTTGCGACAGATTCATCTGATAGAACTTCACAACAAATAACACATTGCGGTTTCTCAATTCCTGCTGTAATTATTGAGGTAAAACCATACTGTAAAAAATCCTCACTATATTTTCTTTTTTTAACGTTCTTCTCTATGCGATCCATTGTCATGGGATGGTTTGCTAATGAAAATAATATATAACAATAGCTTTAATAATACAAAAGATAATACATGCCATAGTTCAGTTAATACAGTTCATTAAAGTTTCCTATGATTTACCATTCTCTGTGGTTTTTTTTTTACATACCTGTTACTATCACAAGGGGGCAGTATTCACATCAACCACAGCTGAATATAAAAAGACCGAACAGCATCCAGATTAAGTTCCCATGGTACAGATAATCACCCCTGCTAGGACATAAATCAGGAAACTACCTAGGACATCATTAGTGGGAAAACTGTTAATTAAACCTGTAACTGGCTGGGCATGTGCTTCACAGGAGGCAATGTGTGGCTACATGATGGCTATTTTAGTTTTTCCCACATGTAGTACTCATGCTCCTCCTATAATATTCAGGGCTTTTTATTACATAATCTAAATTAACTATTTTGAGATCACTTAACATATAAATAACTGAACTCAGCGCTTGTCCAGGATGTTTCAAGGCTATCTCATCCTTTCTTAATGGTTTCCTCACTGACATTTTAATATTGGGATACAAAAACTCTATTATTCAGAGAGCTGTAGCATAAAGACAAAGATAGTCGCCGTCCAATCCTATAAAAGTCTTAACGGCTGATATCATGACTTCCTTTACCTTCTTACCACTATTTAACTATAACCTTAAATAACTGACACGAAACCTGAGTGTGGCAAATTTAAATAGTTTATTTAAATATGGTGGTGGATAAGAGAGTAGTCAGTCCGACGTCTGCCAGGTAAAACCCAACTGTCCCAGCATTAACCATTGGGACCTCATCAACTGGGGACAACCAATCAAACACCTGGGATCAAGAGGGGGACAACCAATCACACCCTGGGCGCACATATCTACCTTAGCGGGACACCGCATCCCAGGCTTACAAAACCCGCCCATCCTCTGTGCTAGACGGAAAGCAACCACAGGGCATCCCACAGGGGCGGTACCTGTACTGAGACTATAGCCGATTCACTCAAAGAGAGGTGGGTTCAGCATGCCCACTACCGTAATGTGCGCCCCAACCACTGGCCGTTGACTGTACTGCGTTTTGCGGCCACGCTCGGATCTTTAACAGCCGTTGCCCGCCACCTGCCACTGCCAAAGCCTCATATATATCCTGAACAAAGAAAACTATGCCCTCCTCACTCAACTGTACCCCGTCCCACCTATATAGTGAGGGGGTTCTGAAATCTAATCCGTGGGTGCTCAATCCACAAGTCGCCTATAGAGCGTATGAAGCGGGCAACTACGGAATTAACTTTTCTCCTCACTTCGTCTGCTACGCGCCCATCAGGGAAGGGTTGCCAAATCTTCCTTGGCACCATTTCAGACCAGCAGATGAGAAGGGAAGGCCAGGAGGCCCCAAACCACGAAAGGGCGCCCTGGATCCGTAGGATCAAATCAATTGACTTACCACAACCCAAATCATTCCCCCCTAGGTGTATCACCAGAACATCGGGGACACCTAGTCTAGCCACATTAGCCCCCAGAAGCTCTCTAAACCCAGGCCAACGTAGCCCTCTACGACCTATCCACTGCACAACCACCGACCCAGCGAAAGGAGAGGTATCTCTAGCTGCCCTATGTAAACCAGCCCAATGAATATACAAATGTCCCAGCACCCAGATCCACATAGGGGTCCGATGGTCTCTAAGGAAGGAAAGAAAAAAAATATGTTAGCATACCAAGGTATCGACAATATGGGCAGCATGGTGGCTAACTGGTTAGCACTTCTGCCTAACAGCACTGTAGTCATGAGTTCAATTCCCGACATGGCCTTATCTGTGAGGAGTTTGTATGTTCTCCCTGTATTTGCGTGGGTTTCCTCCAGGTGCTCCGGTTTCCTCCCACACTCCAAAAACATACTGGTAAGTTAATTGGCTGCTAACAAATTGACCCTAGTGTGTGTGTGTGTGTGTGTGTGTGTGTGTGTGTGTGTGTGTTAGGGAATTTAGACTGTAAGCCCTATTGGGGCAGGGACTGATGTGAGTGAGTTCTCTGTTCAGCGCTGCGGAATTAGTGGCGCTATGTAAATAAATGGTAATAATAATAATACCAGCAAGAGGAGCGGGAACTCAGAGGAGCATCCAGAAAAGGAAAATGAAAAAGAATGAACTAAAGAAAGATCAGGGTAGATATCTCTTACACTCAGCTTAAACAGCAGCACAACCTTTCAAGAACACACAACTCACGAGGCAAAAAGAGAAACAAAGGGTGAGCGGGAGCACAGACGAAAGTTAAACCATAAAACCTTGTGGTGCCAATCAGGCCCACTTTTTATAGGAAAAAATGGAGAAATCCCTTTGTGCCCGACCTCCAAAGGCCCAAGCTGCTGAAACCCTGTGCCACCGCAGCAGTATATAGAGAAGGAAAGAAAAGATTAGGTGAGAAGAGCAGGCCGCACATAATGTTTGTATACCTTCGTTTTCCACCTACCAAGCTCTTGGATGGCCTGCCCAGAAGAGCCAGCCCACGCTGCAGACGTGGCGGCCCCAATTCTAAATAATTGTGTGCGAAACTGGGACCCGTTCAAACCCAGCTTGGCCAACGTCCACTTAAACACAACCGAAAAATGGTACCGGGTGAGGGGGAAACCATCACCATACACCAGCCCTCTTGGAGCACGGTTTCTGTCTGTGGAGACGGCGTCTGTCTGTGGAGTCCAGTCCCAACAGGGGGAGCCACCCCCCTTGCTTCAAACACCACATGGGGGGAGCTCTACTACCGCAGCGCTAGTGTCCTCCTGGAACCTAGCATCTCTAATGCCCAGGTGAGGGGAAACTGATGCCCTAGGAATAGGAGAAATAAACTGGGGGGCACTCCAGATGCAAAATGGCCGCAGGACCTAGAGTCCCGATGTGAGGAGGGGGAACCACCCCCACGGCCACCCTAGTGTCCCCTGGCAAAAAAGTGGCTGTGCCACGATCCAGTCTGTATGCCCCGAGTCCCTGCACCACTTAGGGACACGCAAGCATCAATGACCGAGACCAGTCATTCGACAGCGAGTGACTCGGGCAGCGGCGTATCCTTCTGCCACTGCCCGCTCCAGGGGAACCCGGACCCGCCCACTCACACTGCTAAGTGGGGAGCAGGGGGAATGCCACCAGTGGAGGGGAGGGACCTTGCATCCTCCTTAATGTAAGTTCGGGCGGAGGGTGACTATGAACCAATGGGGAGAGAGCATGTGTAATTGAAGAGGTGGAAGGATGAAAGGAAGGGGCTGGTGGGCAATGGGATTCTAAAAAATTAAAAATATAAGAGAATAACAGGCAGGAAAACAGGACGAAATAGTCTAAAAGGAAGAACAGTGGAGGACAAGAGAGTGTGGAGAAATAATGGGAAAGCAAATGCCATGAAAAATGCGGCAGAATACAGGCAGGGCAAAAGATACTCAACATCCAGAACTGCAGAGACTGCTTAATTGTCTGCCCAACCAACTTATAGAACCTGTCTACCCCTCCCCTATGATACCAGATGGGCGTATTCCCATAGTTAACTATTAAACTGCAGAGAATAATCCAGTTTGAAGATACAGTCTCAGCTTTTAAATTGCCTTCAGGCTTATTTCATCCCTCAGTTCATATTCTTTTAATCGTTTTATTTTACTGTAATTTGTCATACCCTACTTCCTAATAACTACAGTACATTGCTATTTCCTGCAGTCCCAGGCACAAACCAGTATGCAGAGGCCAACATGAAGGTACAGGTAAGCTACAGGCTGCATAGAATGATGAAAACTTTCAATCCTGGGGCAGTAGAACACTATGGGTTCTATTTACAAAATTGTGATTAAACCCATAGAAAATTAGAACTGAGGGATGAATTAAGCCCAAGGAAGATTAAAAGCTGAGGTAAGTGTACATAACTATTTGGCCTCACTGAGGGTTAACTAAGCAAAGAGGTGGTGATGCCTATGTACAGGTCATAGTGGGGGCAGGATCAAGCGGACAGACTATATAAGGACAGGGAGGAGTCAATGGATTCTCTTGGGATCCAGACAAGCAAGTGAAACCACAGAGCAAAGTGTCTCTTGCTTTGATAGCCTGAATAGCTATCACCTTGACGTTATTCCTTTCTCTTCTTTATATCTTTCTTCTGTGCCTTTTCTCCTCCCCCTCCTCCGCCAGCCATTGCAATGATATATGGTTCAGTGACTATAGAATACATGTGTCATAAATGTTCAGGCTAATTAGGATTCTTATGCAATATCAATCTTTCAGTCATTATATAGCACTGAATCCTCTTCTTTAACCACTTCAGATCATGCATGCCCTAGCCCATAGTTGCCTACACTCCTGGAATGTCCAGGAGACTCCCGAATTTCTGAGAGTCCTCCCGGACACCCAGGAGAGCAAGGAATTTGTTAAATTAAGCGGCAGGGGTAAGGCTTATGATGTGATATGCGAGCCATCTTGGCCACGCCCCCTGTTGTAATAGGCCAGAGCATGTTATGATAACAAAGGGGGTGGGGCCAAATGATTCAATTCGGCTAGCACCGCCCCCACACACCAACCTCACCCCCGATCTCCCGGAGGCAATGTTGCCGAAGTTGCCCTAGTGACACCGCAGTTTCTTTTGCACACGTACTTAAATTTTTCTACTTTCGCATTTATTTGTTCACTTATGCAGGCACATGACTCGTGGCAAAGAGATATTTTAACTGTATTTTTAACTGTATTGAACTTGTATTTACTGCCAAGTTAAAAAAAAAAAAAAAAAAAATTTAAGAAAAAAGAAGTGACTTGTGCTGATAAATGGGCATCCTTATAGCTTGTATAAATTGAAATGCTCCTACTGTGCTGTCCCCACCCACTGTATTTCAGTGGGGATACTTATTTTGCAACCACTTCATACAGTGGGGGTAGGGGTCTTTGCTTCCTGAGCAGGCTCGGCATATTAAAGAGTAACAGTACTGCATTATGTATCACTGCAATTTGCAGAGATACATAATGAATATTACCGCTGCACAGTAGTAAATAGACCACTGTAACTGGTATAATTAAACCTCTGATAAAAAATTAGCAAACCAATAATTAATGAAATGACAGCATGCTTTGCTGTGCACCTTAGACAGAGAAATGCTGTAAACCCTTCAAAATTATTTATTTACTTGTATTAATATGACCTACAATGTGATTTACTTATCCTATAGGGTCTAGTTAAACATAATAGGTCTGAGTCATTAAGGAGAGCAAAGCAAAAAGAAAAGCAAAAAAAAAAGGAGTAAATTTGCTCCTGGACAAACCATCTTACAATGCAAAGGGTCTAATTTAGTTTATTATTTTGCATGTAAGGAAAATACTGGCTGCTTTTTTATGTAGCACACAAATCTTGATAGCTTTATTTTTACACTGAAATATAAAGTTGATATAGGACATGCCCTACCCCAACATAAACATGAAACAGAATAATAACAAATTGTGTGTGTTATTGAACACTTTGATTCAACATTTAGGGGTATATCAGGGGTAGATGAGCCACCGATTCTGCTTTGCAGTCATTTTTTAAAATGGCAATTTTATTAAAGGCCAAGCCCATCAGGGGGCAAATGTATTAAAGATTTTGACTTTGCAAGAGAAATTTAAATCAGTAAAACTTGCCTTTAAAGCCATTGCCTTTTTAAATTTCCCCTGCAAAATCCGCACTTTAATACATTTACCCCTGGGACCGACTCCTCCAACTGCTGTATCATTGTCTCCAGACAGCCCCTGACTCCAGGCAACTGGTGAAGGTATGTCGGACTCCCTCTTCTATTTGCTATATGGTGTAGGTACATTATCAAATAATGAACTTTCCCTTTTAGGTATTGGGTGAAAGGCATTAGGAATTAGTCATTGCTTGAACCTAATAACAGCAATGTCAGATAGTGTTTACTAGTCTGTATTCAATGCAGTTTCCAAGTGGGCACGGGCAGATAAGACTCCTGCTTTCCAGCTCTGCTTTTCATCTTCTAGATTAAACTCCATTCTCTCCTCCCATTCTTCTCCCGAGATTACTTCTCCCTGTGTCTTACACACAAGTACACAATCTTTTTCTGATGAAAACTACTTTGTTAATTATAGTGTTTGTTTACAGTCAGCTGCAAACCCCATAGCAATACAGCATTATATTTAAAGCATATATGTTCCTGCATATCACGCTCATTAGGGAAAACGGACACCACATAGCTCAGTTCAAACAACATAACAGCAACAGAGCAAATATTGGCTTCTTTCTAACCAACCAGATAACAATCAGGTGTGAGTTTGAGGCCCTTAGAGAAATTGTTGCCAATCCTCAAGAAGCTGTAATGGGTTTCAAATCCTTTACTAAATATTTCAGCCTCCATGAATCCAAAGTCAAACAGATGGTGTACAAATGGGGACTTTTCTGCCAACCGAAATCACTGCAAAAGCTATGTATAGATCATTACTTCAAGGCCATGTGGATGATCCAGAAAGCTTTTGGAGGAATGTTCTGTGAGCTGATGAGTAAAACATGGATTCTGCTTTTTATCCTGAAATGAAAGATCTTATGCTTGGAGAAAACAAAATACTGAATTTCAACAAAAACCTTATCATCACCATGCAGCATGATAGTGTGTAAGAATAAGCTAATTTGCAGCAATATTTCACACAGCCAATTACGTGTCAGCAAAGGCTGAATCACAGAGGTGCGACATTTAAGCAGTACAGTTTTGAGTTCTGCTATTGCTTCACCATCCTGAGGAATTTATAGACTATGAATTGATCTGGGACAATGACGATTAATTTGTTCGGTTGTTAGGTGCGGATGAGGCAGGAATGCGAACAGTTAAAGCCAAAATCCGCTGGCAAAAGATCATGGTTTGGACATCATTAAGAAAGCAATCAATTTTAGATTGTGTATTCAAATAAGAGATGCTCAGGCTCGGTTCCCCGAGAACCGAACACACCCGAACTTAGCAGATCCGAGTACCGAGCCGAGATCATTGTGCCTACTTTTACAAAAGATGCCTTGGCAGCAGGCTGCTCATTTGGAGGTTTTTGTTAAAAGCTGAGAGTCCCTCTCGAAGACCCTCTATGATTATTATCATTATTGTAGATTTGTAAGACGCCACAGTGCTCAGCAGCACCATACAGTAGGGAAAACAAGACGTACTTAAAACAGGGACATACAAAGTAGACAAAAAAAATGCAGATGCAACACACCTACAGGCGGGTGTTGAGAGAGGATCACCCCTGGTCCCTGGATGCTCTTCTTTCGGTCACGGTGCAGCAATAGTATAGAGAACCCCCGAGTCCCAAATCCAAGTAGGACACCAAATGAAGGAAGTGACATCAGATTTATTATGCAGGAACAAAAGGTCACTAAGAATCTGTCTGGACATAGAATTAGTAACAACAAGAACAATCTGAATACAGTGTTCACAGGTCTGAGCTTATAGAGGTGTCAGTTACTGTACTTTATAGTGCATTTAACTTGGTCGTTGCTATGGGCAACACTATCAGGCTTTACTTCTAGAATAACAAAGGCAATAACTAAATTCCCATATGTCAATACCTCTATAATGTAAACAGTTACAACTATGCTTCACAGTACTCTGAATAATTTTTAATAACTGTCACATGGTCAGGGACTCAAAAGTATTCTGCGATGCGGCCATAATACTCTAACTTTGGTATATGTGAGGCTACATAAACTGTCTAAGAATACAGTAATACAGTTCTAAGTACCAATACCATAAAGAACATTAATTTTAAACAATACACCACAAGCAAATTATATCACAGTCAATGTACACATTAGAACCGGACAGGAGGCACATGCAAAGATCAGGCTTGCAGCAACATTTAGGATTGAAGTGAGACAATGAGATGAGTGTTTGTCTTCAGTTACTGGAGAGAATGAATGGGAGTGTAGGTGAAGGTGGATAGAGTGGGTGGAGTGTGTGGAACTTGACATGAGGAATATGTTGTCAAATGGAGTCAATTTTATGTTGAAATAGGTGGCAAAATCAAAGACTGTGAGGGAGAAAGGGGGAGGACGTGCAAGTGGGCAGAGAAGTGAGCTGAAGGTGGCAAAGAGGTGATGTGGGTTAGAAGACTAGGTGGATATTAGAGATTTGTTTGTTTGACAATTGAAAGGGCAGTGCAGTAAATGAAAGTTTGAATTTATAGTGGAGGAAATTAGGATAGGAATGAGATTTCCTCCAGTGGTGGTCTGCAATGCGGAAGCACATTTGGATCATCGGAGACTGTAGTTCTGAGGTTATCAGACTTTCCAGTGCAATTTTGGGATTCACGGTTCTGACTGAACCTGGTTTTTGGCTACAGTACCTCTCAAACATCTCCAATTCTACATACAAAAGATCTTTATTGAAGCACTTAAATGACACAGCCAGAGCTCTACTCCCACTACAGTGGTCGTCCTGTTCCCCACCCACAATCAGAGAATGGTTCAGCTGTTTGATAGATTTTTATATGCAATAAATGATTTAATCCTTGCAGTGGCGAGTAAATACTCAGACTTTGCTGCGACTTGGTTTGGGTGGTCAGATTTCAAGAAATCCCGGGCTTACATGGGGACCCTTACATTGTTCTTTTGGACCCTCATGTCCTTGATAACCCCTTTGTACCATTGTTTACTCCTATCTCTTTCTCTACCCAAAAGGTTCAGCCTGGATCATCTATCGTGCTTGGGGCCAGCTTTTCCTCACCAGCACTCCCTGATTTTCGCCACAAGCTTCTTCATCGCTCAAGAACACAAGCCCGATCTTCTACAGCCAAGTATCCACTTTTCTTACATTGGATGATATGCATGTTGTTATGTAATTTTGTGCAGAAGTGCAATTGGAAGGTGCAAAGTGCATCCAATTAGCAGTATAGGAACAAGACCAAACCTCAGGGACTTTATGAGTGCCAGAGAATTCAAATCCTTTTGCAAGGAGGAAAAATATGTATGTCCTGCCACAAAGTAGAGAACATCCCTATAAATGTACACTTCCCACCCCTTTATCCCATAGAAATAATCCCATCCTTCAAAATAAAATATTGTTTTTGCACTTCTTATACACCTAATCCACATGTGTCAAGGAACCCCCTCTGTCCTCCCAGCTCCTTCTATCTCCTGGTGGTGGATCTAGAAGGCCATTTATTGGGTCCATAAAGCCTTGCATCATCCCATTCTCTTTCTCTTTATCAGTCTTAAGTTTCCTTAAGTGATCACTTTACATCTCCTTTCTGCAGTCATACTTACATTCTTTCTTATTCTCCAACACTTCCCTTTTCTGTACTCTCTTTCTCTGCCATCCACTTCCTCTGCACTTCTCTACTGCGTTGTCATTCTCCATCTATCAACTGTTCTCCATTTCACTTCTTTCTCTCCTCAATGCTCATGGGGCTCTATTTATTATCATTCAGTGATAACTAAGAATTTCTGTAGCTGCTTATCCCAGTGATAGAAAATATTGTAACACCGCAATTTACTTAGCCCCTAGTGATTTTGGCTGCTAAACGTTAAGAGGAACCTTACCACTTTGCCAACCAGTTTTCATTGCTTCTGCTCATACATCACCAGGCTTGCCGTTCACACATGCGCAGTGGAACTGGAAGTCCTGATTTGGACTTCCAGTTCCGCTTTCATCAACAACAACAAAATGATTAAAAAATAGTACATAATAATGACAATGATGCTGCCATACAGCTTTGGAGAAATGTTTTATTATTAATGTTTTATTTGAAAAAAATAAAACATTTTTTCAAGCAATAGCTCCACCTATCAGTGTCTTGAGATAACGATAATGATAGGAGGATTGTTGCGGTAAATGTAACGCTGTGATTCTTCTTGTATAGGCTTCCCCTTTGTATGGGAAAGGCTTTAACAGGAGCAGCCTGGTGAATCTGTTCACCTGTGAGAGCTACTATCTGCGATAGCACAACGGTAACCGTTGACAGATAGGGAGAAGCCCTATCTCTGCCAAAAACATGTGTTTTCACCAGAGGTAGGACTTTCCTCCCTATAATAAATAGACCTGATTATCTCATTCCTCAAGACATACCTGTGGAAGTGGCGGGAGGCTCATATCATCATCATCATCATCATCATCATCACCATTTATTTATATAGCGCCACTGATTCCGCAGCGCTGTACAGAGAACTCATTCACATCAGACCCTGCCCCATTGGAGCTTACAGTCTAATTTCCTTAATATACACACAGACAGACAGACAGAGAGAGAGACTAGGGTTAATTTAATAGCTGCCAATTAACATACTAGTATGTTTTTTGGCGTGTGGGAGGAAACCGGAGCACCCGGAGGAAACCCACGCAAACACGGGGAGAACATACAAACTCCACACAGATAAGGCCATGGTCGGGAATTGAACTCATGACCCCAGTGCTTTAAGGCAGAAGTGCTAACCACTGAGCCACCGTGCTGCCCCGCACACTAACCACTACTCGCACACAGCTTTCCACCGCTGTCAGAGGAGTATTAACCCACGGTTTACTGTTCTGTTACTCAACGTCACTCACCTACCAGGGAATACTTTAATTTTAATTATTGTGCATTACATAGCATTGGCTGTTATATGGCACTTGTACAATGTAAGAACAGTAATAATCAAAATAATGGGGTAAGAGAATAAGAGTAAGCATAAGTATTGATGAACCCCTGTTTTCTGGCTTGACATGGTCTCAGATATCTAGAAACTGATATAAGCTGTTTCCAAAATAGTTAGATTCATTTTAATAAGAAGTCACGGTTAGTATCAACACTAATGTATCTTTTCACTATGCTCTTTGGCCTGTAAAAGCAAACTTGTATTTTGTAACTGAATCCTTCTAAGATCACACAACGACTTTTTATGGATTTTATTCAAACTAAAAGAAATGAAGGATGGCAATATAAAGTGATTCTTACTTCCTCCATTGTATAATATCCTTACATTGAGAGAATAAGAAACCATTGTCAAGGACAAAAATGCAAATAGACCTATTGGTTTCACAGATAGATTTTAGGGAGAGGAAAGCGTTTCCTATAAATATCTTGCGCTTGCAGCAGCAAAACATTGCAGTTGGAGTCTACGAAGCAACCTTAAAAAAGGTTAAAAAAATCAAATAAAGAATTGTCTGGGAGGCAACTCTAATTTTTCTTCAATACAGTTCAAAGCACGGAGAGACTGTAATAATTATAAATCACTCTAACGTTGCTATGGTAACTAGCACAATATTTGCATACTGTACAAAGAAAAGTTTCAGAATTATTATTTCAGAATTATTGCAACATCTATTCCAAAATGCTAAAAAAGCAATGATCATTTTAGAACTATATGTACTGTCTAATGAATGTTAAAATCCAGAGACTGAAAAATCGTTTGCCCAGTGACTCTCAATTTTAGAGTCAACAAGGATCATATATGTTGGATGAGCAGAGCCAAGATTGTCCATTTGGAACACAAATGCACCTGTCTTTGTCAGTTTATAACAGGTTTCATGACACAGGATGGGAGGCACAGCTTTATGTATAAAAGAGCAAAGACTAATTGGGCCCTATTGATCAAAAGGGTAAGGCTCGGTATACACTTTTTCAACCAATCTGTTATCTACAACAATTGTACCAATGACTGAAGGTCCAACTGGTTGGCAGATTCATGCGTACATACTAGACACAATATATCTTCAGATCTGTGCTCTTCATCTGGTCCTCTAGTCATTATAGTTATCCACATATCCTTACAAATTATTTTAGCTTCTGTGACTCTGAAACTAAATATAATCAGTCTCAGAACAAAAGAACAAACTATTCCATCTACAGCACTCTCTACATTTAGTCAATGGGACATATTCATTGCTGGCATCGGCTGAAAAGACCACGACTCTATAAACGCTATGGAGTTTGTGAGTGCATACACACTACATGATCGGAAGATGATTGGAACAAGATTATTACACAGTACAACCAACCAAATGAAACAACAATCGTCACTTTGGAACGACTGTCGTTCACTGTGTGATTATACACACTAACGGAATATGTGGCCCGAGCGGTCATTTATAGGGTGATTGGCCCGATAATCAGCTGAAAAACCTCCAGTGTGTACCTAGCCTTAACATCAGCGATTACCCAATCGGCATTAATTGTCACTAGTGTAGGCCCATGCATTGGGTACTTGTACTGCCATGATGCCTGTTATGGTAACACCATATCAGGATGGTAAAGCCATCACAAGCATTTAAATATGATTTAGAGTAATCTATAATAAAACATTTTAGTGCAATAATGTTTATATAATGTCTATATCTATAAGAAAACTATTATGGCCATTATACAACCCTATTTAAATTAAGGAAAGGAGAAAACAAAAGATCATAGACCTTCACTTCCTGTGTGTAGGGCAGAGCCTTTCACACCTACAAACAGGCTATTTTTTCACACCTGGAAGTAAATTAATTAATACCTCTAAAAAGGAAAAAGTGGAGATGCCGCCCATAGCACGAAATCAGGGTATAACCATCATATCCTAAAATGCACTAGATAAATTATAGCTACAATCTGATTGGTTGTTATGGGCAGCATCTCCATTTTTCCTTTTTAGTAAATGTATCTCCTGAATTTCAGTGGGAAGCTCTTTCAACTCAAAACTTCCTTGTAATTATTCAGATGCAACCAATGGTCTGTCCAGTGAGAGTAAATAGTGATTTAATAAATTGGATGGGATAGTTCTAGGACATTGTTCACAATCATGCGCTGTATTTGTGATTGTTTGTGTTCTACCAACTCTTTAGTTGAACCTGATATTGCTATCTTGCCTCTTGTAATGCTTCTGTTCATGTTTACATGACTCATGTATATCATTCTGCATGATGTCAGTTCGGTGCTACAGTATGTGTGACACCCTATGAATAAAGTTGATGATGATGTTGAATTAGGAAGCCACTTATGTTGATTCTACAACAAGTGCTTCTCCTGCAGTCAGTTCAATGTGTGGCTTTGACTTTTGTCTACAGTTGTCTGAAATCTAGCCTAGTCGGAGCATTAAAAAAGAGAGAACAGATGCTGCAGTAGAACATGTGGCCAATGGTCCGATATAGTGCCAAAGTAGGGTTTGTTAACGTTCTTTAAAATAAAACATATCAACCACATGCTGCTTTAGAGCATTGTTCTGTAAGTAGAATACTACTAGCTGCAATTTGAAAATACTGGCATTTCTCTCTCTATGAATCAGTTCAAGGGGAATTACTTGAGAAAAAAAATATGATAGTTTCAATTCAATAATAACTTATAAATGGACATCAGTCCCCAAATATACAGAATCTGTCTATCCACAAAAGAACATTGCATTATTAAATTAAACAAACATTACCAGAAATGAAAAACAAAGAGCTTAAGAGTGTAAAGATAACAAAGTAAATGACTAACTTCCAAGGAGGGAATGTTGCCAGGGTAGCCACACATCAGGAGACTGTGTTTGTACAAACACAAAAAAGCTTTTTTTATATAACTTAGTTTTCCAAAAACAGAAACAGCAATTAGATGTGTAATGTTTGCTCATGCCGGAAAATCCTGTATCCCTGATGAACAGAGGGACTAAACTGACTCTGGATCAAGCTGAATGTTAGCACAGCTAGAGAAGCACTAAACTGGAGCCAGTAGATAGTTCTGCAACTTACCATTTCCCAAATAAAGGCAGTTTTGATATAAATATATCTGAGACCCCCACAATACTGAACAATGAGAATGGCAAAAATATGAATATATTTCTAACTAAAATACACATACAATATCCTGCAGAATCAGATCTAACTCATATGGAAATGTACTATCCTGAAGCACTGTTAACACTCTACAGATGTCGACCCAGTATGTGGAGAGTGTGTATATGAAGTGTGATAACACTTATCTTTTACCAAAGTGTTCATATTATCCATATCTCTTGCAAATTCAACACGTATAGTACATTATATAGCCGTCTATAACCCCGTATGGTTTACAATTACAGTGGAGGTAAAGAGTCGACACACCATTATCGAAATTGCAGGTGTTTGTGATGTAAAGCCTGAAATCAAGATAAATCATTCTCAGACTTGTTTCACCTTTAAAGGGATCTTGCAACCAATAAAATTCACGTGAAAAACAAATAGACAATTTTTAGGAGAAAGAAGTGAAAATAAAATAAACTACAAAACCGTGGTTGTATACATGTACACACTCCAAAGCTAAATCATTAAATCACCTTTTGCTTGTATTATAGCAGTGAATCTTTTTGAATAAGTCTCTATCAACTTCGCACACCTAGTGGTATATCTACTAAACTGCAGGATTGAAAAAGCGAAGATGTTGCCTATAGCAGTAGCAACCAATCAGATTCTAGCAGTCATTTTTTAGAATGTACTAAATAAATGAAAACTAGAAAGCCTATGCTATAGGCAACATCTTCACTTTTCAAACCTGCAGTTTAGTAAATATACCCCCTGGACTATTTATTCTATTTCATCCCACTCTTCCCTGCAAGTTAATGCTCCACCAAATATCTTTTGATAAGCTCTCTTTAGGTCATTTCTTAGATTTTCAATACGATTGAGTTTTGGGCTCTGACTGGGCTATTCCAAGACGTTGATCTTCCTTTCCTGAAGCAATTCCTTGAATGACTTGGATGTTGCTTTGGATAGTTATGATGTTAGAATGTATAATTCCTCTTTATCTTCAGCTTTCTGACAGAGGCCAGAATATCTTGATATATGGAGCTATTCATTATGTTCTCTATCCTGACTAGAGCCCCTTTTCCCAGCTGAAGAGAAGCATCCCCAAAGCATGATGCTGCCACCACCATGCTTTACAGTAGGTATGGTGTTCTTTTGGTAATGAGCAGTGTTATCTTTGCGCCAAAAATATGTTTTAGAATTAAGACCAAAGAATTAAACCTTGGTCCATGTAATGCCTTTGACATTCTTTTATACCCCTCTCCTGATTGGTGTCTTCCAACAATGAGATACCACGGCTAACCCAGTAGGATGCAACCAAGAAAACTCAAAGGAAAGTCTATAGGAACAGTTGACCATTATTTGGGGTTAAACAAAATCACTTTCAGCTCTTTGATAGTGCTAAGGCTTCAAATGACCTGCCTACACATTAGTGGCATTAGATTTTAATTCAATTTGTTCTTACATCGAACACAGCAGGCCTGAGGCATGTATCTGTTAGGGCTCACGCCCCCGGTATCAACTCCTAGAACCGTTTCAGAGGTCTTCGCCTATAGCAGCTGCCTTTCCCGTAGAGCTAGATGCGCTCACAGGTACTCAGATGCCCCCAGGTCTTGTTCTCTAGTAGTAGGAGCTGATAACCTGAGAACGTAGCGCAGGTGTTACACAGAGGGGGAGTGAATATCCCGGCAAAGGTTCTAAGGGTCACAGGCAATGCAGCAGCATCTAAATCCAAGCAAAGGGGTCAAGGTCACAGGCAGATCAGTAGCGTCTAAATCCAAGCAAAAGGGCCAGGGTCACAGGCAGATAAACAGCATCAGTATCCAGGCAAAGGTCAGCAACAGAAGTATATAGATCTCAGAAACAGCAACACAGCAGGGAAAGTATGCTAGGAAGCAGGGACTATAACCGGCAGGGAGGCTTGGCCCTCTCTGCCCAATATACTGGCAACAACCAATAGGATCATTGGAGCACAGCAGGAATCATCAGCCACAGGAAGCTGATGATTAATTGGCCATATGCACGCGCGCCCGGCTGCCCTGAATGCCGGGACGCTGCGCTATAACAAAAGAGCGTCCCGACCATTACCTTGGCGACTGCCGGGACAAACCGACGGCTGGGACGCTGAGCCAGAGGAAGGAGCGAGTCGCGGCTGTGCCTGGAGCCGCCGCGGCTCGTGACAGTATCTAGGGTTTTTGAGTGTATCCTCCTCAAAACTAGTTCTGTGCAAACAGGTTACAGAAAAGGACTTGACAATGGGGTTTGCAACTGAGTGCTCGAAGTATGATTTGTGAAGAGTATAGATGTAGATATAGATCTGGAAGCATATGGTGCATTAACACAGTGTGGTTCATGTCTTGTTCTGTGTTCAAATAGAGGTCTGAGTGTACAGTATACTGGGCAGTCAGGTACAAAATGAGAGATAAACAACAAAATGATCATGGATATAAAGTAAATTACAGCCTAAACGCAATTCCCAAATACCAATACTGTAACAAAACAATTGTAAGAGAGGAAGATGTTGTAAACAACTATGTCTCAAATGTAATTGCGTAAGTCCCAGGTGTTTGCTGCTTGCGAACTTGGAGCAAAGCTATGTTGCTTAGGTAGGTGGTCTAGGACGGTGGTAGCCAGTTTCCCAACATACTTTACACCGACACTACTTACCCCGACAGCGTGATGACGAAAGTGGCATCTCCGACATGTTTATCTCCCTGACTGTTGAAAAAGCTGAGCTAGAAGAAATTTTACAGATCGATTGGGCGGCTTTTACAACTGACATCATTTCTGTGCGCCACCCACTCGACCGGTGGAATTTCTTCTAAGTCGGCTTTGTCAACACTCGGGGAGATGAACATGTCGGGAATGCCACTTTTGTCATCAGGGTATACAGGTAAGTGTCGGTGATTTCAGCATCGATATTTAGTACCCAATCCAGTATAGGTGATTCCAAGTGGTAAAGACAGCATCCTAGCACATGGATAAATTTGGATGCATTGGTTAAGCACCGAGATCCCCTGCTGGTGTGTGGGGTATGTCATTACCTTATTGGAGTGATGATCGCACTTTTCGGATGGATGTTAGATAATCTTGGTGCACAGTGTTGCCATCTGGTAAGCGTCTCAAACTGTGTGCTGATGTTGGTCCTACTGCGTGGGGCGCTGGATGTGGTTGAAGTGTAGGTGCCTGTGAATCTTCTCCCATGTGCTTTGTTTGCGAAGATCCCCATGCAGTGGCTCGGAGAAACAATGAACTTACTTTGCATAGTGAAGTAAGTATAAAACAACTTTATTGTTAGTCTTCAAGGTTACACTCACATTCATGTAGTTAAATAATTGACCAATCAGAGGTATCTGTAGCTGTACCTGGATTTTGGATTCTATATGCGGATAGTAAATCTGATGCGTTTCGTCCGATCCCGGACTTTCTCAAGGAGTAATTCAGTGTAGTGATCTCTGTCTGTTTTGTATGCCCTGATGACTAGTGATTGGTGCCTATGCTCTGTTTAGCCACTCCCTGATGCAGGTGATAGGTGCGTTGACCCTGTATGGTTAACTTAACCCCCGATAATTGGGTCTTGATTGCATATTGTTGGCATTCGTTGGTTTGTGCAATATAGGACAAATTAAAAGATAAAGCACCAGAACATGGTATTTCAAATGAAGTATATTTCATTACTAAATACTCCACATCTGCGAACAAAATTACCAATATGAACAAGAAGAACTGGAAAATACTCCTGAGAGATCCCATCCTACCTGAGAAGCCCAAAATCGTGTTCAAAAAAAGCACTCAGCTTATACATTTTTTTTGTGGACTCCACTCCCTAGGGAATTCAGCCCAGTGCTGAACAGCCTGGGGCTGGTTTGTCAGAGGGACATCCTGCTGGGTGTTCCCCTGCTATAGTGCCACCACTTGCCTTGTGCTGGTTTTCACAAAATTGGTGGGATCCCACGCTATCACCCCCGATTTTGCAATTACCAGCAATAGGCTGGCAATACAAGGGCTAATAGTGTTTGTAGGGGGGACACCACAATTTTTGGTTTTTTTATAGAGCCTGCAGGTCTGGCGGCTGTAATGCAGACTGCTGCAGGAGCTGACAGGTAGATACGCACACAGGTTCCTGTGTACTAGAGCAGGGAGGGGTTTTCAAATACACCTGTAGTCAACAAGGAATGGATCTTGCTATCCGTTCCTTGTTGACTACGGGTGTAAGCAGAGCCTATTTGCAGCCAGAAAGGCACTTACATGCCTTTAATGACTGAGGCCCAGCATTGAGAGTCCCTTGCTCATGGCGATGGCGATAGTCCTTCCCTGTTACCTGAAGCTAAGAACCGTCACAGCTCACATTGCTGGAGGGCTCAATCTTTATTCACTATGTGGGAGGGAAAGTTATATTGAGGAGGGTTGTTTGAAAGTGGACAACTCTTTTAATACAAAGGTAATATAGAATATAGTTTTATAGATTCATTATTGTTCCAGTGTCATGTACTGTTTTAGGATATTTGCATTGAAAATAAAAAGTATATGAGAACTCCATTAACCCCTCCATGCATGACAATATTCCAAAACATCATATGCTGCAGTGCCAGAATGGAGGCACCAGTGGAATGGTCTACACGCTGAACTTTGCCTACTTGTGCTGCTAACTAGGATATAATTAGAGATGCTCACTGACCCCCGTGTTTTGGTTTTGGATCTGGATTACCGTCATGTTTTGGTTTTGGTTTTGCCAAACCGCCCTTGCGTGTTTTGGTTTTGGTTTTGTTTGGATTTGTTTTGCAATTTTGTTTAAAAATCAATGTTTTTGGGCATAAAATAACCTAATTTAGTGCTCCACCTGTTTCTTGGATAAGTAAGGTAATTTTAAAGCTAATAAATTAGGAAGAAAACAGTTTAATCCCTGGTAGGCTGTCCTTAATTCTCCACACAAACCTGGTTGTCTTCCTCTTCATCTTTGCCTATTGGCAATGCAGCCATCGTCTTTGGGTGTATATTACACCCTACACTTGTAGTTGAATAGAAAAAAGCAGCCTGCATAGACTGTGGAATTACAAAGTAAAAATAAATGGACCAAGGTAGTTTGGTGGCTATCTATGCCCCCCAGCCTTCCACTTGTAATTGAATAGAAAAAAAGCAGCCTGCATAGACTGTGGAATTACAAAGTAAAAATAAATGGACCAAGGTAGTTTGGTATCTGTCTGCATCAGACCTCCTCTCCACTAGGAGTAAAATAGTAAACTATTCAGCCGTTATAGAGTCTAGAATATAAATAGAAATTGAGAAAGGCAATTTGGTATCTGTCTGCATCATAATCATCAACATCATCATTAGTGCCCTCGTCGCCTACACAAATCTCCCCCTCATCCTCTTCTAATTCCAAAGTGGCATCCTCAATTGTTGTATCACCGCCTACACTCGGGCTGTTAAGGCACACATCAGCAGAACTGCTGAAAGGAACCTTCTTTATAGGTACACTGTCACTAACAGAATGCTCACGATTAGACATACCACTGGTGGATGGACTCTCCACAGGGATTGGTGTCATTTCTGATTCAGAGCATACATTATCCTCTAATGCCTTACTGTTTTCTTGCAGCTCGGCTTTCACGCGTAACAGTACTTGTGCACCACTTTTAGACTCCAAATTACTTGGTTTTGCTTTGTCACGAGTGTCCGTACAAGAAAAAGGTTCAGTAACATTTTTTGATCTGCCACTAATAGAGAAAGGCCAAGGCCTCATTCTTTCTTTGCCACTGCGTGTGTAGAATGGCATGTTGGCAAAAAAAAATTTATCGGCAGCTAACTTTTCCTCAGTTACACTTCTTTTGCGCTTTAACACGGTACATTTTTTATTGGTGTGTGTTTTTTTGACTGATTTCAAAAGACTGTGTAGTTTGACATCGCCTTTTTCAAGATGACGTACTGGCAACACTACAATCAGGACTGGTGACAGAACCTGGTTGCTGATTCTGCTCATATGTGGACTGCTTTGAATCCATTATGAGCCAAACGCACTTGTAGTGCTACAAATTGTTTTAGATACTGCTGACAAATATGACTTTTGACAGCCACAAAACTTAATGCAAAAGAATGGGGGACACCCCAAAAGCACTTGGGAGTACTAAAAATTATTTTTCAGATTGCTGACAAACAGGACTTTTGACAGCCAGAAATATTAATGCAAAAGAATGGGGGACACCCCAAAGCACTTGTAGTGCCAAATATTGAAAAAAAAAGACTCCTCTATCCTCCTCTCTTCTCTATCAATTGTTATCAGAATTGTAATCAGAATTGTATTCTCTGTCCCTGCTCTAATCAGCCTGTGACTACACCCTGCTCTCTCCCTCTGTCTAATGGCGATGGATTGCTGTGGAGGCGTGTATTTATAATTTTCAAATATCGCGAGAACCGAGCCCCGAGATCCGACGACGTCACAATGACGTTCGGCCTCGATTTGGAATCCGAGCAGACGGGAGAGTAACGAGCCTACTCGGCTCGGTACTCGGATAGGAAAAGTTCGGGTGGGTTCGGTTCTTGGGGAACTGAGCCCGCCCATCTCTAGATATAATAGACTTTGTGTACAGAGCCTAGAGCACAAAGTTTTATTGTGTTGAACAGAATATGTACAAATATATCTAATAATGGATTTTTATTGTGTGTGGCTGTGTCATTTAAGAGTCAGTATATAAAAACTGTAGTTAGAATGTAAACAACAAACTTATTATTTGAATGATCGAAAGATACTTATTTTAAAATATGTTTTAGCAGTGAGAGTTTATTGATTAGTTTTTCAGGGGAAAAAATAAATCACACAGTGAAACAAACAAATGGTTTGCAGTAAACATAAATGATAAAAAAATCTAAGTATAATAAATAGTAAGTACACTAAACTGGCATTCTGAGTTAGACACAAGACATAAAATACCGTATAATGAAGTAAGCTTGAAGGATGATAAGGGAGCGAGAGAACTAGAACTCACACACATGCAGAAATTTCAATGTTGTGCACATATCAGTATCAATAAAAACTAATTTTTTGTTACCCTCCTCTAATAATGTTAAACAGTATACTTTCTAACAAATTAATATATCAAAAATGTTACAGTGATTTAGGTAACATTTCAACCATTTATCTTAACTACCTAATCACGATTCAGCTGGTTAGCTGTTGACTCACAGGGGCATATTCAATTGTCCGCGTTACTCGCAAAAGTAACGCGGCTTGTGCACTATTACCATTATTACGGCAATAGTGTTCGTAATTACCGTTATTACGGTACCTTTAACGCCGGCTCAGGGAGCTGCAAGCTGAAATACTGCTTAGAATTACCGTAATACCGGTAATACTCTTAACGCTGCATTACTTTTGCAAGTAGCACAGACAATTGAATATGCCCCACAATGTATTCTAGTAGGGATTTTTCTAGCAGGTCCTTGCTATGTACCTTTATAAGGTTCTAATAAGAAAATCATTTTAAATTCCAATGTACCTTGTCAATGGGACTAACTTCTTTTCTATACTGTGATCATCTGGAGAGGCTGAGTCTATGCAACTATCAAAAAAGGTTGTCAAGAACAATAGTGCATGGCCGACATAATCAATAGATTTATGCTTCATTAGCTCTGTTTAATATTTAAACATTCTTCCATCTTAACAAAGGTGCTTTAGAAAGTTATTATTGCACTAGTATATGTCTGAAGGACTGTTACCCATCAATATTCTCTTTCGTATTTAATATCTGTTATTTTTATTCTTTTATATATATATATATATATATATATATATATATATATATATATATATATATATATATAGTGGCAAGAGCCCGCTACTGCAGAAGCACACGCGTACAACTTCTTCCTTTTTATGGTTCTTTATTGTCAGGATGGTAATAATGTTTTGACACCGTATTTTAAACTACACATATGTTTTTACCTGGTTTAATCTCCACCTAGGTACATAACTGTGCCAATGTTTTACTCTACTTCCCTGCTTTCTCTGCATATTGCCAGCTAAATGCCTCCTTTTGTTACATTTTATATATATATATATATATATATATATATATATATATATATTTGTATTCCTAATTTCTTATCCCAGAACAGGTTGCGGTGCTACCAGCCAGCTGCAGTACACTCATCAGACAAGAAGAGACACGGATGCAGTGTCATATATTTGGGTCAGGAATTGAAAATATATTTTTAATTATTTCCCAAAGTTCATCTAATATATAGCCTAAGGCTTGGAAGCAATATGCCACCTGTGAATACTAATAGATGGATTCTGCCCTTCCTGGTTTTGTTGGAGCATTTAAAATGTATATTCATGGATGTCTCAAAGTAATTGTTTGAATGGCATTCCTATGTTGTTCATATAACATATGCTCCTCAAAATATCCCTTCCTAATAAAAAGAGGTTCCCATGCACGGCTCTCTGTATTGAGCCAAATCTATGAGAGTTTTGAACTAATAAAGAGATTGTGAAGTAAACAAAGCAATTTTAAATCACTTTATTCACTTCATTGCACAAATATTTCGCTGTTTAAACCACAAAAACGTTATTGCATTTACAAATAAAAGTACATTTTAATGTAACAAAAGGGATACTATGCCAAACACACCAATGATTTCAAAGACTAGATAAGGACTGTATGTGCACCATTTATAACTAGCATCTGTGTCTCTTCATCTTGTCTGATCTTAAAGAAAAGGTGGTAAGAACGTGAGAAAGTGGCTTTCCTGCATGTCTCTATTTCCTGCATCAAGGGCATGACTAGTGCATAATCATTTGTTCTCATTCTATGAGAATCATTAATCTGCAATTGAACAAGGGGCACTCTAAAGTCTTGTACAGGTCCTATTCAGTCTCTCAACTTGACCCAACCTGCTTACATTATTCTCAAATGAACCTTCATGACTAAGATATGTTATATATAGGCTACAAAAGACTAAACCCAAGTTATGCAATTTTGTGTAGCCCCAGTGTCTATTATAGTGCCACAATATCCACCATATATTCCCAATACCCATGATACAGAACCAATGCCCACTTCCCCATTGACGTGTCTCTCAAGTTATCAATGACTGATCCCAGCATGAAGACCCTGACACCTTTGGTTATTTCTGGTCCACAACATCATGTCTTCCAGCCATTCTTTGCTTCCCTCCAACGTACTCACAGCTCACCGCTGTAAGGAAAGGTTGGAATGTCCATTTCATATCGGCTGGATATTAAAAACAGCTTGTGGTGTATTAATAAACAAAGCCAGTGAAGGAATATCATTAATCCCATATTACATATGGTTCCAGCTGCATGGCAATAAAAATATGTATACACAACAAAAAGATAATTGTTGTCAGTGCTTGTCCTTCACACTGCAAATCTGTGTGTACAAAGAAAAAGAAAAACATGAGGTACTTGTTCTTTTGGGGGGGGGGGTGTATTTATAGCTATAATTAGAAGAGCCATCAATAAAAGAACAGAAGTGAGGAGGTATGGGAGAATGTTTCTTATTTCATTTAGTAGAGATGGGGGTCCCTTGTGTACCGATTTTCCCAGGAGAGTCTCCTTTTGTTCATCTAGAATTCTCACAACACCTACTGTCATGGGAATATCACACAGGAGGAAATGTGTGTGTTGAATTATCACAAATTATCTTTTTGTTCCATGTTTAAATGAGTATTTTTAGGAGAGAGAATTTGACACATAACAAACATAAAAATGAAGAAGTACCCTCTGATCAGCCAGTAAAACAATCTTTAGAGGTAGAGACAGAAAAGCAGAATATAGTAGAACATGTGTATTGAAAATAATAAGTCGTGTGCTATTAGCAATGTTTCAAAATATCGCAAACAAACTACAATAGAATGTGTTTGTTACTTTAGAAAATAGTATGGGTCTGATTCATCCAGGAATGCATACTGAGCACAACATGCTATAAAACACACGTATTTAGGCTTTGCGCACTACCGAATTCACCCAGGCACGGATCGATCTCAAGATACATGCGTTGAATTTGGGTGTAGGTCTACTGTGCCTTACTTCACAAGACACTGCACAATATGTCCATTACTTGGAATATAAATTCAGCACAGAACGCACAGAAAAATATATATATATATATATATATATATATATATATATAGTGGCAAGAGCCCGCTACTGCAGAAGCACACACGAACAACTTCTTCCTTTTTATGTAGTTTTATTGTCAGGATGGTAAATGTTTTGACACCGTACAAATTTCACAGCAATTCTTGGAGACCCTAAACGCTAGCTAGACATAGCTCAGCTCTCTCAAGACCAGCCAGCTTCCCCAGCGTTGGTCTCAGTGCACAAATGACACAAACAAGCTTTTATGCATGATACTCCTCCCCCAGCCCTAGGTTGATGGGCAGGTGACACACCCACCTTCTCTTTAAGAGAAAACGCCCATCACTGGCTCTGTTTGCACTAACAGACACACCCTCTCTGTTTGCTGAGAGGAAATCATGTAAGTTAACAAAACTTTAAACTACACGTAAGTTTTTACCTGGTTTAATCTCAACCTAGGTGCAGAACTGCGGCAATGTTTTATTCTGTTTGTATGTTTTCTCTGCCTCTTGTCAGATAAATGCCTCCCTTTGTTACAATATATATATATATATATATATATATATATATATATATATATACACACACACACAATGCCACCTGTTACTAGTAAAGGCAGTGAAAAAAACAAATGATCATGAATAACATTTATTAGGATGGTCTTAATGTCCACTGCACATAAATTAAATTTTTACAGTTGCTTGTGTTTGCAAACACATGTTGTAGCATGCATACGGAACAGTCATCACTAGTGATCAGGACTTAGACTAGCCCTGTAGCTGGAGCAAGAGATACGGCAGAACAACAAGCTCAGACCATGATTTGGACATAGCTGCACGCGCGCTTGAGTGTGGCACGCCCTTGCTGTATATTGACTAAGGCAAAGTGCTTCTTCCCTGCCACTTTCACTTCCCGAAATCATAGGCTGAAATAAGTGTCCTTTGCGTACAAACATGCAATGGACAGGGCTGCGATCATGGACGTATCTTCCGGTTCTGGACATGCGCAGAGGGATTTTGCGTACGATACGCTCAAAATCGGCAGATGAATCAGGCCCTATATGGTTACTCAGTTCCATCTCGAAGTACAACTTGTCACACCCAGTAAATGTATTCATAGTATTTTCCCATAATTCATATTCCTAATGCACCCAAATAAACAGGATAAGTGAGGAGGGGTTCCTGTAACTGTTTTACTTTATCTAGCCCCCAAAATGAAACAAGCTGTGGCTTCTAGGGCCTGAGGAAACTTAAGGGTACATTGGTATCCTGCTTATTGTATGGGAGAACTATGTTGTCAGGGTGAGTCAGAGAGAGACACATTATTCAAACCAAAGCTATCTTGGTAGAAGAACTTAAAAAATACTGTACTCTAACTACTACCTACAGGAAATAGGAACATGCCTAAGACAACACAAGCTCTTGTAACATCAGAGATTTTCATGGGTACCCAATTTGATTTAGGACGCTACATTACACAGCTCCATTATAAATAGAAAGACTTAATGTCATCTCCACAGTCACAGCAACAAGTCACTTGCAAATAAAAGAACGAGTAGAATGTATTAATCGCGCATTTACGTCTCTGATAGAAAAAGGCCACTGAGCTGCACCGCCAGACATAGAGCTTCCCTTAATTACTCACTGATTATATCAACAAAGCACATTAATTTTAATGCCTTCTAATTTATACTAAAGTCATTATGATTTTTCACTTCATTTACTTCTTACAAAGTGTATATAGCTGAACATTAAACTTATTAAAGGCAAACACATTTCAGGACGGGCATAAATCTTGATTGGAAGCAATATTGATGTTCCAAACATTCATTATTAAGACAGACATCAGTTTGTATCCCATTACCTTAACTAGTGTTTGTACAAGGACAAAATAAATTAATTTTGCCTATAGGAACATAAATTTAATGCACAATATCTTCTTTTTGACATGCTAATGCTAGCAGGGTATGTTTGTTTAATGAAGATTGTTTTTATCCTTGCAGTAAAAATCAACTCACAGTAGCTGAAAAATATAACATTTCACATGTAGGACATGGATTTAAAACTCTTATCTTAAGTATCCACGGCATGCCCTTTTAGAAGTGTGATAGAATATTCACTCTCCGTCAAGTGTAAAACACCCCATGCCATAGCTTGAAGTCATTGCCTAAAACAGGCTGCTGAGATATGTCAAAAATGTGAAATAGCTAACCAGAACATGTTCATCTACTTGGTTATGGATTATGACCCTATTTCTAAATTCAGTGCAGAGCAGTTTTGAGCCAAGAGGGTGACCAAATTGGATAAGATCCGGGGGTAAATGTATCAAGCTGAGAGTTTTCTGTCGGGTTTGAAAAGTGGAGATGTTCCCTATAGCAACCAATCAGAATCTAGCTATCATTTTGTAGATTGTACTAAATAAATGATAGCTAGAATCTGATTGGCTTTTCAAACCCGCCGGAAAACTCTCAGCATGATACATTTACCCCCCGGACGTTCATCTCTTGGGTTGTGTGGCTGGGTTACTTGAGCTGTAAGTGAAGTCGAAAGATGACCACAGCTACTGGGAGGTGGTGATCATCTTCCGACCCCATTTTCCTCTATTCCTGTTAATGAATATACTTCAATAGGATCATTATCTGGCATTATGTTATGGTGCCGGCTCCCAGGAAAGAACCACTTGGCTGGGGAAACTATGTGATAATAATATTCATTGTGTTTCCTACATTTATAGAATAGCAGTAGACAGATAGGGCATCACTGATCACTGTATTTCATTTCATGCTGCTGAGCACCCCTTTAACCGTCCTACATTTCACAGGAAAGACCACGTTTTCAATATGGATAAGAGGCTAACAGATCAGGGTTTTGGCCACTGAGTATCTGGGGTATGTCCGGAGGGATTAGTGCAACACAACTAGGCTCATTTTTAATCTACAAATATTGACAAGTATGTGCTTCCTATATGAAATATTTAATTGAGGGAGTTAAGTTTGAGCCAGCAGTTGTATGTAGTAAGCTTTGTATTTGCAGTTGCCTTATTCCAAACTGAAATAAAACAAGGAAGAGTGCTGATACAGATTATTTCATTTCCCAGCCGTTAAGAAGTGAAAGAAACCATGAAACAGGACACCACTAAATCTATCTCTTTTTATGTCAGCATCAATCAATTAGTTAAATGTACATGTAGCAGGAGAAATGACTTGCCAGAAATTCTCTCAGCATTGGTCTCCTTGTGTTTTTCATTTTTTTTGTCATGACTTTAGATGAAATAGACAAATGGGATTGTTGATTGACCAATCTCTCCAATTGGACAACAGATATAGATTACAAATTCGTTCCATTGCAATCAGGTTGAATAAATCGATTACTGGGGCCAAAGACAACTGAAATATAATGATTGCAACCTCCTGATAAATCATTTACCAAAAAAATCAGTTGGGTTGTCATAATTTTGTCATTTAGTTTGGTCATTCTATCCATTACCCAGTGAACACATTTTACATCATTTTCTGTACCTAGAAAATAAAAATTCACATCTCAACAACCTATTATCCCCCCCACTATACTAGCGTTAATCTGGATTGTCATATGTGCAAGTGATCACACCGTCACCTTTGCATACATGCTGGTGCCCAGTGTAAACATAAAGGGCATCATTCAAACTTAAACAGAAGTCCATTTGTGTGGCATAAATAAATGGATTTTTATTTCTATTTGAGCATAGCTTAGACTTGCAGCTTTTATTGAATGTAGAGGCGGAACCATTGTAAGAACTGTGAGGGTGTGGTCACTATGGGGCCTGGAGGTACGGGGGTTCAGCAGTGTTAGGTCAACCCCTGCTCCAAGGCCCTTTCTCTTCTCAAAAAGGGCACGGGAGGCTAAAGTGACATCGCCAGGCCCCTGCCCAAATTTGGTTATGCGGCCCACTGATGGTTATTCCACCCCTGGGTGGAAGAGAAATGGGCAAGTATAAGTGTATATGTAAGGTTAAAGCAACCTGGAGATTTAACCCAATGAGACTTGGACACATCTCTAGATACACTTCTTAGAAGGTGTATCTTTTGCAAGTATTGGTGTTCTAGAATACAGACAAGTAATGGTGGTGGTGGTGATGATGATGATGACACCAGCAGCACTATGACACTTATTGTTTGCATATTGACCCCTAATAGAGCTTAATTCTTTAGTATTGTGGCTATATTATGTCAAGTTGCAGCCGTCTTTTGTGATTTATTTGTCCTTTGCATTTGGACAAATGTTGGAAAGAAATTTTTTTTTCAAATTGTAAGTCAGGCCCAAAATGTTCAGTCTGACATATTATAATTTTATCTGAGCAATGCTAGTGACAAATGCAAATATATTGCTAATGATATTAGGCAATCATTGGGTTTGCACAAACTAATTGTGATGCCTAATATTAAACTGATTAAAATCAATAGGATCTTCATGAAGCATTTTGGAAAATACTATTGGAAGATAACCGATTTTCTGATGTGGTCATCTACCAACTGCATTAACAGACCACAGCGTGGTCAGAACTGATTCGATCACTTGGCGCAGGATCTCAGCCATTTTGGCCAGCCACATATGTGACCAAATGGAACATTGATCCTGGTGATTGGAGCATGAGACGAGTAGCAGTATTGGTCCAAATGTGGCATTTTACAGAAAATATTGATATGTCAGAAGACAGCATGCAAACAGGTTTGATAAAAACTAAGTCCTTTGATTACTTTTTGTTGTCTAAAAACATCAATTATTCTGTAAGCAGACCACAGTTATTCATAATTAGCTGACAAGTCACTTATTATGCATTGCTATGTTATAATATGTTATAAACATTTGGTACGGTATGGTGCCCGATGATACTGGGACACCACAGCACTAACTTGCTAAATTAAACGCAATACCATTTTGGAGGAAAGTTTTATTATTTTACATGGCAATTCTGGGACCACCTTTATCACCTTCCTTAGTACATACCCTTTGATTCATGTCCTCTTCCTTTTTATCAGTGTGACAGTAGCCAGGTGTAATGGTCCGGAGACTGAATAGGAGCCCGGTGGCGGTAAGGAAGATAAGCCGCAGAAAGATTGACTAATAAGGAATGGTCAAACGTAGCCGGGTTCGGTACACAGTAAGTCTATAAGTAAAGAGTTCAGGAAGAACAGTAGTCGTGGACAAGCAAGGTTGGTTCACGAGTAGTTGTAGCTGACAACAGGATGCAGCAACAGGAACACAAGATCACAATAATCTGGCAAGGAAAACAGGAAGAAGCCAGACTTTTTTTTAGAGGACCTGGGTTTGAATCCTGACCATACTTTCCTACTTCCAGTACGTCCACTGGACATTTCAGGAGCAGGCTTGTTAGGATGTCTAAGGTGAAGTAGTCTGGAGGCATGGACATTTCTGCAGGCCCCCCAAGAACTTTCATCCAGACCATATTTTTTCCATTCACCAACTATTGCAGTCTACATTCATGGGCAAAAGATTTGAGAGTGACACAAGTATTGCTTTTCACAAAGTTGGCTGCTTCAGATCTGGTGAATTGCCCACTATGGAGAGGGTTCATGGGGCGGGAGAAGGGACAGAGAAGGCATCAAGAACAAGGTCCAGAGATGCCGAAAGACCATACTGGTGAGAAGCGTCTGGATGCAAAACAATCCAGCGTCCCCGCTGAGATAAAGGCGCACAGAGCTGCTTGACCAACAACGTTGTTTTAGACATGACTGACCAGGTCATGTGCTAACGGAGCCAACAACCCATTCCATGAGCTTGCCCTGACTTGCCCTCGGTGGCCTGGCAGGGCAAACGGGGGTAAACATTACCCTGGTATCCTCACAGTTCTAGGTTAAAATAGCTGGATTTCAGCAATATTACATATGACAAAAAGGCTTTAAGTTGCAAAGATCATAAGTGCAGATTAAAAACTACTTATGAGTAGGTGAAGTTGATGTCAATGGGGCATGCATGATGGCAAGTCTCTAATGTCATATAATCTGTGTGCAGTCGCATATCAATAGGTTTCACATCATTCACTGCCTTGGATTATTATATATGCTATGCAACTGTCCATGTGTTTTATGTATCTTTACATTATATAAACTTAGTTCTGTGGCTCATCAATATAACAGAATTTATGTTTTGTTATATTGGTCAATACAATTATTTTAAAAAAGTGTTGTGTTCCTTTACAGTAAATAATATTGAATATCATTTACTAACTGTAGACTATGCGGATACATCCTATTTGAAGTATAGATGGACTCCTAATTACCAGCTCCTCTACGGTATAAAAATTGGGTAACGTTGTGTGCCTTCTTGCCACATCTGTAATCCTCCCTATAAGACCCATTATTGTGAGTAAGGAACACCTAATACCACCCAGCTTGCCCAGCAAAAGAAACACCGATTTTCAAGTTTTCTCTCGGCACAATCGTGATCTGGTTAGCCATGCATTTACTTGTAAAAACAGGCACATATATGAAAAAATAGGCACATGAAATCACAAAATTGTAATGTGGGCTACACATACTTGCCAAGTTTTCCTCGTTGGCTTCAGGGAGATCCTCGGGGAGGTGGGCTATTGGGGTGGGGCTTGACGAATCACATCATTTTGGTCCTGCCCCTAAAAGATTGTCACAATTTTGGCCAATTACAGCATGGGGTGGGGCTAAGATGACACGATATTTGCATCATTAAGGCCCCCCCAACTTATCTATTATGGGGGCGGGAACCGGGAGGTTGCCATGCTCTCCCATGAGCCCGGAAGGTCTCCCAGAAATGTGGGAGTCTCCTGGACATTCCGGGAGAGTAGGCAACTATGTGTTAAAGAAAAGCAGCTAATGAATCTCTAGATCTCGTCGTGTTTGCCGTGGCGCAACCTTAAGTGCCTGTAATGAAGAAAAGAAAAGTGGGGGGTAGGAGAGGGTAGAATTGCAATTGAAGCGGTGCAGACAATATTCTTGGATGCTGGAGGTTCAGCGGCTGTTTATAGCTAGTTTTGCAGTTTTGAATGCTATAGCTCTTTTGCTTTTTGTCTATAGCTCTGATGCGGTGTAAATAGTGTGGTGTTGATCTCCGCTAATTGCTCGTTGCTACCGTTTATAGGTTCTGTTTATAGCTCTGGGGATATGTGGGTATAAGTGGAAACCCTCTGATGAAACCGCCCATATTGGAGGCGGAGAAACGCGTCAGTGGACGTGGGAGTGCTATTGATTTTATTCGCTGCTGTTGGGATCCTCCGTGTGTACACGCTACTACTTATTACTGCAGTAATTGGATTTGCAAAGCATAATCTCTTTCCACGGCCGTGGCTATTTTGAACTTTAGCGATACAGGAGGACTCCATGCATGAAAGGTGGATTATGACTATTTAAATTCCAGCAAGGTACCGTGATATACATCTGTGGATTATTAGATTATTTTTTTGCACTGCATGTGCTAGGAGCACGATAGCTTCAATTATCTATTTCTGCTGATGTATCTGCATATACTTGACTAATGATAATCAGAGTAATATCTCAACCTTCACAGGAACAATATTGGCTGAACATTTCCGGGACTGTGTCTTAATCAGTCTATATCTATTGATCAATCAATCTGGAACCTTAGTCTGATCATATACTTTCTATTGGACTCACAATACGATCTCTGGAGCATTTCAATGAGTTATAAAGCTCCTATTTCTAAGCTCTAACCACGGTATTATTTTTATCTATAATAATTATTTTTATGTATAGTTTAAATAAATTTGATACAGTGTACTAACCAGCGCTGCCATTTGTTTTTCTGTTAGTTATGTGTATTATGTGACGGGATCAGTACTCGTCTATATTGGCTGGCTGCAGGTGTGGGTATCAGTTATCTGTATATCCTGCTATTATACTATTTGGGCTCATATTATTTATCATTGCAACCAGCGCTGGATATTTTTACTTTTTGTCCAAGGTATACCCCCTAAAAAGGGTACCCACCACCAATGAATCTCTAGAGACTGAAGTGTCCTTTACATTTCTGTCTCCATTACTGAAGTCATGTTTTCTTACCTGTCAGTCTTTGATTAAATCTTGGTCTCCATGAAAATGGCCACCTCCATAGGCATCAATACATGGACACAATTTCTAAACAGTGTCATCATGCCAACGATGGCGAAGCCAACCACGTCTTGTACTGGCTCAGCATCAGGGAGAATCATCATCATCATCACCAATTATTTATATAGCGCCACTGATTCCGCAGCGCTGTACAGAGAACTCACTCACATCATTCCCTGCCCCGTTGGAGCTTACAATCTAAATCCCCTAACATACACAGACAGAGAGAGAGACTAGGGTCAATTTGATAACAGCCAATTAACCTACCAGTATGTTTTTGGAGTGTGGGAGGAAACCGGAGCACCCGGAGGAAACCCACGCAAACACGGGGAGAACATACAAACTCCACAGAGATAAGGCCATGGTCGGGAATTGAACTCATGACCCCAGCGCTGTGAGGCAGATGCCAGACTCTTCAGGGAGTGAGAGAGATCACCCCTATTTCAGGGAGTCTCCCTGACATTCAGGGAGAGTTGGCAAGTATGGGGATGCATATTTGCTATTTCATAAATTAACCTTCCTGCCTTTTATTGTCCAGTCTACTAAGCTTTTCTTACACTTTGTCATATTCATTTTTTTTTATTAGAAAGTGTATCAAGCTTTCATATAGTGTTTTTTTACAATGATGTTGAGATTAAAATTGCAGAACAAAATACATAAAAAAGAAACTTTTATAGCAGTTACCAGTCTTTAATTAAATCTAGCAAAATTTATATGGTTTTACAGTATGCATTTTATTCTATCTGTACTTTGCCGTACAATGATCTGTGCATCAGAGGACAATTTTATCAGTTTCATCAAAAGTTATTTATTGGGTAATATTGCACACACGGGCATCCATATATCAGCCTGACTATTAGTGGCAACCAGATCTCCCTTGATTTACTAGTTCAGCCAGTTTTGTGTAATATAATAAACTTGTTATAAAGTTTGCAAGCATGGACTGTAACTGCTTGCGCTAAGGTTAAATGACATATATTTGACTCACACCAGTAAATGCTATGTCTAAGAACACTCAATGAGATAAGTACAAACAGTGCCAGACTAAGGGCCTAGAGGGCCTGGAGCTGAACATGATGATGGGCCTGTAACATGAAGTAATACATTATATTGTACATAGTCACACCTCTCCAACAGAAGGATAGGTAATAGAGAGTCTACAGGAACAAGCTGCAGACATGGCGAAATTCCCTCTGGGTTTCCCTTACCGCACACAAACACACAGGTGCAACGCAGAGGTGTAATTGATTTGTTGTTTCTGTGATTGGTTCAAAGTGCTTGCCTGGAGCACTATATTGTGCATGTGTGCAGGTCTACCGATGCCAGATAGTGGCCATTGTCTAGACAGAAGGACTGTGTCTAGTCAGAGTGAGATAGTCTGATGTCATCCTGATGTAAAGTGTACTGTTTACCTGTGATGTGAAAAATAAACACACCGTTTATTCAGCAAGGAGCAGTTTGTGTCTTATATCGACTGGGTGTCAGTGTCACAGCGATGTCACTGTGAAATTGCAAAGGCCAGCCAAATCACAGCTGACCATTCAACCAACCAGATGCAATGATGGTGAGTGGAATGTGTTCAAAACCACAGACCAGAAAACTGTTATAAAGCTGTCCTTTCCAGTGGAGAGATTGCTGTGCTGCATAAAAAGCAATATCTGTGAACTGTTCAGCACCTTTTTATTTTGAAAGGAAAGCAAACGTTTTAAAAAATCACTGGTTATTTTGGACCACTGAGTGTGGTCCAGAGAAACCTGGACAACATAGATTTGCTAATTGTCTCTGGACCAGAGTGCTGTTCCAGAGAATGGAGTTCTGCCATCTAAAGGGATGGGAAAAAAGGTCAAGTCAGCACAGAGGTGTCTTTGGTTGTCCAGACCAGAGTAGCAAATACAGCTTTTTTTAGAAGGGGGGATATGACACCCCAAACACTTTATAGTGCAAATTCATGAATATACAGTGCTGCTATATTATAATTTCAGCACTCAGCGAATACAGCTTTTTTAGAAGGGGGGATATGACACCCCAAACACTTTGTAGTACAAATTCTGAAAAATGCCTGCAATATACTGCTCTATACCTGCTCTATTCTGTGACCTAACCCTTCACTGTCCCTATCTCAAAAGGCGCTAGATCGCCGTGGAGGCAGGTATTTATTCATTCTAAAATTTGCGAGATCCAACGACGTCACAATAACGTTTTGCCTCATTTTGGAAACCGAATAGGTGCAAGAGTACCGAGCCGACTCGGCTTGGCCCTCGGACCCTGAAGTTCGGGTGGGTTCGGTTTCAAGGAAACCAAGCCCGCCCATCTCTAATTAAATGTGACAATGCTAAACATGCAGGAGGTGAATTTTACACTTCTGTACATTGCAACCAGGACACCAAATGAAGTTCGAGCCACGGTACAACTTATTTGGGCCACTTTCATAGCCACATAAGTGGATGTGACCACACCAGTTGGTGGCTCCTCCCACTACAATACACCTACCACTGCAGGTACCTGCTCCAACCCCCTCTCGGCACCCCTGATTACAACTGTGAAGATTTTTCCACCTCTCCACACATCAAAGTGCACTACTGTTTGCAGAGGCATTTTGTGAGCGAGTAAGCGTGCACTTTAATGTGAGTGGACAAATAACGCAGAGTGGTGCAAAACCAAAGCTTTTTTGCAGAGCACACCGGGCGCGTTTTCTAAATGACCGCTGTAGCTACGTTCTGTTAAACACAGATTAGAAACATTTCACCCTTCAAGATGCTTATAGGTAGAGTTATCATGTTTGGAATTGCCCATGGTTCATTGATACATTGCCATTAGCTCACAAACATGCTGCAAATTATACTATATTACTAGCAAAAATAATAATAATAATAATATATTCCCAAAGTGTTCCATTTTTAGTTGGACAGGCCAGAATTTCAAAAGACAAAAAGGGGTGTGGCTTGATTGTGTGTGGGTGTGGCTACATCAAAATTGGAATGCAGGATATATGCATAAAAATGCTGTGGCCTGGATCGATTGGTTGTGGCCTATTTTTTAACTTGGAATAACATACCCCACAACTGTGTCTTCTGGAAGATGTAAACTTTTTTAGTTTTTTTTTTGTCTCATCTATTTATTTTTTTCTTTTTCATTTCTGATTTGTCAACTGCATTTTTATATCTCGCTTTATGTTTATCGTTTTTTTTACCAAGGTCTCTCTGCAAAACTTTTTCACATCAGTCCTAGTCTGTGCCTGTTATCGGTCCACATTTTTTGTACCTCTTCTATTCTGTAGAAGTGACTGGCAAAGAGAATTAAGCTGTATATTCATTCCTTTAGGTTCTCCGAGTCTTTTGGGTGTACTATACAGCCAACAGCACTGAGATGTAAACAAAACAAAGGTTATTATTCAGCCAGACATAAAAATCCTGCTTACTTGAGCACATAGAAGTATAACTCTCATGCAGAAAACAATACGGTCTCTGAGCTGTCTTTGAGATGTAACAATAAAGTCTGGTTTGGGTGTGCAGCCTCTCAGAGGCAGCTCCAGGGGAAAGTTATCACAGTCAAGCCAATTTAGAAGGTACTTTCAACTTTTGAGAGAGAAATATTCCCTAATCCTTTAGCTCCTATGATTAGAGAGGTTTGGGAGCACGTCCAGCAGAAGTTCAGTGTTTATCTACAATACTGCAGACAGGCTGGTAGCAGGCATATGAATTAAGGAGACACAAAGAGAAACCTCTCCCAAAGGTCTCTCCCAGACAGCAGACAGTTACTGATTCTTTAGCAGTGTCTATGAACCTTTATTCAATCCCACAGATGAGCTTTTATTGGTAATATAGAGTGTGAACCCTTTCACTGCTGGCTTACTTAGAAACCATACTGTGGCAATTCAATTCATTCTCTTATAGATTGTACTTAGGAGTTTATAACCATAAGAGATCATGCAGACATGCATTTTGAGAGCGTTCCTTAAATTGTTTTATGATTACAACTTTATAATACAGAGTAAAGCTCTTTAAAAATACTCCCACACGACTGCATCCACGCTCTACTACTACGTCTCTGTTTCTGAGTTTTCCACTTCATTTACTATTGCAGTTACCTGGACACACCTGCCAAGAACCACCGGTTAGAAGATGCAAAATTTGCACATTCCTTAATGGGCACCGACTCGAGGAGTAAAGCCATGCATGGTCTAATATATTTAAATGCAAAGGTGTGATGTTGTAATGGTATTTGTGTGTCTGACATGCTATGGGTCATCTTCAAAAATGAATCCCTCTGTCTGATGTACGGAGTAGAGAGCTCTAAGCATCATCATCATCATCATTTATTTATATAGCGCCACTAATTCCGCAGCGCTGTACAGAGAACTCACTCACATCAGTCCCTGCCCCATTGGAGCTTACAGTCTAAATTCCCTAACACACACACACACAGACACAGACAGAGAGAGAGAGAGGCACACACAGACTAGGGTCAATTTGTTAGCAGCCAATTAACCTACCATTATGTTTTTTGGAGTGTGGGAGGAAACCGGAGCACCCGGAGGAAACCCACGCAAACACGGGGAGAACATACAAACTCCTCACAGATCAGGCCATGGTTGGGAATTGAACTTATGACCCCAGTGCTGTGAGGCAGAAGTGCTAACCACTACGCCACCGTGCTGCCCTACACACTGTAAGAAGCCAAATAATAACAACTATTACAGTTGTCTGTCTCTTGAACTGGCTTAAACTGTGAACCTGAATACGATGAAAAAAATATTTAAAACTTTCATAAATGATGAAGAAGATGAAGCAATGTTGTACACATACCTATGAGCGAACTGAAAAAAAGTTTTTTGTACATGGTGTCATAGTAAGAGACTATGCGATAAATTTATCAAGCTGCGGGCTTGAAAAAGTGGAGATGTTGCCTATAGCAACTAATCAGATTCTAGTTATCATTTATTTAGTACATTCTACAATCTGACAGTTAGAATCTGATTGGTTGCTATAGGCAACATCTCCACTTTTTCAAACGATCAGCTTGATGAATTTACCCCCATAGATCTGATTGCATCTCAAAAAAATATTTGTGTTATATATTAGCATGTTTGCTGCCAGTATACAGCATGCCCCTTCATTGCCAGTATACAGTTTCTACCCTTGTTGCATTTATGATTACTGTAAACTGTAAAGTAATGAGAAACTATTCAAAAGTAATTTCTTGTGTGTCTGTACTTATGGCCACGGACTCAGGTTAGCGCAGCAATATGTGGTTGATTGACAGGGGAGTAAATCTTAGGCTTTTGTGATGGGAGGTGACTGAAAATGGGTTTTTCAGTGTGTTACCTGGAGTACGCACATTACGGTCTTATGTGCAAAAATGCAAATACACACATACCCTATGTAATTTAATGGCAGGAGAGAGCATTTGTGGGGAGGTCTTGTTTTATCAAGAGCCCACAAAGCCATTTAGCTGTGTGAAAGAGCTATATTGGACACCACCTTAGATGTTATAGTGGATGGCTTTGGTTGTTACTTTAAAAAGGACATATGTTCAACGGGACCTATTTTGATAATTTGTGAAATTTGAAATAAGAACAGGCCTGTATTTTGCTGAATAAATTGTATTCTGGCCGATGCTTATACGCTGTAATTAACATCAATCGTTAATGTAGGCTCTTTCAAGCAGTGTTGTTACATTTATTTATTTGACTATTTCTTTATAAGTGGGATTAGTCCTTATCTCTTCAGTTTCCAAATTGTTGCTATGTTAGCCCTCTCCAGGGAAGACCTCTATACAAGTATAAGATAACAATAAAATATAATAGTACCTATACATTCTCTGTTGTGTAATAAAATGTAGCATTTATACTATTCATATAATGAATTGCTATTGCTTTGCAGACGTACTCTTTAACTTGGGACCGTTTTATGACACCGGAATGATTAGATTGTCAGGAATGGGATAATTCTCTTGGGTTGCTCAGTGCTGAATATGTTGCCCTGGTTACTAACACAAATAGTGAATATGTATTGTTTGGAATTCTTACGATATTCCAGTTTAAAAGGCTTGTTAAAAGGAAACGCAATTTTAATTGAAACTTCACATCTATCAGTAGAGATTACGATGATTTGCAAATTATTGGTCTTAAGTTTTCTGTTGTCTTCTGGTGGAGAAAGAAGCATATATTAAACATGTCTGCAAAAAGTTTATTTTTGACCTGGAAAGTTCAGCTGACACTTTTATTGTTTACAGGACATGGTCTCATCTGCCCCCCCCCCCCCTTTCATATTTGATACTTTAGAGCATACATGCCAACTTTCAAAACTTCTCACCCGGGAGATCCCAGGGGAGAAGTCATGTGACAGGGGGTAGGAGGGGGTGTGGTGATGTCGCTGAGTCACCATGTCCCCGCCCCCACTATAAAATGCAGAAATTCACGGCATTAGAGGGTACGGGGCTTAATGATGCAATTAAGCCCCGCCATTCAATGCCATGAATTTCGGCCAAAATGAGAGGTCTGCCTACTCTTCTGGGAGTCCGGGAAGACTCCCTGGAATTCGGGAGCCTCCCTGGAATTCCGGGAGAGTAGGCAGGTATGCTTTAGAATTGACAGACAGTTAAGACTACTGTCAATTTTCTGCTTTTTCTACAACAATGTTATAGTTCTCTGCAAATCACTTAAGGCATAGTGCTGCATATAAGCTGATCATTTTATTTTACTTTCAACTATAAAGAAGCAAAAATTAAAAATTAAATAAAGTGTCTTCAAATTATGTTTTATTTTTGAATCTCCAAGATAGTACTCAGCGCTGTACACTGAGGGGTTGTAATACAAAAAAAATAACAGGTAATGACATAAAACAGAACCAAATTTGGTTAATAATTAATGCACATTAGACAATCAGGTGGATCACGGTTAAAGGATCATAAGGAAGCCAATCAGCAAAGATCCATAGCCTATAGAAGCCTAAGTCTATAGCCTTATGAACGCAGTTTACAGTCACTTGGGGCTGGATTTACTAAGTTGTGGGTTTGAAAAAGTGGGGATGTTGCCTGTAGCAACCAATTAGATTCTAGCTTTCATTTATTTAGTACTTTCTACAAAATGACAGCTAGAATCTGATTGGTTGCTATAGGCAACATCTCCACTTTTTCAAACCCGCAGTTTAGTAAATATACCCCCTTAGTGTTAATATTGTAGTTTTAAAATAATTGGCACAACACTTTTTTTTTTATTGAGAATTAAGAGAAACTGAGGAAAAAGATGATATTTTGAAAAAGTAGTTTATATCCTCACTATTATCCTCACTATATCCTGTTTTGCCAGCGGCAATAGCTTATTTTGAACTGGCCTGATTCTGTTAATTTGCAAAGAGATAGCGTTGTCTGATGGCTATACTGTTACATGTTGGCAGAAGCTGCACTATGGTAAAACAAAGTACAATGTTATATAGCAGGCTGCATCCACACTTTTTCAAACCCGCAGCTTAGTAAATCTAGCCCTTGGACACCTATTCTTCCTGGATTGTATTAGAGAAAAATGTCTGTCTATTAAGACAGGGCATTATCATCAGCAGCAGCAGCTATTATTTATATAGCACCACTAATTCCACAGCGCTGTACAGAGAACTCACTCACATCAGTCCCTGCCCCATTGGTACAGTCTAATTTCCCTAACATACAGAGAGAAAGAAACTCCGGTCAATTAACCTACTAGTATGCATTTGGAATGTGGGAGGAAACCAGAACACCCAGAGAAAACCCAAAAAACATCAGGAGAATATACCAACTCCACACAGATAAGGCCATGTTCTGATAATGTTACTGCCTCGCTGTCAATGCAAATACTGCAAAACGCCTCTATTTACCATGTACTTAATTTTAATTATATTAATAATAAAATAATAATAATAATAATAAATACTTTTATTAACATAGTGTTTTTCTCCCAAAAGGATTCAAAGTGCTTTACATTTGCAGATTAAAAACACAAAATAAACATATGGGCCTGATTCAATAAGGAACTTAGGCAAGAAATTTCTCTTACTTAAGTCACCTGGACAAAACCATGTTAAAATGCAATGGGTGAAAATTACTTTTCTATTTTGCACATAAGTTAAATACTGGCTGGTTTATTTTATGTAGAACACAAATACTTGATAGCTTATTTGTACACTGAAATTTAAAGTTGACATTTGTGTGCAGCTCTGGATTATTGCTGTTCCTGCTCTACCTGGCTTTTTGACATTGGCTATTCCTGACCTCACTCTTGATATTCTGGTGACATGATCCAACAGCTAGTCTGACTTCGCTGCATTTCTGGAACCTTGATTCTGGCAAGTTTAAAGGACTTTGTTTATGAATATTATTTCTGGACTTTTGTTGCATGCCTTGCCTGGCCCTTCAGCCAGTGAGATCCTAACCTACTTGTAGTAACAATGAACATTTCTTAAGTTCATCATCACCATTTGTGTGATATACAAGAGAGCCGTGACAGAAGCTGCAAACACACAATGATCCAGCAAGGTTTGACTGCCAAGGGTGAGTATTTATGGTCTTGTCATCAGCATACCAATTTACAGCTGAGTGAGGCAGCTCAGCTGCTTTCAGGACACATAATCCCCATAGCGGCCACTAGTGGGGAAAATGCAGAACTGCACCTGTAAAGACTATTGCTGCACCTGTGCAGCAAAAGCATCAGACCATAACAGCACTGTAGCACTCCAAGCATGAGAACACAAGTGCATTTATGGGTGTGAGAAGATCTTCCCCGGTAATCAGAAGAAAGAATGTGATCATTGCCAATACCTGGGGCCTGATTCATTAGGGAAATTAAAGCAAAACAAAAATGACTGCAAATTGCTGAGAATTGGTGGTTCATTCGAACCGCCACTTAGTAAATATACCTCTAAGTGTTGAATAAAAAAGTTAAATAACACACAAAATGTGTTAATCTTCTTTTTCATGCTTTTTTAATCCAGTTTTTTCATCTATCATTAATTCATTAAGGAGAGCAAAGCAAAAAAAAAAAAGGAGTAACTTTGAACCTTGGCACGACCATGTTGTAATGGGAGGTAAATTTAAAATGTGAGGACAGATTTATAATTGGGGTAGAGCATGTCCTAGATCAACTTTTAATGTCAGTGTAAAAATTAGAGATGCTCACTGACCCCCATGTTTTGGTTTTGGTTTTGTTTGGTTTTGTTTTGCTATTTTGTAAAAAAATTCAATTTTTTTGGTATTTAGGTATTATTTTGTACCTACATTATTATTAACCTCACTAACACTAATTTGCAGTCATTTCCATTCAATCTCTAGTAAAAATAAAGCTGTCAAGTATTTGCATCCTACATGAAAACACAAACAGTATTTTCCTTATTTGCAAAATAATAAACTCATTCGCACCCCTTGCATTGCAACATGGTTTTGCCAAGGTTCAAAGTTACTCATTTTTTTTGCTTTACTTTCCTTAATGAATCGGGCCCCTGATGTTTAAATGTCAAGCCACAATCTAGGGCAACACCAAACTCCCAAGTTTGACACCAGTTAGATGGTTCAGCTGCAGTTTTGTTATTTGACAGTGAACTTGTATTATAAGAACATCTGTTTCATCAGGATTCGATCTCAGCCAACTGCACTCTTGGGGGCAAATGTATGAAGTTCTGATTTCTTCAAGTCGCCAAAAAATCGGCAACTTTGCAGGGGAAATTTAAAAAGGTGATGGCTTCTAAAGGCAAACTTGCTTTTACAAGTCATCACCACTTTAAATTTCCCCTACAAAGTCACCGATTTCCATCGACTTGCAGAAATCAGAGCTTAATACATTTACCCCCTAGAGCTTAGTTAGACAGCAATTTAGGATGGGTCTTGGCTTATTAGTACCAGGAGCAAAGGACAGGTACAGGTGAGTATCATAAGCATAGCAGGGCTAGTCCAGGACATGATGTCTGATTATTAACCCCGATAGATAGATAGATCATACTTTCCTCATTGGCTTCAGGGAGATCCCGGAGGAGGTGGGTGTGTTTGCCAGGGCTTGATGAATCATATAATTTCGGCTAAGATAACCGTGATATTTGCGCCATTAAGCCCCGCCCGTTATCTATTGCGGGGGCGAGAACCGGGAGGTGGCCCTGCTCTCCCGGGAGGTCTCCCAGAAATGCGAGAGTCTCCTGGACATTCCGGGAGAGTAGGCAAATATGCATTAAATAAAATCAGCTAATTAATCTCTAGAGACTGCAGTGTCTTTTACATTTCTGTCTCCATTACTGAATTAATGTTTTCTTACCTGTCAGTCTTGGATTAAATCTTGGTCTCCATGAAAATGGCCACGTCCATAGGCATCAATACATGGACATAGGACACAATTTCTGAACTGTCATCATGCCACAGATTGCGAAGTCAACCATGTCTTGTACTGGCTCAGCATCGGGGAGAATGCCAGACTCTTCAGGGAGTGAGGAAGATTACGCCTATTTCAGGGAGTCTCCCTGACATTCAGGGAGAGTTGCCAAGTATGAGATAGATAGAAAATAATACTGCACTCCTTTAAAGAGGTAACTAAATTTGTTAGCAGGCACTAGCAATATTTTACCTATTGCTTTCCTGTAACTGCAATCGTTGAGCTATATGTGGCAGTATAATTACTCTCGCAGATTCATTGATCACATATGCATACATCTTCAAGCCTGTGCTTGCTGTGAACAGGCAACCAGGGATGATAACTGTTTCGGACAGATTGGTATTGATGATGGGAATCAGGAACTGATCTTTGATGAAGATGAGATACAGAGAGAAGATTATGTTTTAGATGGTGATGATTTAGCACTCATGAAAGTATGCAAAAAATGGCAAACTTATAAAAATGATCAACGATCACCCTGCGTAATCCATGCTACAAGTGTAAAATGGGCAAATTGTTTGCATTTGAATAGAAGTTAATACATTTGCATTGCCAAGAAATACTTGCTTCAATCATTCTAACAGCAAGTAAAGGAAATATGTGAGAAAAGAATGCTTCATTGTGTTCATCATAGAGTGCATAAGCCTGCAGTTTGTGAAATCAATGTTTTATCTACTGTCCAATGTTAACTAGGAACTACAGATAAACAAAGTTGTCATTTAAAGCATATCACGTTTCACAATAGTGAAATTTCACATTGTAATTGTAACGTGACATTTTGTTGAATTTATAGTCTATGAATAGAGTTGCTGTGTGATGTGTGTGGGGGAGGGGGGGTTAGAAATAGAAACATTTAACTGCAAGGTCTGCCTGTGAAACGTGCAAACTTTTGTGGTCCAATGCGGAATATAGTAAATATTTGGCAAAGCAGTTTTGACAATTTTATTAATCTATGCTACAAACCATATTATTATGAAAATAATGACAGGGCCTGATTCATTAAGGTGGTACATTACGTATAATGTGCACAGTTACTCTGCGCATGCCCAGAACTGGACCACACATCATAGAACGCAACAACGTTCAATTCGTCTTCGAGTGCAATGGACCCTTATTGCAGCCTATTATGACTTCAGGAGGCGGAACAGGGAGGGGAATAGGGGGATACATGTAGTCAATGTACAGTAAGGGCGTGCCAAGCTCGAGCGCACGCAGCAGTGTCCGATTCAAGCTTTGGGCATCCCAGGTATGTGATTTTCCGTGCACCAGCTACAGGTCTTGTCTAAGTGCCGATTATAGTGATGATGGCTGGATATACATGCTAGAACATGTGTTTGCAATCTGGAGTAACTGTATAAATGTATTTTATGTATAGTAGACATCAATTACATCCTAATAAATGTTTTTCATCGGGAAAAAACAAAATAAAACACTTTTTTAATTTTTTTTATGTTTTGTCGTTAATGACTATGGGCCTGATTCATTATGGAAAGTTAAGCAAAAAATTAAGTAAGATTTCTTACTCAAGATTTCTATACAAAACCATGTTACAATGCAAGCAGTTCAAATTAGTGTATTATTTTGCACATAAGTAAAATACTGGCTGTTTTTCATGTAGCCCACAAATACTTGATAGCTTATTTGTACACTGAAATTTAGCGTTGATCTAGGACATGCCCTACCCCAAATATAATTTTGCCATCACAATTTAAATTAACATCCCCCTCCAATGCAACATGGTTTTGCCTTACTTACTTTTGCTTAACTTTCTTTAATGAATCAGGTCCTATATTATTAACAGGTGACATTAATTGAATAGGTTTTTTTTTTTTTCTCTGTGTGTTCTTTTGTGACTTGATATTCCACATATGCATTAGTTGTATCCTGCAGTGTCCTGTCTATTAAAGCAGAGCAGACCTAGACCTGTATTCAACACCACACGTATCTTCACATCCACTCCTTGTTAAATACAGACATGTGTATACACGATGCACATACATTTTTTAAAAAAATGCACATTATGTTTGTTTTGTGTTTGGTAATGGCAACGAATATTGTTTATTCTATACATTTGTTGTTGGTTACTTTAGGCGTAATGTATTATGTGTAGCACCAAGAATGAATGGCGGTAAAAACTGGTGGTGTCCTGAAATAAATATCGTCCTGCTGCCTACTCCAGACCCTGTAACGGGGACTGCTCTTTTCTACAGATATATGGCGGATTGCATTGTTAAAAATAGACCCTCACGTGTAAATAACTAAAAAACTCATATCCCTGAAGTTGGTGTATCTTGGACCGTTTTATTCATATATCCCAGCTTATAATAAAATGATTTGCAACTTACTATTAAAGTTTTTCCTAAACAGTCTGCTTGTGAGCCGGAGAGTTGAGATTGCATTCATCAACACAGTTTGAAATGTGGTCTGGGCTTTTACATTAACCTTCCCTTCTCTATTAACTACAGTAGAACTTGGCAGGCAGCTAAGACTAAGGACAAAGTTCCCATGCACAGGAGGCCTGAGTCATTAAGGCACGTATAATGAGCACTTTGTGCGTTTGTTTTAAACCGCACGTAAATCGGCTCTGCATACTGCCAATGTCAACAAGAAATGGATGCAAAGATACGTGTGGTGTTGACTACGGGTGTAAGTTTACTCTGATTCACTAGACCAGACACTGCAGGATACGTACAATACCTATGTAAAATATAAAATCTCAAAAGAAAGCACAGAAAAAAAAATTATCAATAAATGTTACCTGTCAATAATTGTCCATGGATATATTATAGCATTTTTACAATTGCTTTTGATTGCAAACACATGTTTTCGCATACATAATCTGCCGTCAGCACTAGTATTCGGAACTTAAACTAGCCCGCCAGTTGGAACAAGAGATACGTTAGAAAACCAGCGTATTTCTGTGTGCGCCTGAGCAGTGGCGCACGCAGGGGGGGTTTCTGAGTCTCTAGAAACCCCCCCCTGCGCTAACTAAGTGTCCACTGTCCTATACAGCAGCCGCGGCGCTGTCAGAGAAGCGTCCGCGGCGGTGCTGTATTGTATACAGCACCACCGCAGACGCTTCTTATACAGCGCCGCGGCTGCTGTATAGGACAGCACTGGCGAAACGGAGCTGCTGCGCATGCGCAGCAGCTCTCTCTCGTTTTTTTTTTTGTGTTTTTTTTTTGGGGTCGGCGGGGAGAAACCCCCCCTCCGACAATACTCCGTGTGCCCCTGCTGAGTGTGACTTGGAGGTGGCTGCACGGGAACGCCCTTACAGTATATTACCTACATGAATCCGCCCATTCCACACCCCGTTACCTTGCGCTCGGAGGTGACTAGGTCGTGGCTGCGTTCTATTGCGTACCATCAGGTTCTGAGCATGCACAGTGTACTTTGTGCTGACAATACTCATGCATTTATAAGATACGCTCCTTGATGACTCGGGCCCAGGGTGATCTGGCGGTGATCTGGTTGCCTGCTCTCTGTCAGATCCAGTCACACGCATTCAAACACATGTGTGGCCCAATCGAATCACCAGAACAGAGAGGGCAAAATTACTGTGGTTAGATGATCATCCAGGTAGACAGGTAGATACAGTTATCATTTCACAGTATTTACTGATGGATATTGATCAAATGTTGCAATCTTATTGGACTCATACATGTTGCAATCTAGGCTATAGGCAAATGGGCTCAAAGTGACCTAATTGGCCACCAAAATCACAACATGTATGAGCAACTTTTGTTTTTGCACAGTCAAATCATTAGTGCTGTGGAAAGCTGATCACTTTAAATGTTTTTTTTCAACTAGGAAGAAGCAGAAAAACAAATATCTGTATAGTAATCATAGCAATGAGCAATGATAACAATATTTTTTATTATGAAATGCATCTTATTGCTTTTAAGTATATTAGTTTATAACTAATTAAATAAAAAAATAATTGATTGAACATTTCCTTTAAGCCGTCCGTGCACACAATGTTTTGAGTAGACAATTTAGTCAATTTTGGCCATGGCTGCAAATTGCTGAGTATATGGGCCCAAAATGACAAGTAAGCAGCATCCGCTAAAAAACCCATTTGCCCAATAACAGGTGGCCAAATTGGACATAACTCAGGTCATGCTGCACGCAGGTCATTCCGTTCAGTATGTGTATGGTCAGCTTTGCACAGTAAGAAATTACAAAGTAAATTGTATTGAGGACAAAATACAAACTGTTTTCTTTGTAAATTAAATTCTTATAAACACATATTTTGACACCTGGGCTAAAGTACTATTATTTTAACTGTACATCACAAGTAATCTGCTAAAGTGCAGCAATAATCTATTAGTTCATTTCTACCTGGTTTACCAAGAAGTGGGCTCCATACAGTACATTTTAAATACAGTTTATCAAATCGCCATAACAAGTTTTGCTTTAGCAATTTTGTTTGCAACTATATTTTGTTGCTTTGAATAAATCATTGCGGTAACTCTCTGGCGTTTGCAGCCCATAATTCCTCTGAAGAGTATATTTTATGTTCGCTAGTGCTGGCGCTAATATTTAATATAATAGACTAACACAATTTGTTGAATTGGTTTTTAATGCAAATGTGTTGTAGCTCAGGGTGCTCGCTGGTCACGGTATCAATGGACTACTGAATGTGCTGCCTAGGGACATTGCATAAATAGTCGATGACTGTATGTTTGTCTCTACATTTCCTCTATAAATTATTCATGAAACATAGCAGGAAGCTGCTGATGCTGCAGTCTTCATTCTTAACCGAAAACTAAGTGTAGGCAGCGATCTTAAATATAATATCTTTTTAAGGAAAAGAAAACGGCATTTTACTTTAGATTTAAGTGTCTGCCTTTTAAGTATTGCTAACGAAAATATTATAAAGACACCGTTCTGGAATAAATGAAAAGGATTGCTGCTGGATTGTATTATTGGCAAATAGTTTATTGCTATGTACTGAAAAGAGACATATCTCCAATTTGTTATTATATATTTTTTTCTGTGAATAGTGCAGCAGTGGGCAGCAGGCAGGGAGGTCACCGGGCATACCCAGAGGAGGAGGGAGTGCGCAACTTCCATTTCTGTATTGTTGTTTGAAAAGCATGTTTGGTATCAGTAACTGATGGGCAGTGCCAGTACTCTATTGCCATTTGGAGAATACTGGGGCACCTCATGGTAAGTTAGTTCTCAAGTTAAAAACACATGAGTGTATGACCCCATATAGGGAGTCTCATTGTTTAGAGTTAGGACCACCTTATTAGCAGAAGCGCTGTGATGTGGCGGGTGGCTTACCATACATTTGCAGATATGTGTAACTGAATATTCTGCATTCTTATGTACAAGTAGAAAACCAGCTCTTTTACTAGTTTACAGCAATGTTGCTGGGGGATTTTTTGTTGAATATGTGTTGCAGCCTATCCACAAGTTTGGCAAAGTTGTGTACTTTCTGTTGAGCGCATGTAAAAACTTTCTATCACTATACTCTCTTATCTTTGTGTTACACTCCAGGTACAGTCATACCAGTCCTGACTCCTCTCACAACTTTGTGCATCTTGTACCTGGATTTAAGTAGTAATATGTGTTGTATAATAATTTGTGTCTGTAAGTGCACAAAATGAAGCTAAGATCAAGTCCACCAAATATGCTGTATTGTCTCAATATTTTCACAACCATGAAAGCAGTTAGCTATATCCAATTCATACATTTGCATTAGTCACTCCTTTACAAGATACAACAGACCTTGAATGTTTGCAGAAATGGATTTCTAATTCCCAATTTTTCTAATTCCCAATTTTGGACAACCCCTTCTTAGACTAATCCTCAATCTATGTATATCTAAAAAGCTAATCATACCTATGACACCTATGACACTTTGCCTGCAACTGTCCACAATGTGCATTGTTCACAGAAAGCTGTGTGTGCCCACTGCCCGAATCTCTGGCGCGGCTCGATAGCACTGGCTGCAGCAATTACTGCAGCTTTTGGCCAACTTGCTCATACACGGGTTGGGTGTTGGCACCAGAGCTGGATCATCCATTAGGCAACCTTGGATGGGGGCCAGGTTACCATAAACTGTTTTTATGTTTTGGGTCGTTTCCCTATTTTATTGGGTTGTTTTCCTGTTTTTTTGACAAATGAGCATGAGAAGGGGACCCAAACCAGTATGTTGCCTAGAGCCCCATGAGGTCTTAATCCAGCTTTAGATGGCATGGACACCATTCATGAGTGTCCTTCTTATTGAGCATATCTTGTGTCTGTCAGGATTGGGATAACAAAGACAATGCTGTTTTAGTTTCAGAGGTCTCAACAAGTTACTTGCCCTGTGGCTCTCACTAGTATTAAGTCTTTCCTGGGTGGTTTTCCACTGGCAACTCCCTGTTACCTGTACCCCAAGAAGGACACTGAATCATGCATGTTTTCCCTGCAGCATCAAAATGGTTACATTGTAGGAATTACACAGATCTGTAGTAGAGCTCTACTGTGAATATGGATGGACTTAGGCTAATCCACCCGTATGTATTTTTACTGTGATGCCAGATTTCATGGTATTTTTGGGGGCGGCAGAGAAAGTAAAAATACTGATGCTCTTTTGTTGTTTATTTCTGATCCACATCTTTTGATACCACCGGTGTTTGACAAGTTTGCAGAGTTTGGGAAGGTTTCTGGATTTATGATTAATAGAGAGAAATCTGTGGCAATGGTCTTGGGGTCGGCAACGAAACCAACATGGGGTAGAGCTTTTACGTTTACATGGGCGTTCCACTCGCTTACTTATCTGGGGATCCAACTTCCTAAAAATATACATAATCTTTGTTCTTTGAATGTTAGCTCTATTACTAAAGAAATCATGACTCTACTTCGGAGTTGGAGTTATCTTCCCCTCTCATATTTAGGTGGAGCAAATCTGATAAAAATGACTTTACAAAACTTTTATATCTACTACAATGATTGCCATTATTGTTAACTGTCGCAGATAAAAATTGATAAATAGGGAGTTTTGTTGGTTTATTTGGCAAGCTAATAGGTCTAGAATTGTCTTGCTTAAGTTACAACAGCCTACATCAAGAGGGGGAATTAACTTTCCAAATCTGAAGTTATATAACCATTCTGCGATCCTTAGGTATGTTCGTGAGTGTCTTAACACCCAAAATGTTTATGTCAACTTGGAAGCCGATAGTTCTTTTGTGTCTACCTGTAGTTTGGTCTTTTTCATGCTTTTATTTAGATAAGATCTTTTGGAGGGATGGATTGATAATCTCCTACTATTTACTGTATGGAAATTTTGGCGGGCAATTCAAATAAAATATCTACTTATTCGTTTTATTTACCATTTCTTTAAAAATCCTGACTTTCAAGAGGGGAAAGCCGTATATATCCATTTAATACATGGCAGTAGAGGGGAATTTTCAATATTGGATTGTTGGTGGATCAGCAAGCTAGAAAACATTTACTGTAGCTCAGATTATTACTAAATTTGATTTGCTTTTTACTCATGTTTTTGCATTACACCAGGCTCAACATTATGTCTGTCTGTCTTTGTGTATGTTAGGGAATTTAGACTGTAAGCTCCAATGGGGCAGGGACTGATGTGAATGAGTTCTCTGTACAGCACTGCAGAATTAGTAGCACTATATAAATAACTGGTTAACATCTTTCAGCTCAAGATTGGATTAATGAACTAGATATAGTAATTTCCATGCCATTGTTAGGTCGAGGGACCATTATTGTCCATTATAACCTTTTACAAACAATGTTTGATTTTACGAAAACTTCTTCGGGACCATCTTATTGGATGGATCTTTTTCCTCAGGTGACTTTGGATACTATCTTTAAAACAATTTCAATCTCTATTAAGACTTTACCTGCGAGTACGTATAGGGAAACGTTTTACAAGATCTTTCATAAGGAAAATTTGTCCCCATATCGTCGTTATATTGTGGGTTTATCTGAATCTGATTCATGTCTGAAATGCTACACTTCAAAGGCTTCATTTTTTCATTGTATGTGGGAATGCCCCTATATTAGGCGTTTTTGGCGGTAGGTCTATCAATATGCATCTACAAATCTCTTGAATTATGTTCCTCTGATGCCTGAATGGGCTGTCTTGGGAGCTGTGACGGTGTCTTCTCATATAATGAGGGGAAGCCGAAAGCTTCTTCTGATTAGCTCCGCTTCCGCACAAAAGAGTGTTCTCCAAATGTGGACACAGGAACAACCGCCATCTTTAGATATATTTCATGCAGAACTGATTTTTGCATTTAGAATGGATTGGCTGGAGACCTCTTTGCATAAGGAGAATAGAGTAAGCTCTGAAGTATGGGAAAGTTTTATTGATTTGTTACCTAGTACATTAAAATCACAAATTTTATCATGCTTCAAATTTACGGGCTGGCATGAGAAAAGAATACATTTAAATGACCCCTCTATTCAAATACCAAATGAATTTGGATCTACCTTAAATGGAGGCTCCTTTAGAGCAGGTATAGATTCTATTTAGATAAACTGACTGCATCTGGAAGCTGTAATTAAGTTAAAGCAGATATGAAATTTTGATTATTTATTGAAATCAAATTATATTTTAGGTATTATAATAAGTGGATTATGAATTGTATAATCATGTTGTGTGAGAAGTTTGTAATATATAGATTTTTTTCAAATAAAAAAAAAATAATAATAACTAATTAAATAAATAAAAATAAAACACAATAGGCGCTTCCGAGGAGTATGTCGACCTCTTGGCCATGCACAGTGCAGCTGCAGGCAGGCTGCACCAAAAGTATAAAATTGTACAGTCCCCTGGTGGTAAAGGAAAAATCCAGTCCAACTCTGCTTGATCCTACCTCCTATTACCATTCAAGAGCTTCTTTACTAGTATATGTCAACTTGATGTTGCTTCTATCATCTCTTAAACCTTCCGTATGTTTTCATTGTACTTATCATACATGTTTATAATATTCTAAAAACAAATAGGGGAGTTCTTCTATAGCGTATTAAATATTTTAATTTCAGTCAATATATACCAAGTAAAAATGCACCAGAGATTAGATTTTGCAACTCTTATCTCGACTTTTAGAATGACCGCTAACTGTCTATTCCAGACTAGGTCAGATCAATGCAAAGAACCACCATGTAGAGGAGTAGTAAAGTTCAAGAATTGCACCAAGCCACTGTGCATTTCGTCATCAAAGAACTTTATTGACGGAGTGATTTACAATAATGATTATACCTATAAATGTGACACAGGCGCAGTTGTGCAAATGTGCATGCACCTGGATAGGAGGAAAGACTACATCTCCCAGCAAGCTCCACTGTTGTTGGGGAGATGCCAAAGGAGGAGTTTTGGTTTAATTGAGCCCAGTGTATATACCTGTTCAAAAGGGAGAGAAAAAGGTGCCAAATCAGAGTTTGTGAGAGGAAGGAGAACAGAGCAGAAGCAGAGAGAGAATGAACTATAGAGCTGATAGGAAATTGTTTGAGAGAAGCTGGAAGCCAGGAGACAGAGCCATTGAGAGAGAGAATTGGAGAAAGCTGAACTGTGGACCTAGGAGTCTGGTTCATTACTCAGAGTCCCAGTCAAGGAGAGGAAGGGAAAGGAGAAGGACTTCAGGAGTAGGAGAAGACGATTGTTTGGAGAAGAGTGGGTCAAACTGACAGACTCCATTGCTGAGAGGAGCCGTGCTGAAAGCAACAGTTGGAGACATGTGGGATAATAACTGATAATTTACTGTATTATCTATTTGCTGGACTGAGATTTGTGGCTACAGTTTAGTTAGACCGGGAATTGGTGGGGAGACCAGAATATATTGATTTAAAACCTTTTCACAGGACCGTGTTTTAGTTTGAAGTGTAAAGTGCAGGGAGAGACAGACATAGAATCTGGGACTAAGATAGCTAGGATAAATAGTTTGTTAAATGTAAAGGATAAGCATTTCAGTGAATAAACTGCAAGTTTAAAGTGTGATATACTTTGGGTTGGATGTTATTTTCATGAGAAATATATTTCTTTCTGGAGTAAAGATTCTGCAAGTTGTGTATTATAACAGCTAGTTTGTATGCTTTGCCAAGGCCAGTGATTCACGTGAGTTGTGTTATTTCTTTATTCATCTGAACTGCATAAATGTTTCTAAGGTCTTGGATCAAATGAGCTTTAATGCTACATTTTATGTACATTTTATATATTACTGCCTGTGTGATGAAAGTATGGTAAACGGTTTCTAGTAACAACTAGTTTTTAGCTGGTGAACATATTAATAAATGGACCTGGGGTACCGCTTAGTTTGATAAGGTCTAGAAGGCGGAAAAATGAGAGACACTCTATATTGTATAAGACATTGTTCATATATTGTATATTGCTGTTGTGTTTATCTCATTGCATTGAAAAAATCACATATTGCAAAGCAACCTTCTTTTTAAAAGTATATTTTTGATATAAAAGTTAAAACATTTAGAGGTCCCCACACTTTAGAAATAAAAGTGCCGGTGTGGCTTCTAAAGACCAGCTTGAAGCATCGCTATTTGTGGTCCTAGTTATAGTAATGGGCAAGGGGTCCCCCATGTTTTCCATTAAAGTTCGTGGTCCCAGACACTCCCCAGAAGAGAAGCCACGTGTCAAGATTTGGGTGTTCTGAATAAGAGAGGTGAGAGGAAACTACGCCCGTGCCATTTACATACACCTATTCCCAGAGAAGCCTGGAAAAGGGGTGTTACATAAGCTATGTATTTCAAAATAACATTATACAAACATAATAAATTAAATTGCAGCCTGTATCAGAAACCATGGCACATTTAGGAAGGTGTGGATGCTATGCATTAATACAGCTAACTCTCTTAAATGACTTAACAAGGATTATCAAATTCATACTGTTAGGAACCCCTCCAGCCGGCACAACACAACCCGGAGTCTACTCTGCCAGTCAGGTGTTCACTGGAGCCCCTGATGGTGGGGACAGACTGGGCTGCAGACTGACAGAGGGTCGTGAAGTGTGTACCGGCTGGGGAGAACCCAGGCAAGTGGAGTGGGATCTAAGCAGAGGTCAGGGGCCGGCACCGGACAACAGTACCAGTATACAAGCTTAGGTCAGGGGTCACGAGCAGACAGGGAGGTTGGTATTCAAGCCAGAGGTCAGGGTCACGAGATTCACAAGCAAAGTCCAAATCCAAGCCAAGGGTCATACACGGGTAAACAACAGCAAGTCCAATAGACAGGAACAAGGCAGAGAGCAGGTCTAGCAGACTGGATACAGAAACTATAACCGGCAATGAGGCAGCAGACCTTAAATACAGCCAACAGCCAATCAGAACCTGCCCCACACTTGCAGGCTAATTGCCAGATACTCATAAAGACCAATCAGGGCTTAGCCCTGAAATCCACACTTGCAGGCTAATGCCTGCTAATTCAGCCACAGGCTGAATCTGATTATTTGCCCCTAGTGCGCATGTGCGCCCGGCTGCCGAGATGCGGCGCTAAGGAGGCGTCCGGCCGTTGCCTTGGCAACAGCCGGGAGTTGGAGGGAAGTGACGTCCCGGACGCCATGGTGACGGCCGGGACGCTGGGGCAGACAGGAAGCGAGCTGCGGCGGTTGTGAGTACTGCCGCGGCTCGTGACACATACGAATTAAAAATATATAACATAATTTGCAAATTATTGTGTTTTTTTACTGTTCTTTTGCCTTGTTGAAAAATAAGCAAATATTCAAGTTATTTCTATCCTTTCCACTTATGTTCCAGAGATTGCAATCGACATATCAATTGCCTTTTTAAAAATTAGTGGTTTGAGCGCTCAGAGTCCCTCCTTCCCCTTTTCGCATACTGAATTTGGCAGGCAACCAACTAGTTATTTTTCATTTTGTTGCAACAAAGCAGCTCTATGCAAAATACTGTTGTCAAACTACAGTGCTGCAGATTAACTGATGAGTTTAAAAGTTTTTAAACCAGACAACAGCAGGAGAACGAAAACAATGTTTGAAAATAATATTATGAGCAATTTGTGGATGTAAAGTTAGTGGACAACTTCTTTAATCTAAAGAATGAAACAACAGGTTAATACCATAATTGCCATCTTTCTATTTCTCCCCGCTGCAGAGTGCACAGTGAATCATGTCACTTGGCCCTGCCCCTGTGGCAAAATCATGTTGTTGAGTAAACTTGCCATGGGGGAGGGGCCAACATGACACGATTTGCAATGAATCACGTCATTGAGGCCCCCATCCTGCCCACTTTTCTATCAAGAGGACAGGATGTGGGAGAATAGCCTGTTCAAAGTCTAGGAGACCAACCTGGAATTTGGACAGTTTGGGAGAGTGGGAAAGTATGCTGAATACTTAACTTCAGCCAACATAAATAGTGAGGGAATATATTGTTTATAATAGTAAAATTACTAGCAAAAATTACAAGGTTGTTGCCTGTTGTTAGGCAGTTATGTAAAGAGTTACAAGGATTGTGTACTGTGACTGGTCTAGCATGTGTTTCCTGATGTTTGTATATGTAGATATGTACATGCAAGTATATCTGTCCTTGTAAACTGTCCCAAGTGTGACTGTGGTATATATGTAATATTGCATTTGTGTAATCATGAAAGGATATACTATTGTGTGTTTATAAAAGTGACTACAATCTACTGAACCCTTTTCATATCAATTCATCTGAGCAGACCTGCAGCAGGGAATGGTCTAACGAGCTAGTGCTAGTAATGAGCCCCCAGTACTTGCGGCATGTTACTAAAGTTTCAGGCCTATATAAGCTGCTTCCTGTGGATAGCACATTGCTAGTTTAATGAGGGGCACTCAGCACTCTGTATCCTGTATCATCCTGACTGCCTTACTGTGTTTGACCCCTGGCTGTCGGAGGACAGCTACCTTCTTTGGCTTTTAACACTTGGCTCTTGGACATCTACCTTACTGGCTATGGATTTGCCATTATTTGAGTCCCCAGACTCACCTCTGTACTTAAAGGTACAGTACACCTTTTCTCACTAAGACCCTCTAATTTCCTGCCATTAGAATCCACCAAGCAGTATATGCTATACAAAGACTAAAATCTTTCACATCATAAACTGGTCTTTAAAATTGATTACACAAAAGCCAATATCCTGAACCTTTCTTAATCCAAATTATACAACAAATGCAGGTGCAGATGAATCTGACGCAAGATAAATTAGATAAACTCCAGCCAACCAGTAATGGAATAACTGCTGCATGGCCTCCTATGTTCTTGAATTCAAGAAAAGAAAGGAGAAAAAAAGGGAATGATGCAAATGGGGCTCTCCTAGGATGTCAAATGAGAAAAAAACTAAAAACCTTAAATCTTTATTCAGTATTTTATTAACATATTCTAACACATAGCATGGTCCCTATTCAATAACACCAGCAAAAATATTAAAAAGAAAAAATAGTGAAAGTGTGTAAAGTGGCATAACTTGTGAATTAAAGTATGTTGTCAGTACTGTAAAGCTATGTGTCTCCTTATATTTATAATTGTATCGTTTTCATCACAATAAAGATACCATTTATATTTCTGCTTGCTAATCTCAATTATAGCTATCTTTAAACTCAGGTACAATAGTATTATAAATGATCGTTAATAATAACATCAAACATAGAACATTTACAATGTTCATTTACGTTTTAACTGAGACTTTTTACATCACAATTATCACGTCTCTTTATGTATCACAGCTATTAGTAATTTTCTGTGAATATTCAGTAGGTGTATAGGCTTTATACACCACAAGGTATATCCTATTAGACCAGGTCATTTCCATCCAAATCCCATTCATTCATTCATACAATAGTGAACTGATCTATCCCTCCTGTACTTTGCAGATTCTAAGGACTATTAACTAATACCATTCATACATAGATGTAATATATAAGATGAAAATAGAAGTCATTATTTTAGAAGTAGCATAAAAGAACAACATCTCCAGTAAATGCGATTCACTAGAGTTTTAGATTTCTAAAGGCAAAAGTGCCAGCAGGACCTTCTGTTTGAGTTTCCTTGGAACCTGAACACCAGCTGTCTATGCCTGAGAAGCCTTCAATGATCCCCACCATATTGCTACAGCCAAAGCTACCCTAACTCTGTTGTGACAGGGTTCTAGGTCTGTGATGGAATACACCAGATAATTCCAGAGATGGTTGGATGACATTTATTGGAACGCCTCAGCCAGATCTCATCAGTTTTGCTTGGTTCTCAATGATGAGATGAAGGATGCGTTGGCAAGTATGAACCCCCTGAAGATCTGGAGTAATTCATTGCACAGTGTAGAAAAGATAAAGGATGGTTGCCTTGCACCAGCAACATCTTTTACTTACCAATCTCGTAAGGCCAGTCACAAAGCTTGCTGTCACTAGAAATAATTCACGCAAATTGGTGGTATCTGTGACCCACTAATGGTGCAAGAGCAGAAGCCTCGCCATAATTATAATCTCTGTCTGTACTATGCTAGTACACAGCATTTCCAGGCACAGAACTACCTCTCAAAACTTCCGCTTTACCTACAACGTGTCAACTATTCCAGAGTGCCAAATTTCCTTTACACATCAAGTTACACATCCAAACCCCCTGATAACTATCCCAGCTATTGCTGACCTTAGGTCTGTGGGAAACCTTCTGGACAAGACTTTTGCTGAATGACATCAAATTCCTATTGTTCAGAAGACATCTCCTGTATTGCTGCAAATCCATTGATGGGTCTCCAATCATTCATGGACCTGTTACCATGGAGACCCAACCACTTTGTGTAATTTGTGGCACCGAGCATCAGGAATCCTTGACAATAAAGTTGGCACACTCTCCTCACTTCCCTGCTGTTCTGGAAATGCCATGCCTGGCTCATCATAATCTCAACATTAACTGGAAAACCAGAACTTTGAATTCCCCTTTATAGTATCATATCTTTAGTTACTTGTCCGTTTTTGTAAAATCCATTTGTTTCTCTTTCCACTGCCATCTCTCCGGCTCCACCTAAGCTGCCAGCGACCTACAAGGACTTCATATTCATCAAAAATCCAGATTATTTTTTTTTCCCACTGTGAAATTACAGAGAGTGTAACTTATTTACAGTAATATCATAATACTTTAACTGATAGCCATCTTGGAGTCCATAAAACTTCAGCTGGTCAGTTGTCATTACTGGAAGCAGCTATCCAACCACACAGTACAACAATACATTGCATCCTGTTCCACTTGGGTCAGGAACAACATTCTTTATGCTCATCAAGCCAGGTTCTGACAACCAATACCCTCTTTCCTCAGGTCCTTGGAAATCAATTCCTGTGCACTTGATATCAGCGTTAGCTCCCTCTTTTGGTTATGATACCATACTTATAATTGTGGACAGGTTTACCAAACAAGGTCATTTTATTAATTGAAAGGATCTACCCTCTGCTCCAATCACAGATCGGGTCTCTACCAAAAAATTTATCACCTCTTCGGTTGTCAAAAATATATCATATCTGACCGAGTTGTTCTGTTTACCGCACAGTTTTGGAAAGCTTTTTAGTGATATGTTCCTAAATACCTATATACCGCCTATCATCTACAGCCCAGTGGACAAAAGGAGCAAGTAAATTAGGCAGGAACATATATACATTTTAAGCAAGATTACTGGTCTTAGCTACAACCAGTAGCAGAGTTTGTATACCCTAAACCAATCAGATGTAATATCCTAAACCAATCCACCAATCAAACACCATTCTTTGTCAACTATGATTTCCATCCAAGGGCCTCACCTTCTTCTTCCTAGATGCTTAATGCAAACTATTACTGAGATGCATCAAACTATCAAAAAGACTTACCAAGCCTTATTGTAAGCTCATGTTCAACAGTCTTACAAGAACCAAGCATGAAAAACGTGGTCTATACCATATCCTTACTAGGTAAGTCAAGAAGTATGGCACTCCAGAAAAAACTTAATTTAGGACGACCTTCTCAGAAATTAACAGAAGGATATATTGAGATTTTTTTTCAAATCTTAAAGCAACTCTTCACTAACTTTCAAATTTGGTTGCATAACTCCATTTGAAAAATACATCCAGTGTTCCATGTGTTCTTGCTAAAGCCTGTATGTCTGCAAAGGCTCCAAAAGATGCAGCACTGGTTGAAGTCCAGGGACATCTAGAGACTGAAAGGTAAAAGGCCAACTTCAATATCTTGACAAATGGAAAGACTACAGTATGACCGAAAGATCCTGGGTACCTGCATCAGATATTCACACACCAAGTCTAATTGCTGCCTTTCACTCCCGTCATTCAGGTATACCTGGGGTGCCTAGTGGTTGTTTTGGAAGGAGGGGGATAATGCTAGTGCAGTACCTCACTTGTTCTTCTGTGTCCTTCTCTTTACTGTTAGCACTCAGTGGGCACAGTTTAAAATCACGCCTCTTTTCTAACATGGTGCAGAAGCTCTGCTACCACTGCCACACATGCAGGGCTTTTCATATATAACAACACTTTAAATGGTCTTTTAGGTATATTTGTAAATGGTTGTCAGCTATCACGACCCCTGTGAAAAATACCCCCTGACTTTATAACTTAACACAGAAGAGAACTGAAGAGTATGGAGCAGATTTGCAAGTAAAGATCCCAATGATGTATGTATTCAACGCGATATTACATATTACAAAGCAACTTGATAATGTAATCAATTTCTGATTTGCTTGGCTTTTTTTACATGACATCCTACACTGGAATAAAGGAGTTAAGGATTAATATATTTGAATAAATAGAAACCACAAGCAGATTTTTCTGTAACGCTGAATATTCCAGCTCTTCTTTAATTAAAATTTGATGTGTTGCTAGCATTGTGTTTCACAAGATAAAAATTTAACTGGTACAATTATTTATATGGCTTGACTGATAAATAATGACTCATTTTCCAATAGGTTTATGAGATGAATTATTCTGGCCAGTCCGTTCTAATAATAACAAATGGAGTTGTAGGGCAGGCAATCACACCGCTCTATTATTCTAATTCGACCCTCTGGGGATATGATAGTCATTGTTATTTATTTTACTCTGTCAATACGGTTTCAAATAGGTCTGGCAATAACCATGAAGATTTTATCAATTCTGCCACGAGGGACAGTTTTCAGCAGTATTGATTTAATACGCCCAGAAAGAAAGGCATTAAGAGGAGGCTGGGTACATTTCAATAAAGCAGGTTTAATCTTAACCCTTGTGAGTTTTTTTTAAACCATTTATCTTTTTGTGTTATAGTATTATCATCCAGTAAGCATGTTTTACGTACTTTACATTTTTGTTTGATTTTTTTGCTTTATTCATGTACATTACAATGTAATATATGTTTGCTTTAAAAAAGAAAAGGACAAATCCATTATTTTACTTGTTTTAGCTCTGTCTTTCTGTCTAAAATAGAAAGATGAAACCTTTACTTTTATTCTCAACACGATGAACACGACTGCAAACCCCTCAACCTAATAATGTCAGTAGGATGTAATATCACTTTGGTCTACCTCATGTGGCCTGGAATGAGACTATTTCAAGATTCACCAGAAGTAGGGATATCCTGAAATCCTTAGAGGGAGCACTTCTTCAGAATTTGATGAGGGATCCAACTTGAAAGATGTAGATTTAATACTTACAAAATGTGGACAGAGAGTCAGAGGTAAGGGTGGGTGAGAACCTAGGATCCTCAAATAAATATTACTGGGTCTGATTCATTAAGGATTTTAAATGAAGAGGATTCTTATTTCAGTCTCCTGGACAAAACCATGTTACATTGCAAGGGGTGCAAATGAGTGTTCTGTTTTGCACATAAGTTAAATACTGACTGTTTTTTCATGTAGCACACAAATACTTGATAGCTTATTTGTACACTGAAATTTAAAGTTGATATGTGTGTGCTACATGAAAAACCAGTCAGTATATAACTTATGTGCAAGACAGAAGTTATCATTTGCACCCCTTGCAATGTAACAAGGTTTTGTCCAGGAGACTGAAATAAGAAACTTCTTAATTTAAGATCCTTAATGAATCAGGCCCGCTATCCTTTATTATTAAAGTGCCAACATATAACACAACTGTATATTAAGGGGATCATGATAAAAGTAAGTAACAGTGACATGAAACAAAAGGTAGAGATGGTCCTGCCTAAATGAGGTTAATATCTAAGAGATGTGGTGAACATCTGACGCATAAGGTAGCAGAAGAATAATTGTAGCATCTGGTGTGTTCTATTGATCATCAAGCTTTAATGATTATCAAACAGTATAGTTTAGTTTAGTATAAGGACAGAGTCTGATAGTTATAAACCCAGATGAACTTACTTGCAACAAATGGAGGTTTGTCCTTACACTCACCATCATTCCACTCTTTTGACCATTGTCCTTAACTGCCTGTAGCCACCCCTGCACTCAGAGACAGTATATTGTGCCAGAGACCACGTGACTTATGTGCTTTCCTCATCAGTGGCTCGGGTCACTGATTCATCCAGCATGCCAACGGTACTGTAGTTATTGGGCTCATTTATGAAATATACATTCTTGTTAAATATTTTGCATTCCTTGTCTCATCAGGCTACATATGGTTTTCCTTATTGTTGAGTGTAAGGAATCGGATGGGAGTTTCCCGAACCAACTCCTTGTAGATGAAGGTGACTCTACTACCCATGGGACTCCGAGTGTCACTCACCGGACTGTGAGTGCTTCTTCCCGGACATTTAGGAACCGTGGCCGTCCTCCATCCTGAGGGACTGCGCATGCGCAGCCCTTTCTATACCTCCAGTGTATGTTCCTTTAACTTAATTGGCAGATCAGGCAACCTCCCTATATTAAGCACCTGTGGTCAACACCACGTTGCCTGATCTTGGAGTCTCATTCCCCATGAGTCTCTGAAGGTGTTCCTGTGTTTCCTTGTTTATTCAGCCCTGCTGATTCCTGTGGTTTCCAAACCACTTCTACCTCTGTGGTTTCCAAACCACTTCTGCTACTGTGGTTCCCATACCACTTCTACCATCTACTGAATCATCGTGACTGTGAGCTGATTCCTATCCGCTGCCTCCGTGCACTACAGTCTTCTAATCACTTCAACTCTACCATGTATCATTGGGACTGTTAGCTGATGCCTATCCGCTGCCTCCGTGCATTACAGGCTTCAACCACATCCACTCACCTGTTCATGATTGTGACTGCCAGCTGATTCCTATCCGCTGCCTCCGTGCACTACAGGCTTCAACCTGCAACTCGTCTGTGTTTCATCATCGTGACTGCTAGCTGATTCCTATCCGCTGCCTCCGTGCACTACAGTCTTCAACCTGCAACTCGTCTGTGTTTCATCATCGTGACTGCTAGCTGATTCCTATCCGCTGCCTCCGTGCACTACAGTCTTCAACCTGCAACCCGTCTGTGTTTCATCGTGACTGTTTGGCTGATTCCTATCCGCTGCCTCTGTGCGCTTCAGTCTTCAGTCCTTGTCAACGCTCCCGTGTTTTCTTGAGTCTGCCTCCACTATTGCTACCCGCTATTCTCCGTGATCAACAGTGCCTGTTCAACTCTGCTCTCCCGTGTCCCATCGTTACTGCACCTGCTGGTTGCTATTGGCTACCTCCGTGTTCCCGCAGAGACCCGCTGCTGCTACTCCTCAGCACTACTCATCCATCTACTGCTGATCCGCTCTCCACGCTTTCCTGTGTTCCCTGCTGGTCTACCTTCCCGTGCGCTGCACCTACTAGACCACCGCTTCACCCATCCAGGGACTTCGCATCCTGCCGGCCTCCTGCCGTTCAGGTATCTCTGCACTCCTGTCTGACTGCCTCCTGAACCACGGTATGCATACTTCTCATTGACTGTGCTGTGTATTGCATACCTTGCTGGACTGTGTTGGTTCTCCTCTGGAGTGTGCTATCCGCTGAGTCTATTGCCATCATTGACTGTGTTATCTTATGCTGGACTACTTCAAGAGACTTTCTATATTGGCAGTATTGTTCAGTCATTTATACATTTATATTGTGCATATTACTGTGGATCAAAGTCAAGGTGCCCGTGTATATATTGTGTTGCAGTCTCTCCCCGTGCACCTCCTCACATATATATTCAGTAGTACAACTTGCTAGTGGCAGACCACTGACTCCCCGGATATCTCCTCTTGGATTCCATTCCTTCACTCAGACAGCGGTACAACTTGCTATCCGCAGACCGCTGACTCTCATCACCTCCTCGTTTCTGTTGGACATTCCTCCTCACTATAGCAGTGGTACAACTTGCTACCGCAGACCACTGACTACCTTCACGTGTCCTTTGTCCATACAGTTCCTCGTGTATTACTACCTCCATATTGCCAGTGCTGCTAGTCATAGACTTTCCTGAGCATCTCATCATCTGCTATTTCCTGTTCCGTGATCACCCTGCTACCAGAGTACCATATTACCACCTATACTGCTCTGGTAAGCCTATCACCTGGTGATCCCTGGGTAAAGACTCCTAGTGCCCGTGACAGTAAGATCAGGCCATGACAGACCCAGATACGGAACCTACTGCTAAAGAGATGCTGCAGCATCTGGTCAGTCGTGTGGAGCAACAGGATGCTCGCCAACAGCTGTTACTTCAATGTTACCAATCGTTAACCTCCCAAGGAACATCTGGACAGACTGTTACAGCTAGTATTGAAGCTCCTGTGCTTTCCTCCGTTTCCCCAGTGCCATCCCAGGTGTCTACAGCTCCTACGCTGCACCTGCCTACTCCGTCAAAATATGACGGGGACCCCAAAACTTGTAGAGGTTTCCTTAACCAATGTTCAGTCCATTTTGAACTCCAACCTCAAAATTTTTCTACCCATCGTTCCAGAGTGGCCTATCTTATCTCATTGTTTTCTGGACAAGCCCTGGCTTGGGCCTCCCCTCTGTGGGAAAGAAACGATCCAATTCTACAAGATAGTGCCAAATTCATTTCCACGTTCCGAAGTGTGTTCGATGAACCAGGTCGTGTGACCTCCGCTGCTTCCAGCATTCTTCGTTTGCGACAAGGCTCCCATACAGTAGGACAGTATGTCATTCAATTTAGGATTTTAGCCTCTGAACTTCAGTGGAACACTGAAGCATTAGTTGCCGCCTTCTGGCAGGGGCTCTCCGATAAAATTAAAGATGCACTGACTACCCAAGAGCTTCCTTCGTCACTAGAAGATTTGATCTCTCTTTGCCATCGTGTAGACATGAGATTTCGTGAAAGAGAATCTGAGAAAACAACTTCTGCTAAAGCACCTCTTCGTTTAAACCCTCAATTTCGTCCAGTTTCACCTTCTGTGATTCCCATGGAGATAGGACGTTCCAAATTATCTTTAGAAGAGAGGAAACGAAGAGTAAAGAATAGACTCTGTATCTATTGTGCTGATTCCACACATATGCTCAGTTCTTGCCCTAAGAAATCGGGAAATGCCAGGCCCTAACTAGTTCTGGAGAGGTGAAGTTAGGGTCCCTGGAGTCCTCTCCATTGTCTATGAAATCTAAAGTCTGCGCTTTCGATGTTACGATTTCCTTTGCTACTAAATCCTTTGAGTCACAGGCATTGATTGATTCCGGAGCAGCAGGAAATTTCATTTCTAAATCACTAGTGAATCAATGGTCCCTACCAGTGATCACTTTAAAAACACCCATTACTGTGACGGCTATAGATGGATCACGTCTCATCAATGGTCTCATCACCCAGAGTACGTCTCCAGTAACCCTTCAGATTGGTGTACTACACCATGAAGAAATTTCGTTTTTAATTCTTCCTGTTACGACAAGTCCGATTGTCTTAGGCCTTCCATGGCTTCAATGTCACTCTCCCCAGATTGACTGGCGCACCCCTCAAGTTACGTCTTGGGGGCCTGAATGTCACCATCGTTGTCTCTCTCAAGTTATTCCTCTTAAAGTACAGCAATCTTCCATCTCATCTTCCTCCCCGGGACTCCCTCCTCAGTATGCTTCATTTGCCGATGTGTTTGATAAAGCTCAGTCTGAACGTCTTCCTCCTCATCGTTCTTGGGATTGTCCGATCGACCTTCTACCTGGCAAGACTCCTCCCAGGGGTCGGGTCTATCCTCTCTCGTTACCTGAAACTCAAGCCACATCTGAGTACATACAGGAGAATCTCCAGCGTGGGTTCATTCGACCTTCCACCTCTCCCGCTGGAGCTGGGTTCTTCTTCGTCAAAAAGAAGGATGGATCATTACGCCCTTGTATAGATTTTCGTGGACTCAACGCCATTACTATCAAGAATCGGTATCCCATTCCGCTGATCACTGAGCTATTTGATCGCATCAAGGGAGCTCGGATATTTACTAAGTTGGATCTTCGTGGTGCCTACAATTTAATTAGAATCCGTTCCGGTGACGAATGGAAGACCGCGTTTAACACCAGAGATGGGCATTACGAATATTTAGTAATGCCCTTCGGGCTGTGTAATGCCCCCGCGGTTTTCCAGGGTTTCATCAATGAGATCTTTCGGGACTTATTATATGTATGTGTCGTTGTCTACCTGGACGACATATTGATCTTCTCACAGGACCTGCCTTCTCATCACCAACATGTGGCAGAGGTCCTCTCCAGACTACGGAAAAACTCATTGTTCTGTAAATTGGAAAAATGTTCATTCGAGTTACCCCAGATTCCATTCTTGGGGTATATAGTTTCCGGAGTTGGCCTGAAGATGGATCCAGACAAAGTAAATGCTGTACTACATTGGCCTCAGCCAACTACTCTTCGTGCCATCCAGCGTTTTTTAGGTTTTGCCAATTACTATAGACGCTTCATTCAAGACTTCTCATCCATTGCATCTCCCATTGTGGCCTTAACTCGGAAAGGGGCTAATACTAAGCAATGGTCATCTGAGGCTCTCCAAGCCTTTCAAATCCTCAAAGAGTCCTTCTCGTCTGCTCCCATTCTGCGACAACCTGATGTGACACTCCCCTTCTTCCTAGAAGTAGATGCCTCTAATGTGGGCTTAGGAGCTATTCTCTCCCAACGCTCGGAGCAACAAAAATTACATCCTTGTGCCTTCTACTCTCGGGGTCTTCTGCCCGCAGAGAAAAACTATACTATCGGGGACAAGGAGTTGCTGGCCATCAAAGCTGCATTAGAGGAATGGAGATACTTGTTGGAAGGAGCTCGCCATCCGGTGACGATCTTCACGGATCATAAGAACTTGTCATATTTGCAATCTGCTCAATGCTTGAACCCTCGTCAAGCAAGATGGTCTCTTTTCTTTTCCCGTTTTGAATTAATTATAACCTTCAAACCAGCTGCTAAGAACAAGAAAGCTGACGCTCTATCTCGAGCTTTTGTGACGTCCTCTGATGTAGAAGAGGTTCCCAACCATGCTATTCTAGACCCCAAATGTATTTCTCTGGCTGCTTCATCCACCAAAATGCTACCATTTGGGAAGACCCTCGTGCCTCCTACTCTGAGGAGGAAAATCCTTTCGTGGTTCCATGCCTCTCGTTTTTCTGGACACGCCGGTGAACATAAGTCCTTTGAGATTCTCTCTCGTAGTTACTGGTGGCCTTCAATGAGGAGAGACGTCAAAGAGTTTATTGCTTCCTGTGATTTATGTTCTCAGTTCAAATCCTCCCGCAGAACTCCAGCAGGGTTGCTGCGACCACTACCCATTCCGTCCAAGCCTTGGACCCATATTAGTATGGATTTCGTTACTGATTTGCCACCAAGTAAGAATCACAATACTATTTGGGTAGTGGTAGACAGATTTTCGAAGATGGCTCATTTCGTCCCTCTGTCCGGTTTACCTTCCTCGTCTACTCTGGCTGAACATTTCATTAAAGAAATCTTCCGCATCCATGGATGTCCGTCTGAGATTGTGTCAGATAGAGGAGTACAATTCGTTTCCAGATTCTGGCGGGCCCTTTGTAAAACCTTGGGCATACGATTAGCACTCTCATCGTCTTACCATCCGCAATCTAACGGACAAACGGAACGAGTCAATCAAGATCTTGAGACTTTTATTAGGATGTTCTCTTCAGCCAACCAAGACAACTGGGTAGAATTGCTCCCTTGGGCTGAATTCGCCCATAACAACATGTACCATGAGTCATCATCCAAAACTCCATTCTTTGTGGTCTACGGTCACCATCCGTCTTTTCCGGAATTTCCTGCCCTCCCGCCCACCCAAGTTCCTGCTGTGGAGACTGCTTGTCAGACCTTCAAAAATATCTGGTCTCAGGTCAAAACCTGTTTAAAGAAGACATCTAACAAATATAAGTCTTTCGCAGATAAGAAGAGGCGGGCTATTCCACCACTAAAAATTGGAGATCGTGTCTGGTTATCTACCAAAAATATTCGTTTGAAGGTTCCATCTATGAAATTCGCCCCTCGTTTTATTGGTCCATATAGGATCATTCAAGTTATCAATCCAGTATGTGTTAAACTTCTTCTTCCTAAGAATCTTCGGATCTCCAATGCCTTCCATGTGTCCTTGCTCAAACCTCTCATCATCAACCGTTTCTCGACTCCTTCCTCAGCACCGCAGCCAGTTCAAGTTCATCAGGAGGAGGATTTCGAGATTACTGAGGTATTGGATGCAAAAATTTCGCGAGGAGTCCTCCGTTTCCTCGTTCATTGGAAGGGCTTTGGTCCTGAGGAGCGTTCATGGATCAAAGCTGAAGATCTTAATGCTCCTGCCCTTCTGAAGAAGTTTTATTCCAAAAATCCGGACAAGCCCGGTTCCAGGCGTTCTGTGCCCACCTTTAAAAGGGGGGGTACTGTCACTCACCGGACTGTGAGTGCTTCTTCCCGGACATTTAGGAACCGTGGCCGTCCTCCATCCTGAGGGACTGCGCATGCGCAGCCCTTTCTATACCTCCAGTGTATGTTCCTTTAACTTAATTGGCAGATCAGGCAACCTCCCTATATTAAGCACCTGTGGTCAACACCACGTTGCCTGATCTTGGAGTCTCATTCCCCATGAGTCTCTGAAGGTGTTCCTGTGTTTCCTTGTTTATTCAGCCCTGCTGATTCCTGTGGTTTCCAAACCACTTCTACCTCTGTGGTTTCCAAACCACTTCTGCTACTGTGGTTCCCATACCACTTCTACCATCTACTGAATCATCGTGACTGTGAGCTGATTCCTATCCGCTGCCTCCGTGCACTACAGTCTTCTAATCACTTCAACTCTACCATGTATCATTGGGACTGTTAGCTGATGCCTATCCGCTGCCTCCGTGCATTACAGGCTTCAACCACATCCACTCACCTGTTCATGATTGTGACTGCCAGCTGATTCCTATCCGCTGCCTCCGTGCACTACAGGCTTCAACCTGCAACTCGTCTGTGTTTCATCATCGTGACTGCTAGCTGATTCCTATCCGCTGCCTCCGTGCACTACAGTCTTCAACCTGCAACTCGTCTGTGTTTCATCATCGTGACTGCTAGCTGATTCCTATCCGCTGCCTCCGTGCACTACAGTCTTCAACCTGCAACCCGTCTGTGTTTCATCGTGACTGTTTGGCTGATTCCTATCCGCTGCCTCTGTGCGCTTCAGTCTTCAGTCCTTGTCAACGCTCCCGTGTTTTCTTGAGTCTGCCTCCACTATTGCTACCCGCTATTCTCCGTGATCAACAGTGCCTGTTCAACTCTGCTCTCCCGTGTCCCATCGTTACTGCACCTGCTGGTTGCTATTGGCTACCTCCGTGTTCCCGCAGAGACCCGCTGCTGCTACTCCTCAGCACTACTCATCCATCTACTGCTGATCCGCTCTCCACGCTTTCCTGTGTTCCCTGCTGGTCTACCTTCCCGTGCGCTGCACCTACTAGACCACCGCTTCACCCATCCAGGGACTTCGCATCCTGCCGGCCTCCTGCCGTTCAGGTATCTCTGCACTCCTGTCTGACTGCCTCCTGAACCACGGTATGCATACTTCTCATTGACTGTGCTGTGTATTGCATACCTTGCTGGACTGTGTTGGTTCTCCTCTGGAGTGTGCTATCCGCTGAGTCTATTGCCATCATTGACTGTGTTATCTTATGCTGGACTACTTCAAGAGACTTTCTATATTGGCAGTATTGTTCAGTCATTTATACATTTATATTGTGCATATTACTGTGGATCAAAGTCAAGGTGCCCGTGTATATATTGTGTTGCAGTCTCTCCCCGTGCACCTCCTCACATATATATTCAGTAGTACAACTTGCTAGTGGCAGACCACTGACTCCCCGGATATCTCCTCTTGGATTCCATTCCTTCACTCAGACAGCGGTACAACTTGCTATCCGCAGACCGCTGACTCTCATCACCTCCTCGTTTCTGTTGGACATTCCTCCTCACTATAGCAGTGGTACAACTTGCTACCGCAGACCACTGACTACCTTCACGTGTCCTTTGTCCATACAGTTCCTCGTGTATTACTACCTCCATATTGCCAGTGCTGCTAGTCATAGACTTTCCTGAGCATCTCATCATCTGCTATTTCCTGTTCCGTGATCACCCTGCTACCAGAGTACCATATTACCACCTATACTGCTCTGGTAAGCCTATCACCTGGTGATCCCTGGGTAAAGACTCCTAGTGCCCGTGACACCGAGCAACATTTAGGTGGAGGAGATGCTTCAGGAGATAGAGGTGAGACCACACCCACATCCACACCTTATGACATACAACACAAGCCCAGGAATACAGTGCTTTCAAGGAGCTACTTTTAAAAGACAAAAATTAGAGATTGCACAAAGAAGTGCACAGTGGCCTAGTGGTTAGCACTCCTGCCTCACAGCGCTGGGTTCATGAGTTTGATTCGTGACAATAGCCTTATCTGTGTGGAGTTTGTATGTTCTCCCCATGTTTGCGTGGGTTTCCTCCGGCTGCTCCGGTTTCCTCCCACACTCCAAAAACATACTAGTAGGCTAATTGGTCGCTATTAAATTTACTTTAGTCTCTCTCAGTCAGTGTTTGTGTGTGTGTTAGGGAATTTAGACTGTAAGCTCCAATGGGGCAGGGACTGATGTGAGTGAGTTCTCTGTACAGCACTGCGGAATTAGTGGCGCTATATAAATAGTTGATGTTGATGATAAAATGGTGCACAACCTAAAGTGAATACCCTACCAGGAAAGATTAAATGATCTAAATATATAGCCTAGCATAGAGAAGATAGTGTTGGAATAAGATGGAAGCTTTCAAATATATAATAAGCTACAGGATGGAAGTGTTTTTTAACTAAAGAGAAGTATCAGAACAAGATGACATCACTGAAATTGAAGGATAGTAGGGTTAGAGGAAATAACAAAGGGGCAGATTGCATTGACCAAGTGGTCCTTATCTGTTGTAAAATTCTATTTTTCTCTGTTATTCTTACACATGAAGGTGCTTTTTGTGCAGTTGTATGTATATAGCTGCACATCAGAATAAACAGCTGTAACTCTGGTTGCATGCTCTCCAACACATTTATAAGGTGTATTATATGGAAAAACTCTCAGCTATACAGTAAAATACATTACATCGTTTTGAAAAGGCACAAGATCCACATTTATAAGGTGTCAATAGTCCCAATCTGTGTGTTGCCATTTGTTTATAATCCTAGGTAAACACGTGAGCACATATCATTTTATCTGTTATATGATATATTGAGAGATGGAAATTGCAATCACACTGAGTACACATATAAAAGTATTGTAACCCACTGCAAACCAACCACACAATAACTGTGATTTTCTAGTAGTGTTTAGGGAATGAAAGTAAACATCTGCTTGGTTGCTATGGGTTACAGCACCCTTTCCTGTGCACCAGGTTTCATATTTATGTGTTGACATTGACATTACCCTGACGTAATCAAATACTGCAACCTGGAGTGTGTAATGTCCTGAAGTTCAATCCTTGATCTAAATGCTGAATTGCAAAGAAATTATTTTGGAACATATCACGTTCCAACATGTCCTTCTTATTGGTGAGAAGCCAGAAAATATATCATTTTTCATAACATTATAACATTTTCTTTTAATGTAATCTCTATGAAAATCCCCATGGGTATGCATTTTATAGTCGATGGTGACAGCCTCTTACATAATTGACACACAGCAGTCTAGCGTTCTCCTGGAGAATGACAGTAATACACACTTTTAAAGTTCCCTGGAAAATATTTTTGAGTTCTTTTATGTGACATAATCAACACTGTGATGTGTGTGTGGTGAAAATGGAAATTGAACTTTCACTGACGGAAATATGACTGTAGGCTGTATGGAATTTATTTATGATAAGAATTTTGGGGTCTTTGATCACCATCAGATGTAGCTGTGCTGCAAGAAACAGTTAACACAGCATTAAAGCTCTGCAATAAGTAACACGCAGCCATTTTCTAAGCAATCTCAGCAGAAATAAAACCACGTGCATGTAATTCTTGACAGATCTACTGTATGTGAGAAGCACCATGTTTACCAAACTAAAAGACAACCCCCCAAAGCATTATTTTTTTAGTATACACAACTAAATCTATTTGTTTTTCCAGATGCTCAAGTAGGAAAAATATGTAGTAAAAAAAAAAAAAATCAAGTATTAAGAGCAATCCCAACATAAGTCATTTCTCCAACAATCCTGTCAGTTTGTACTTGATACAGGCCCCACCCTCTTGTGTCACATGACATCATTTTGGAAGGCAGTGATAGGCAATTTGATACTCTTCAGGGGCTGCATGGGTGGCCCTCTAATATTCAAAAGGGTTGCGCATCACCTTATCTTAGTAATAAGTTTAAACAAAACATTTAATTAAATAAAGTGACACCAATATGTAATAACATATCAGCAGGCATATTAAACTAGTGTCAAACAAGTATTTGATACAATAACAGACAAATCTGCCAATAAAACAGGAAGGAGCTGGTGTAATGCATACTTGCCAACTCTCCCGGAATGTCCGGAAAACTCCCGCATTTTGCGAGAGTCTCACGGACTCCCGGGAGAGTGTAGCAATCTCCAGGATCTGCCCACTTCACTAGAAAGTGCCCACTTAGGTCCCAAATGCAGCGATTCCCGGTGAATTGCGGTGTTTGGCCCCGCCCCCTGCTGTCAAATGATGTCATTACATCACGGGGGCAGGTCCAAAATGACGCGCATTTTGGTGCCCCGCCCCCCATCAGACCCACTTCCCCCTCCAGGCTCCCGGAAACCAACTTTCTAAAGTTGGTAAGTATGGTGTAATGGCTCATAGAGGGTCCCATAACTAATAAAGACAAAACACACCTAAATACGAGGATCACCTCATATAAATGACTTGCCAATACTCCTCACGAGTTTCCAAATTTTGTATGAACTTGCTCTTCTATAAAAAGATTCATTGTTTGATATATGGGAAGTTTAGTAGTTAAAGATTTTGTGACATCAAATGGCAATAAACCCATCTTTATCCCTTGTAACTAACTTACTATACACTCCTCACCAGCTGCTTCTCTTAGGCAGTTCTCACTGTATATCCCCCTCCGAAACAGCATAATGTGATAGAGTAACAGAAAATACAGATAGTGTTACACTTCACAGGGCTTCCTGGTTCAGGGAGCATCAATGTTAATGAGTTATAATAGAAACTATTACATTTTACACGCTCCCAACCACTACCACGTGATGACAATGGCTGCGTACTTTAATTATTATTTATAGTATAATGTTCTATATGCTGCTTTATACTCATACTAGCTGGCATCATAAATACACTTGTTATTGTCTTAGGCCGTGCTGACCAGTACATTTATCCTGGAGATATCCATGTACGACAGAGCTAAACATTCAACATCTATAAGGCAGAATGTTATGGACATTGAAACGTTAACCACTGAATGACAGAACCAGCAAGCTGGGTAAAGCAGGTACAGCAATCATCTTGGTCCATTGTGTGTCTTTATGAATGTAATCCATGATGTTGAGAAGTCATCACTGATAAATGATTCACATATGTCTTTTATCCACCGGGCTTCCCCTTTTTCAACATGAACTACAAGAAATACTTTGTTGGTTTTAAAAATAATATAAACACTACTGTACTTATAGATCTGGCCTTCACCTGACATCATGACATGTGCAGACCAATAACTGACCATAAATCTTGCAAGTGGATTAACTATAAGTATAATACTTCCACAATACTTGATAAATACTTTCCCCAAGGCAATAATGGTGACGGAGATAGGGCAAACTGATAAAACATCCATTTTCACTGACTTTCTGCCCTTTAATAAATTTGGCTGCTTAGAACCTTTTTTTATTCCCTGACTTTCTGCCCTTTAATAAATTTGGCTGCTTAGAACCTTTTTTTATTCCCCTGTCAGCATTCAACCTAATTGCATCTACCATGCTCAGCTTTGCACTAGGTTATACAGTGTACGTTGATATCTATTCACAACAGTTGAGTTGATCCAATGTTTGCCCTGGGACTCTTCTAGCCTAAACAGGAAATAAAGGCTTGGCTGGGTGAAAAGAAAGAAAAAAGAATGACATAAATAATATTGTAAGGTTTTAATATCTATCATCTCTTACATGTCTGTGAATGTAGTCACAGAAAGGAATATGCTACAAAGTCAACATAGATATTTATCATACTAAATTTGCAGCTGCACAAAGTTCCAAACTCTGTTCTTGTACTAACACAAGAGAACAATCTGACCTAGATTCTCACACATTGATTTTAGTTTTGTGCAACATAGCTTTCTGATGGATTTATTCTATAACTAATCAGAAACATTCTATATACGCACCATAGGTACGTACTTGATGTTTGGAAGAAGTGAAACAAACATACTTTCCTAAACTGATTGAGGGTGTTAAAATAACATTTTAGTTACAATGCTTCCAAACTTTAGAAGTGCTACAAAGTCACATAAGTCACATAAAGAATGCAGAAGTCTGTTTATCAAAGATTGTGGCGGTACATGTACCAACGTAATCCTTCTTTCACTATCGTCATCTCATTATGGTGATGATAGAGGATATTCATAGAATTTTTTTTGAGTATATTTGAATAAAGCATTTTTCTATTTGCACTGCCAGCCAGCCAGTGAAATAACTCATTTAAAAAAAATATTCTTAGACCTTTTTTTTAATAAGTGGAACTGGAAAGCCAAGTGAAGCCTGGTCACATAGGTGTAGATTCACCCAAATCTGGCTGCCAAATCAGTAAGACTGCTGCCTGTCAGTATCGCCTGGCAGTTGAATATCACTCAGCTGTCCGCAATACTTTGTTAGTAAACTGTGGTGATCATTGATTTTCTATCAATGTGATAAGCAGTTGAATATTAAATATGGGCTTTAAAGATTTCCTTCCATTTTGGCCATTGAGAATTCAAGCTCGCCCAACACATCACTGCTCCTCAAAATAGGACCGTTTCCTACCTCACCAAATGATCTGTAAAAAGAGAGGTAAGCCTCTCTTAAATGATACCTTGGGTAGATTTACTAAATATCATTTTGAAGACAGTTTTAAACTGCTGCACATCACTGGAGATTTGTGCTCCAAGCTGCCCCATTTACTATGAGGCAATTTGAGGCTCAAATGTCAAACCGCCAGCTATTTATGGTGGCATCAAAAGGATGATGTACACACTGATGAGGGTGAGGATGGGGCTGAGGATGATGATAACATCTTGCCACAGTAGAGTTCATTAACAGCACTGTTACCTTAGGTGCCTTAAGCCCATTGTTAGTTTGTGTTGTGGGGGCCCAAACAAACCAAGCACTTCAGCCACAAATGTGGCACTCCTTGTCGCTGAAGTGATTGGGTTGTTAAAGTGTGCATGTCCTTTTAAAGATCCATCTTGCACCACTTTTCCTTTTAGCTACCGCTGTGTGCCAATGTTACCTATATGTGCTATATACTGTTGTGTGCTTTGCCCATTGATGATGCAGATGACTCAGCACAACATTTTGACATCTGGTCTGGTCTACTGTAAAAGAATTGACCAAAATTAGTGACACCTCTGCTGTAACTCCACCTGATCCTACTATCAACTATCAACATCCAAAGAACGGTGGAGGATTATTATTAATTGATTTGAATGGTATCACGACAACAGTTTTATTAACAAAGAACAGGTTTACTTGCAGAAGTAATGTAAACATGGATGTCTAAATAGACGTGTATATGTATTACTCAAACCTTCCACTTTGCTGCTGTTTCATCAGTTTTGCACAAAGTGTTTGTAATCTGCACTTTACTTCAAAGGTACTTAACTATATTTTAATTTTTTGGGAATTGAGCTGATTGGAAGCTCAGTGATGACCTTGCTTTTTGCTGTGAATTTCAGTGGCTCTTTTTAGTGCATTGTCTGGAACAAGGTCCGATATACTCATGTCAGAGGGATCACAGCCAATTTTTAGATACCTGTCGGATTTACCCTTCTGAAATTTGTTTCCAATCAGCCTTTCAATTGCTTCTCTCTCATTCGTGTGACCACATACTTTGTTTTTCACTGAGTTCTCCCTCTCCAGCTGTGTTATAGGAGTGCTGTGCGTGACTGTGATCTCCTTGTCTTCATCTTCCAAAGCTTAGTCTGCAGGGGCCAGTGACATACCAATTTGTTTTCTCAGGTCTCTTAACTGTTCTTCAAACTGGACATATTTATCGTCCTGCCTCAGGGCCTCCTCTGTATTATTCTTCTGAAGTGTATCTCTTGTGTGCAAGCTCTCTTAAATCCGGGATCTTATCCGATGGGTCACGTTTTAACTTAAGTACGGTCTCCTCAACTTCATCTATATATTGGTTTAAATCTCTGTTCAATGCAGCGTATTCCAACATGACATATTCCATACTGCCCACATGTTCCGTGTCACAGTCTGTCTGAAGCAGATCTAATGCCACTCCAGTTGTAATATCCATTTCTGTGTTTACATAGTATGGCAGTTCTTCAGGGATGAGAGGGAGGTATCCACAGAGAAGGAGATTAAAGATTCAGCAAGAGCAGACATGGTTTAATAATGTAGAGTTCATTGACAGCACTGTTAGGCTAATGGCAACTAAGCTAATGGTAGCTTGTTTTGTGGGGGCCCAAACCAACCAAGCACTTCAGCCACAGAAGTGGCACTGATTGTCGCTGGAGTGCTTGGTTTGTTAAACTGTAGTTGTCCTTTTCTATATTTTACATAATGGTGGGTGGGAGGGCCCAGGGACAATTCCATCTTGCACTACTTTTCTTTTCTGCCACTGCTGTGTGGCAATGTTTCCTAGCTGTGCTATGAATTGCCGTGTGTTTGTGTCGTTGCTCTGTCGCTTAGCATTCAGCCAGCTCGCTGTAGTCTTTGTCCGAAAGTGTATGAAAATAATATTGAGACCTGTAAGGTGGTCAAAATTGACTGGAAATGACTGGAAATTAGTGTTATTGAGGTTAATAATAATGTAGAAACAAAAAAGAGCAAAATTATGTGATTTTAGCATATTTTAGCTATTTTTCTAAAAAATACAGATGCGAAACCAAAACCAAAACCAAAACACGTGAGGCTGGTTTTGCCAAAACCAAAACACAGGGGTAAGTGAACATCTCTACTCTAAATATATCATTTACTGATAAGATGCTTCCGTGGCACATAATAGGTTATATCAAGTGACAGTTTATAGGAATACGCTGAAATATATTATACATAGATGGTGTCACGAACGCCCAGCCTGTCCTAGATACATCAAGCTGAACAGCTGGCCATGACTAGGGTCACCTTAGTCACTTAGCAATGAATACACCTTTACTGCCACCACAAAGGATTTATTAGGGTGTCCTTACGTTCACCAGATCTACTTATTAATGTTTCACAATTAAATCATAGTCACATGTAGCATGAGCCTCCCTGGGCTTCGTAAGTTCACAATGAATCACGGAGAACATACTAGATTCAATTTGTTTAATCTGAAAAATGATTCCAAGGCTTAGTTGCAAGAATTAATAACAAGACATACAATATATTTCCACAAATAAGTATCAGAACATAAAATAGGAAATAAAATCAGAATTACTACTTACTAGTTAAGACCTGGTGTGTGAGGGAACACAATTGAGGAAAATAGAATATTTCAGTCTTGATAAACCCCCTCATGAAAATGCACCCATTATTGTCTAAGTCAGAAGATTTTAAAATCTTCTTACAGACTCTTCACCCCACCTTAGGAATTACATTTTCAATAAAGTCAGATTGATTTACAAAATGACACAGAGCTTTCCAAAGTAAATTATCTATGACTAAGAAATATGTTTGGGCACGTCAGAGAATTTCTCACCTCTGCTCTGCTTGAGTGGCTAGATGGTTTACAACGTTGGGGCTTCAAACTTCTCCAAGACCCTTATCTATCCCAGGCCTGGCTAGTTTCAAAAATTAATGACACTTGCATAAGTTCAAACTCATGTCATCTAGCAAAGCACTCATTGAGGTTACATTACAAGGTTACATAAAATATTCACATTATCATACATGGATTCAACAGAAAATAACAGTCATTAGATATACTACATAATCATCACACATGGGTCCCCAAGCTCCTTCCATGTACGGAAGATAGTGATATTAATTACAACCAGGAGGATACATCTGTGAGGGGAGTTGATTAATGATATCTCACGCGCTTATGTGGATTTAGATGCTAAACTCCCCATTATCAGCCAGGGATTAAATAATATTTAATTAGGATCAAATTCTGCCACCAGAGAACGAACCGCATACCTTGACTTTCCCCATCTCGACCATACCTTGTAGTATTTTGGCATGATGCCTCGGGACTGATAAGTGAATCTTTCGTCCCCCATTGCTACATTAACCAAGGCCACCTAGGCACCAAAGTCTGGCCCCTCCTGTGCTACCCACACTCTAGCGATTGCAACCTTAGCTAGTGCGAAAAGATTAAGGACAAATCTGGTCACAGACCTGCCCAACAACAAATCGACTCCTAAACCAAATATGCAGGTTTTGGGGTACAACAGAGGAATGTCTATACCTGTGTCTTGAATACACTCCACCACCTGCGACCACATGTCTTCTACCACAGGGCAGCCCCAGAATAGGTGCCAGAAAGTAGCAGAGCAACCTCCGCATTGTGGGCAGTTAGAGTCGGATCGGGCACCCATCTGAAGCAACCTGTGGGGAGAGTAATATACTCTATGTAAAATATACAGCTGAACCTGCCTATACCTTGTGCAGGAGGTGTCCTCATGTGCACTGTCATGCATGTAGGTCCCATTCTCGTCAGTCAAAGGTCCTAGGTCCAGCTCCCAGTCATCAGGAGTGAGTATGGAAAGTACATTGGCGTATAACACTGAAATGGTCTTGTGGAACCTACCCATTTCAGGAGTATGCGGAGAGGATCTGAAGCAAAGATGAGGTGGGCGCTACCAAATTGTGCTATCGGGGCATGATGTAACTGTAAGTATGTATAAAATAAAAGTTATTTGGTAAGTGAAAGTCTACCTGTAACTCTTTGAGGGTGCCCCTGGAGTATAATTGCCCCAGAGAAATAATGCCCATAGCCCGCCATTGGGGAAAAACTCTTAGTTTATACAGTTCCAGTAAAGTACTATTAAACCATAGTGGGGTTATACTCATCCAATCCAGTGGGTTGCAGCGCTCCCTCCCAATGCTCCAGATCATTAAAACCTGCTTAAGCAAATGCGGGACCGTTCTAGTGACTCTGGTGTCCAATAGGGCCTGTATGGGGGGTCTGTCAAAGCTTACACATTTTCTAAGGAAACTCATGAGGTCAGCTGTCAGGGAGTCCCTAATCCATTCATGGAGATGAGTCAATTGTACAGCAAAGTAGTAGGCCCTGAAATCATGGAGGGCCAGGCCCCCCAACGTTCGGGGACGACACAAGGAGATCAACCTAACCCCTGCTCACTCTCCTCCCAGAACAGAAAGGACATATATCTATTGATTTGGGAGAAGATCCTCCTTGGAATATAAACTGGAGAATGGTGCAGTGGGTACAAGAGTTTTGGTTGCAAAACCATTTTGATTAAATTGATCCTACCCGACACTGACAGGGGCAATATAGTTCAAGTAGCTAATCTTGGTCCGGAGATAACTGATCCCTAGATCGATGTTTAGAGATATATATTCATTGTGCAAGTTTGTGATCCATATTCCTAGATACTTAAATTTTACCATCCTTTGCAACGGGAAGGTCCCATTAGCACTCTCTCCGGGACCCCCTCACCAATGGGGAAAATGCTAGATTTGGACCAGTTTATTTTCAGACCCGAGAAGCCACCAAATTCCTCAACCAGATGCAACAGAGTAGCTGGGGATGGCTTTGAGATGTCGTTGGCATAAAGTGCAACCTTGTCTACCCCGTCTCCAGCCCTGAGTCCACAGATTCCAGGATGTGTCCGTATCATACATGCCAGGGGCTCTTTGGCTACGGTGAACAGGGCTGGAGAGAGGGGACACCCCTGCCTCTTGCCCCTGCCCATTGCGAATGGGGAAGATGTGTAGCCATTCACACAAACTCTGGCCACTGGGGCTGAATGTGTCCCACTCCCGTGACCGCCAGGCATTTGCAGGTGGGTATAAAAGTTGCAAAGGTCGATGGGCGAAGACTTCCCTGGCATAAATCCCGTCTGGTCTGGGTTGATCAGCTGATCAATAACCATGTTTAATCTCATAGTGAGTATTTTGGCTAATATTTTTTATGTTCGTTGTCAGAAGGGAGATGGGCCTATAGGATTCAGGCAGCAACGGGTCCTTACCCGACTTATGGATGACCACTATTACTGCCTCAGACATGGATAGCGGCAAAGCGGCTTCCTCATAAAATTCATTATACTGTTCCAATAACGTAGGGACAATTCATGTTTTCTTTTTACTTTGGAAAACAACTATTCTCTTATAGTTTAAAATAATTTTTAGTTTATACCTCTATCTGTCACAATTTTGCACATCAAATATTGTGTGCACCCCCCACACACAAAAGTCTCATGACCTAGGCTGCAGCCTAGTCAGCTTACCAGACAATCAGACCATATATTCTAATAGTATAATATAAAATAATAATTATTAAAAAAGTAATAATATTATTTCAGAATATTAAATATTAAATAAACAAGTTCAAATTCACCTCCCTGAAGCCTGTAGGCACAGTTGTTGCCTGGCTTATCAATTGACTGCAATCCCATGAACTTTCAGTGGCATAAAGGGGTACTGTTACGAGGCGTGGTGGCTCATGTGTTCACAGGCTGCATCCCAGTCGTTGTCATGACAACCAGGATGTCAGTTCCAGTTTGCCATCAGCTAGGTAATGGTTGGGACGTTATTCACTCATTACGCTCCGGTGCGTCCCAACAGGTGTGCAGTCGGGCACGTGCGCTTTTGGCATGAATTATTAAAACAGTCCCTGGGGCTCATTATGACAGCACTGATCCTAGTCCCTGATTATATTAAGTATTTTAGGCAGGGAGGGCTTAGCCTCCCTGCTGGTCACAGCATCTATGTACTGCACTAGTGCTGACCTGCTCTATCCTCTGTTATACTGTGGATACTCTGCTTCTGACCTGATTTCTGCAGTGACCTTTGGCTTTCACCTTGACTCTGCTTGTATGCTGATTGCCCCTGACCTCTGCCTGTTTATTGGATTACCCCTGTCTACAACTTGCTCTGACCTTTGGCCTGTCTCTGGTAATTGCTTTCTGCATTCTGGTTATCCTGCGCTATGGTTATTCTGATAAGCTTTTACTACCTTAGAGTAAAGTCCTGAGGGCATCCGAGTACTTCCAAACAAGTCCAGTTCTACAGGAAAGGAGGTTGCTAAAGGTGAAGACCTCTATTAGCCTGGTTATAAAAGCTTATCAAATAGCCGTGGTCCTAGCAGGTACATAATAAAAATAATAAAGTGGAAAACCCATTATAGACAGATATGTAATTATGTTGAATGGCTATGAAAGCTTTTTCATCTACAAATATAAATGTTAACAGCTAATACAAGAAAAAAAAAAAGGCCTGCTGAAGAAAAAATACAGTACAGATTATCATTATACAGGTTAAAAGTCTATATCCTCAATTAGTCACACTAGAAAAATATATAAAATGCTCCCTACGTTAAGCTTCAGTGTTTAGGTCTGGCAAATAGCTGGTAGGGCAGACTTCAAAGGCACCCAACAGTATGAACAGGCCCCTACAAATGTATCCAAAATCCAAAGATAGATCACACTGTATGTTGAGCCAGGGACATAACTCCAAATAAAGGGACCCAAGAGCAACATTTCCATAGGGCCATACCCACTCTAAACCATCTCACACAACACCACCCGCTGAATAGACACATGATATATGGGTGGTTTGCGCAGCCTTGACAACTCTACGGTTACACTTTCTGCACATAGCAGGCAGATTAAACGCTATGTTCCTGACAAATGAACACTGATTTCTGTAAATGGCAGCATTGACGGAGCAAAGCAGTGTTATGTGTCAGGAATTTACCACTTAAGGTGCCTACTTTGTACAGAAAAACACAGAGTAAAAGTGCAGAGACCAACTTTATATGGGTGTGAAAATCGCCCAAATGCCATCAGCTTTAGTGGCCTGAAACTTGTGCTTAATGGCGCATGGGCTGCTATGGCTATTGTTAAGCCCTTGTATTGAGCCAACCTAGCATACAGCACAAATTTAAAAATATATTTATGCTAGCCTTACTTTCACAAGACGGTCCCAAATTCTAGTCTGGGTATTTGGAGATGCGGCTACAGTCGATGTGAGTGGAAGACTTACGGGTGTGGATTGGTTTGTTGTCAGTTTACGTAAATATTATCCCAAGATTTTTATAAAGCAGTATTGGGAGGTAGTAGACAGTGGTGTGAGCCTGTTCATACTTTTGATGAGAGCTCATTTCACTCAACCAGAAAACCACAAATTCAAAATGTGTAACAGAATAGCATAGTGTTGATGTCCACTTTTCATGCACCCAACCTCCTTCTAGCGTATAACTTATTACTGTATTTGTACAATAAAATAAACATGCTGACATCAAATTAAGTTTGGAAAAAGGTCACAGTTTATTAATTATAAATTGTATCGTGAACAGTGGCGGCGAGAGCGGAGCAATCAGCCAACGTATTTGCAAAGCCAACAAGGTGGAAGATCAGACAATTTCACCACCAACCCAGGATATAATTATTATTATTATTATTATCTTAGATTTGTAAGGCACCACAGTTTTTTGCAGCACCGTACAGTAGGGAAGACAAAGACATACATAAAACAAGGACTTAAATAAAACAAGCACATACAAGGCAGACAAAATAAACGCAGACATGAAAAGAAAGGGTATGGATATAATCCTTAACTATTGGCCAATGCTAAATTCTGGCAAGAGAGTGACTACTCCCCTTCTGGACTTGACAGTGATGTGCCCACACAAAGCGGGTCAATGGGTCCTTCTTACAGAAGGGTGTCTGTTTGCCTCAAAGGGGGTAGTGACCCTGGGTCAATCCGTGAAAGCACCATATGCTAACTATTTGCTGACTGCGATACTCTCCTACCAACTGTGCCCGAAAATGACATCAGTTTCAAGCCCGCTACTATTATTTCTGCTCTTAAGGGGGTAATGCAAGGAGTTGCGGGCTGTTCAATGATTTTTACCAAGGCTTCAACATTGACACTAATGATGACACTAAACTCTTTAAGGTAATAAAATCAGAGCAAGATGTAGCTTCTCTACAGAGAGACTTAAATCAACTGGAGGATTGGGCGGCCAAATGGAATATGAGGTTTAACATAGATAAATGTAAGGTTATGCATTTAGGAATCAAAAACATGGAATTAATTTAGGAGAATCTATAATGGAAAAGGATTTGGGAGTGCTCATAGACAGTAGACTTAGCAATAGTGCTCAATGTCAAGCAGCTGCTGCAAGGGCAAATAAAGTATTGACATACATAAAAAAAGGGCATATATGCAAGGGAAGACAGTGTAATTTTGCCACTGTATAAATCGTTGGTAAGACCTCATCTTGAATATGCAGTACAGTTCTGGGCACCACTCTAAGATAATTTGGAACTAGAAAGGGTTCAGAGAAGGGCGACAAAATTGATAAAGGGTATGGAGTCATTAAGTTATGAGGAAAGGTTAGTCAGTTTAGGCATGTTTACTTTAGAAAAGAGGCGTGTAAGAGGAGATATGATTACTATGTACAAATACATTAAGGGTCAATACAGAGAACGTTCATGGGAACTTTTTACCCCAAGTAATATACACAGGGTACGTAGTCACCCCCTAAGGTTAGAGGAGAGGAAATTTCACAACCAGCAAAGGAAGGGGTTCTTTACTGTAAGGGCAGTCAAGATATGGAATTCACTGCCAGGGAAGGTTGTGATGGCAAATTCCATAGATATGTTTAAGAAAGGGTTAGACAAATTTTTAGCGGAAAAGTGTATCTATGGATACAACCGTTAATTAAAATGAAGGATAGTAGTGGATATAGGGTAAAAATAGGACTGTAATATTGGGTCTGGGGGGATTTTCATAATTGAAACAGATTGGCGGTTGCTTACTCTGGATCAATTTCAAATATAAGTTCAGGATCGCAGGAGATCCAAAATAGGTGTCTTTTTTCAACCTCTTCAACTATGCTACTATGAACAGCTGGCGCCTCCTTGCATTACCCCCTTAAGAGCAGGAATAATAGTATCGGGCTTGAAACTGATGTAATTTCGGGTGCCGGCATGATCATTTGTCTGGATTGTTGCAGGTATGTTTTTCATACATTCGGTCTTCCCAGTCTGTCATGAATGACAGCTTTGGAATTTTCATGTCAGGGAAAGAGTTGTTGTCGTATTCGACGTCGCATTAAAGACTACCACCTAGTGCAATCATGGACATTTTTGACAGTAGCAGGGTGGAAGGGAGTAATCTGGTGCAGGAACATGAGACCCAGCAGCCCTTGGTGTAGGAATATATAGAGAAACCTGGACATTCTCCGTGGATATTTTTGGCTGGGTATGCAGGAAACTTAACCTCGAATGGGTAAGTGCTGTAACAGACACACACACATGATTTTAAGTACGTTTGGCTTATGGCCTCTTGTCATAGAGTCTGCCTATTGCTGTAGATCATCAGATACCCTATGTACTAAAGTGTATCTAATGGTTATCTACAGTTTGCCAAAAATAACAGCACAGCAGAATCAGTTACACTAATGCGATATTGGGCCAAACAGTTGTTTATCGTGTGATTGGACCGATAATCGGTCCAATCACACGATAAATATCCCATATCGATAAACGTGTAGTGTGTACCCAGCCTTAGACAAGAAGCACAGTATTTATTTCTCCAACAGAACTAACAAATGCTACAACAAGACAGCTACTTAGTAAAACTAACATTGTAAAAAAATAAGCTTTGCTATGTGTTTTCTAGTCCAGGGCAACAGAAATATTTCCCACTGTACGGCTGCGAAGGAATAGGAAGCTCAAGGCAATAACTGACCTCTTACAATAAAGCTGAAAGATGTGTAGTTCCTGTGCCTGGGCCTGTAATCCAGCGCCCTTCATGTGTTCACCTGATCATGTACTGCAACTCTGCCAGTCATATCTGTTATCTACGAGTCCGCTGTACAAAAATGAAGAAGGCTGCATGTCAGCTTTGATCGTTATATACAAAGTAAGTATACAGGGACCTGTAACGTTCTGGCAGATATATTTACAATCCATGTGTATGTATTTTTCTGTAATACTTACAACTTAAATGTACACATGATTCAAAGAAATCTACTGTATGTACAAGATGCTTTCTAGTTCACAAATGGTAATACAATGATACATGTCCTTAAATTATCTACTGTCACATCCTTATTTAGATAATAATTCATTAATCAGGGAATAATATATACTGTACGGAGATCATAAGGTCAGGCCCCTAAATGCCTTCTAGGGGTATATTTACTAAACTGCGGGTTTGAAAAAGTGGTGTTGTTGCCTATAGCAACCAATCACATTCTAGTTATTATTTATTTAGTATATTCTACAAAATGACTGCTAGAATCTGATTGGTTGCTATAGGCAACATCTCCACTTTTTCAAACCCGCAGTTTAGTAAATATACCCCCTTAGTGTTAATATTGTAGTTTTAAAATAATTGGCACAACACTTTTTTTTTTATTGAGAATTAAGAGAAACTGAGGAAAAAGATGATATTTTGAAAAAGTAGTTTATATCCTCACTATTATCCTCACTATATCCTGTTTTGCCAGAGGCAATAGCTTATTTTGAACTGGCCTGATTCTGTTAATTTGCAAAGAGATAGCGTTGTCTGATGGCTATACTGTTACATGTTGGCAGAAGCTGCACTATGGTAAAACAAAGTACAATGTTATATAGCAGGCTGCTACTTTAGAATCGGTGCACAGAGGGGAGGCTGGAAGTAGGGATGGATATGGATGCTGTTAGAAGAAGTAGTTGTGTGTTGTGAGTTGAGTGTACAAGTGTCAGTTTACCTTATCCAAGCAGACACTGGATTAGTGCCTTAGTTTTACATCAGTGCTCCTAGATGGTCTGCCCACCACACATCACAATGTATACCTACTGTCAGCTCTCGCGAGATGCCTCTGTATACTAGATGTGTTGAAAGGAGGTGAAATCTGAAAGGTCCATCTTCCTCCATCACCCATCCTTTCATTGTTGTGTGTGAAGATTTGTTTTTTGAATTGGGGAAAGTGAGCCTAGAAATGCACATCGCGGCCAACATGTAACTGGAAAACACAAAAGGCGTCTCATTAAAAGTATAAGATGACCCCAATCTCTGCCAGCTCAGTGCTAGAAACCAAGAGGTAACTTTATCCAGTGGGCAGTTTCCGGTGGGTTTGAAAAGTGGAACAGTTGCCTATTGCAACCAATAAGATTCTAGCTATCATTTTTGTCTGATGGATTGCTATGGGCAATATGTCTTCTTTTCAAACCCACCGAAAACTCGCAGCTTGATGAATTTACCCCCAAGTCTTTTTGCAGAGTGGAAATGGCTGCCCTGTGTGCCAACTCCGTTCTCTTCAAGGAATGTCCTTGCCCCATACAGGTCCTCCCATCAGACGAACATTTTCTTCTCTGCAAACACAGCATATTGTTAAAAAAAAAAACATCCACTATAGCGGAAATTTTAGCGCATTTCTGCAAATCGAAACTCCAAAAAAGGCCTCTGTAGATGTATGCTATGTGTGGTTGGCGGAAGTGACATCACTGCCATCCATTTGCCATTGAGGAGGTGCTGGCTGATAGGAAATACCTGGCAGCCATCTTCAGCTCTCAGTATATATCACATAGTAAAGACATGTTCTGAGGCCTGGTAAAACAAACAACACAGTAACATGTGTGGATCCTCTTTGCAGCTGCAAATTATTGCATCCTCTGTGAATAAGAAACTCTCAGAGCATGGGAGTCTACTAATGGTGGACTCCCATTCTGCTCTGAGATCTTGAGAATAGGAATTGCCTTGTCTGCTGTAAACAGTGATCTTGTGTGAGTCTTTTGTGTCGCAACACAGGGTACATGAAAACTTACACAGCATCATCACCATATATTAGGCCATGGTTGGGAATTGAACTCATGACCCCAGTGCTGTAAGGCAGAAGTGCTAACCACTTAGCCACCGTACTGCATCCATTATTCACATTATCAAAAAGGCAGCAGGAATTTAGGCTGGGTACACACTACAGAAAACCTTTACCAATGCGATATAGTTAACAATTTTACCACTGACTGAAGAAAAAAAAAGGAATGCCCCGATCAGCATGTCGATTCATGTGTACACACTAAACACCTGTTACAAGATTTACCTTCAGATCTGTGCTCTTCATCTGTCATAACCATCTGCTGAAAAATTGTGACTCTGCACACTCCATAGAGATCTAGGGACACTGTTGGTCCTGAGTGAATACACACTGCAGAATTGGAGCAACATAGTTCCCCCATTGAACAAGGTTTTTAGTCCAGTTTAAAAAGAATTGTTCATCATTGGAGTGTACACACTAATGCGATATCGGGACGAACAGTCGTTTATCCTGTTATTGCCCCGATAATCAGCTGAAAAAACTGTAGTGTGCTCCCAGCCTTACAACAGAGGTATCTGAGTTTGGCTAGGTTAATGTGTTAACCCCTTCACAGCAGGTTCTTAGTGTGCCAGTTTGTACATGTGTGATAAATGCTTTGCGATGAGCTTGGGATAATCATTGGATGTTATAAGTAAAATGATTCACAGCAAGAGGTAAACTCTACAGACTGTTTGCGAGGTGATTCCAACATAGTTTATTTAGCCTAGGTGAAAGGTGTATCAGCGGAGGGAGTGTATATTTTCACAAGTGCCGGTTAAAAAAGCCTAAACAAATCAAGTATAGCCGTTATTCTAGGTCTGAACGGCTTCAGTACATTACCCCTTTTATCCTTCCTGGTGATAATTTCACGCTTGGTTGCTTTCTAAGAAAAGTATCTAACAAATTTAGTCACCTACAATTTAAAGAACTAGAACAAAGGATTTGTTGGAGTGTTCATAGCAGTTACAATTCAGTATTCTAAGTACCTTGACTTAATTCTCATTGCCACAGAACATAATTTATTTTACTAATGTAATATATACATATTTATGATCATTGATTGTCATGACCTCAGATGTTTTCCGGAGGTCAATTGAAAATATTCCTTAGTAATAATGAAAATGGGGAAGCTTTTAGTTTGGTATGATTTGTATAAAGAGTCTTGGTTTATTGCACAAGAACAAATACAGTCTTCTATTTCTTTCTTGCTTGAATACAGATTAGATGGCAGCCACTCTTTGCTTTTACAGTTCTACTGAGGCAAGACGATAGCAGAACATTATATTACAGGGAGGCATTTTAATGTGCGAATAAACTATAGTTGCACAGAACAATTTCATACAGTGCAGATACATTTCTAAAACCTCTTCTAGTGGGTTAAAACAGTTTATAGTATCTAGACTGACACAGTAAAAGACTTTTAAAAATAAAGTTTCTATTTACAAGTAAAAATTATCTTCTGGAAGTGTTTGAAGATATATAGAAGCATTACCAACATGTCTTTGAGTTGAGTGCGTAATGTTAATTTAGGACTGAATGGCAAAACGTTAATAATCGCTAAGACCATTTATTTTATTGTTGCGGAATTATACCACTACAAATACTTGCTCTGCAATATGAGTAAATAGAGGGCATGCCATAGGCACAATGACTAAGGGGTCTATCCTCCCCTTCTTAGGCTAGAGTTGACTTTACTGTGGCTGGATGACAAAACAAATATAATCAACTCTGTTTCTTCAATGGAGCCAAGCCCTTTCGCAGCGAAAGAAGAGTTTTGTTGCAGAGAGGATTTTTCACCTCAGGATCGCACGACAGGTAAGTGTTCTTGAATAGCACCGTTACATCTTTATGTTTAAATTAACTGCAAGGGCTGGAGATTGGCAAACGTAAAGGAGTTCCCTTTTCTGCATGTCAATGCAGGGATTATGCACCATGCAAAAATGTCTTGGGAGTAGAACAGCTAAAACGTCTAAACAGGGGTAAAGTGAAGGTGTTACTCATAAATAATCTACTCCTTGATCTTAACATATTAAGTGAAAATTCAGAGTCTCTATCTACCTACCCCTTCTTAGAATGAAAGGGTAAAGTGCTCTATTTCAAATGAGGGTGCCCCTGTTTAATAATTGCATGGTGAATATTTTTGATCAGCAGGCAACACATTATATTGAAGCCAATAGAAGAAGAGTTTCACCCCTTGGCTGCTAAGTAAATGAGGGCATCCTCATTTTAAAGATGAGAGCCCCCTCTTCAAATATGAGTAGCTTGAGTACCCTCTATTAAACAACAATGAAACCCCCTTTTATTTGTTGACTGATGATCATGAGTGATCACCTGTCAAAGGCATATATATATATATATATTATCATCATCGGTTATTTATATAGCGCCACTAATTGTGCAGCGATGTACAGAGAACTCATTCACATCAGTCCCTGTCCCATTGGAGCTTACAGTCTAAATTCCCTAACATACACACACACAGATCGAAAGAGACTTTTAATAGCAGCTAATTAACCTACCAGTATGTTTTTGGAGTGTGGGAGGAAACCGGAGCACTCGGAGGAAACCCACGCAAACACAGGGAAAACATACAAACTCCTCACAGAAAAGGCCATGGTTGGGAATCAAACTCATTACCCCAGAGCTGTGAGGCAGCAATATATATATATATATATATATATATATATATATATATATATAAGTAAAAAGTGCAAATAATGTGCAAAGAGTACAAAATTACAAACACAGAAGAGTGCAGATGCAAAGGCAAAAAGGTAGAAGTGACTATCAGTGCACAGACAGAGTGGGAAGGCAGGGAGGTGGGGAGTGAAGGAAAGAGGCTGAGTCTGAGCCCACAAGAGTGGGTGCACTAACAGGATCGGACATATGTGGAGATGCAGTGGCAAGGTAGAAGGGGAGAGTCATCAGCAGGAGTCAAGTGGCGAAAAGGAGAAAAGAGGGGAGGGAGTCGGGGGCAGAGGTAAACAGGAGGAAGAGGACATGAGTATAGAGGGCCCTGCTCAAGGGAGCTTACAATCTAAGCATTATGTTCTCACAATGCTCCTGCTGATGCTACTACTGCTCTTAACTGAAGCTCACTAGACAGTAAAACCTTAGTGGTTTCTAACACAACCTACAATTACTTCCTGCTTCATTTCCCGCCTCACTTAAAAAAAAGAATTAAAAAATAATTCTGATATGGACACCCTCATACTTCCACAATGATGTTACAATAAAAACTAAAATCATGTCTTTATTTTAAATCTTTAAAATATTTGTCTTCAGACTAACTCGGTGCCTGACGGTGTTTTCTACCCGGTGAGCAGAGTTTATTAAGAGATGAGCTCTGACCACCAGGTGACCATACCACCTAGTACCAACCCACGTGTTACACTGTAGCACCTTGTGTAGATAATAAATCAGTGGAATGTTGCCTATGTCATGTCAACCTGTAATAAAAACATACTGTTAAAAATAAAGAAAAGAAAAAAAAAATTGAGTAATAGCTAAAAAAAATAAATGTAAAATAATAATTGAATGCATAAATGCATGTAATAAACAAACAAAATATTTTTATCGTATCATTTATAGGGATCCACATGGGGGAATTAATATGTGTTACCAGTTAAATGTCAAATGCAAATGTTAAATTCTTAGCAGTCTCTCAGATTAAAGGGCAATATATTATCCTCTTTAGTCACCTGGAAGATATTGGCCTCTTTATCAGCTTCACTTATGCTCTGTATCCACCATTAATAGTCAAAATGTGGTTTCTAGCTCTCACCTTCTCCCCTTTAGGTTATAACCCTAGCAATCTGGCTCAGGGGAGCTTGATCTCCCTAACCCAGTGTCTCTTAGTACAAGTCGTTCTGACTTATTCAGAGAACTGCACTTGCTAACCCTGTGAACTCTATTCCACTGTGCAATTCCAGTCCTGCCTCCAAGCTCATCAGATTGCATGGCACACAGCTCTCCTGAACATGATTAGACTATTGATGACACGGCGCTGATGTTTAGCCCTGTACTATTTTCCACTGTCTGGTGTATAATGTAAAGATCAATATTGAAAACAAATAGAATTCCAGGTGTGATTTGAAATGAGCAGAAAATGACAGAATGCCCAACATAGAAGAAAAACATGGTTGGACAACACTATTACATAAAATTGAAGTCAATTTGTAAATAGAATGTGTGAAAATTGGAAAAAAAGTTAAGTTGGCAAATGCTATTGCTTAGCCTTCAAGAAAGGATCATCAATTGTGTTACTAAAGGTGCCTCTTTACTGTGCAGATGTGTATGGCATTGGTTATTTATATAAGAAAAAAACACTACTTCCCCTACCACCCATCAAGCAAACTAATTATCATTTTTTTTTATTTTGTGCATATTGCCCCCCATACTCCAATGTAATGAAGAGAGGGCATCTTTGTATTATCAATATGTAGGACTTGTAGTTACTGCTACTGGATAAATATTAGTAGGACCACTCTGTGCTCTCCCAATAGTCCTGATCCCACCTGCCCCCTCTCCACCTTTCTCTTACCAGGAAAGCAGAAATACACGACTTCTATATATATACCATTAAAGTGCTAGGAGGATCAAGAAAGGCTCTACCAAAGTTCATATATGCCCCCCCTTGGTAGCAGTAGCCGCCACTCTTACATATTAATAAAACAATACCATTCCCCCTCTCCATTACATTGTAAGAAGTAAGCAAAACAAAAAAATACATAGATCAACATTATAAAAATAAACACATTATAAATTATAAAAATAAATAAGTATCATTTTGAAATAAACATGGTGGACCAGCTGCAATTATCCATTAACAACAGGGCCTCCAGTCAGAAGCGGTCTCTCATTTTGATGGCTAACCGGGCCCGATGCTAGGCTAGGTAACATAGATCTTTACAGAAGCATAGGGAGGGTTTTTTTTTTATTAACTTAATAATGGTGATTTCCCCATGAGATTTTAGGGTTTTAAAACCACCACATATCACAAGTGGTTTGACTTTACACCCTACAAATCGCTGGATAGTAAATACGGCAGCTTGGATGGCAAAACCACTGGCGATGTGCGGTGGTTTCAAAATTGCCAAAAAATCCCACCTTGATAAATCACCCCCCCCAGGAGTAGTGACATTGAGATGCGTCAAGACAGCCTCCGCATCACTTGATCAAAAGACGGACACAAGTGATGTCAGCAAGTTGACAGCCCCATTATATAATATAACTTAGTGTGACATTTTGCAAAACCAACAAATACATTTTAATGAAAGGCAAGGCAATGTTATATAATCACAATACACACACAATTGTTATTTCATATTGAGTGTATGTATAATATACTTAAATTCGGTGGACACCATTCCTAAAAAGCACAAATACCTGAACATCCCAACACAGGAACAGACCCTCTGTCACCCGGGTGTATGTGAAGGCAGTCGTGGTTTTGCTAGTTTTAATGCTGTTTTTCAGCACTATACTTAAGATAATAAAAATGTCAAACGGTTGTTTTTATCAATTAGTTGTAATTTAATGTAAATCAAATTCAAGGGGATCCATTTTACGTTATGACAATTAAGTCATTATTTAACTTGCTTTATCTCTTACAGCTACTGCTGTCTACTGAGAGTTGTCCAACATTCTGTGAAATGTAGAGTAATCCAATGTACCTCACAGCAATGCCGGCAGCCCAGATGTAATCCACGGAAAGAGCAACACAACATATTTTTTTTTTAACAGACAGATTTTTAAATTCATCCATAAACTGCTTGTAGAACACATGGTATAATTTATTGAATATAACACATAGTTTTAACTATTGTTACATCTATTTTCTTACAGTGTCAGTGGTTTACAATGAAAGAAGTAGACATATCCTCTGTGGTATCAGAGGGAAACACAAAGGTTAAGTAAGGTAAACACATCATCATCATCATCATCATCATCATTTATTTATATAGCGCCACTAATTCCGCAGCGCTGTACAGAGAACCCATTCACATCAGTCCCTTCCCCATTGGAGCTTACAGTCTAAATTCCCTAATATAGACACACACTCACACACAGACAGACAGACACTAGGGTCAATTTTTGATCGCAGCCAATTAACCTACCAGTATGTTTTTGGAGTGTGGGAGGAAACCGGAGCACCCGGAGGAAACCCACGCAAACACAGGGAGAACATACAAACTCCACACAGATAAGGCCATGGTCGGGAATTGAACTCATGACCCCAGCGCTGTGAGGCTGAAGTGCTAACCACTAGGCCACTGTGCTGCCTAGATAATGTTCCAAGAAGCTTGTTCTTTTTCTATAAATTCTCATTTTGCATGCCGCACCACGCAACCTTTATTGAGAACATTGTATGTAGCTTAATTAACAAGGAAATAGTTTCTTCAATTGCAAAGAAATATAATATTGATTGAAAAAGCAGAACCTGTTGTTGCTGATTTAATCCTTAAAGTGTACATGGCTTTTATACACAGTACGGCTTATTTACTGCCCACAAAACTGCTGAGATGCAGCAAGAAAGTGTCTTCTCCAAATTGCATGGGTTTGTGGAGAAGGAGAAGTTCTCACTGGCCGATGTCAGGCGTTTGATGGAGTGATTGCGTATAGATAGGTATAGAGTAGTTTTCAGAACAGTGAAACAAATGAGAATTTTGCAGTGAGAGATTAAAGTGAGAAGGGCTGAGAAAGGCCAAAGTTTAGGACTGTCCCTTGTTTTGCAGAAGGGTGCAGAAGCATTGAGTTTAACCATTCCACATTCCACACATACATTTTGTTTCTATGCTAGTTGAAAGCATCAACTCTTAATTTTTGTGTTGTGCACATTTCAACTGTTGAAGTTTAATAATTGGACAAAGGTCAGGGGCAGGCTGGGCTGGGGAGCAGGGGGATATCTGCCCCCCGAGCCATTGTGGGCTACCTTGAGCTGGGTACTGGGCCACCTGCATTATTTTTTATTTAAAATGTTCCTAACAGGTTGCTGAGAGGAGTCCTGCCCCCCGGAATAAAGTTTGTCATCCCTCCTTTGACAAAGGTGGTAATTAATAATTTCTGCACTCTACAATCAGATGCGATGCGATTAATACGCAGTGTAACTATTATCGTAGCAACATTTAGATAAATTTAAGGTATTTCTATCATTTAATATAAGATATAAAGTGGTGAAAAGGCTGATTAATGTTTCCAACATATAAATTACATCGCGTTTGGTCTCATTCTGTTTGCAATTGCATGAGAACATTTCCGATATTATTTATATAGTGGTCGCATTGTCATAAGTGAACCAGTTTATACAGGTCTAGAGGCGAAAACCTGAAGAAGGACATCTGGCCACCTCAAGAACAATGACCAGAGGAATTAACCAATGACACATCGAGTTCTTAGGAGGTCAAGACCCATCAACCTATGAATGCGGGCCTTTATTTTGTAACGGTGTATCTCTGTGATATCACTGCTTTATACAAGTTTACAAATGTATAAATTGTTCACCTCTGGCTTTGGAAACCCGAGTGTTCTGAGAGAAACTTGTGCCGGGGCTGACAGTGCAAGTGCATACATGCAAAACTTTGCCTTGTAATGCTTTGTGAATAAAACCTATGTGCTTTATCCTGCTGCAGAGTATTACCACCAATACCTGCTTTCATCTCTCCAGTGTCAGCATTTTCCTGCTGCAGAGTATTACCACCAATACCTGCTTTCAACTCTCCAGTGTTACAGAGGACTAACCTGTTGCAGATTGTTACTAACAGTCTCCACCTCCTGCTCACCAGTGCTTTGCTCCGCAGACCGTCGCACCATGGGGGTCATCTCCACTACCTTGTGGTAAAATCCTGCAGACCATTGCATTCTTCATCTGTTGCTTACTGAGTTCTCTTGCTATTTCTGCCATACCCTACCATACTGCATAACCTACCATATTAAACACCTGTGTAACCGGTGTTTAATAAAAACCACTTCATTCACTACGCTCTCTCTGTGGTTTGATATTTATCTTGACAATGTCTATGGATTGGTATAGCTCTGCAAATTATCAAAATCTCTTTAGAACTACAGGCTGACCTTGCCCTGTGAATGTTAATTTACTCTGATTAGCTGCAGGTTAGTTCTATCCACTTGCCACTTTGACAATGACCATTGCTTAAACAGTCAATAAATGAGAAAAAAAGTCAATCAATGTGTGAGATGTTGCCCTGGAATGCGGCACTCGTGATGAGGGCTAGAAGAGAAGAGCAGGACACTCACCCAATCAGCGATCCAGTGGTGGTAAGTGTTTCTTTCTTCCAGGATTCCTTTGCGTAGGTGACAGTGAATTAGAAACGATTTGCTGCCAATCAGTGGCCAGGACAGTGAGCCAATCAGGGCTCGCCTCTGGCCATTTCAATTTTTGCCGCCATGGTGAGCCAATTGGTGCTCGCCATGTCATTATTATATATTCACCACGTGCGGCATGAGTTGAGTCAGACGGCTGAGAGATACCCATGAGAAGCTCCAGAGATGAGTCGGCATTGAGATCAAGCAAGAAGCTGGTGGGATCAAGACAGATTGTCAGTATTCTATGTACTGGTGTCATGGAACGGTGTGGATGGTAGTTAGGGTAGTACACTACACCTAGTGCTAGGAGTTAAGTTATTCACATAGTACAGTTGTTAGAACCAGAGTGCTGCAGTTGTATTGTTGTTGTAGCTGCTAAGCAAATGTGATGTCAGACATTTCATGTTCTGTCAAGGTACACTATATTGACTTCTACATATACACTTGAACACGTGGATGTAGCACTTTTATGTAAGGCATCTTCTGGTTTAGCCTATAATGTGAAATGTTCAGCAGTCAAAACAATTCCAATGTACTCATCTTGTTGCTAACCAGAGCAACATATCCAGCACTGAATAACCCAGGAGAATTATTCCATTCCTGACAATGAAATCATTGTTTTAATTCCAGTTTCATAAAAAAGATCCCTGGAAGAGAGATGACTTCTATTGCACGGTATTATTCATAAACCGCATTAACAACAATAGAGTTTTATTATGTGTATGATGTAAATGTTACATTACAGTGTGTGGCAGAGGATGTATAGATATGATTATATTTTTATTGTTATCGTACTTTTGTAAAGAGGAAACAGCTTGCCTGCAGTGGTTTAGCTTAGTAATAATTTAGAGAAACAAGAATGGAAAAGTCACTTATAAAATTGGCTCTATTCAATTCAGGTAGCAATGTTGGGTTTATTTCTGACTCTCAAAAATCCAAAGTTAACTGTTTTCTCCACATATACTGGCATATGCTATGAAACAAGTTGGCCGACAAGCATCCCTGATTCTATTGCGGTTGGCTTTGTTCATTTCTGTGCTGTGGAAACGGTATTGATCGTATGGACTACAGGTTGGTTCTGTTGCCATTTACTTCAAAGCTGATTACACGTGGACTTGGATGAATTCAAAGCAACAATAGATCATCCAACATAATCCATTTAACCCAGTCCTACACAACTGTCTGCACCGTTATTTTTATTTTATATTACAGCTGCATTAACCCATGTTAAATAGCAATAATAAACAAAATTAAGTAATGTAAAGGGAAGTTCTTTAAAGGTTAATAAAATGAACTGATGTACGTGAGAACTAATGTAGACCTATAATGCTTCGTTAACAGATCGCACATTTACTTATCTATCAGTGTCAGACTCGCTGTGTGATATTCAGTGGGTACCGCCATGGGAATCTATACGAAAGTATTGATAGCCCTGTGGTAAAGAAGCATTGAGTAATAAGAACAACATTTTTCCTTAAAGGGATTTTCCACCTTGACGTAACTTTAATTTATCAAATTGCACGCGCCTTTCTGCATCTTGGACACAATACACTGTTTCATCTTCTTTCTATGCTTCACAGTCAGGTCTGTATATCTTCAAGCAAAGTTGTTTGGTTTTGTTGCCTCATAATATCATACAAAGCAGCCCTCTGGATACTATCATATAAAATGCAAAGCGTACATCAAAACTCTGTTATATTCCAGGTAATGAAAATAAACAATTCTGCCTGATGATATAAACACATGGCTAAAGTGCACAATTAGACTAGAATGATAAAGCAAAGGATTTAGAAGGGCACATACAAACCAATAAATTAAAGCAATATTAAAGTGGGCTGATTTCATCAGTTATTTTTTAAAAGTGGCAAGTCAGGTCCATATATCAAACCATCTTTACAGACAATACCATAAGATTCTAGCAACCAGGGGCCTGATTCATTAAGGATCTTAACTTGAGAAACTTCTTATTTCAGTCTCCTGGACAAAACCATGTTACAATGCAAGGGGTGCAAATTAGTATTCTGTTTTGCACATAAGTTAAATACTGACTATTTTTCCATGTAGCACACAAATACTTGATAGCTTATTTGTACACTGAAATTTAAAGTTGATATTTGTGTGCTACATGAAAAAACAGTCAGTATTTAACTTATGTGCAAAACAGAATACTAATTTGCACCCCTTGCATTGTAACATGGTTTTGTCCAGGAGACTGAAATAAGAAGTTTCTCAAGTTAAGATCCTTAATGAATCAGGCCCCAGGGGAGGATTGCCAAATTTTAGCCCGGGGGTGAGACTCACCTCAGCAGCCTGTTAGGAACATTTTAAAGGAAACAAAAATCAGGTAACCCAGTGAACCAGCTCAAGGTAGTCCAGCCCTGGGGGCAAATGCCCCCTGCCCCTGGTGCTAACCCACTCTATGACCTGGAAAGTTTTGAGTTTAGAAAAGATGAAAAGCAATAATTGGGAGTGTGTTGGATCTGTCCTTGCAAGGTGACATGGTACATTCTGCTATGCAAAATGCTGTGCACAATTTTTATTTATTATTTTTTTTTCATTTTTAAAATATATTTATATTTCCAATAACTTATCTTACCAGGGCATATCTGTAGCTGTCAAATCAATGTCATGGAAGGTTTGAAGTCAACAAAGTTTCTAAAATAAGTGTCGTGGACATGGCTGAATTACCCACTCCATGTGCTATCAGCTATTAGATTACATTGTTTATGTACTTTGCTGGGAAGAATTCTCGGAAGCACATCACAGCTCCATATCGCCAGAAACACACACATCCATTTAATTAAACAATCCAGCTGAAGCCATGTAAAGCAGCATGCAAACAGTGACAATGTCATTACAAAAAAAAACAACAGTTGTTTGCATTTCAAACATCCCTAACAAGCGACATTGATGATCAAGGTGAGCAAACAGCATTAGCGCATAGCTGTAAATGACACAAGGCTCAGTGAAAACTAGATTAGCGCTGTGAAGAGAGGCACAGGTGGAAGATGCCAGGATGGATATCAAATGACAGAGGTCCAAGATTTTGTTATACTGTAAAAATGGTTTTATATACTCATCAAGGACAATTAAAGGAGTTAATTTACTTCGATTTTATATTCATGAATTCACGGTATATACATGCAGAGACATATGGGATAATGCACTTACTGCTGTATATTATATGGATATTAGAGATCGACAAGGAATCCAACTATATAAAAGAACGTCACACAAATTCAAGGTTATTTCTGATATCTGTAATCCTTTACAGTAGGGGATACATCATACTTGTCAAAATGTTCATCAAGCTAACCAGGAGGGGGCTCAGTCATGGGGGCGTGCCCACGCGAAATTAGCCATTCGGCCCACCTCCTGTCAAACTTTGCAAATTCTGGCCTATCACAGCAGGGGGTGGGGCCAGTGTGCCACCATTAGCCCCAGAGTGCATGATGCAGGAGGTTGTCCTACTCTCCCGGGAGTCCTAAAAAGTTTGGGAGTCTCCCGGACGGACAACTATGGGTTACATTATACCTTATAATACACAAATTTTCCAAATGGATACAGAAGTGATGACATCAGAATTATATATATGTTAAAAACACTGGTGCATTATGTTAAAACAATCCTGATTCTGTTTTCCAGACATAATTTACAGGATCATTAAGAAAAGAATAAATGAGACTATAATTCTTACTTTAAAAATGTGCTGAAAACCCTGGCACCCACATTCACTTGTCTAGTTAGCGTGATTAAAGCAAATATATATTTGGTTGGCTACAAAATGTTGTGTGCTGCTAAAAGTATAATGTCCTTGGCAGTGCTTAGCACTATATACTTTTCAAATCAACCAACACTACCCTAAGAATCATAGTGCTTCCATTAGTGAGTTAAATGTTCCTCCTGTCCGTCCTCTCCTTGATTCTTTGTATAGCTCAGTATTATGTCTGAAGCCTTAGCCCTTGTTTGTAGTAGTAATTGAAGTATAAAGAACAGTTCTAAGGTATGGTCTCAAATGTGTGGGGTCACCAGGAAAGCCAATTGTACAGACCACTAAAACACATGAAGCCTTGTTCCAGGATAGTCTATAAAACAAACATCTTACATACAATTGTAAGCAAATGAAAGTAAATCTCTTGATGGCAGTGGGTTTAGTGTGGTCACTGTTCTCAAGCTTCTTGGCACAAGGATCTGTGGGTCTCATTTAGAGTTAAGAGCAAAGCAAAACAAAATAGCATATTTGCTCTTGGACGGTGCAATGCAAGGGGTGTAAAAGCGTTCCTTTATTTTTGGTTGCATGGAAAATTCTGGCTGCTTTTGCATGTAGTACACAAATATTGGACAGCTTTATTTTTACACTGCAATTTAGAGTTGAGTTAGGACATGTTCCCTCCCAATCTGTAAGCATATTTTAAATGTGCCCCAACCTCTGTGCAACATGGTTTTGCCAAGGTGCAATTTTGTTCAGTTTGCTAACAGAGCTCCTTGTATATGCAGCTGTGAATGAAGATGAAACACAGATGAGACAGGTGAAATGATGCACTGGCATAACTGATGTAAATAATTGCCACCAGGTATTTTTGTTCAATAAATAAAGTATATGTATGTATGTATGTATGTATGTATTTATTGTCTCTTGTCTTCAGATCTTATTACACATTGCAGCATAAATCAGTTGTTGACATTTGTACTTTGCAGTATAATCATCCTTTATCATCCTACCAATCATTAGACTTATCGGGTGATAACTTTGCTCAAGAGCTAACACTTCCTTGTAAAAGGGACGTCACGTACTACTTCACTTTTTTCTTTCTGCTCTGTAATTTTTGAGTATCTGACTTCCACAAAGCTACAGTTGTACAGCCTTCCTTATCTGATATCTCTATCCTAGCTGACACATCGGGCCTCATGCTGGGTTGAATTTAACTTGGTTGTGTGAGAGTATATATATATATATATATATATATATATATATATCTATATATATATATATATATATATCAATGAAGAAAGAACCCAGCAGCTTCAGAGGTATATTCCCAATCAGCAGAGGCTGACTAGTGCTTGCAATTGTCGTCATCGTCAACATTTATTTTCACCAGCTTCTAGGCTGCAAATAATAATGCTGTAAAAGGCATATCTGTGTCTGCGTTCAGATCTGCATTGGCTTGAATATCCGCGAACACGCCCTTTACTGTACCCTGCCTGTGTAGATAAGAATAGCACAAAGGGCAGCTAAACTTCTCTTATAGTCGACACCTGCTCTGTTATCTGTCATAACAATAAACCTATTCTATGCATCTCTGTTTAGGACATGGAAACCTCACATGTTCTTATGTCCTCATCTTGGAACTTTGCTTTGACCTTTTCACATTGAAACATCTCTCTCTTGTTCGCTGTACAATGAACTTGACTCAACTTAGAATGGAACTTGAGCAGCAGAACTCACAACTCTTTCCACTCTGAGTGTCCCATACGGGGCCTTTATATTGCCCTATGTTTTCTTCCCACCAATCAGCTAAATAGGAACAGGAAAGAACAATTGGGAGTGTTTAGCTCCCCGATGGAAGGGCTGTGATTCAGCAAAGTTGCTGTTTCAAATAATGTTTGTTAGTTTCTTTTTCAGTTTTTCAATTTAGTCTTCCATTAAAAAATATGACAATCACAGGACAGTACAATCAAGAACTAAAGTTGGGCATCCCTTTACCCAGTAATGGAAACCCACACTCGCTGCCTCCCTATTATACTGGAACACAGCCGATGCTGTCTCGTGCTGGAGTTTATTTAGGATTTGGGAACGGGGAGAAACGTGCCCATTAAAAAAAATATATATATTTTCATTTATCTTTGTTTTTTAATTTTAAACAGCTTCAGTCCTGTGAAATCAGGACCAAAGTTAGGATTAGAAACAGGGCTCATTTTATCGGATCAGCCAAATCAATGAAGCATCCATGTTGCACTGCGGCGGAGAAACAAATATCACAGCATAATTACTTACCCTTCCCCTGGTCTATTGCTGTCTCTTAGCACTCTGTAAAGGCCATCTGACAGCTTTCTGCACTTTCATTGGTATATAGTTCCAGCCATTCACCAGTGTGTGAAAACCTCCAACCACTTTGATTGGTGAATGGTCAGCGGCATCCACCAATAAGCATTCTAGAAGCCGTCAGTATGATAGAAACTTTTTAAACCCAGCAATGTGGGCGCACACTGCAAAGACATGCTTGATGGCTGAAAAGCAGAAAAAGGATAGTCCACATCTGTATGCTGGCCCCAAAAAGTTTAAATTGTACTAGCCTGGAGGGGAAGGCCCAGTAGCTAATGGGGAGCAGTGTCAGGAAGGCTAGTCCTGAATTAACACACCCCAATAAATATTTCAAACTGACAGATATTGGTAGAATACTTCCAGCACCGAGCAGGGAAGTCTAGTGTAGGCCAGACTGGGGCTGGTGGTAGGGGATTCAGTTATTTGGAAGACAACAAGGGTAATATGTCAGCAGGACCATTAATGATGAACAGTTTGCAGTCTCTCAGGTACTTGTGTTTAGCATATTGAAGTTTGGATGAGACAGGGGTCCCTGTAGTCTCGGTACATATCGGTACCACTGACAAAGTTAGAGGTAGATGGATGTCCCTTAAAAACAAGAATTAGGCTGTAAACTTAAAGCAAAGTGCACAGGTTAGCATTTTGTGAAATACCGTCTGTGTCACATGCTACACCTGAAGACAGCAATAGCTTAGGGAGGTACATAAGTGACTGAGGAGATGGTTAAGGGAGATTTTCTTTTAGAACTTTGGCATTTTCTCTCTCGGCTATAAACTTCATTTTATAGACTTTACAGTGGGGATAGGCTAGACACAAATGTCGAAAGTTGAGTTGTGCTGGGGTAGAATATAGGAAACTGGAGCAGATTTAAAACTAGGGGCTAGGGGTGAAATGGGTCAAAATATATGGACAAGAGACACCAGTAAAGTACTGGTTGATGTTCGTTATAAACTATTTAGCATTATAGTACCACAATCCAAATATTATAAGAATTTGAAAGGGCAGCAAAGACAAAATGTGATCTTTCTCTTGGGTGTTTTTAACTATACAAATATAAATTGGGACAGGGAAATTAGCGGTTTTGGCAATGGAATCCAATTTGTACAACTACCTTTCACAAGTGATAAAAGAACCAACTAGATGGGAATCTCTGCTGGACCTTTTACTAGCAGTAGCAAATATTATATCTAATTTACAGGTGAAGGGCCATTTATGGATTGATGATCACAACATCTGACTTTAACTTGACTATAACTTTGTGAATTTTAGAAGCGCAAAGTTTAATCAGTTATGTATCCTTGGAAATGTACCCTTCAAAAAAGCACAGTGACCAAATGGAGAAATTACAAACAATATATTAAATACATAGTGATGCAAGTACTTACTACAAAGTTGAGGTAGAATTTCACAGCCGAACAAACCGCTTTTCCATGATGATTTTTGACCCCTATGCAATAATATTTTGTCTTTTGAGTATTCAGTTTTAGTCCTGTACTTCACAGGAAGTCTAACAATCCCCCTGTCGTGGGGTTAAATGCTCCTTCATGGTTTCTGCTTTGAATAGAAGATCATCCACATATTGCTGCAGGCATTCTGGGCATGAGAATAACACTCAACACTTTATCTAATGCAGGGGTGTCCAACCTTTTAGCTTCCCTGGGCCACATTGGAAGACGACGAGTTGGTTTGGGCCGCACATAAAATACACTAACACTAACGATAGCTGATCATTGAAAAAACCATAGAAAACATAGTTAACATATTAAACTTACTTGGAAATGAAGTTAGTAAGAGTTAGGAAACCTGTTGCAGAATCATGATTAAAGCAGTAGTCCCATTACCAGCTACAATTTAACTTACCTGCATCTGCCCCTTAGTGAGGTTCGGGGAATTAAATGTCCAAAAAAAAAATTTTCCTCTCTTTCTGCACCCATGAATCATTTTTTTTATTCACCAGTTTGAAATGGTCACCGATATAGGTAGCATCAGGAGGACTAATAGAAATCTACAGAGATTTAAAGATAGGGTGGCGGGAAAAATGGTTCATGGAGCAGCCTCCGATGAGGATGACAGTGTGTGATATTTTCACCCTACTCAGCACTGCACATTTAAAATGGTTTAAAATATTAAAAATACAATTATCTCTTAATATTTATATTAGATACATACAGAGAACACAGCTAGTTCATAATTGCATGGTTCAGAAAGTCCAAATTCAGAGTAACAACAATAAGATAATCTTTCACTGCTACTGATAGTTCGCGTGGGTGACTCCTCTGTGCTGCGCTACGCAATGGATGTCGGGTGTGATGACATCACCCCCGACATTCACTGCGAGCGCCACACGGAGGAGGAGGCCAGGGAGGGAGCCGGAGCGCCAGCTGACGTGACCGCAAGGTAAGTATATTTTTTTTCAGCGCTGCCCCCTAGCCACAACCAAAACTCCTGCTGGGCCACATTTACAGGCATGCTGGGCCGCATGCGACCCGCGGGCCGCGGGTTGGACAACATTCATATCATGTAGTGCTTGTCCATGAGAACAAATTTGTATTTCCAGCATTTAGTCAAGGGTATTATAAGATACTATTTTGTTTCTGGCATTTATTCTTGCCACAATGTTGAGGATGTTTCTGCCATTACCTGTGCTGACATAACAGACCTGACCGGTGAAGAACTCTGAAGTGTTAGCCTCCAGGTGTTCTTTCTTCATCACTGGCCATAGGAGATTGCTGCCAGTATGACCACCCCATTCTTTTTAGGTCATTCACAATTTCTATGACATGTTGCACAGCTTCAGGGGGATGCAATGCTGATGTTAAACACCATCGATCGTTCCACATTATTTTCATCTTGGGCCCACAGCTCTTGATACCTGTACATGTAGGATGTAGGAAGGATTTGGGATGCAACTGCTACATTACAGGGTATATCAAGGGAGAAGTCTCAGCTGAAATGGAAAAGAATTATGCACAGATTATTCAAAGCCAAATTTATATGGAGTAAAGTGCAAAACTTCATGGCCAAAAATGGAATAAGCGAACATTTCGAGGAACAGCCCCAGGGTCTGCTGCATGCCGCCATTTTTCTAGGGGCTCCTCAGGTGGTGGAGGGTGTTGTGGGAAAAATGTCTTCATATAGAAACCCCCAGGGCTCTGGCTATGAGGCCACTTTGGAAAAATATATTCGTAGATGGCAGTGCTTTTATGTGTCTTGAACTGCATATTGAGGGCCTGAGTCATTAAGGAAAGTAAGGCAAAAATAGGAGAAAATGTTCTCCGTTACAAACCATGTTACATTGCAAGGGGTGCAAATTAGTTTTTTATTTTGCACATAAGGAAATTACTGGCTGTTTTGTCATGTAGCACACAAATACTTGATAGCTATATATTTACACTGAATTTTAAATAGGACATGAGCTATACCAACTATAAATCTGTCCCCACAATTTAAATTCACATCTCCCTCCAATGCAACATGGTTCCATCCAGGTGCAAAGTTACTCATTTTTTTTTACTTTGCTCTCCTTAATGACCTTGGTAGTCCATTCAATGTGATATATTTAAATGTAAAGAGTTAAATACTGTCAACAAAAAGAAAAGCAAATAGCCTCTAGCGCTGCCCTATATCAGATAAAATTAAACTAAAATAAATAAAATAGTGTATTATACACAAATATGCTCGTGTGAAAATCATCAAATATTCAGATTCTAGGGGATATGAATCCTTAGTAAATTGGTGCCACAATATGAAAACAGAAGGTTTCATATTCCCTAAAATCCAGATATTTGATAATTTTACATATTTGTGTGTGATACACTATTTTATTAATTTTACTTGTATGTTTTGTTTATTCTAAAGGATATTAAAGCTTTTATATTTACCGATCACTGACTGAGAGTGGTACTCGTTCATTTTATCTGATATCGGGCAGCACTAGAGGCTATTTGTTTTGTCTTATCCTTGATTTTATATTTTGAGGCTCAGCGTTGCTTATGTCTTTAGGCTGTGCCCTAACATTAGATTTAGGGTTTTTTTTAGATATTTTTTCCTATGATCTGTGTATTTGACAGTATCCTCTATAGCTCCATTGCATATACAGTATTTCCTTTGGTTTATTCCACATAACAGTCTTGTGCAGAATACGTATTAGGTCTAGGGAGAAAAGTATGTACATAGTTAGAGAACTGGTTGAAGTATAGAAGACCAGGGGTATATTTACTTGAAAAAGTGAAGATGTTGTCTACAGCAACCAATCAGATTCTAGCTGTCATTTTGTAGAATGTGCTAAATAAATAATAACTAGGATCTGATTGGTTGCTATAGGCAACATCTCCACTATTTCAAACACGTAGATTAGGAAATATACCCCAAAGAGTAGTTATAAATGGAACATATTCAGTTACTAGTGTGTACATGGGGATCAGCATTGACTCCTATCCTTTTTGGTATTTTTATTAATGACCTTGCCGGTGGACAAGGATTTAAGCTGTCACTAAGCTATGCAGCGTTATTAACACGGAACAAAATAGTAACTTGCTACAGAAAGATTTAGACAAAATGGCTTACTGGACCACGGCATGGCAGGTAAAAATTAATGTAGATAAATGTAAGGTTAATGCACATAGCCTGTGGTAATAAATACGTTACATATACCTTAATTGGAATATAATTGGGGGACAATTGAGATGGAAAACTACTTAGCAACACGAAACCTGAGTTGCAGCACATAGCTGCAGCGGTGAATACAATCCTGGCACATCTACAGAAGGCTGCATACTCAGCATAGAAGCCATGAACTGTTTTCCCAACAATCTGCTGATTTACAAATATCTGAGCTATTATAAGTCACTGTGTCAGTCCTGGGTATTGTGGCAAAAATAGAAAGGGCTCACTGGGGATTATTTACGGATCTGAAAATTAGATACAAAACAAAATCTGAACATTAGATACAGCACCTTTTTAATGCTCTTAACTCACAACAGTGACTGGGCCACAGAGCTACCATGATTTCACAATTTATACCATGGAGTAAATGTATCAAGCTGCGGGTTTGAAAAAGTGGAGATGTTGCCTATAGCAACCAATCACATTCTAGCTGTCATTTTGTAGAATGTACTAAATAAATGCTAACTAGAATCTGATTGGTTGCTATAGGCAACATCTCCACTTTTTCAAACCCGCAGCTCGATACATTTACCCCTATGTGTTGCCACATGACATCACAAGTGCTTTTTCCCCCCAGTTTTTAGATAATCACAAAAATCACCACAACAACCAATACAAAGGCCGTCTACATGCACAGTACAGTTCACAAAGAATCAGGGCCATATTAAGGTTTGTGGGGGGCCTAGGGAAAGTAACTTACTATGGTCGCTGGCAAAAATATGTCATTGTCTGAAATGTATGCCCAACCTGCACGTGAACAGAAGCCATGGCCCCATAGCATACGCAAGAGCAAGTTGCGCGGACACTGCAACTCCGTCTGTAATGGTATATGTCCTTGTCGGAGGACCAGGGACACTAAGCGCCCTGTGATCAACTCACACTGCACCATGCGGAGGAAATCAAGGGGCAAATTGGTTTTGCGGGAGTTCCTGTTGTGTGGGAACCATGATGCTAGTGCCCTGTGGCCCTGCCTATAATCCCACTCTGGAAGACATCCACAATCAGAGGCTCTGTACATTTGTATGATTAAAAAAAAATAATACATCATGAGTACTTTGCTAAATTAGCAAATATCACATGTAAAACATGAGTAAATTGCAACTTTATCCCCAAAGTAAAGTTTACCAAGTTTTGTGAAGAGAGAGAACAGAACCATTACATTGTTAGAATTTGTGTAAGGAAATTCAGAGCACAGTTTGGACTCCAGGTAGATTTAATTCTTGAGCCAGGTTTACCGTTAGAACTTTGGCTTAGCTTAGGGTTTAGGCTAAATTAGGGCCTAGGGTTTAAGCTTGAGGTAGGTTTGGATCCAAGCTTTGGGCTAATGTTCAGGCTATGTGAGGGTTATGATTAAGGCTATTAGGTGAAGCTTATTACTATTCCTCCTTTATGGTTTTTTTCGTATTTGTCTTTAATTTGACCAAGCAAACTTGAAGAAGGAAATACCCTTTTAGGAACAAGGGGTCTTCTGTCCTTCTCGCATACATTTGTTACCCCTTTATTAAAACTGCTCTAAGCATCGTAGAAACTACTTCTACATAAGGAGAGTCAGCTTTACCTGAGCATGTGTTATAATATTTTATAATAAGCTGATTCTTTTCTCAGAATCCACTCAACATAAGTTTGTCTGCAACCATTATGATCTTGCTTAAATCATTATTTTTGGTTGATATGACCAGCAAACACTTCAGCTATTTTTGTATTCATTTATTGTGCTTAGCTGGAGAAATTTAACAATTATCCATGCAGCATCAATCCCTCATAGACATTATACGATGCCTTCCAATGGATAGCTATTGTTTAGGAAAATAATGTCTAGCTTGCTCTCACTGTGAATACATTAATTGCTTCACTTAACAGATATTGCGTGGGCTGAGTAATAGATCTCAAATATCCAGTTCCCATTTATTTACTTTCTTTGCAGAACACTTAATTTTATCTAGTAAACCATCAGAACAGTAATTATCTTCAAATAGGGCATATATTCACTAACTCTCTATTTTCGTCCTACACTTAGGTGAATGCAGTGACAATGATCACAGCAATTAAAATCTCATGAAAGTCGCATATATTAAAGAAGAAATACACAAAATAGAATAAAGGAGCTTATATAATAACACGGAGCATTGTACACAAATGTGCCATAACCCATAGTAACCGATCATATGGTTGTTATTATTATTATTACTTTTATTTATAAGGTGTCACAAGGGGTCCACAGCGCTGTATAAGGGTAATACACTAAAGGCAAAAACAATACAATTACCATAAATGCAAAGCACTTCACTATAGACAGAACAGTATAACCAGCAGAGGTAGGAGGAGGACAACCTCTCCCTAGAAAATGAGGCATGGAAAGAGGGGGAAGGAAAGGTTAAAAAAAACAGCCCTAGCTGAGCCTGCACCCAGTAGAGTTGGCGTAACAAACAGGATCAGAATCCGTGATTGGGAAAACAAGGGAAGATATACGCATGCTGGTGGTATCGAAAGTGGAGGAAGGAGGACACGAGGGAAGAGGACCCTGCTCATGAGCACTTCCAATATAAAGGGAAGGGCAGACAAACGGGGGTGAAACAGAGACGGTGATACGAGGGGAGAAGGGGTGAGTTAAGAGATGAGCTTATAAGCTTTGATGAAGAGGTGGGTTTTAAGAGCCCACTTGAAGATTTTGAGGGAGGTAGAGAGCCTGATTGGCAGAGGAAGTGAGTTCCAGAGGAGAGGAGCAACTCTGGAAAAGTCTTGGAGGCGAAAGTGTGAAGAGGTAATGAGTAAAGAGGAGAGGCGATGGTCATTGACAGAATGAAGAGGATGGGAGAGACTGTTGAGGGAGATAAGGCTTTATAGGTGAGGGAAAGAAGTTTGAATTGGACTCTGTAGCGGAGAGAGCCAATTAAGACATTGACAGAGAGGGGATGAAGAAATAGATTGAAGATAAATAAAAATTAGATGGGTAGCAGCTTTGAGGATGGATTGGAATGGGGAGAGAAAGGGAGACCAGTGAGAAGGTGGCTGCAATAGTCCAGACAAGAGATGACAAGTGAATGGATTAGGGTTTTAGTTGCCTCCAGGAATAGAACGGGTCTAATTCTGCATATGTTTTAAAGGCGAAAACAACAACATTGGGAGATAGATTGGAATGTGGAGAGTGAAAGAGATGGAAGAGTCAAGAATAACTTCTTGTTATGGTCATTTGAGAGAGAAAATGACAGCATTTGATTGGCTGCTATGAGCTACAGCACATTTGTGCACATTGTTATGAAATAAGTATGTCCCTGTAGCTTTAACTTTAAATTACATTTTTAGAAGAGGGTAAAAGACAAAAAAATGATTTATTTCCTCCCCCAAAATAGAATCCTCATGTGACAGGCTTCATAGATAATTAAGAGTTAGTCTACTTTTAATCATCTCAGTGGAAAGACAATTGAAGGTCATTTTACTTTCTTTAAGATCTGGGAATAATTATAAATGCATCAGTACAGAATACTGAACTACCATAATGAAATTGCATGTGTAAATATATTTGTCTGATTATTCTATATCACTTACAATTCAGCTTTAGCCACCTTTTTAACTGTAGAATATTTAATGCGTGTTGCATTTTAAACTACAGTAACAAGACCTATTATATAATTGTAAAAAATCTAGGAACTTCTGGATATGGTGTTAAATGCTAATAATATCTGTCTATCATTAAACAATAGAATTCAATTTTCCTATTACTTAAATTTGTTTGCTTATCTGCATAATCATTTATTTATAAGGTGCTATAAAATTCTGCAACCCCAATTAGATTGATAAATCATACAAAATAAAAATCATACATAAAAACAGAATAAAATTTCATACAAGGTTAAATATAAAAAAAACAAAAAGGTGCAGATGTATGACAGAGAAAATGTGAGCAAGAGCCCTGTAATTGAGAGCCTAGAGTCTAGTGGGAAAGGGCAATGCTGAGACAACAGGAATGGAGATGGGACTGTAGCTCAGGGGTAGGCAACCTGCGGCTCTCCAGGTGTTGTGAAACTACAAGTCACAGCATGCTTTGCCAGTAGATAACCAGCAGATAGGTGGCAAGGCATGCTGGGATTTGTAGTTTCACAACATCTGGAGAGCCGCAGGTTGCCTACCCCTGCTGTAGCTGATAGAACAGAAAGATGGAGTAGTATCAGGTGAGTGTAGAATAGGCTATAATGAAGAGTTGGGTTCTAATATAGTGCTTAAAAGAATTAAATGTTGGAGGATAGTGTAGGTCAAGCAGGGAATGTAGTTCCATTAGTGGAGAGCAGTACAGGGAAGAAGACTTGGAGACTCTCAAGGACTAACAGCTGTTATGTTCGCATTGTCGCTACCAAAAAGTATTGTCCGAAGCGATTAGTGTGGTTCCAATGCACAAAGAGATTTAATAGCAAAAGATAGCAGGATAACAGCAAACCATGATGATGCATAAAAAGGTATAACATAACTACAGGAAAGTATATCCGAATACATTACACAAGCGGCAGTTTGCACCACCTCAAGCTTCAATGAGAACGCTTTGGGCCTCAGAGCTCAACAATTTATACAATGTAGATATAAAAGTAGTGTCATCACAGAGATATACAGCTACAGTTGTAAGGTCCTCATTCATAGGTTAAAGGTACTCAGGTACTCGATTTGTCATTGGTGAATTCCTCTGCCCATTGTTCTTCAAACTGCCAGGTGTCCGTTTCTCAGCCTCCTGCCTCTAGACCTGTATGTGCTGGTTTTTATGACCCCTGTGCACTGGTTATTTGGTTTATGAAATAGTGATATTATTTATAACTAGCCGTCGCAATGTGCGAACGCTACACAAGAAACACCGGAATTCTGCTCTTAAAATATAGATTGATATGAGACCAAATGAACCATAATTACCTTTACTGTAGTATTATCTATGTATAAATAATGTCTAATACATTTACCAATAAATTAATGTGAATTGGAACTTTAATAAATATGTACTATTTACAGAATGTAAGTGTGTGTTGTTTACCGATGTGATTGCTTAATTAACCGAGTTATGATGTAGCGTACCAATCGCAATCACATGGAAAACTATTACAATTGATATTTGTTAACTTAGAACAACTTCATCCAATTATTCAACTTCCACACAGCATAGCCCCTTTTAAAGTTGCTCAGGATTGGAGGGTCACTGTAGACTAAACTAGTCACAAATGACTTGTGTATGTGGGCCCAATCAACATCTGTATAGTATCAATCAGGTGTCTGTAGGGACAACCACAAAATACCATTGGTCAATGACAGCAATCTACTAGTTACCAACAGACTACATTATTTGTGCTCCAGGATAAAGTCATTCAGCTCAAGTGGCACATGGCCAAATATGTACAAGTCGGCAACATATGTTTCTTGGTGCTCACATGGAACAGTTAAGTCTGCCGATGTATGGGCAGCATCAGCATCTGTCCTTTTATCAATGACACTCAGTTTTTATTAAGATGTTCATTGTAGATGTGGTACCAATACATTTGCAATGCAAGAAATAGTAGAAACCAACATTTTCTTGCAACCGTTGTATCTTGAGAAGCTACTTGGGTCAGCTTGTTAGACTTTTCATTATTTGCTTTCAGTAGGGCACAGATATATATGGTATATGTATGTCCTACTGTAAATTATAAGCATATTAGCAGTCATGATTGCCCACTCCTTATAATACACAACTTTTCTTACACATGGAAATTATGACATCAGAACTCAAAATATAAATAAATATAATTTACAGGGGTTTATGTAGGGGAAAATGTGCATCCATACTATATATCAGTCACTGACGAGTTGCGTAACCACATAAAGACAAAAGTCCACAATACAAACTTTATTTGGATTGATTTCTGATTAGATTTGGGCCCATGGTCCTATTGCTGCAATGCACACATGCTAACCAAGGTGCCACCAAGCCACACAGGGAAAAGATAAAGAATCTCTGTAGGGAACTATAATTTGTATGAAGTTACTTAGGGCACTTGTTTATAGCATGGTGACTATAATTGTTTCCTTACTGATGGAGGATTCTTCAGTAGAAATAATAAAAGCCTTTTATGATGGGCAAAAGAAATCATATACCACAGTGGGGCTGATGTACTACGACAGTTTGTGTAGCTCACCTTACGTGAAATCGCTCTGCACATTCCCAGAAAGTTGGGCACATGCATAACAGTCCCCACTCATCTGGTTATCATGTCTCACTCCCGCATTCAAGCTTTCTCTCGTGCTGACCCCCTCCTCTGGAACGATCTCCCTCATTCTATTAGGCTATTCCTTAACATGCATAACATAAAAAGATCCATTTGAACCCACTTGTTCAGGGAAGCCTGTCCTTCCTCTTTCTTACCTCTCCTGTGCCCTCCTCATAATCCTTCATCACTATCCTGTATACCCACCATCATTGTTCCTCCGCTCTTCTTACAACCTGCTCTTGTTCTCTCACTCACAGATTTTATTCCATCACCCTGATTCCCCACTCTGTGTCTCCTGTCAGTCTGCCTCTTCCTTTAGATTGTAGATTCCCCAGCCTCACTTTTTCACCTCTACACTTGACCCCTCCCCCTTAGTTCTGCTCTTCTCTCATGCCTTTGCATCTCCATCACTGCTCTGATCCTGTAGTCGGCCTACATTGCTGGGCACAGGTTCAGATTGCTTTAGTTCACTCCCCACCTCTCCTCCTTCCCTTTCCTAGCTTCTAATTGTTCTAGAGGTCACTTAGACATCTTTGCCCTATGCACCTGTTCTCACTTGAGTTGGCTTTAATTGCAATTTATTTTTTGCACTGACCTGTATGCAGTTTCTGTATTGTCCATGCTCTATGTACAGTGCTGCAGACTCTATGTGGCACATTATAAATAAAAAATAATAATAATAAGCACATGCATTTTTATGCGATTCTGTCGCTTATGTCTGTTTGCACCTGGATGGGGGGGACAGGGTATTCTAACATCAGCCAAGTACAGTAAGGGCGTGTTGCCACAATTGTTAACGGACGACGATCGGGACAAAGACTTATCTGTGCCTGAGTACGCTGTACTATTTGCAGGTGGTCAGGCAGGGGCAGGTAATAATGATGATGACGATGGCGCCAGCACATAAAAGAGATTGTTTTTCTCACACTGTGATATTTAGGGAGTATAGAACAACGGCTCTGTGTATTACTCCCAACATTCCAGGAAAAAATTGTTGATGCCCCCAATCCGCCCAACAATGCCCAATCCCAACTAGCCATACTAAAATTTCAACTGTGGATATGCCTCCAAATGACTAAACTCTAGGTGTATGGGCTGCCGATAATTAAAGGTCTGTGTGTTATTCTTGCGTCTCCTCTGTCTTTAATTACATTGCTTCAATATTTTCTTGTATGACGCCGACCTGTTTATGAACTATCATTGAAAAACCCTGCATTCACAACCTTCAGAAAAATATAGAACTGTCTTTATTCTATAGAGCTGAATTCCATTGAAAAAAATAAAGAAAAAAAATGTTCACTGTGACATTTTCAAGGCTCTAGGGATTTTAGAAGTAAAGTAATGGACGCTGTTTTAACCAGCAAACAAATGAGAAGGTCATTGTCACAAAGTGTGTACCTGAGCTAACAAGATGAACAATCATGCAACAACTATTGCCTTGATAATCCAATTTGTGTATTTACAAAATACAACTCTATTAATGGGAAAAAAACGGTGCAGTGATCATTATCAGGAATCACAGATTTGCTTCAATTTGTAAACTGCACTAGAAAAAAAGATAATAATGTAATAATAATGTGATAATAATATAATGTAATCTTAAGGCTGGGAAGATAATTCCCCCTCCTATATGTTTCTATTGTTCTTGGATTGTATACACTAGTTTTATGTAGACCTTTGTTTTCATCAATGTTTTATTATGTTGCCCCAGAATGCAAGTTACAATTCTGAAAAAAACATTGGTACTATGAATGCAACATCATAATTTTTTTTTTAGCTATCGCCCTGGGATTAATTAAACTACTGTTTATAGGACAAGCAGCAATTAATTATACTACACTCTGATTTTATTTACTAGCACGTAAGGTGTATTCGGTGAGTTTACCCAAGGAAGTACTTGACAGCGGTGCATACATACATTCATGTTTTGTTTTTCTGGTTGCATATTGCAAAATCTGGTAAATTATCATTTTTATATAGGATATGAATCATGTGTCATTTCTAGGTGTCCCCGCAGTGAACTCTCCTTGAATAGTTATGAGTTTTATGCAAGAAAATACAATAGTACATTATATTAAAATGCTCCTGAAAAAGTAGAATAGAAATTCTTTTCTAACCTATTCTTCAGGCAATTCATCAATTGTGCCACTCCCACTGAAATTGATGGATAACCTGCAGGAATTCCATCAAGGCTAACCTTCCCTGCAACCTGATTTATAATTTTTGCCACACTGTAAAGCATTGGGTTGGGTGATTTCAGTCTGATGAATACCCTTTACATTCCATTACTTCCAGATTAAGACAGAAGCCCTGCATTCATCACAGTCCCGAGTGCCTAGAAATAGTTCTATTCTACAATATTTGATTGAAATCCTCTAAAGCAGACACCATATTGGTCCAATTTATGGAAATAGGAGCGCTCTGTATTGTCATATAAAATACTACTTCCCGTTGATGTAGTTCAGAAGTTGACAACACAGGGTCAGGCACTGATGGAAACCTAATGCTGCTAGTGTATTAAATAATTATGTGGAAAGAATGGTAGAAATGTTTTTTCTTTTTGGTTATCTGCCAGAATTTAGCCACCATGCCTGCAAGCATGGAACCTTGATAAATAGACTTACACAGAAAAAAATATTCACAAGCATTATGAAATATATTATAGCATCTCAGGGCCTGATTCATTAAGGAAAGTTAAGTAAAAAATTGGGTAAGTAGTCTCCTGGACAAAACCATGTTACAATGCAAGGGGTGCAAATTAGTTTTCTATTTTGCACATAAGTTAAATACTGTCTGTTTTTTCATGTAGCACATAAATATCAACTTTAAATTTCTGTATACAAATAAGCTATCAAGTATTTGTGTGCTGCATGTAAAAACTGACAGTATTTAACTTATGTGCAAAATATTTGCACCCCTTGCATTGTAACATGGTTTTGTCCAAGAGACTACTTACTCAATTTTTTTTTTACTTAACTTTCTTTAATGAATCGGGCCCTTAATAGTTAACTCCAGATAAATCATATCACTTCATTGATCATAAGATGGTTTGCCCATTTATTATTGTATTTTACTGGTGGAAAAATAAGCCTATATCATACTGCCCAACTGTCCTGATTTGCAGGCTCTTAACCAAAAGTTGGTGGAGGTTTATCTAAATTTGAGCGTCTCTGGGCAGCGTTTGGGTGGGACAAAGGCAGGGCTTATTTCATCTCGATTACGCAATTCTAAATGTTGGGAGGTACATAGTTCTATAAAAGTATCTAATCTATGTTAGTGTAAGGTACAGATTCCAGATGTGCTTTGTAGCCTGAGCTCTCACATAGCTTCCCTTTCCTACAAGTTGTAACAGAAACTGGCAGCTGCCAGGAAATTATTTACTTTGTTGCAACAAAGTTACAGCTCTTTACAAAATAGTCCTTGGTGCTGCAGCAACTTGCATGAGTTTATTTACGTTATTTTCAAACACAAGGAAGTAACGACTATAACCGAGAAATGTAAACATAAAAATTATAACTCATTGGATAAAGGCTTCATTACAGAAATAAAATGCTTTACGGAGTTTGTTTTGGTATCGGTCAAAAGACAAATCTGGCGCTGTATCCTCTCATACCGTCTGTACAAAACCCGCTTATGTGCACAAGACCTACCAATTCCTCTTTGAACAGTGTAGGGAGACGTTGGGATCTTCGGGGTGGCTTCCACACCTCCCACCAACTGCAATATTATAACCCTTGATGTCAAAGTGTATACATTTTTTAATTAATTTTTAGTGCTGTTTTACTCATGTTTTACATATTAAGCTGGCCATCTAGTCAAACAGTTCCCCATATGTAGCCAGTCTCTGCCCAACTATACTTGATTAAATTAGAATTTCAACATATATATATATAAAGCTATGTATTTTATACCACAGGAGTTGAGTATTACTCTCCCTCTAACAGATCTAGATAATTCTCACTCACAGGCACTTGCCAGAAAGCAGCAACACACACGAGCAGCGATATAACTTACACATTTTATTTACGAGGCCTTTAGTTCTCAATCCATTTTATCTCTTGCTGTTTAATTGTGCTCCTTCTTGCATAAATAAAAATAATGGGGGTCATGTGGAGCTAGATGGATTTAAATTTTTAATTTGAGTTGCACATAAACGAAGATACGTGCATGTCAAAATAAACATGTAAATACATCCGCATGAAGATACCTTATGAGAGTTATGAGGGCTGATGCTTGGACCACTTTTGGGGATCACACCTTTATTTAAGTCTTTATTTGTACACTGCAATGGTCCATGCATCATCAGCATAGATCTTTGCTCCAGGGGTAGAGCCTGGCAACACGTACACCTCATGACAGGCGTACCTACGGCTGTATATACATCTAATACAACAATTACGTGGACAAACCCTTCTCTTCCCCGTTCCGCATCTCCTGACATAAGGAGGGACAAGTCAGGGATATGCAAATTCTTAATACCGATGTATGCATAGGCGGTTTTGGAAATGTGTTTATCTTAAATTAGAAGCCAACTATAAACAGAATTAAGATGGTAATGTACACTTTATGTTTTCCTATTGTTATAACTGACCTTTTTAATGAATAACATAAACCAATTTCACATGAGCATATGTAGTCCACCTATAGAAGTGACTCCTGTCTGCACTTTAGCGACACCTAGTGGTTCCCAAGTGACAGCACACAGCCACAATTCAGAACAGCCGACAATGATTTAGTTTACTTGAACAAGGCCTGTTGCCATTGATAATGAAAGGAGAGGGCAATATGCAGGGAAACATAAGCTCAGGGCCATTACTAGGGCTGTGCGATAGGGGAAACCACCCAGGGCGCAATGCTGAAATGGGGGGAGGGGGGGGGGGCGTAGTTTATGAATATTTTAGGTTCATTTGTTTAAAATATAGGGCAAGTAGGGTTATTTGTTTCTCACCCCGGGCGATAATATTTTAAGTTACGGCTCTGCATAAGCTCAAACTGTATTTTATAGTTCACATAACGTTACAGTGTCTGATATTATATAGACCTAAAGTAGTAGTTTTTAACATTTGAATTTATGCACAGTAGTTTTATTATAGGGCTGCAAGGTCACTGCACATGGGCTATTAGCAAGCCCCAGGTGATATAAATTGGTCTTAACACTACTCAATGTATAATTGCACCTATGGTCTCTATGGTTCCAGGCACTGGAACGCTTATAATAATCAGCAGTAACTTCCTCAACCCATTCACTAGACAATCACAATGGTCTCTGGTTATTTGCTCTCAGGGGCAGGCTGGGCAATATCCTGTCTGGCGTTCTCAGAAAATGGTTACTATTTAGCGACTGCGGCTGACGACTCCAGTGTCAAATTATGGGATTTGCGGAAACTAAAGAACTCAGATGTGAATGTTAACTTTATTCAGAACCAAATCTCTAGTTTACACCATACTTGCCAACTCTCCCGAAAAGTCCGGGAGACTCCCGAAATTCGGGTCAGTCTCCTGGGCTCCCGCGAGGGCTGGCATTTCTCCCGCATCCCAGAACTCTCGTCAAAATCACGCGATTCACCGAGAATCAAGTTATTTTGGCCCCGCCCCACCGCGTCAAAATGTTATTCTGCTCGTGGGGGCAGGGCCAAAATGACACGATTCGAGGCGCCCCTCTCCCAGACGTCGCCTGAAAGTAGGCAAGCATGGTTTACACTGGTTTATTGGGCTAGCAGTTGATACGTTTGGACTGAAATGCTTGAGAAAAAAAAATGCCAAGATCCTAACATTAGACGCCTCCCCCTCCCCCAGGCCAGTCCCATAGTGGGCTACCTTGGGCTGAGTCACTGGGCCACCTGCATTTTTTCTTTCCTTTAAAATGTTCCGAACAGGGTGCGAGTCGAATCTTGACCCCCAGTCTAAAATATACCAGCCCTCCACTGTTTGCTCTGTAGCAATTCCACTCACAAAACACTAAAGAACATTTAATAAAAAATAAAAAAAAAGATGTAGGACCAAGGAAAATGTCTGTAAAATGAACGTAAACCATTACCACAGACCTTTTCAGTTTGGTTTCCAGTCAGTATCACAATGACACAATATAAACTATGGATCTTGCATATTTTATTATGCACGGGATCACAGTGTAAATCCTGATATGCTAAATATAAATGGAAATGTAATCTTTAACTATAAGCTTTATCTTGTGTTAGCATGCAAATAACAATTGCAATTTATTCTGATTACATCAGCTTGTATCACCATTCTTTGCTTTATGGTTCCAGTTTTCATATGGCATTTGTGACAAGGTGCAGATAGCTAAGCACCACAGTCACATTCTGATTGTGTCGCATAATTAATAAATACACTTCAAAAAAAACCTTAAAAATAATTAAGGTGCTCAGTAGTATCTAAAAAGGATTGCCTAGCTACCTTGCAGAGTGGTATTGCTAGCCCTGATCCCCCCCCACCCCCCACACAAAAAAAAACAAAACTTTAAAACAACTAGAAATATGACAGCACTTAGAAAATACCCAATTCACCAAAATCAGTTTTAAACTAATGCAGAGTACTTTTGCTGTGTGTGATATATGTATATGTGTGTGATATATGTATATGTGTGTATATATGTACATATCTTACAATATTCTCAGCCAGTTTTTCTTCCACTACAATATAAATTGATTTGACAACATTATAATAAAACAATATTTCATCAAAGAAACACGCACCCACTTTATTTCAGCAACTCCTTGCAGACTGGTCTCTGTATGACAAACGCCACTCCTCATTGAATAAGCAGCATACACATTGTATATAATATAATAGAATATAATATAATCTGGCACAATGCGGAGGCGTAGGGGTTAGCACTTCTGCCTCACAGGACTGGGGTCAGGAGTTTGATTCCCCAACGGAAACCTTGTGGCGCCTAACAAATAAATGGTGTGATTGTGATAATAATAATAATAATATTAATAATAATAATCAAAGCTTTTTCCATATGGGCAGATCTACAGCTGTTTTCTCAAGATGTTGGGCTTATCTCAGCTTACTGCGCTACAGAGCACAGCTAGCATCATCCTTGAAGGACAATGTAGGGTCAGATGTGATTGTTATTCTAAACAGATTTTCCAAATGTCATAAAAGGCATCATAAAGATCGCAATCAGATATTCACAAAGCTTGTTAGTCAGAATTGACCTATCTGGTTGGCATTTATCGGACACACAAAAATGATGAAATCTGGTCATGAAGGCATAAAACACCTCCAACACTAAGGGGTTAAGAAACAGTCTCAGTGACACACTTTAGTAAAAAAGGGGTAGAAACACCAGAGAGTGTGTGTATCAGTCTGCTAGCACCATAATAGAACAATGTGTACATACACAAGGGTAGGAAAACAGAACAAGATGCAGGAGGTAAGTGCAAGACCATGTATTGATTTATTTGGGGGGGGGGGGGGTGTTGTTCTGTGATTTTCATTTTGGTAGCATGTGGGAAACTTCTGTATTTTCCTATTTATTTATTTTGCAATACTTGTGTACACATGGATTTTCAGCTGACATGACACACTTAAAGTGAATAGAGCTGGAGCCAAAATTGTAGCTCTGCATAACAGGGAGCCACCATGTGGCTTAGGCTGCATACATTCTAAATACAGTATTGTGTGTGGATAACTGTCATAAGTGGTCTATTAGGAGAACATCCTGGCACATACAATGGGTTCCTCACTGAATTTAATCTGCCATTATGAGCTGAAAGGTACCTCAGCAGCATACCTGCCCCACTTCTCCTGAGACTGATTGCTCTATTCTATTTTGCCACTTAATTCAGCTCAGGTTATTTCAATAGAGATTTAAGTAATTTATGCTAAAAAAAACAACAACAACAAATTAAACACCAATGACTTAAATCATTGACTTGAGTCATCTTGGCAGAATGACTACTCGGCAGTGCTGGCAGCTGGCCCCCTCTCCACAACCTCTCACGACTACCAACTGCTGCCGCTAAACTTCACCTTTCAGTTTACATTTGTTCACAATGCTTTTGTATTTAGAACTATCTTAACCCTACAGGATCTGTGCAAAATATGTAGGGTCGATCCAAATAGTATTTACCTTAATTGATACTATACGGTGTATGCAACATGTATAGCCATGAATTCCAGTTTAGTGTTAGGCACATTAGAACCCAGCCAGGACACGTGAGAAGTCCACGTTTAGTATAAGTGTGGAAAGGGTTACTTGTAAGTAAAATGTAAACTTCTGTAAAACTAATTTTTATGTGGGTTTATTTGAGGTGCTAGAGTTGTTTCTCTACTTAGTTTAAACTGTGTATGGAGCTCAGTGTTCTTTTCAGTAATTAATTGCATTGGATTTCTACTTAAATCGCATGTTTTTTTTATCTATGATAAAATCAGATTATTTTCAGACCATAAAGCAGTTGCCATGGCAAAAAATTAGCACTGGTAGATGAGTAATTGTTCCACAAACAGCTTAAATCTCTTCTTCTAGATACGACACATACATAAATATATACAGTATACCTCTATGTACATGAAGTATCACTTTTGTGGTCCAAATTTAATGTCCAAGATAAAGGACTTACACTACAGTTGTGGTCAGAAATATTGGCACCTTTGCAATTTTTAAAAATAACTCACAACCTGCAAATGCAGCAACTCCCCCCCCCCCCCCCCCCCCGTCGCAGATGAGCCACTGCTCAGCATCTGTGAAGGGGGGCGAGGCCACGATTATGGGGGCGTGGTCAACATGGGGCATGGCAACGCCACTTTAAGCATGACATATTGGGGGAGATTCAATTAGAAAAAAAAGTAAAAGTGCGTGTAATATGTATCTGGAATGGCCACGGAGACACCTCGCACGTATTTATTTTAGTGAAACGTACGCCGATTTTCGCTTGCGCCCCATAACGATGTGAGCAAAAATGAGCAGTTATTTTTTACGTACTACTTGAATCTCCCTATTATGTACTAAAACGGTGTTGCTCTCACCTACCCGTTATAGTAGATTTCACAACCTGGTACTGGATTCTTGTATGAATCCTGGAATGTTGGGACATGTTTGTAAAATATATAGGTACATGAAATATTGAAAACCAGGCAATAAGTGACCACAGCACATAACGCAGATATAATACATACATTATAATAAAACTTACATTTATCACGCCCCCCCCCCCCCCATTTCCAGAATACTTACCTAAACTGTGTCGGTCCACCAGAGTGAGCAGTGCAGCTGTAAATCTTGTGAGATTTAGCGCTCCTTGGACAGTGTGGGACATCCCACACTGTTCAGGGACTGGGAGTTGCTGCCAGCTCCTTCCCTCCCCAGAGATCCAGACCCCCCACCCGTGGATCACCCACGGATAGAGGGGGAAAAAGTAAAGTTAAAAAATAAAAATATATATGTTTTCTTTTTCTAGAATCTTACTTGTCAGTGGAGGCCCAGGCCCCGGTAATCTGCCCCCCTCCCCTCCCGGCGTCCCTGCCTGTATGAGCAATAGCAACAGAAAAAAACAAACCATGGGCTTCATTAGAACTTTTCAGGCATCAATTTATAGCTTGCATTTGCCTTCTCTCTCTTTTCCTCGACTGGTATGTTACAATGATGGATATAACAATTTTATTTATATTTCAACTTTTTTCCACCCCAAATCCTGTATTTGACTATTTTGCCTGTTTCTAATGCTGTGAATCAGTCATTTTCCTAGGAGCGGATTTTTAATTATAGTTTCAACCAGTGTGTGAATGATTTTTTTACAGCGAAAAATACATTTTTGATGTCAACAAGTAGAATGTGATAGGAAAATATATCTCCAAGAGGCATAATGAAAGGTCATGCTGATTATGATATTGAGAAATGTATACATATATGTGTCTTGATATGGTGTTGTGCCAAGGCAAGCAACACAAACAGCTTCAGTGTTCCTTGGCACTTATTCTGCAAGTGTCTGGATTTCTACTGGAGAGATGTGATATTAAATATTTAATCAGTTAATGTTTTCTTAATAACAGTATGGAAAGCAAGTTGCAAGTTGCCTTTAGATGACGATGACTTTCATTCAGACTTTTATGACAACATTACCTTAGTTACTGTTTCTAATAAAACATTAGTATGTTGAGAAGGATTCTTTACTGAAGCACCACCGCTATGTAACAAAACAAACACCCCTATTTCAAATGAATGAGAACTCTTGATCTATACAGGGTAGACAAAATATCGAGCAACTTGCCAGCATTTTTATATATGGCACTAAGCATGAGAAGACGTTATTCGATAAACTCCGAAAACAATTCGCTGTAGAAAATGTTTGTTTTAAGAAATATACAATGTATATTGAAAGCAAACATGTTATGTGAACAGTATGTCCGTCGATGTCTCAGGAAACAGCCTGTATCAAGCTCTAAAATCCAAAGAGTAAAGCATTATTTTAGAGGGCGGTCATGAATTTTTTTTTTATTCCAAGACTGATTATATATGATATACCCCTGCCTGCTTTTCCTCTCCTATGTGGGCCGGAATAGGCTCCCTCTGCGTTCAAGCGTGAATAACCTTCAAACCTGGTCTGTTCGGGTGCTTGTGGAATGGAGTTGGGAACCACTGTCCGATGTGGAACACGCCAATTTGCAGACCCCTTTTAGTGTAATCTGTTGGATTTGGATCAGGCCAAGTTGGAAAACCTGCTTGGCCAACGAAAAAAACTGTCTTGTGAGCGGTTAACCCCAAACCACTCTGTATAGGGCTCCTTGAGATGTAGGGATTTGTCATAGTGTGTGGCCTAACGGTCCACAGATCTGGTCAGTTGACAATTGTATTGACAACGTGATCATGGAGCTTATGTAAAGTCAGACGTACATTTTTTGACATTCAGGGAAAAAAATAAAAAAATAAGCAATTTTGTAGTGAGCATGCATACCAAAGAAAAACATGCTGATATGTCTGAATACAGATTTTTGCGCATCTTACCCTTAAGACTCTTTACACCTGAAGAGGCAAAGGGGAGAACGAAGGGGCACGCATAAGCAAAGTACATTGTGTGTTCACGTAATTGCAACTGAAGTAGACAGACGCAGGTAGGCCTCTTAGTAAGAGCATCCAGGAGCAATCCCTTTCCCCATCCTCAGAGGAAGACCAGGAGGATTCCTGGGAGGGAGCGCTTACCATAGTGGAGGAGCCTCAAGACTAACCCCAGCTTGCAGAAGCTAGGAGAACATCCCAGTCCCCTGAAGTAGAATGTAAGTATCTTTATTTTAGAACCTAGTATTACATTAATTCTTGTTTTTGAAGGCCTCAGAAATAATTTCTTTACTAAATGTGTCTTTGTCTAGGCATAGTCAAAGATTGCTATTCTACTTGTGTCTGACTTCATGGGCCCAATCCCCCCCCCTAATAGATGTGCATGTGCCTCTAAAATACAGTCTTCTGGCTAGGACTGTGTTCACACTAAGATGAATGTTTCAGAGGGTTTCTATGAATGTAGCACCTCCGATCTCTGCAGTATTTGAAAGCGCGGGCCCAATTTACATTTTACATCCATAAAGCAAAGATACATTTCCAAAATGTTATAATGTTAGGATATTAAAATGTACTTTGTTTCTAGATGTAAATGATACAGCACTTGCCCACGTATTAATCAGAAGGAAAAAAAATATAGTTTAAAAAAAACCCAACACATTATTAAAACCTGAGAAACTATTGGATTATTACCTAAAGCGCCTCAACAGCAAGCAGAGGCGGGAGCATTACACTGTGAACGATTTCACAAGTTAAAGGCAATTTTATCATGGAAAGTCATTGCATAAAAGACACAGACCAAACATGAAGAGCTCAAGTTTCCAAAGAAAAAAGATCTGAATAAGAACATTTTATTGTTCAGGCAAAAATAAACTGGAGGTAGATGCTATTTTCAATTATGTATTCAGAAAATTGGCAAGTCCAAGGAGAACAGACGGCACTAGATTCGATTCTTGGAACACCAGGATAAACACTGTCCCTTCATACATCCACCAATGAACGGTGGTGTAATGGTGTCCAAAGTGCATAGACCACCAAAAATAGGCAAGTGTCTCCTCAATATTTTAAGACAATTTACATATAGTACGCTATTGTATTTATAGCTTTCGGTTTAACACTGGCGCTTCAAAGATCAACATGGGCTGGAGCATTATTGTACTAGATGATTCATAGAAGCAAGTTTGTAGGGTTCTGTGTCTCCTAGCTGTGATCCCTTATTCCTGAGACTTTGACCTCTTTTGGCGCTACTCAATATTCTTTCCAAAAAAACACGAAGATTTTTTTTTCTTTATGTAATTTAAAATGTTTGAAATATTGCTTTTTTTTGTTTATCCATGATAAAAAAATTATCTTAAAAAAAAAAAAAAAAAAGTGTGTGTTCTATTTTTTGTAAGCAAATGTTTACTAATGACATATATTTGTGAGTAAAGAAGGTTCTACAGGGTTTTTGTTATCATGAAAAGCGCAGGTTCGTGTGGTTATGCATTGAAAGGAATTAATATGCAGTAATTGTCATGAAACATGGGTGTTTAGGAGTAATAAGGTGGATTAGGGTAAGTAGGTCATTAGGCCTAAAGAAGGTTGTAGTGAAATAAGGTGCAATTGCTCCCAAATCACATAGAAGAGCAAATAAAAATGTGTCAGTTTTAGGTCATGCGATTTACTACCAAATTCATCTAGGAACGTATTTTGTGTGTGTGTTTGTCTTTGAATACGGATGTGCGTATGTACGGGTTACGTGCATTATAAAAAAAACAAAAAAAACCTACAAGTTATGTTCGTGTTGTGGTTTTTGATGAATCAGGCCAGTGTTCCCTTAATGGTCTTCACCCCCCATTCCTCATCTCTGCCTCTCTTGAACCACTTGTCTTTCCTATCTCTACTCTGTCCTGTATTCTATCCTTATAACACTCCAGCCCTGGGCACAGTAGCTCCAGCCATGCCCGATGATCATGAAGCCCAACCCTGGCACTCCACTCAGACTCCCCACCTACAAAAGTGCTCCAACTTCACAGAGAAAATCACGCTGACTTTTTCCACTACAAATTTATACTTTCTACTTTACCGCCCTCTCTCTTCAAACAATCCTACTTTAGATCCCGAATACCCACTGCCCAACAACACCTTATTTCCCACAACTTTGCCATCTACCTTGAGTGCAAAATCACCACCATCCACCACAAAATCTCCTACTGGCAACTCAGTCTCACCCCACCCTGCTTCCCTCCACGCTTGTCATAGTCTCTTCTCTCTCTCCTCAAACCAGCTCCCACCCATCTCCTCCACTCCCTTTCACCTACTGCCTACCAGCCCCAAGCCCACCTCTTCAACTTGTCCCTCTCCACTAGCAGTTTTCCTTCTGCCTTTAACATGCACTCATCTCTCCCACTCTCAAAAAAAAAATCTGATTCTTCGTTACTCCAGGTACAGTCTCATTTCTCTACTCCCTATTGCATCCAATCTACTTGAATGGCTTGTCTACAAATGCCTGACTCACTCTCTTCCCACTCATTTACTGTTCAACCATTCCTAATAGGGCTTCCCAACCTCTACACTAAACCGAAGTTGTCCTCACCAAATATATCAACTATCTTACAGGCAAATCAATGTTACTTCTGCCTGATCTTATTACATCTCCTCTGCCACTGTTGACCACCCTGTTCTTCTTGACACCATCCACTCACCTTCACAGTATTATTCTTATCCGGCTTACCTCCTTACTCTCCAGTGTTTCCTTCAGTGTCTCTACCTCGGATTTCTGCTCCCCTCCACTTTGTCTCTCTATTGGAGTCCATTAAAGCTTTCCTTATTCCTCTGCTTTCCCTTTACACCTCTCTGCGATCTCACATACACCCAAGGGTCCTTATAGAATTAAACTCGGAAATAGCTAGACCGCTATTCTTAATTTTCAGAGATTCAATCTCATCAGGCTCAGTACCAAGGGATTGGCGAATAGCAGATGTGGTGCCGTTGTTTAAAAAGGAGACGAGATCACAACCAGAGAATTATAGACCTGTAAGCCTGACATCAATAGTGGGGAAACTACTGGAAGGTATTTTAAGGGACAGTATTCAGGATTACTTGGTACGCAATAAAATTATTAGTGGGAATCAACATTGATTTGTGAGGGATAGGTCATGTCAAACTAATCTAATTAGTTTCTACGAGGAAGTTAGTGGGAACTTAGACCAGGGCAGGACAGTAGATGTGGTCTACTTAGATTTTGCAAAGGCCTTTGATACAGTGCCACACAAGAGGTTGTTTTACAAAATAAGGAAACTGGGTCTAGGAAGCAAAATTTGTACTTGGATTGAAAACTGGTTAGAGAATAGGGAACAAAGAGTTGTGATAAATGGAACATTTTCTAATTGGTCAAAAGTTTAAGTGGAGTACCTCAAGGTACCGTGCTGGGGCCACTCCTTTTTAATATATTAATGACCTTGGTGATGGTTTAGAGAGTAAAGTTTCTATTTTTGCAGATGACACTAAACTCTGTAAGGTAATAAAATCAGAGCAAGATGTAGCTTCTCTACAGAGGGACTTAAATAAACTGGAGGATTGGGCGGCTAAATGGAATATGAGGTTTAACACAGATAAATGTAAGGTTATGCATTCAGGGATCAAAAACAAGAACGCAATCTATAAATTAAATGGAATTAATTTGGTAGAATCTATAATGGAAAAGGATTTGGGAGTGCTCGTAGACAGTAGACTTAGCAATAGTGCTCAATGTCAAGCAGCAGCTGCAAGGGCAAACAAAGTATTGGCATGCATAAAAAGGGGCATAGATGCAAGGGAAGACAGTGTAATTTTGCCACTGTATAAATCATTGGTAAGACCTCATCTTGAATATGCAGTACAGTTCTGGGCACCACTCTATAAAAAAGATAATTTGGAACTAGAAAGGGTTCAGAGAAGGGCGACAAAATTGATAAAGGGTATGGAGTCATTAAGTTATGAGGAAAGGTTAGCCAGTTTAGGCATGTTTACTTTAGAAAAGAGGCGTCTAAGGGGAGATATGATTACTATGTACAAATACATTAGGGGTCAATACAGAGAGCTTTCATGGGAACTTTTTACCCCAAGGACCATACACAGGACACGTGGTCATCCCCTAAGGTTAGAGGAGAGGAAATTTCACAACCAGCAAAGGAAGGGGTTCTTTACAGTAAGGGCAGTCAAGATATGGAATTCATTGCCAGGGAAGGTTGTGATGGCAGATTCAATAGATATGTTTAAGAAAGGGTTAGACAAATTTTTAGCGGAAAGGTGTATCCAGGGATACGACCGTTAATTTAAAATAAAGGATAGTAGTGGATATAGGGTAAAAATTGGATTGCAATATTGAGTCTGGGGGGATTTTCAAAATTGAAACAGATGGGCGGTTGCCTACTCCGAATTAATTTCAAATATAAGTGCAGGATCGCAGGAGATCCAAAATAGGTTGAACTTGATGGACTGGTGTCTTTTTTCAACCTCATCAACTATGTTACTATAATACTATGTTACATGTTCCTTTGACCTTCACTTCCATCTCTTCACTGATGACAATCAGGTTTACCTCTCCTGTTTTGACTTCTACCGCTCCGTTAATCTTAATTTCCAACTGCCTCTCTGTAAATTCCACCTGGATGTCCCAACGCATTCTCAAAGTCAAAAACTGAACTCATAATTTTCTTCCGTCTCCTCCTACCATCTCAGTAGACAACTTCACAAACACTACTGTTCCCCAGACATGCTGCATTGGTGTCATCTTGGATGCCATCAGGTTCACTACCCATACACAGTCCATCACAAAATCCTTCATAACACTGTCCTTTCTTACCCAAGACATCACCAAAACTCTCACTCTAACATAATTTTCCATCTCGACTACTGAAGTCTCTTGCTAACTGGCCTTCTCCTCACCAGTCTCTCCCTGCTTCAAACTGTCCTGCATCGAATCTAATCTTCCTCTTCAATTGCTCTCCCTTCACTCCTCTTCAGCTGCACCATTCTGCAAAAGGTCTACACAGAGTTCCCATTTCCTCCAGAACTCAATTCAAGCTGCTGACCATCAGCTACAAAGCCCTCACTGATGCATCTCCTACATACATCTCTGACTTTGTCACGAGATACACTCATGGTTGTTTCTTTCGCTCTGTCTCTGACCTGCTCATCTTCTCCCTGACAAGACTTACCCTGTGCTGCTCCCCACCTAAGGGGCGCTCTTCCACTCCTTACTAGTCTTTCATCTAACCTCCAGTCTTTCAATCCCACCTTTTCCTTGGCCTTCCTCTTTTTCACCATTTTTTGTCTCTGTTTCCCCCTCCCTTTAGACAATCTCATGAGATTGTCTAAACGCTCTTCCTTCTGTCTTATGTTCACACCTCAGTCTTGTATGATTTTAGTGTAATCTGCTTTGCTTTATGCTCACATTTGATTCACTATGATTTATATTGCTGTCTGTCCAGCAGGGAGGAATCTATGCCGCCTTACAAATAAACAATGATGATCCCAATCTCCTCCTTAGGTGACTGATAACTCCATTCTGCATGACACTGACAGACCCTCACACACAGAATAAATTTAGCTCAAACAACACAACAACATAAAAAAGCATCAACTTGACAGGCAAGGTAGGCAAATGGAGGTGATAAGAATTACAATTTGTACATTTGCACTTAGACTTTATATTGTAAGACTAAAGTATCATGCAGTTATATAGTGATTTAGAAAGTTATATTTTGGTGTAAAAGTTTCATCGTTTGATACTCTAGAAAGTTTCAAGTGTAAATTTTTGCTTCTATTTTGCTTTCATTTACAATCTAATGAGCTATTCCAATATGCTACCAAAACAAACCAGTATCATTCCTGAAAATTATAGAAAATATATAAAACTGGCACATTGCAAACATTTTAAATTTGGTTTGATTATGCAGGAATGAACATCCCACTATCTTTGAGTGTTTAAGCTTTTATTTTGTAGCCCTTTGGACATTGAGAGCACTTTTTCCCATGGCCTTTTCTGTGTGGTTTGTATGTTCACCCAGTGTTATAGACTGTAAAGCTCTATTGGGGCAGGGACTGATGTGATTGAGTTCTCTGTACAGCGCTGCAGAATTTGTGGCACTATATAAATAGCTGATGATGGTGAATCAGTAACTACATTTCCATGTAGAGATGGCTTAATAACAGCTAAAGCCTGAGACAAAAAGGGCCCCTCACATTACTTTCCCCTTCAAACGATTATTCTAAAATGATACCAAAAGAGCCATATCGATAAATGAAAAATACAAACAATATGCAATTCGCTTTGATACACTTAAAAAAAAAATGAAGTTTTCGCTACTTGGAACAGTAACAGATTAGTATACCAATTGGTCCTTTAGCACCTTGGGACCTAACACAATTGCTATAGTTACAGTGACCTTGAGCTGATTCTAGTTTTATGTATCTAGTGCATGATTGTAAAATCAATCATATGCAATCAATGTGCAGCGTTGTGGACCACAGACCCTGAACATTCCCAATGCCGTTGAGGGTTAAGTATCGTTGCTTCATATATAGGTTTTCAGAAAATAGGTGGGAAAGCACATTTTTCCAACAACATTCTACTATACAAAAACCATCTGAGCTTAGTAACGAAAGTAGATTTGTTTCCAACAGACACTAATATAGGAGATTGACAAAACTTGACATGGCTAATCGAAGTATTCTCTAGTGGAATGTAGATGTAGTGACAATTTCACAAAGCAGTGATCCGTCCTGCAGAATTAATGCAACAATTTTCCTGAAATACAATCTGAGAAAATAATTTTGCTTTATTCACAAGTGATATTAAATAACACATGAGAATGAATTAAATATAAAACAGATGGTTCTACCAAGATCTAGCTTTCCACCTCTTGGGGTAAGACCCCCAAGTATAAAAACCTCAAGGTTTGCTTGAGGTCCTGTATTATTTCAAAGCACAGCTTGAAAGAGACTTTTTGAGTAGACAGCCATAATGAAAGCTACAGACTGGTATATTGAAAGGGATGCTGGGAAGTGCTATGGCAGAAATCTTACTTGAAAGCAGATTGTACACTGCTTTGTACATAAACTAGATGGACTAAGTAGTTTGTACCATCAGGTTTATCATAAAATGGTTATGCAAAAACATAATTTATTATGCACGAAAATGATTAAAGTCGCATTTTAATTGCTTTTAATGTGTAACAAAAGGAAGTACATTTATGCAACATATGGGATTCTGTAAAGCCGTTTGAGTTATAAAAAGAAAATAAACAATAAAATGTTTTTTGGTGCATGCCTGCTGCAAGTGGTGAAATATATTGAAAATGATGGAGCTACCTTATATTCTCAATATCTTAACACCTTGTACCTGTGATTTAAGCAAGAAGTCGTTAAGATTCTAAACATAAATTTCAGGCTGCTCAGATTTTTTTTTTTTTAAAGTATATAGCAAACAACTGCATATACTCTTACAATACTCTCCTTTAATAGAGATAATAAGCTGGAAGGGTATTTCCTTTAACTAAATGACTCCACACCATGATTGCAAGAAGACTCTCCCTACCTCCAATTTTAGAATGCATACCCTGGTTTTACAAATCCCCTTGTGTATAAATGCGCCTCATCAATATATTTGAATATTTCTACCACATCTCCTCTATCCCTTCACTTCTCCAAACTTCACAGCCGTTAACTCCCTTAACTCCTCTGGTTTTTGCTGTCTTTACACTATTTTAGTATCATGCCTCTATATTGATTCTAGTGTATTATTGTCATTTTGACATTAGGGCCTCCAAAATTGTACACAATACTTAAGATGTCCCAAACGGCAGCATAACCTTACTCATCCTGATGTGGACAAATGCTTTGTGGTTACGGACAGTAAATTGTTATTCAACGTGTATTCAGAATTAGGATTCTAGTGCATTATGTTAAATTTATTTTCCAACTATCATGAAATTCAAACACTAATAACTTTAAACTCAAAAGATTTCAGTTTTCAATTTCAAATAAGGGCAAAAAAATCGAAATCATTCTTTGCTATTAAGTCCTATAATCACACCATATCTGCCTTTAGAAATCTCTTTAGGCATTTGTGCGGATTTTATAAAATTAAATCACCACCAAACTATCAATCCAGTATAGTAAATGCAGGTTTGCTCTGAGTGTAGGTGTTTAATAGATTTTGCAAAATAAATCTTAATTAGATGAGATGCCATAATCACCAGACTGAAAAGTATGTTACTTACCTGTAATAAAGTGGTCCGATCATGGACCCATCTGTGTGGAGTTTGTAAATTCTCCCCAGTGACATATCGGCAGCGTAACCAGCTTCTGATTAGATTCACGTGTACATGTGTATATGCGCTCGCGTCTCCATGTGTGGTAGAGACTATAGATTGTTGGTCCCACTCAGGGCCGGATTAAGGGAAGGGAGGCCCCCGGGCTAAGGGTACTGTGAGGGCCCCCCAGCCATGAGGCCCACCCCTATGAGCTTACCTCCTTCTGTTGTTCCACAAGTCCTACAGTGACAGCAGGCAGCTAACAGCATAACATTTGCTGTTAGGTGCCTGCCATTCTCCTTGAACAAGTGACAGTCGTAGCCGGGGCAGGGACACCCCCGACCCGATGAATGCCGGCGGGCCCCCCAGCTGCCTGAGGCCCCTGGGCTGTAGCCCCTTTAGCCCTATTGTTAATCCGGCTCTGGCCCCACTTGGCTAATGTGATTGATTAAATAAAGAGCTGCATGATATACAGACTATATAAATGACAAAGCAAAAATATTATCATTGTCCAGCACGGTCTACACTCTTTCTATAAATAACAGTTTATATAGAAATAATAAAATACTTCTCTCAAACACTACGCATTTCGCCAGCTCATTCTGGGCTATAAACACTGTTACAAATCACAAACATACCATTCCTTAAAGATCAAAAGTAATATCTAGATTTATGAATATATAAAACAATACCATTGATTACAACAAAGTCTATTGTCTTTAAGCTATACTTTTATACTGTCCTTGAGTCATATTCTGGACAACAGGTGGCCCTCCATTCCTACACCTGTGGCCACTGCTCTTTTCTGCTTTGTCAGATTTATTTGTTATAGGTTATAACACTATTACCTGTAATAATATATCAGCAGGTATGTTAAAGGTCTCTCTCTTTTATTAAATGCATTGTTTAAAACTTCTTACATCACTGTTTTAACACCTGCAGTTTCTAAACTTTTTGAGACAAAGAAATACCTTTAGCAAACAAAACCCACTGATCCCTCGATATCTATTAAAATTTGAATACCAGTCAAAGACAAACTAAATGTGTTGGACATGATTGGTCATAGCAGTAAATACACATCATCATGCATTTTGTTAATCATTTGACTGTTTTTAGCATCACAATTCCTCCTTTATTTTTCATATGCAGCATTTAAAAACCCTTGTAACTACTGCCAAGTGCTTTGTAAAAGAAAAAAGCCACTATCTTTTACAAACACATCTGACCTATTGCTCTGTTGCAATATATTATATATTATATATATATATATATATATATATATATATATATATATATATATATATATATATATCTATCATCATCATCATTTATTTATATAGCGCCAACATATTCCGTAGCGCTTTACAATTGGGGACAAACGTAATAAACTAATAAACAAACTGGGTAAAACAGACAAAGAGGTGAGAAGGCCCTGCTCGCAAGCTTACAATCTATGGGACAATGGGAGATTGACACATGAGGTTAAGTATACATTTTGCATCTTGGACCAGCCAGACTGCAAAGGTAGGGTGACTCATAAGCTAAATGATCCTGTCACACAACAATGTTGGTCCGGGGGTAGTTGTCTTGTGTGAAATTGTGTAACAGGCTAAAGGTAGTGAGGTTAAGATGGTGGTTGAGGAATATTATAAGCTTGTCTGAATAGGTAGGTTTTCAGAGAACGCTTGAAAGTTTGTAGACCAGAGGAGAGTCTTATTGTGCGAGGGAGAGAGTTCCATAGAGTGGGTGCAGCCCGAAAAAAGTCCTGTAACCGGGAATGGGAGCATGTAATGAGGGTGGATGAGAGACGCAGATCTTTTGCAGAACGGAGTTGCCGAGTTGGGAGATATTTTGAGACAAGAGAGGAGATGTATGTTGGTGCAGCTTTGTTGATGGCCTTGTAGGTTAGTAAAAGTATTTTATATTGGATTCGGTAGAAGACAGGCAGCCAGTGTAGAGACATACAGAGTGATTCAACAGAGGAATAGCTATTTGCAAGGAAAATCAGTCTTGCCGAAGCATGCAAAATAGATTTTAGGGGTTTGAGTCTGTTTTTGGGAAGACCAGTAAGGAGGGAATTGCAATAGTCAATGCGGGAGATGATTAGTGCATGAATTAAGGTTTTAGCAGTGTCTTGTGTGAGATATGTGCGGATTCTGGAAATGTTCTTTAGATGTATGTAACATGATTTAGATATAGAGTCAATGTGGGGAACAAAGGATAGGCGTGAATCAAGGATTACACCTAGGCAGCGAGCTTGTGGGGTGGGATTTATGGTCATGTTATCAACAGAGATAGAAATGTCAGGTATGCTCTTGTTGGCGGGTGGGAATATTATTAACTCTGTTTTAGAAAGATTAAGTTTGAGTTGACGAGAGGACATCCAAGATGAAATGGCAGAAAGACAGTCAGTTACACGGGACAACACAGATGTCGAGATATCAGGAGAGGATAGATAGATTTGGGTATCATCCGCATAGAGATGATACTGAAAGCCAAAGGAACTTATTAGATTTCCAAGAGAAGCGGTATAGATAGAGAACAGCAGAGGACCTAGCACCGAGCCTTGTGGTACTCCAACTGATAGGGGAAGCGGAGCAGAGGTGGCTCCAGAGAAATTAACAGTGAAAGAGCGATTAGAGAGGTAAGATGAGAACCAGGATAGAACTGTGTCTTGAAGACCTAGGGATTGCAGCGTTTGTATGAGAAGAGAGTGGTCAACGGTGTCAAATGCAGCCGAGAGATCAAGGAGAATTAGGAGAGAGTAATGGCGTTCAGTCTTAGCAGTGATCAGATCATTAACAACCTTGGTCAGCGCAGTCTCTGTGGAGTGTTGAGAACGAAAGCCAGACTGAAGAGGATCCAACAGGTTGTTTGCGGAAAGAAAGCGTGTGAGGCGAGTGTAGGCAAGTCTCTCTAGAAGCTTGGAGGGGCAAGGGAGCTGAGAGATGGGACGGTAATTTGAGAGAGAGTTTGGGTCGGAGTTTTGTTTTTTTAGAATAGGAGTAATCACTGCATGCTTGTATAGTGATGGAAAGATGCCAGTAGAGAGTGAGAGATTACAGATTTGAGTTAGAGGTGAAATGAGCACAGAAGACAGGGATCTACCAATTTGCGAGGGAATAGGATCAAGAGGACAGGAGGTAGAGTAGGAAGATAAGAAGAGCGTAGAAATTTCCTCTTCATTTGTGGGGTCAAATGAAGAAAGGGTGTCAGAGGGTAGAGGGAAGGAAATGAGCTGATGGCTTGTTGAGGAAGAGGATACCATTTCTAGTCTGATCTTGTCAATCTTGTCCTTGAAGTAGGAAGCAAGGTCCTGAGCACTGATAGTAGATGGAGGGTTCGGGGTGGGAGGATTGAGAAGATGATTAAATGTATTGAAAAGGCGTTTGGGGTTAGAAGCCTGAGCATAGATAAGAGATTGAAAGTATGTTTGTTTTGCAGTGTCCAGAGCATTTCGATAGGAGTGGTAGACAGAAGTATATGTGAAGAAGTCATTAGAGCTTCGAGATTTACGCCAGTGACGTTCTGCTTTACGGGACAGTTTTTGAAGATTTCGTGTTGCTTTGGTGTGCCACGGTTGACATCGAAGTCGACGTGTAGTATGAAGTGTCGCTGGAGCCACTTGATCAAGGGCCGTTGCTAAGGTTAGGTGAAAATGAGGTACTGCCATCTCAGGGGATGAGAATGTAGAGATAGGGTAGAGAAGGTGTTGGAGGGAGGTGGAAAATTGTTGAAGATTAATAGAATTAAGATTTCTACGAGTATGAGGAGGCTTGGTTGAGTTAGACAGTAGAGAGGTTAGAGCAGTGGGGGTGAGAGTGTAGCTGATAAGGTGATGATCCGAGAGGGGGAAGGGTGTATTAATAAAATTAGAAACTGAGCATAGTCTAGAGAAAACAAGATCAAGGCAGTGGCCATCCTTATGAGTAGATGATTCAATCCACTGGGAGAGGTCAAGTGAGGATGTTAGAGAGAGTAGTTTGGAAGCAGCTTTGGAAGGTGGGTTATCAATGGGGATGTTGAAGTCACCCATGATGATGGTGGGGATGTCTGAAGATAAGAAGTGAGGGAGCCATGCAGAGAAATCCTCAATAAATTGTTGGTGTGCTCCAGGGGGACGATAGATCACCGCAACACGTAGGGAGAATGGATTAAAAATGCGAATAGCATGTACTTCAAAAGATGTGAACGTGAGTGATGGCACATTTGGTAGAACTGTGTATGTGCACTGTGGGGAGAGAAGTAGTCCAACCCCACCTCCTTGTCTGCCTTCAGGTCTGGAGGTGTGGGTGAGATGGAGGCCACCATGTGAAAGTGCTGCAGGTGAGGCAGTGTCTGATTGCATGAGCCATGTTTCTGTTATTGCCAGAAGGTTGAGGTTTTTTGAGAGGAAGAGATCATGAACGGAGGTAAGTTTGTTACAAACAGAGCGTGCATTCCAAAGGGCACATTTAAAGGACTTGGGAAGAGAGGGGAGACAGGTGATGTGTTTGAGGTTTGCTATAGAACGGTAGTGTTCTGATGTATGTGTGTGTGAGGAGTGTGGGGGACCTGGATTAGGTGATATATCACCAGCTAATAGAAGCAGAGTGAGCGAAAGATAAGCAAGGGGATTGTAAGATGTGTGGCCTTTTATTTTCTGGCGACAGGTGGAGGCTGTACTTGTTAGAGATAATAAATAGGACAACAGTTCATGGGTGTTAAATAGAGGTGAGTGGAGTAATGCAGGTGCAATATGAACAAATTTGTGTGTTGGTGGAGGGGTGAAAGATGACACAGTCCTAAAGATCATGCCATGAAATGAGACTAAGAAAAGCAATTTGTGAAACATTGTGATAAAAGGGGTAAAAGCAAAAAGCAAGGGTATTTTAAGAATTACCTCTTAGCAGTATTCCATATAAATAGACAAGTAGTGCAGAAATAGGCTGTGGCAGATGTTGCTTATTGCTGGGAGTAAAAGCAAGTCAAATGTAGTCCAATGTTTGTCCAACTGTGCATTTTCGTCCACTTTGTGAGAAAATCCCACTTAGTGCAGAAATCACACACGTCTAACCCCACATACGTCTCCCCATAGAATGAAGCTAAGATGTAGTCTGTCTCATTTAGGAATACACTACAGATGTGTATATATATATATATATATATATATATATATATATATATATATATATATATATATATATATATATATATATAGCAAGTGTGTCCCACTGTTCCTGCACTCCACTGAGAACAGCACAACCTATTCCAAGAATCACACACTGTCAAGCTGGGTACACACTAATGCAATAATCGTGCAGATCACACGATAAACGACCGTCTGATCAAATATTGCAAGTGTGTACGCTCCCATGATCATGTTTTATCGTACCAAAACACATTGTATCATTTGATTAATTTTTTTGATTAGGAACATTTACCCATGATTGCTGGACTTTAATTGTGAGAAAATGAGGAACTATGTATAGCTCACAGGATACTCAGTCTTTCCCACTGATCAAAAGAAATCATGACATCACTATAGTGACATCAGGAATATCCCATGAACTTCCAAAGAACCAGGTCTCAAATTTCCCCTGCATATTAGCACGGACGGACTCAGTGTATACTTGTTAGAACAGTGGCTCATATGGCAGCCGCTGTCAGATACAGGTTACACTGAATCCATCAGAGCAGTCAACATGAGAAACTCAAGACTGCCCTCTTTGGTTAAAATAAAATTTAAATAAAAAACACATTTGTTTCCAGGACCTATATCTGCATGTTCCCTCACGCAACATCCACACATTTGGTATTCCTAGATTATCAAAAATTTGTGGCATAGGTTTTGTCCAACAATTCAGCTATGTGGGGGAAAAAACAAACAAAACTTCAGTTAAACAAAATTGTTGTCTGGTCAAAAATAGCTAAAATGCCCCTGGTCATGATGGGGTTAAAGACGACGTTGAAGGCTGCAGTTTACCAAGCTTAAACAAACGCCAAATAGCTGAAGAAAACTTAACTAAATACGTCCATCGTGGCTTCTTTCATACTTCTGCAGAAAGTCATGTTGGGAGGGGGGGGGATTGCAGACTTCTCCAAGCAGACAGTGTCTTACAACTTAGTCGCTCTTCAAAACTGGACTGTGTGAATTTATATACTGGGTGGGTAGGCCCAATGATGTGACAGCAATTTAAATCCCATTAGGACACTGCCCTAAAGATGTGGTAGGCACTTCAGCTGTCTGTAAGAGTCTGTGACAAACTTTTATACACTTTTAAAGAGAGCTGTGGACCGGGTCATGTCAACATTGAATAATGTATTTTATCTACATAGTTCAACTTAAAAAAAAAAAAAAAAAAGTCAATATTGGTGTACTTTAACTTTCCAATACCATTAGTGGGGAAGGAAGGGTGTGAACATAAGGCAGCTTAACAGCTGAAAGAGCAGGTTGTAGTGTGCAGGAGAAATAGTTTAACGACGTAGCCAAGTGGTGTTACGCAAGTCTCCTCCGGATGTCCTAATATTGCATGGAGTCATGAACATAACCGTGTCGATAGGTGTTTTGGTGTAAATGACTTGAATATGAAGGAAACGCAGTAGTTTGCAGATCTGTACATGTTCTGTTGGGTTATATTAGATCATATTTCTTTCCTGACTGAGTAATCTCCTGATTGACTCCAATTTAATTTTCTGTGTAATCAGCAAAACATTTGCATGTAATACAGATAGATGGAAAAATATCAGTTGCTTGTGACTAGTAATGCAATCACAATTCAATACATGTTTAAGGCCCAAGGAATATTGAAATCACTGATTACAGCATAAACTGGCAAAATAAAAAAATGAAGCCATGAGATATACACACACACACACACACGAGATGCTTAGGCTCGGTTCTCCCAGAGCTGAGCCCACCCAAACTTAGGATATCCGTGTACCGAGCCGGCTCGGTACTGTGCCATAGCGCACCCAGAAGAAGGAGAGGTGGCAGTGTTCAGTTCTGAAACATAAATTTAAATAAGGCTGGCAGTGATTTTAAAAGTCTAGCGTGACATTTTAGTGTACCATAGCTCATACAGAAACAAGAGGGGTGGCAGTGCCTTTGTCACTCTTCAGTCTCAGTCATGACGATACAAATTCCTCTACCTCATGTGCTAAAGCCTATGTTCAAGTGCATAGTGGTTTTAAGGAAAACAAAAATGTAAACAAAAAGCTTGAACCTTTTAAAAGGAAAAAAAGAACAAAACAAAAACTCTAATAAAGGTGAAAGTTTACTGTAGAAAAACATAAAATTGCCAACATCCCATTCTACCCAAAATATTACCAAGCATACCAGCATCAGCCAGCTCCCTTCTCTCAGCCAGATCTCAGCACCTGCATTCTACATTACAATCATATTCACCCTCATTAGTGTGTACATCATCCTCAAACAATACTAATTCATCCCTGGAATCCACCATCACAGAAGTATGTGTACTTTGATGTAATTGCCGGTAATGGCCTTCCTCATGGAATTTGTAGTTCATTTTACGGCACACCTGTCACGATTTTTGGGCAATTCTTTTTAGACCAAATGTCAAAATGTTGTGCTGACTCATCTGCATTACCACTGGGTGTCTTGGGAAAGCTAATTTTTTTTTCCTAGAAGCAGTTGGCTGAGAAACTGAAGGAAGAGACATCGTTGTGTCATGTACCACTTGAGCTGTCAGCTTGCTGACCAGGAGCTCATTGCATCTCTTGAGATCTGGGTCAGTTGGAAAGAGAGAAGACATAGCTCTTAAACCTAGGATCAAGCACAGTTGCCAAAATGTAGTGATCCGATTTCAAGATGTTGCTATACAAAAAAAACAGGTATTGCGCACAATAAATCTATGGTAGCATGGATTGGCTGATAAAGATCATACACGTTGTCCTAGACCTGTGAGAGGGTAACTACAGAAACTGGAGTAGATCCAGCGCTCAAAATCCGTACTAAGGAAAGCAGGTATGATAGTATGTATATAAAGACTTAATTAATAAACCAAATAAACAATACATAGATATCGACATAATAAAATCAAAAAGAGGAATCAGTAAGTAGCAACAACCTAAAAACAAATTCTAAAATTGTGAACACAAAATCTCAATCAGATTATCCCTAATAGGCAATAGGTGGAAGGTAAGTCCAAAATGTCCAGCAATGTGAATTATAATCAACATCCCACTGCAACACAAGAAGTCTTAGGTGTCAAAAAACACTTGCTGTTCAAGGATCTCCCCTTGGTAGTGATGGTAAAGGTATGTGTTGGCCGACTTGCTGATAGAAGTGGGTGTGGGAGGAATAAATCCTGAAGCAGTGTATCGATGGAGAGAGTCGGCGTGCGTTCCACTGTGGAATGCACGCGTCACTTCTGGTCACTTCGTCGGCGATTAATGACACGAAAGAGGAAAAGGCGGCGGTTTCCATAGTTTTATTTTGGGATCATCTGCTACAAGAGCTTTCAGTTTTGAGAGATTCATGAAAATTGTATTTATTTAAGCACTACACAAATAAGAAAATCAACAAAATAATATTTTTTCCAGTTAACTTCATTAGAGGAATGCACGTTCCTCTTCAGGTGTGTTTGGGGACAAGATTTTACAGACAGTGCCTGCTCCCACAGGCATGTAAACTTTAAGTGGAAAGATACTCTACATGGAAAGACACTTCAAATGTGTTGAATAGGCCCACTTTTACAGAGATAGGTTAGGTTTGGGCGGGCTTTAATTAGTGAAGAAAAGCCCCTTGGTCACTAATTTAAGCCCACCCAAACCCTACCTGACCCTGGACCATGTGTGTCACATTTGAAAAAGCGGAGTGTTTAATTACAGTGGAGTATAAGAATGGGAGAGAGTGTGTGCTGGGAGCAGGGAGGGACAGAAACCTGGAGAAGGGGTGCTGGGAGGGAGAGACAGCAGACTGCGAGTAATACTGTACTCACAAGAAGAAGCCTCAGTCACCCTGCCAGGCAGGGAAGAGAAAGCAGAGCCCATGAGGCTGCTGCTGATCTCCCCGGGTCTGAGGAGCATGTGATAGGCTCCTCCAATCAGTGCTCAGCACATGCTCTGCTCACCCCTCCATGTCTAGAGAAAGATCACATCCTGACATTAAATTATCTGATGCGATATAAGACACTTCGGTGCCTGGTCGAATCAGGGGGCTGGTTTACCTCATGTCTGAAATGGAGTAAGAATCTGTATAAAAAAGGAGCTCCGTTTGACCATGTAGTATTATTACATCTGTACTTCTGGAAATCACTAGTACTTTAAACTAGTTTATGTAACTGTCCTTATTAGGACACTTGAGCTAATAAACATCACTGCTTCAAGATCCTGCTTTGACGCCTACTTACCTGCTGTAATTCCTGTGACCTACAGATTAGACCAATCTAATCCATTATCCAGCGGTTCTGATTTTGGAACTCTGTATCCAGTACCAATGCTCTGCCCGCTACTTGCAGCTCTGGCCAGTGTGACAGGCCAGGGGGAACCATCCACAACAACCCTCATCTAAAGGTAAGAGGTTAGATGTACCAGCCAGGTGTCCAGCAAGTGGGTATACTAGCAGCGAGAGTTACCCAAAAGGACACGGTTCTAGTTGCCAATGAAGAAGCCTGGTGGTGGCAGCAGCAAAAACCTCTCCTGCTGTTAAAGGGTGCATTTGGGATAAAGAAAAGGGAACGGTGGCAAGGCAAGCCCAGACGGTCCCCTGTAACTCGGACAGGGTGGCATAGGGGGTCCATCCTGTCACAGAAGGGGTTGAGAACGGTTTCAGAATGGATGTGTAAATTATTTTCTGAAATGCCAAAAGTTGCAAAAGCTTGTGCCAGCAGCAGAAAACTTAGGACACCTCAAAAAGAGCACAAGGGTCATTGCTCAGTTTGCTCAAGAATGTAGTACACTTGCTGACATCAGAGTTTATGTAACTGCTATCTATGACAAGAAGTGGTGGCGCACGTTTACTCTGGAGAAAGATGAAAACATTGATAAAGTGACATTTCTCCATCGAGCTTGTCCATCACCACCTTTATCATACCCAAGAAAGCCAGATATTTTATGGACCACTATGTTAGATGTTATGTGTAAGGTGAATTCGTTAAGTTCAACAGGTTGAATGTACACCTGTTCTGAAATGGAAATACTAAAAAGAAATTAAGCCGTCAGCCAGTTCCAACAAATCAAGTAGCACCATCCATCCAGAGCATCAGCACCAAATGGTAGTGATCTGAGTAACCTTTCTTAGAATATGTGAAAAACATAAAAATATCACAAATGTTTTAAACATTTCAGTATTAAGATACCGTGTCAATGTACATATTATACATCAAAAGAATCGTTTAAGGAGATAGATTAAAAATAAATAATGAACAGACCTAGATAGTTCTTATTTTCATTATTTTAACAGTCCAAAGCAAAAGCTCCTGTAGCAGATGATCCCAAAATAAAACTTTGGGGATTTATCAACAGTATGAACAATTTGAGAGGTTTTTCAAAAATGTAAAAATATGACTGATAAAATCAAAATTTTGATATTGAAAATTCTACAATTTAAATTTTTATTGAAACATACTGCTGTGTTATACATCATATGAAAGCCCATAAAAGAGGTCTAAAATGAGACCTTGCCCAACTCTTTAGCTTAAAAAGTTTACATATCAGCCTAAGATTTGGGAGTTTTCTTTATACCCATAAGAGCATTTATTATACCAAATTTCATTACAATCTGAGACGGGCAGTTTGAAACCCTGTGTTAAATTTTATGTGGAATGACCCAGTGGTGAAATATAACCAAGCCCTCTATTGAAAGAATGCCTCCTTCAAGTGCAGAGGGCAATATAAGGTTACAAAAATAAGAGAAAATCCTAATATATACATTTTATCTTCATTTACAATGATACAGTCTGTTATGGAACGCCGCCAAAACAAGTCATGTGACAACAATGTACAGTGGAGATAGCCATTTTGGGGGCTAAACCAGCATTTATGAAAATGCAGATTAACTGAATTTAGACTCTCCCTGATAGATTGTAACCTCATGAATAGTGGATGAGCGCACACACACACACACACACACACACACACACACACACACACACACTAGCTGCCTTTGTTGTGCATAGATGGGTTTAAAAGACAGAGTTTGCAAATATACCATTGGCATTTAAATTATTTAAAAAAAAAAAAAATCACAAGCTAACAGCAAACATATTAAGAACCTTAAATATATTCAATGATTTTCCAAAACAATGCAAGTCATCAGAAGGCACAGCAAAAACTATAACACACACAAATTCCATGCTGTTTCTGCTGTAACAATCTACACGCTTTATACTGCAGTGCTCTTCAAGCTTAATACAGCAAATGGAAGCAGGAGAAGAAAGAAAAAAAAAAGAAAAAAGTAGCTGGAATGTAGGTCACAGTACACATTTGTGCTTTGGTTTCCTAGCAAATAGAGCTAGCTCACCCACAAAAAACAGGGGAGGGTGTATTCAGACAACAGTCAGGCACAAGAATATAATAATTCTGTATTCATTTTCTCACGCTCAATAATTGCAGTTAAAGGGTTTGTATTTTTTTATAACAAAAAAAGGTCAATCATGACTCAGGACAAAGGAACAGCCGATCTAACCCCTTAGCTGCATTTTGTGCTAAAAGACCGCAGAATGTACAATACATATATATGCACATTATTCAAATAGGAGAGGGGGGGTATGGATGAAGCATGCCCCTTGGTTGGATGTCAAATTAAATTTGTCCCTTAACATGTCAAGTGCTTATTTAATTCAGTATAGAGGATACAAAATTCTGAGCTGATTTTTCATAGATAGGTTTTTATTCTTGCTCCTGGATAAAGAAAACTGTAATAACAGAAAACAGTTTAAATTTAGGCTTGAAATAAATTCAATATTTGGAATAAGGCATGTACAGTGGATTTAAAAACATTGTTTTATTTTATTTTATGATGGAAGAGGATCATACAAGTCTGTTTTATATGAGTTTCCAATGTATTTAAATTAGAACTGGAATAGGAAACCTTAAAGGGCCAGTAATACCAAATAATGAAACACATCAACATTTACTATAGGGTCAGCATTTGCCAAAAGGAAAACAAAAAACAAAACAAAAAAACCTTTTTGGCAAGCAGCCTAGATACCAAATATATAACAGGTTGGGCAAACCCCAAGAGCATGGCAGCCACTGGTCCTTAAACATTCACTTTTGTAGCTTAACTTTTTGGGCTCACGCCTTAAACATCTCAATGAGCACACACGTTCTACAAATACTCAGAAAGGACGTTTGTTTTCATTTTGTCCTCCAATGATATATGCATACATTTTCAAGTGTGCAGGCTTCAATAACGAAGCAGATAATGGCTCTGACATTAGGGCTGCTGTTTTACAGTAGTCTTCCATCCTACTTAAATACAGAGAAGTAGAGTTAGAAGGGTAACACATTAGAGGCAAACCAAGGCCAGATGGTTGCACATGACTACCTACAGCAAGGCAGTCTAAAGCATTTCAGAGCCACGAGAAAATCTAAGGGATGTGTCTCCACGGATGTGCAGTTTTACCTACCATTGACACACTGCTAGTAGGCTGAACCAATATTCAGCCAATCAACGTGTGGCATCACTGAGGCATGACACACAGTAGGTAGGAAAATTACATATAATTCATCCCCTTATCAAAAAGGGAGGAAAGTTGCAAATGCTGCATAGGGATAAATGCAATTTGGTGTGCATGTAGGACATCCATTGTTAGGCACTACTGACCCTTTCAAAAGGACACTTAACCAAGCGCTTAAATAAATAAATAAATGTGAAAACGTTACATTTAGGGGACAAGACCATTTTATAGTCAATTTTAAATAGTTTTCCCTATTTAAAATTGACTATAAAACTACCCAAACATCAGGTGGATTTAAAGAGACAAGACTATTACAGCCCAACTGAGCTCCTTCTTAAGTTTATAAACAAAAGGAACCCCATAGTCAATATTGCATACGTACCGAATGGACTCATTTGAATTTTTAACCTTAACATCTGGCCTTTTAAATAAACATTTTAGTTAATATTTTCGATAAATAACATATGCCAAATTAATAGTACAAAACGCTTTAAAGAGGAACGCCAATTCCGGTTGGCCAAGCTTGTTTGATACTTTCTCAAAGAAAAATAAAAAAGAAGAAGAATATCCATCGTAATGCAGTGCAAAGATATTACAAGATCGGTCTTCAAGGTGCGGAGAGAGGAGATTCCCGAGATGGTGAACCACTATTGTCCTCTGGTGGAAAAACTGTTAGAGTACAAGCTCTGATGCCACCAAGGGATTCTGGTAGATCAAACACTTTGTGCCATTCGTCTTTTTCAGGGTCATATTTCTGGACGATTTCTACCATACATCTATTGTTCCAAGAATATCCACCAACCACATAAATTTTATTTTCAAAAACTGCTACCCCAACGTCACTTTGTCCACGTAACATTGCGGCAATTGGAGTCCACTGGTCCAGAGATGGAGAGTAGTACTCGCAGCTGAGGACATCGTCATAGTCACTAGTTCCTCTGAAATGGTTTCCACCAATGACGTAAAGTTTGTCTCCCACAGTGCACATGCAGTGCAGACCTCGTACTGTAGTCATGGGAGCCTTCTGAGTCCATTTGTCTGTATCGGGATCAAAACACATCAGTTCCTTCTGGAAGGTGTCATGAGTAATTCCACCTGATAAAAAATACATTATAAATAAGTCAAAGAGAAAAGTAGCAAATTTATGCAAATTTTACTTTACAAAATGAAATCCATTGAGGTGTAGTAAATATGCCACAATGAGTATATGTATTATACACTATTTTAACAATAATTGTTCTCCAGTACCCTGCAGTAGGAGGCTCCTGTAAAAGCAAGCAGTGCTTTAAACTCCTCGTGAAAGAGATTTGCAGCATCAGTTTGTCCGAACCTCATTTAAAACTTGTCTTGACATTTTAACATGGAGACCACTTTAAAAAGGATTTAACTTTTCCCAAGGAAAGAACAGTTCTATAAAATATAACCAAATGAATCATCGCTCATAGAGTCACACTTTTCTTTCATGTCTAGCGATTTTCTTTTTCTTTCTAATATTGGAGATATATGCTCTAAATACAGATGCAGCAAGCGTTGACAAGCCCACTGTACACATACAACCTGCTCTCAGTTTTCATTTGTTAGTGATCATATTCCGAATCACAAAGGACTAGTTCCTTTGACAAAATCAAAGTATTGAAGAGAAGGGGGGTACAGACCACATATCTCCCTAAAAGTTGCCAAGCACAGTGTTAACCAGCCGGCCTGGGCTTCACAACAACGTTGAAATCAGCAGCATGAGGTCCCTTTTACTATAACCAGAAACCAGACTCCTCAGAGTAGGGATGGTGGCTCCATTAGAGAATGTGGAAGATTACAAAATAACAAAATAGAATTCTTCCACAGACGACATTCTAAGTCATTCCCTGGACAGTGGGGGTCTGAATAAAAAAGGGGACCCCCATGGAGAGGCCTCTTTGCCACCCTTGTGGCTAATGCATAAAGGACAAGGTGGCTTACAAGATCCTTGTCCATTATACCTAAAGAGATACAAAAACATAAACACACCTTTTGCAAAAAATACATGTTAATTGAATTATTAAGGTCCACAATACCTTGTGACCCGAGGTATTGTGCTTAGACTTTATGAAGACTTTGGAAGCCATTTATCAAGGGCGAAACGGACACTCTGTAGCGCAAAAACAGCTTTAGATTGTGCACTTCCTTTGTGCAAATGGGTCTAGGTATCCACAAGGGCACATTGGATTGGCCTGCAGAGAAGCCAAAGCTTCCATAAGTTGAGGGGACGACTTGGGCAGAATAAATGGGACCCAACTAAGTGGGGACTCCAGGAAAATCCCCAAACAAAAAAACATGATCCCTATGAACGACCACTGTAAATGGAGCAAAGCTGGGACACTTCTTCAATGCCAGCACTGCCACTGGAAGCCAATTCAGGCCTTCATTTCATATTGCAGCCCTGTTCATCTGAGGGGAGGCAACTGTCAATCACATGCAATACCCCACTATTCAACTGTGTGTGTTATCTACAAATTGCTGAGCTACCTTTGCTCAGATTACAGATACTCTTTATTCATTAACTTAAAATTAAGCGTTTTAAGTGTATTTATTAACACCAGCATTTGTCATTCAGTGGAAATAGCTCATATTTCCAGTGAATCCACAGTAAACAATGCAGTTAACCAAAGTATTACAAGTAAAACCTTTAGCAACGGTTTGGTGATTAACGTTACAAATATATGCATGAGAAACCATACTATATGGACTATACAATGGGACTAGATTTGCCGAACATTAAGCGATAGTTTGATGCTTGCAATATTTGGAATGCTGTATGAAATGTTTCACTTTTAAAAACAACAGTTTTCATTTACTGGTTTTTTTTTTGTTTTGTTTTTTTAAGAGACTTTGGCTATTAAAGTAAAACTGTGGGTCAAGAATGGGCAATCAAAGCAATCTGCATCAGATCATTCTACAGAAACATTTTACATTTCTCAGTGGTTCTTAACATGTTCTACACAAAGTGTCAAGTAATGTAAACTAACTATTTTACCAGCTAAAAGGATGTTTTTCTTTTTACATAAATGTCTAAGTATTTAATGTGTACTTAGCAATCCATTCTTTACACCCTCTGCAGGAACGCAACCAAGTGTGTCACTTCAGCACAGCAGTGACAATGTCTTGTTCTCGTGCAGCTCTATTCTGCATGGATTACTGCTATATTTTACAGATAATTAATGCATTCGCACAACTGATCTGTAACTAGCTTATAATAGGGAGAAAATACAGGGGCACTTGAAAAAGGCAACATTAGTGAGACACATGTGCAAAATTAAGCAAGGAATTCAAGCAAACAGAAAGAAAGGGAAAGTTCTCCTGCTTTTATGCCACTGTATTCCTGCATAAAGGAAGTCATTCAGTGCGCGTCTGTTTTGCAGGGATGGACCCATTAACATGAGAATATGTGGTGTGTACTAAATGCATAACAGAAATCCTGTTCAGGCGCATTCAGGAAGGGAATGCTGATCACAGGAAGGGCATCTATCTCACTGCGATTAGGCCACTATGAAGAGAGCAGTACAGCTGCGGTCTATTGACTTTTTCATTGTGAAATAAATTTTCTTCCTGTGATGAGCCTCTCAGCTTGACATAAATAAGGACCACTTACACGTGCTTTGTTCAATGTATATCTGAAAGCAAAGCAACGCATCTTGAAAAGTCGGATTGTTCCAGGCGAAAGAGGAATGAAATATCTATGGATTTAATCTCATTTCTGAGTTAACACTAGCGGTTTTGCATGAATAATAATAGTCCTCTGCCAATATCCAAAGTCGAATCATACATATATTGATATGTATCTTAATACTGTGCCTGCATATCTACCAAAATATATCTTTGGAATCAGTGCACAGCATTTTTTATTTTTGGATTGGGCACTCCCTGTAGTTTGCAGTGGTGCGCCTGCTTTCAGCTCTCTAACATTATAAGGCAACAAGGAGAGCAGTCACAGTGTGATTAAAGGAACATCAGAAATGTTTAACTTTCTAACTACTATGTTTTATGTATTTATAACCTGTTAACATAAAATGAATAGTCTAAGTGACAACACATACGTGCACACTGAAATTTGGGGTGCAAGATTGTTTGGCGGGATGGTCAGCTGTTCAGATTTTCCTTCGAAATTGGATTGCATTTATTTGTTTTTTCAAATAGAAAAGATGGATACAGGTGTACGCTGAGTGCTACATAACACCTACAGACTACTTAGCTAGTGTAGCAATAAGCTTTACAGAATTTAAAGTACACATATACAGTACTCAGTGGGTTTACTAAAAAAAAAAAATAAAAAAAAAATAAAAAATTATATATATATATATATATATATATATATATATATATATTGTAAAAAAGGGAGGCATTTATCTGACAACATGCAAAGAAAACATACAAGCAGAGTAAGACATTGGCGCAGTTATGCACCTAGATTCAGGTTAAACCAAGTAAAGACTTAATAGTAGTTTAAAGTTAGTTAACTTACATGATTTTAAAGCTGCTTCCTCTCAGCAAACAGACAGGGTGTGTCTGTTAGTTGAAACAGAGCCAGTGATGGGCGTTTTCTCTTAAAGAGAAGGTGGGTGTGTCACCTGTCCATCAAGCTAAGGCTGGGGGAGGAGTATCATGTATAAAAGCTTGTTTGTGTCATTTGTTCACGGAGACCAACGCTGGGAAAGCTGGCTGGTCCTGAGAGAGAGCTGGTCTATGTATAGCTAGCGTTTAGGGTCTCCATGGTTGCTGTGCAAGTATATGGTGTCAAAACATTTACCATCCTGACAATAAAACTACATAAAAAGGAAGAAGTTGTCTGCGTGTGCTTCTGCAGTAGCAGGCTCTTGCCACAAATGAAATAAAAAAAATAAAATTATAATATATATATATATATATATATATATATATATATATATATATATATATATATATATATATATATATATATATATATACACATATATATATATATATATATATACATATATACACATATATACACACACACACACACACACATATATATGTACAAGTTAACCCGTGCATGATACTCATGCATTCTAGTCAAATCAAGCTACTTAAGGTGTTAAAAAGGTTCTTGTCATGCATTTGGACCATAGACCAGGCCTCAACCACCAACCAATCCCCACTGTCACCCCCGGCAACCACCAACCACTCCCAACTGTCACTTCTCCTTCAAGAAATAGAAATATATATATATATATAATTTTTTTTTTTTTTAAATCTTTAGAAACACTTAACAATTAACAAATTAAAAACATCTTAGTATACCAAATTTCAGCCCTTTCTGAATTTTTTTTCCACACACACTAAGAATTTAGTAGGTCAGTGTATAACTCAGCCCAGCAGGTGGCGCTGCAGCTTGGTTTTTTTTTTTTCACACACACACACACACACACAGACTAACACACACCACTAGACATTTATATTATAGATACATACACATAATTGTTTTTATGTTTAAACCTTGGTTATAGGATCAGCTCCACACACTAGGCAACAACTGCACCAGGAGAGCAGTTCTGCATCATATTCCATACAAAGTCTATGATACATAAACCTTGCTACAAAGCACAGTTGAATTTTAAGGAACTTACTCAGTAAAGATGGGTAGCATATGAAGGGAAAAAAACTCATTTAATTACAAAATATTAGTGAAAGTTGTTCACTTACCTGAAATATACATCAGTCCACCAAATACAGTTCCAGCATGGCCATAATGTGGCTCGTTCATTTTTGCAACATAATTCCATTCATTTGTTCTGGGATTGTAACATTCTACAGTGGCTGCACAAAAATAAAACAAGTGGTATTAATTGTGGTATATTCAGCTACGCGGTAAAACAGGACAATTTAAACTCATGAAGAAATGATTTCATTAGTGAATAGTCACTAACTGTACAATATATTTCTTTTCCACTGAATTCCATCTTCAGCTCTATGAGTCTCCCCTCCAAAGTTTTATTTTTAACTACATATGCTCAAGAACAATCAGCCTTAGAGAAGAAATACACCGTTGTATGAATAACATGCCAGCTCCTTCACACCTAAACAGGTGTACAAGTTAGATACACATGCTGCATTTTTCAGCATGTTTACGTTTTAAACGCATTTCTGTGTGAAAGGGCAGTAGTGGCTTTCCTTGGAAAGTTTTAATCCCCAATAATTAAGCGAAATTTGCTTTCAGACTCAACGCCAATATTCCACTGGCAAACACTTAAAACCAGGAATACATTATCTCCTCCGGTTGTTGCGGCTTATTGACAAGATGTTTTTTTATAATATTTATTAATATTTTCAGTAATAATTTGTGGTGCACAAACAGTACATAAATTTTACATTCTATAAATATTTTACTTGAAGCCACCGAATAAAAATAAATAAAAAAAAAAAAGCTAGTAAGTGTTATGCCCCATATACCAAGCGGATGTTTGCATCTGAAATACAAATGGAACTTTCAACCCTTGACTGCAATCTCACACCGCCAATTAGGTTTACAAAAGGTCATGTAAAGAGGACAATGAAGGGCATACAGAGATGTCCCAAATGAGGCACATCACAGTGGCTTCAGCTCTACAACATTTAAAAAGGAGTGCGTGGAGAGGAGTGGGAGAATATGGAGGAAGGAGGGGGTAGGAGAAAGTATTTTGGGAAAAAGGGGATTCAGATTCTGTCAACTGCAACAGAGGCTGAGAAAATGTATAAATATACTGTGGGAAAACAAATCATATTGCTGGGGTTGCACCCACTGCATAGAACAACTATGGGAAGAACGATGAATGTACTTTTTCTAAACTTTGCCTGTTTCTCCCTTTCTAAAACACATCATTTAATGTTCCTTAAAGCCAAATGTTCAATTATTAGATAAAGTAAACCAAAATGAAACAAATCACTGTGTACTGTAACTCATGTGCAGGGCCGTCTCCTTAAGCTACTCTGCATTTAAAGGCTCTATTACATATACACGCTGGGAAAAAGGTGAAAATGCATAAGACGAAACATGTGATTTAAATGCATTTTAAATAGGCTTTCCATGGTCCTTACATGCGCTTTTGCCAATACAACAATTGTACTGGTTGCATTTGTTAAAAGCAGTAATGACCTATTTCTCAAGCGTTGTGGCACCAAAATTTTAGAACACTGGTGTTAAACCTATAAGAATCCACTGCTCCTAATATTAATGTGGTCTTAGAGTATTAGTAATGGAATAGCACAATAACACCAGACATGTGTGAACAATCCCTAAATGTGACAGAAACTATTATTAGTGGTACACCCCCCCCCCCCCCCCCCCCAAAAAAAAAAAAGGATTTTACTTCAGCATAACTGATTTAAGTCTGCTGACATGTACACATATGCATGCAGTAAGACTTCCGGAGATTAAGTACTTTTATAAGTGGGGGGGGGGGGGGGGGGTATTCATTGACTGGAATTGGAATATAATGTAAGGAAGGAATGAATAACAGAGGATAAATGGTTCATGGAATATCAGATTACTGAAAGCAAAAGACCATGAAGATTTTTCAGGAACAATTCAATAATAAAGTGTGGCCCGGTCTTAATGTATAGCCCATTAAAAATAAAAAAAAATGAATATTTGTGTTTGTAAAGATTTGTGTTTAAAAACAAAACAAGACAAAAAAAACAACATAACTGCAAGAATGTAGACTGGAGCCAAGTTTTGTTTAGTTTTTTTAAATGAAAATTCTGTGCAAGTGTTAAAATAGGTTTAAGGAATGAGCTTTTAAAAAGAAATACACATATATACACACACAAATACTACATATAATTCTACAGATCTTCTGGAAGGGTTGTGATGGGCCACAGCCGAGTGAAGCTTGTCTTCCCATTCGTATACTATACTGTCAGGATATATCATACGACCTGCACATCATTTACAATCTGCAGATTATGTAACCAGCCTGACTGAAGTGTGGTGTTTTAGCTCAGAAAACATCCTGGACTTGCCTCTCTGGAGACCAGACTGCAGCAGTGTGTGCACAGTTCCTAACCTGCATGGCTATCCTAGCCGGAGACCATGACCAGATGTTAGAACCTAATGGTATAATGCAGGTGCGGGAAGACGCACTGGCAGAGGCCCAGATTCGGGAAAGGACACTGCTTTAGAAAGCCTCCACCTCCCTACACTCGTTTGTAAACGACACAAATATTCCGCTTTTAGTGCTCTTTGTTAAATTGAAAATCGGGCATTTCAAAGCAGGTTTGGTACTGTATATTTACGGATGGTATTCAACAAGGGGGCCAGCGTCACATTGTGAGCTCCTTGCATGGCAACACTGTACAAAGAAGGGATTCATTATTCAGAACGGGGGGGGGGGTCAGGGATAAGGAGGGTCAAGAAATAATTTTGTAACTTTAGAGCCACCAACATAATATGTCAAATTCCAATAGACAAACATGGTCAAATTATATGGCCATTGCCAATTAAGGCTGTGAGAGGGTCTTAATTAGATTTACAAGGCAAAATGTTTGGGGTGCTTTAGCACAAACATTCTTAAGCTGTTGTACATACATCTGCGAACATTACAGAGTTCTATTATATCAAGCAATACGTGATAATACACCTGAATAAGTGATAATACAGGTCAAAGAGGATATGTATTGGTTACAGTTGGAGTAACAAACTTTGCCATCTCCACTCCTAATATAGGCTGCATTAAGTATTTGACACTATTTTTCGTATATTTTCTAAAAGGAATAAAAAGCAGTTCTAGGTTCTGAATTTGAAATATTGGGATCACACTGGTACAAAAGTGAATAATAAATAAATACTCCAACACACTTTACATCCACTTACTCAAAAACTCAAAGTTTCCAGGACTGATAAACGAGGAAATCAAAAGCACGCACTGCTCTGTTGTGTAAATACAGGTTATGGAGAGACTGCATAAAATACATCTCCACAAGTGACACTGCTGTAAAGAAATACTCATGAAATAAAGTCACTTTGAAAATCTCGAGACACTAATTTTTCTAGCTTGATTTAGGAGACTAGTAAGATAACTGCCCAGTGTTTTCTCCAACCTGTGCAGCCCAGTTTAACATCGAAGTGCAGGCTCTTGAAAAAGCATATGAAAATAGCAAGTTTATTTGAAGAACCTTTATTTTCAAAAGTCAAATCACTATAAATAGAACCAATATAGTTCACTATGTTGGTACTTAACTACTGAGTGGAACACAATGTCACATAGAGGATAAAGTTCACTCATGTGTCATTGTGGTTTAACACACTAGCATTACTCACACTTGCTTGCAGGATTTTTTTTTCCCTTTTTTAAGCATGATTTAAAGTATAAAACTAAAACAGAAATAAAGTAGATATGCAGTATACTGACCCACTTGTCCTCAAGAGGAGGTACATTGGCTCAGTCTGTGGACAAATTTAATTTACACATGCTCTTCATAGGCACATGAAAACTGTACAAAACAGAAAATAGAAGACACGGATTTATATGGCGACATTACGATTTTTCTGAATTGACCGTATATGGTGTTGCGCTACCAATGCAGCAAGTTGCACTATTCATCTATTTCACAAATGTTTCTCCAATCAATTGAATAGCATCCAGATCAATACATAAGACATTTAATCTCAGTAGCATATAAGTGTGTGAACCACGCATAATCAAATGGCATAACCATGAAAAGCTCTTGTACAGGATGTTTTGGACCAACAAACATTTGTTTTATTACCTATCTGTTAAACCATTGCATGTATGTGCAGCTTAACATCTACAGGACGCACATCTCAGGCAGCACAAAGAATACAATTATGTCTGGTAAGTACAACGTGCAGCAGGTGAGGTACCACTACTGACCTGCCATATAGATAGAAGATAAAATCCCACATTACAACTATTGTTCCCCTTGGATATTTTGCATCATTTCAATATAATCTCTATTAGGTCTAGGCAACTAGAAACAACTAGAGACATGGCGACTGGACCCAGCCAACTCTTTCATCCAGTCTACACCCTGCACCAGACTAATATAATACTGTAGTGGGTAAAATGTTTAAGAAAGCACAATAAGATTTAGTATTTAGTTCCTACTGCAATATTACATATTATTGGATGTATTTTGAGTACTGTAAGTGGGTTTCCAGTTATTTTGCTAATCAAGCTGTCACAGGAAGGAAGATGTGGAACACCGCTTCAGGAAGCAGGCACTTGTTAAACTTAGAAGCGTACAAGGTGCTACTCTCAGAGTCCAAAACCTGCTTACATCTCAGCCCTTCCTATAGATCTTCTCATTGAAAAAAAACATATTTCTGCTGCAAGCAAATGTCAACTAAAAGGGTTCATGAATGATCCAGGACCATGTTCTAGTTTCTTTCCAGGGTAATAAAACAGTGACATCATCACTGTCCTACTCACCAACATTTCATAATAGATCTTAAAATATTAGCAGAAGCCTTGTTTACAAATCCCAGTAGCAAAGTAGTCAATACCCCTGAAAAATTATTGCTGGCACCCAAATTTTAATTTTTTACTTCTTACAACTTTCAAAGTCAATAAACGCATATATAAGTCATGTATCCTCACCTAGTGAGGTCAGCATGCGTTCAGTCTCCATGGACCAAAGCTTTCACCAATAGCAATCACAGCCATCTCCATTTGCAAAATAAAATTTAATTTGTTAACATGCTCCCATGAATAATGAAAGGCACCTTTGGTGTACAATAAACATGCTATAATACATTATTTGCCAGGAGATTTTCCTTTAAATCTATTTAGAACAAGCTGCTGCTTTGTAGGAATAAAGAAAACAGCTTTAAAGGCATTGTTTTAGCTTTAGGGGATAAGCAAGAATGAAGCAATGTGCACATTCCAACACAAAGAGCCATAAATCAATAAGCAGGTGCACACACAGCATCGGATACATCGTCTGGACTCTGCTGACTTCTGGTGTTATGTATAAATATGTAGAAATAAATACTATATAAAAGTACAAACACTACACAAAAAAGTGTGCATCGCTACCAATTTCCTGTAAATGTTTGCAAAATAGCTGTTGCTTTTTTCTCTTCAATCACTTGTACATGGAGAATATAAAAACGAAAAAACACTAAATTATAATTACGTGACCAAGACAAGCGACTAACCTAAGTTGTATATACATGCAGCAATTTGGCTACTTAAGACTATAGTGTGAACAGAGAACTTGTAATCTAGATCTAGGACAGTGGTCAGGGAACAGTGGTAAATTACCTCAAATGGGGTAAAAAGGAAATTCCTGGGGGTAATGCTGCCGATTCACATGCTGTCAATTGGATTGTAGACCCCTTTAAATGTAAAATTGCTGTTGTACTAGAAAAGCCTCAAGGGTTGGCAGAGGCACTTCTGGAGCTTTGATGCAATAATGAAGCACGTATTGCTTTTGGAAAAAATCAGATCAGTCATATTTCTGGATGTCAACAGCAGCAAAAGCATTCAAAATTGTACATGAGGAGGCAATCAAAAAGTTGCTGCCTTTTGCAACAACCTACCTTTGCGAACAAGGATTTTCCACGCTGACGAACATAAAAACAAAGCAGAGAAATCGATTGGACCTGAAGACTATATCCAAATTGCTCTGACATCAAAATACCCCAATATTGATGCTCTCGTATCAAAAATGAACCAACATAATTTCTCCAAAACCTGAAGTTTTGAAGTTTCAGCTTTCCAAGAAATTTTGAATAGATTCAAAAAAAAAAATGTTGAATTCCAATAATTAATAATATATGATTTCCTTCCTTTCAAATCAAGGGGGTAACGCCAGTGTATTGAAATATATTTTGGGGTAAAAGGTAAAAAAAAAGTTCCCTGACCCCTGATCTAGGATGTATTACATGTTAATAACTGGCGGAAAACAGACTCTGCTGATCAGACTAATAGACCCATTGGGATCTAGGGAATGTGTTTCCATAAGGGGCCACATTCGACAATATACGACCATTCTGCAACTATGAGTGAATGGGCAAGAAATATCACCTGATAAGATCCGACGGTTCGTACATTTAGAGATAGAGGGTCTATCTCTAGAGGGACACAAAATTCAAAAGACACAGAAAAACCATGTAATTTTTTGCAGCATTGATTACGTGACGGAACAATCATTTCAAGATCGTATGGCACTAGCTTTTCCCCATATATTATAGTGTCCCTTTTAACCTACTGCTATTTTATTTTTGTTAAAGTCTCTAGTTAAAGAAAAGCTTTACTTTTATATTCAAAGCTCCATGACATAAGTGTGCTTATTATTGTCATTTTCAAAGTATGATAGCCAAGAAATAGAGCTACATAAGGGAATTGCGTGACGCAGAACATCCTTCCACAGCCAGCACTCCCCATTTTCAACCATGAGATTTTACATAAGACTTTGAACAACAAGTTCAGGGTCAGCCTGAAATACTGCAAACACTGCTCTATCCAGATCACTGTAGCAATGTCACTTTACAAGCTACATTGCACCAGTGACTTAATTGCATGGAAAATATTGATGCCAGTTAATCATTGCCTTATTTTATACTCGTCATTCAACATAACAAATGTCACCATCTGATCACTCAATGTAATATAAGCAGCAAATTAAGAACATTAATGTGCCAAACAGTGATGTAGATCAAAGACAATCCTGACATAATTGTGCTGCAGAGGTCACCATACCCTTTACAAGCTCACAGATAAGAGATCACCCATCCAATCTCTTCTTAGGTTACTACAATAACATTGTATAAACATCTCTTATGAACCTCTGTGCAAAGTCCATCACTCTATTATTATTTTTATTATTATTAAAAGTTCCTCTACAGGAGGATCACCCTGACTGGGAGTTTGTGAATACCAACCTTGGCTATTAACAACTTATTAAAAATGTGATAGACAAGTCTGATGCGCACTGATGTTTGTGAGCATGGAACCGCCCTGGGATAATGCAATGTCTACTCCATCAGCACAGCACAAAGCAGTAACCTTGGTTTCAAACAGAGTATACCGAGGAACCATCTATAATTTTTATAAAGAGCTGTGGTTGCCAGTAAATCCTGAATTAGAAAATCTGAATTATGTCTCTCAAACAGCAGATTCATGAAGGACTGATAGGTGCTATATAGTGGGAGCAAGGTGAAACAGCCACAAATAGAAAACCAAGGGGTAAATGTATGAATGTCCGATCTCTGCAAGTCGCTGGAAATCGGCGACTTTGCAGGTAAAATTTAAAGCGGCGATGGCTTGTAAAGGCAAATTAGCCTTTACAAGCCATCGCCCCTTTAAATTTTACCTGCAAAGTTGCCGATTTCCAGCCAACCGTATAGCCTGATCACTGGGAAAAACGGGGGAAAGCGGCTGGGGGACTGGAGTCTGCAAATTATTTATATTTTTGACTGGGTAAAAGATGATTCTATGTATGTTTTTAACATCAATGATTTTTACATCTCATCCATTAGGAAAACAGGATTATAAAAGGAATAATGCACCTATTGTCATTTTTGGATATTACAAATTACTTCCATGGCGTGTATAAAAACCACTTAAGCCTTTATTTGGTCACAATAATCAGAGTTCTAGTACGTAGCCAGGTTCTAACAATCAAAGTGCTAATAAGTGTCAATATCATCATCATGTATATGGCGCCACAGAATCTGCAGCGCCGCACAAACAGAAAACAAACAAGTTAAAAAAAAAAAAAAAACCACAGATAAGATGGAAAAAAAATAAATAAATAAGCAGTAAAAAAAAAAAAAAAAAAAATCAATACAAAAAGAGACTAGAGAAAGCAACTACTTAAGACAACACTACTAGCACAGCAGACATTACAGAGGATGTGGAGATAGGAGGTAGAGAGGGCCAAGCTTGGGAGAATGAGGACAGTAAAAAAAAAAAAAAAAAAAAAAAGTAGAGACGATAGAGGTGGACTGAAAGGTTAGTGCTAAAAATAAAAAAAAATAGAAAGAACAACATGAATAGATTAAGTGTTCCCTTACATCTTGGTATACAGTACATTATAGTACACTTTAAAATGAAAGATTAGTGGATTAGGTGATCCTAAAAAGTGACTCTGGAGAGCAGGGTGCCATTTGGACATCTCTCAGCTGCCATATTAAAGGGGTGTATAAACTACCTATAAATATCAATCAGATGTTCCCAGACTTCTGCTGGAAAAACTGTGGGAACAATCTGTCATTTAGGCATATTTGGTGGGATTGTCACTTAATAGCTCAGTTCTGGCTTATGGTCATCAACCCAACTCACCAAATGACAGACATTTAGTTACTTTTAGAGCCAACGATACAACTTCTTATTAAGTAAATTAAACCTCTCAACAAACACATGGATAAGATCATCACCCACATAAATAATGCAGTCAAGCTTCTAATTTTGATAGAATGGGGGAGACAGCCTTCTCAGACTAGGAACGCCTTATTTAACTGTACAGGTTTTGTTTCCTCCATGGAGTACTATCCGGTCTACTTAATGATAGGAGTATCATGCTTTTCAGAAAACTTGGAAGACTTTGTTAACAAAACAAAATTCCCTCTCCCTGCAGCCTCACAAAATTTTAGCAACCCAGGCTTCCTCACTGCCAAGTCCTAAATAAATTGTCAATTTGACAAATTGTTTTGCCGTTTTCTTTGTATATACACCTATGAATCGGTATTTATAAAGAGATTTTTAAAAAAATGCAATTAGATGTTAATCTTGTTTCCTACTGTAATTGACCATGTGAACTTGCCACTGCAGTCCGTAGTGGTGTATATGAACAATTGTGCGCAAACACTGAGGTCAGCCCTATGAATTTATACATAAAAGTTAAAAATAAAAATGTATCTTACCAAGTTCACCAGCTGCATTCCTGCCACCAACTGCATACAGATGACCTTTCAGGGCACTTAGGTGGAAAAAAGTACGCTTTTCGTTTAACGAGGCCACTTGCATCCACTTGTTATATCGGGGGTCAAACCTGAAAACTGTGTCCACAGCGGTTTTTCCCTTTGTGTCATAATTGCTCTGGCCACCAACTACATACAGAAAATTCCCAATAACTGCTATTCCATGCTGGTATCGAGGAGCATCCATGGGAGCTAAGGATTTCCACTCGTGTCCCTTCTCATCATACATCCGTAACTCTTTGCTGACCACCAACTGCTGTCTTAAAACTCCCCCCAATGTCACCAAGTGAGCGTTGTCTGAACGAATGGCAGTTCTTTCAGACTGCATAACCGGTTGCATGTACGGCATCATTTGGTAATTGCTAGCTTCCAAAAGTAAATTTACACATGTGTTATCAGTTCTCATAAAGTCCACCGTCTGCACGTGATTTATAAGCTCTTGTGGCGTCATTAGAGGGAATCTAATGTTCTTCATTACTTTTGCAGCATATTCCATACGCGTTTCTTCATAGCGCAGCCAACGGCACGCTGCCTTGAACAGTTCAAGCTCAGAACACTGCTTAAGGCTATTACTGGAAAGCACAAAGGCAAGACGATCAAATGGGAGCTTCACAAATTCCCCAGTAGTTAATAAGGGTGGGAAATTTTTCAGGATAAAGTTATTGACATATTTATCAACTTCGGTGAGATTATACGTGTTTGCAATTCGTCCAATCTCAACACAATTCTCCAGAGTAACCTACAAGAAGAAAAAAAACAAAAAATTTTACAAGCAGTAAACTACTTTTTATTTTCTTAATATAAAGTTGAAACCCTCCCCTCAGTGCTTGCAAAATCTGTGGGTAGAGACCTGTAAGAAGCAGAGAGGAGGGTGCAGTGCTAAAGAAAGCAAAGCACTTCCCAGCTGGCTCTGACACACCAATACAACTCATTTACATATTACACATACTGTACTGTCAGGGTAAAAAGGGATCGATATATATCATGTCTGTGCAATGGTTATATTTAAAGTATATTACATTTGTGTAACCTGTGAAACACGTTAGAACATTTTTTTTCTGTTTTACCACCTTCTGCAGGACTATGCAATGCACATTAGGTCACAGTCTTCATCACATTCCCATAAAAGGAGGCACCAACCCCCCCCCACACACTCAAAGCACAGATATAGATATATAGATATACACACACCCTGTGGTTTGCCACTTTCCATCATCTGGAGAGTACAACTTTATCATATCACATACATTTTCCAGATGACAATTCATAAGCAATAATGTTTTTCTGAACAGTCAATATAAAAATGATATGTTATATACAAGTTCTGCTCTTCAAATCCCCAAGACTAAGTCACCAACCATTGGCACAGGAAAAACTCTTGTATGAGACCTAAGACAATACCAATTGAATAGTCACAGTGTTCTCCCCATAAAGTCTTGCCAGCCGGGTGGCATTAAGCAGCAGTCGGGTGCAGACATTTATAATACTTTGCAATAATAATGAAAACTGTTGGAGGTTATTACCAGCACCAGACAGAACTGGTCAGACTGGTGGTCAGTGGTGTAACACACATTGCTGCCTGTAGCGCTTACATAGTGCCGGTTATAATAGGAGAAACAATGGTTTCTGCTATTGTAATAGGACTCTGTTGGGCTCCATGAGATGACCTTTCAGGGCACTTAAACGGAAAGCATACATTTTTCCATCTAACGACACCACTTGCATCTACTTGTTGTATCAGGGGTCAAACCTGAAAACTGTGTCCACAGCAGGGTTTTTTTGTGGCCATAACTGCTCTGGTCACCAACTACACACAGAAAAACAGCATCCAGGAAAAAGGTGCTGGAGAGAACAGTCATCAATATCACAGCCACTGAAAGCCCAATTTCAAGGTGGGGTAATATTCCTAAAATAGGCATGTGGATTTCATTTATTTATTACAATCATCTTGTGTGTAAGATGTACATTTCTGTATAATGCTACATATAGAAAATGCAACATACAAATCTCACCAACAGCACAACCTGTCACTATTAAGATACAATGTGCAATTATTTTCATGATATCTTACTGGCACCCAACATTGATAAATGGCTTTACATGCATCAAATCAACCTCAATAAGAACATAAAATTCAATAGATCAATACACTGTACAATTAAACACACATTTATCTGCAGCAGTCAATCAATTATATAAATTCAGACATTGGTGTGTTCAGAAGACACAATAGATTCCTTGCACATCTTAAACACCCACAAGCATGAGGCCATTGATATTACCCTGGTAACCTTTACAAGTCCAGCACATTGTTACTGGTATACATAACAAGAGCATACTGTTGATGATGGGAATGTGCAGTGCTACAAAATTTTTCCCAGTGTAATTGCTCAGGAATAATGACAAACAGAATAGTCATTAAAACCGCTTAAAATTAGGCCAATTCAAAATAACTTGTGTGCTTTCATAAAAGCTCCAAGCAAGCAGGTTATGAAAGCCCACAGCTTTGTAATGGTCAATACTGTGATTTCCAGTACAGCTCACAGCTTGGGAGACGGGCACAGCAGCCACCAAAACATATTGCAGGATTGGTAAAGATTTAGGAGTGCTAAATTGTGCTTAGATGTGAAAGCATATGTAAAACAGACTTCCATTTAACTAGACAGACTACACAAGACTATTGGTCTACCCATCAAACGACTATAAAGCACTGTTTAAAACACTATTGGAACCCTTACATTTAAATCTATTGAATAAAAATGATCACCATCAAATTGTTAAAGATAATGAAGGAAACCCGTATAGTTACACATTGCTCCCTACCCTGTGCCCAACCTGTATATCAATTTCTTGTAGTACATGCCCCACTTAGGCAGCCACAAGCTTTTCTGCAGGATTGTACTGTAGGCCGATATAGCTTCCGCAGCAAGATGAACCTCACACACACAGAGAAGTGATTCACAAGGTATGGAAGGAGGCACTGTGCACAATGTGGTATAGGGGGAGGCAATTATAGTAAACAATAGACAAAGAAATATGGTTTAAAATATGAATAAAACATTTCTAGGACTGAATACACTTGTACTGAATCGAAAAAATATAACAAAACAAAAAACACCAATGAACGTGGATTATTTTATTATTTTAATAGGTGGCAATAGCATATATCTTATTCATCAATTTTCAAGGTTTGAGATATTCAGTTTCAACAGGAATAAATTACAGCTACTTCACGCCTAAAATTAAGATAAAAAGGGAGTAATAAGTTAGATAGCAGCCCTAGAGATGGTTTGTTTACAAACATGAAATTACAGCCACTAAGGGGAGCATTTTCTGTACTGACAATTGTCACAGCAGTAGTATACCAAGATGATTATAATTCTCTATGCAGAAACTTGCGCCACCTAGTGGTTGCAATTCTCAACATAAAATCAGATCATACAAAAAACAAAAATGTTCTTATCTACTGAATTTTCATTGTTTTAGTTATTTTTTTTATCCTAGAATTGCCATGACAGATGCTTTTTAAATGTCAATCTCCTCTCTCCCATTTGCAGTGATGCCAGTTGCAAACTAACTAGGAGTTAATGTAAAAATGTGTTGAGCAAAATAAACCATTTCTCTAAATACCTCAAACACTTAACTAGATCTAAAATAGAATTGCTGTGTATTTCAGGGAATGAAACCCCATTAGAAGGACTTGTTTTCACTACTACGTCCACCCTTATCCTTCAGGCCGATCTGAATATTGAAAGCTTTGTCAGTGCCGAGCTCTTACCCCAGATATAAGAAATACTTTACAGAAGTCCAGGACAGGCAGTATCTGTAAAAAGCTTGCCGCTTCCAGTGTATCTTGAAGATTATCCATATTTAGGGAAAGTTTTGCGGTGTAAATGAAATCAATAATTTTCTTTAATCCAATTTTGTTAACACCGTGTAATTTGATGCACATTAAGTCTTGTTCCTTCATTCCACCTAGACAAGAAATCAGACGACATTTTAATTATCCCTAAGATTTGCACATTTTAAATAAAATGTAGTACATTAAAAGCCTTTGTTCACAGCAGACACCTGAGTATGCATATGGTGCTAAACGAAATTCTAGTTTTAATTATTCAGGGCTTAAAAAAGTTACAGTAATGTTCTTTTGCATAGATCATACTGACAGTTTGCAGGTGTGGAAGGCAGAAGTTATGCAGATACATATCGAGCAATACAAACCACAAGTTATGTAACCTGTTCTATAAGTTACTATATCTTCCATTCATCACTGTCCAGAAAGATCAATGTCAATGTATTATTACTTTCTATGTGGTAGCGCTGTTTTATGAATAGGATTTTACCAGTTTATTATGTCTTGTACATTTGTGGCTACATTTTTTTAGTTGTATGTATGCAATGGAACATGGGAAGAAATCCAGCAATGTATATATGGTGCAGTTCAAGGTACATTTACAAGAAACCCAGAGTTTATAACCCCTCCCCCCAACTTCCAATGGAGAGAAATTTAGATTGCTTAACATTTTAGCTGGCCTTATAAGGACGTGTGATTTTTCTTGCCAAAATCCTAGTTTCAGTCAAGAATACGTTAACAGAGATGTAGTATGTGTTATTTAGCTTACACAAGAATATATCACCTGTAAACATGGCTTTGAAGTAATCGCTTGAGGAAGCCATCATAGCTCTGTGAACCGGAAAGATCTCATCCCCATCACCTGGTATTAGAGTAACATCACAAAGCAAGCCTTCTATTCTTAACTGGTCAAAGCCCTACAAATCAGCACAAGAGGAAAAAAGAGAATGTCAGGAATTACAATTATTAATGTCACTCTGGAAAATCTGACATCGCCCAATAAATCACATCTGATTTTCAACATGACTCCTCATCTACAGGCTGCATCAGGAGAAGAAAGTTATTAGAGCCCGGTTTGGTGGACTAATGAGAATCCAGTTGATTTTTGTTTTTTAAACACTTTTTGCATCATTCTGACTTTCACCAACCCTCCTATATCTGATGCTGTTTTTGTTTAGCTTTACATTTTTCTATGAAAAAAACATTAAATAAATGAATTACAACTCATACATATAGCCCATTGAAAAGTACTTTTTCATTATAGTCTTGCAAAATATATCTCTATTAACATTTATGGTGTCTGAACACACTATTGTATAATAAAAACAGCCTGGCATATTACATTTCACCAAATAAATTACAATAGATTTTCAGGCATTCTAATTATGCTTTTATATTGCCGATAGCCATCACTCCTAATGTATCTCAAGTCTGCCTGGGTAACGTGAGAGTTGGAACCACCAGTAACACATAATGGCATTTTTAGCACAAAATTACTGTGCAACACTTTCCTGGGTAACTCATAACAAGTTTTATCAAAAATTTCCAACCTAAAAACACATTAGGCTGGAAAGACTATTTTCTCAAAAGGTTGTTGAATAACCCTAAAAATAAATGAATTGCATTTTTAATTAAAAAAAAAATGATTACTTAGAGCACATGAAAAAAGTCTGAAGCAGCTTTATTCATTTACATTAATACATTTTATTTGTACACAACCATCATGAACCTAAAAAGGGAAAATAAAAATAACTATACATAACAATGGTTAACTACTATTAGTTTAAATGCATGACATGCACATTGCAAATAGTACCGGTCACACTATTGTATTCTAAAAGTCCAATACTACATTTAAATCTGCACTACCACCTCAAAATATTTTCCTAAGGTGCCCCCAACTTCTAGCCAGAGTCCTAGGGGCTGCTACTGTTTTTCCTGGGAGCTCAGCCAATTCTGTAATACAGAGCCAGCTGATCAATACAGCTCATAGTCTTTAAATGCTGGCAGGTAGGGGTCAGAGAGAGAATACCAAATCACAAACTCTGTTTTAGGCTGGGTCTGTGAGATAAATAGAGGTCCCAGTAAAAATGGCTGCAATGAGTCTTCAGTTTGAGGCCTCCTTAGGCTGGAATGCAGCTATTCGAACACAACACGTCCTATTCCTGACGTGTTAACATGCAACAGAAGCAGATTATAATAGCGATTTATTTCATGTATTTTCCCAGCACTTAAGCTGGCCAAAACACTGATCTTTTAGGCTACATAACGTTCCAATTCAGCCTCACAAATGGAAGATCAGATTGCACAGATCTAAGTGTTCTGCGTGTGGGTCATACAGGCAGAGCTCTAGGGCACCTTGTTTTCAACCGCATCATCAGACAGCAGTGTTCAATACCCAGATAATGATACTGTCTAATGAGTCCAACACACCGTCTAGAATGTCCACATTATCCTTCTAGCTTTAATATTTCAGTTTGTATTAAAGTTTACACACAACTTAATTACTATCCATTACCAGTCTTTAAAAAAATTGAATAATTAAATGCACACCTTCTTAGCATTCACACAACAATTAGACACTAATGAATATCTCAATCACATATTATAATTCTTTGTAAAGAAAAAGATTCACGTTAGTTCCCTTTGTGATCTGTGAATAAATCGTTTAGAAGATTAGATGAAAAGTAGGTCTCCTACCTGTAACACCACTGAACTATGAGTATTGCTGGTGAAAAAGCGAGTGGTGCCCGTCTTTGAAGACTGGAGGTGAGCAGACACACCCATATCGGTGTTCCCAAGAGACACTTTCAAGTGAGGGTCCTCCTCCTCCACCAAAGATCTGAAATAAAATGGTAAGCAGACTAAATCTTTTAACACTTTAAAATATTAACCAAGAAACCCATTCTCTTCACCAAAACAAAATAATAATCTATTTACGGTTTTATAACTTAACAGTTTACAACCCATTATAAATATTTCAGACATATTGCTACATAAATACAAGCAGTTATAATGTGTTGCTGCAAGTAATTCCTTGCCAATTTATAGACAGTTTACACTAGGGAAGGAGTAGCTGAAATATTTCTGGAGTAAAATATATTGGGGGGGGGGGGGGGTACATGCATACAAACAACTCAAAGTGCATCTGTCACCAACACAGTGGGGGCTTTCATGTGGTCACTAAACACGTTCATTTGGAATATCTACAATACTAGTTAAATACAGATAATCATTGCTGCCTGTGTGATACAGAGAAACAGACTGAACGTTACAACAACAAGCTATTCAGATAGGATAAAGTGGTCATGCTAAACATGTGATAATGTCTCAATTAGACAAAAAAAAAATGTTCAAATCAAAACCTTATGTGGTAAATCTAATAAAAAGACAACGGCACTACATTTTAAATTGGTGACATATTTAAATGCCTGTTCTACTGCTAGTTACTTGTGCTCAAAATCCATTTTTTGGCTTTCTGTACCCTTTAACTGAAAACCCATAATATAAACGATTGTTGTATTTAAAAAAATGAAAATCCATTCCTTGCTCACTAATATTAAAATGACTCATTTGGAAAAGTCCCATGAGTGAATTTGTAATAAACTGGTCACTGCACAGGATCAAGAGAAAATTGTGCTTCCCCAAAATAGGGTGAAAAGAATATAAACTACAAGCCCTACATGATAAATAATGCAAAGTTCACTTCACAAAACTCAACGCAGCAACAAAATATTTAGATTCAGTTTGGTCCAGACTTTTTTTTCCTAAAAAGCTCAGTACATTATCATGAAAATCCAAAATGTTGTTTTATTATTGCTATGGCAGATACAATGTTAATGATCAAATATGCTAAAAAAAAAAAAGTCAATAAAAGACAATGGAAGTGCACTATATATGTATCAATATGGGAAGCTAAAAGACAACAAAGTTACACTGTATACAAAAAAATGTTAAGCCTGTGGTCAGCAGAAATGCTTCAACCTTATAAACAAAAGGTAATGATCGTACTGTACATTGAAGAATCCAAAAGGGAAATAATCACACTCATTGTTCCTAAACGTTAAATGTTGAGAATACCTGGTTTTAGAAGCCATGGACACAGAGCGCGTTGATTGAGTATGATATAGTTAAAGCAGTCAGATAGTAAGTGTCAGACTGCAGGGTTTCACACAAGACAATCTGCTAAACTGGAGAATGAAGGTGCTCAGGAAGCCGCCACTTCCTTTGCATCTTCAGATGTACAAGATAAACCAATATGGTTACAGAAAATTATGCTTAGTTTATAGACTATGAAAACTAATCTCCTGGACAGGAAAAAAACAAAACAAAAAATAAAAAAACAACACACACAATAAGTTAATCCCCTCGTACATCTTTGTCACAGGGCAAACAACATGTATGTTAAAAAATTATACATTTTTGAGTTCTTCTCCAAAGTACAAGACGTGCATCAATATAGATCTTATGTATACTCTTAGGGAGACGTGTCAAACTTGCGGCTCAGCATTACTGTGGGAAAACAAGTGGAACGTGACCCGGCTTTTATTTTATTCGGTTAAAAGACTTCGAAATATCACTGAATACAGCAGAACAGTATGCATGAGAGTTCAGTCAACCTTCCCTGTCAGTGTCACATGACCATTGCGCATGCAGATTACAATTTTTTTCTCTAAATTTAAAAAAAACAAACCCTAGATAAAGTGATAGTGATAGAAGACCGCAGTCCACATCCTTTGCATGGGAAACCTTTGCCAAATGGATCAGACGATAGTGATTGCCATCAAAAGCAATCATCCAGAGGGAGAGCTTCTTAAAATAGTCATTTCTTTATAAAGCGCCAGCAAGTTCCGTAGCGCTTTACAATTGGGTTTTTTAAAAAACACAGTAATAAAACAGTACTGGGTAATACAGACAGAAGTAAAAAGGCCCTGCTTGCAAGTTTACAATTTAGGAAGAAGCACAAACTGCTCAATAGTTTGCTGTGACACCAGTTAGGCATAACTACATGGAGAACACTGAACTTTATAGGAGACCCCAATGTTCCACTATCTGGGGAAAGGCTTTCAAATAAGACTTTAATAACTTTAGAGGAGCAGAGTGTTCTGTGAGATGTCTACAACAGAACAGCAACAAAGGATTATATTGTTGACTATAATACATATAAAAATATAGAAAGTATAAATTATTGGTTCTTTGATTGGGTCCTAATGGTGACATGGCTCTTTCAAGTACCTGGAAATTGGTTCTATCCTTAATAGATGTGTATTCAATACTGTTATTTACTACAGGTTAACTGTACCCACAGGCCACAGCTAATTACCTTATACATAGATGCACAAAGCACCCAGCTACACATGCTATTGTGAAATGCACATAAAATTATTTATTCCTTTATGGATTTGTTTTTAGAGGAGTTAACAAGACCACCTGTTGGGTACAATAAAAGTACACGCTTTTGCAGAGAAAGAACGTTTAAACCTCGGTATCCGAGATCAGAACAGAAATCTTATTGGTTTAAAGACAAGGTTTGGGTGGTCTATCTGTAGAATGGACAAATGGAAGGACTAATCTCAGCCCCCTGCCTGCCACACTCTTGAGGGGCGGGTTGGGCACTACAGAGGCGCTTCAACACTCTGGAATCAATAAGAATGATATATTTTTTTGAACTCATTAGAGACAATGTTCAAACTATCTGCCATTGTGACTGAAGTCATATGGTTGCTAAACACTTAAATGGAAATAAGAAAAATGGAGCAATCAAGAAAAAGAAAAGAAAGTTCCATTACCGCTCACTATACGCAGAGTGATTGTGACTTTCCCTCCTAGATGAAGAGACCGGTGTAAACTAGACTAGTCACTGTTGTTCATCTACTCCCGACATGAACATTTGTACGCAATCTATTGATTCCTCTCATTAGGTAGGCAATCTTGTATGCTACAAAACAGATATTACAAAGACAGATTTTTGTAGAATAGCCCTGCTAACATGTGTTGCTTGTATAAAAGTTGTACTGTAAATCTAGACATGGACACTTAATTGGAATTTAAATGCATAACTAGGCAATTTGAAAGTTTGTGTCAGCCATTCAGTTCCTTGATGGCGATACAGAAACAAGGTAGTGGGGGCTGCCATCAGCGCATTTTGAAGGAATAAATTACATTGAAGTAAAGCATAGCAGTAAGAATCGTAGGTGGTAAAGTGAGGTGTTTCCTTTGGGGAACGTACGCTACTACCAATTTAAATTGTGGTCGTCTTGGGATAATTGATCCATTTGAGAACCACTCTTCCATGTTCACAGCTCAGCATGTATCAAACACCAACACATCTAAAATGCTCCATGTTTAACTTTGTTGGCAGTGATTCAATGTATTAAACCCTTTGGGAGTTACTTAATGAAAGGCCATCAACGTTCAGTTGGCTTATTGGGAATTTTGAAGGTAATCAATTGTCTTCTAAATATAGAAAAAAAAAAGTTATGCAGGAAAATCAGTCATTGTTACTAAGTGAATGTAAAATAGGTGCTGCCTACTCAGATCTCGATATGTGGCCATTCTCTGACATCTCTTGTAAGATTCCGTATTAGTCCTCCAGTTCCATTCATGTGCAGCCATAATGTAGCAGCATAACTACAGTTTAATCATTCAAAAAGTGATGTTTTCACATGGAGCATAGAGGTCCGTTCTGACATTTACTTGCTCCTTTTTCAGCCTCGGCAGCTTTATGGAAAAAGTAACATTCAGATTTAAATTGGTACGACAGGAAGCATGAAAAATTATGTTTGCATTATGCTCTTTAGAGGGTTAAACGTGTTTGCTACCTGTCCCAGTCATTTGCTGAAAGCAAAGTAGACTTAAATTGGAACAGACCCTCAATTTGACAATGTTTATTTTACAACTAATCACAAATGTGAAAGTTATTATATGTATTTCTGTTCAACAGTCTTAGCCACTCGTTTTATTTTAGCTACCACAATGATCTCAATAAAAGTGTCTGCTGTAATATGAAGACTACAAAAAACGAAATACATAACTGTGACCACAAGCATGCTTTGCTTTAAGGTCTACTTCATAATCATTGAAATAAAGTTTCCGTAAACAAGTTGATATTAAAATCTCTATAGAACATATTTCTTTTAAAAATAAGCAGTTTATGTATTGCTCCACACTGATGAATTTAAACATGGGTTAGGCTTCCATAAAAAAGTCAATGTGTAATCGCTTGCACTCAAGCTGATTAAAACAGAGCAAATCAAAAACCCTTTGGAATTTTAAATCACTTTTTCAGATTGTGCAGTAACAACCAGCTCATGTCAACCACTAGTAAAGCTCACAGTAACCTTGGATTCACCAATACAAACAGTCACTATGCCTTACTTGTTCACAACATAGTGCACTCTAGACCAGTGTTTCCCAAACACCGTCCTCCGGGACCCCTAACACTGAATGTTTTCCACATCTCTTTGCTGGAGCACAGGTGTATTCATTACTGATCGACACATTTTGAAAAATCAACAGGTGTTAATAATCTCACCCTGCACTGTTAGTGGGTTCCCGAGGACTGGGTTTGGGAAATAGGGTACTAGACCATCATATTGGGAATAGTTCACAAATCTTTGCCTCCACTGCATGCTGTAAATAGGCGATTACCAACAAACTATAACATTACAAATGGTGACACAAGACCCAATTTAAGGATCACGTTAAACTTATGCAGAAATAATGTTTGAAATGCAAAATTATATTTTATGAATACTTCTATTACACATGTCACCCCCCATCCCTATGTTAGATGTCATCAAAGCTGGAGATTCGATAGTCTCTAGGACCTTAACAGTATTTACAAATATTTCCATGGGGAGGCAAGACAGGATCAGGATATGGATAGAAAGAGATTATATATATATATATATATATATATATATATATATATATATATATATATATATATATATATATATATATATTCAAATTTATATAAATATATATATATTCAGTCATGTGACAACCACAGATTTTGTATTGTGATTCAAAAAACAAGCCCTACCATTTCCATGTCGATACAGAAAGTAATTTGAGCCCAGTGCTGCTAATCAAGTGTGCACTTTCTGATGAGAATCACCTTTATATAAAAGCAGAACCTTTGGCAGTTCAGTCTGGAGCATTTAGGTTTGTTTTAACACGTTGCCAAGGAGAAAATACATCTATAATGAGCTCGGAGAAACAATTTTTGCTGCTCACCAGACTGAAAAAGGTTAGAAGGCCATTTCCAAACAATTTGAAGCTCATCATTCTACAGTGAAATATTTGCAAATGGAGAAAGCTGAAGACATTTGCCAATCTTACCAGGAGTGGGTGTGCTAGGCCATATGATGCTCTGAGAAATCACTAAGATGCAATACAAACTACATCCACGGACCTACAGACTTCTGAATACAGCAAGGGTTAAAATTCAGGCATTTACCACAAAACAATACTGAACAGGTAAAGCTTTAATAGAGAAGTACACACCAGAAAGTCTCAGTTGTATTTTCTAGCAATTTATGGTAAAAGTAGAATGTGTTATGGGCAACTTGTCACATGAATTAGATTTATAACATTTTTTAAGGCTTGTCGACAACTAGGCAAATAATGAACAAATACGTTAAAAAAATATATATATTTTAAAGAATAAAATAGAAGTATTTGTTTCCATGTTTTGGGTAGATTACTTCTATCTTATGAATTAATGGGAGGAATTCTCATTGTAGCAGGATCCCCTCAATGTACAACACTACATATTGGTACTTCATAAATAAGGATAACAACTCACAAAATTATAGCACATGTGCAGGGGATGGGGCCCCTTTAAACAAACCTACTGGCAATTACTGGCTGATACAAGTTAGAATTCACGAGCCACAATGCTACCATTGGGGGGGGAACAAAAAAAACAAAAACACACAACACACTTAAAATTGCAATACCGTTAAGGAACAGAGTTCCCCACGTTGTCCCCTCCCCCTAGTCAGGGTACCAGGGGCCATGACAAGATGCTTTCTCCCCCATGTGGCTCTGCCAGTTCTGTAAAAACAGAACCGGGAAATTTGGTTAACCACCTTTAAAAGGCAGCAGAAGAAGTGACCAATCACAAGTTGCAATATCACATTAGTCCTCCAGCTCACTCCTGCCCCCCCCCCCCCTCACCCTGGTTTTTAGCAAGAGCTGAGAGAGAATAGGAGGAGCCCTGGGAAAAATGGCTGCACTAGGTCATACTAGGTCATGGTGCAACTTTCACAATAAAAAGTGTTTAACAAAATTGCTAGGTGAAGCCAAATGGAGACATGTATAGAAGAAGTTTTTTTAATGTCAAAGTGTTCCATTTATTCCTTATTTTACAGTATTCTTACCCACCAAACTGCAACATGTTCTATTCCCTTATCCACCCCCTGCACCAACTAGCTGATGTCAGTTGTGCAAGAATAACTATGACATTTACACTGTGTACACAGAAGTGATGCAGCCTTAAGACAAAAAGTTAACCTGTTCATAGCAGCAGCAGGCTGCCATAAAAGCAGAGTTGAGAAGTGTTTCCCACTGATATGGATCTGTCAGTTTTTTTAATGCCTTGGTCTAATTTGAGGCTTCTCTTACAATGAGACTTAACGTATAAAAAATTGTAAGACAAATTAAAACCGTTAATAGTGATCTATTTTTACAGCAAAGAACCCATTCATAAATGTTTCCAAATAGGGTTCTCTCAGTATGGCATGTAACTGACCTGCATACAGGAATACATAATACAGTACAAGATAGAAGGACGTTGACTGCAAACATTCACAACCGCCAGAAAGTTCTACCCGAAATTAGACTAACAGCCAGTATTTATTTCTAATCGGGCTGTGACTTGCTCAACAACTCAGGACTAACCTATTTTAGTGGAACAAAAAAAAAAAAAAGAAAAAAACAAAAGAAAACCCTAAATGTTTCTCAGCAAGACACTGTGCTCACATTTAAAAGAAATCCAACTGGGTCATAACCAGGACAGGAAAAGAAATTAAAAATGTACATGCCCGCAAGCTGCATCACTTCATGAAAATCAGGTCACGGACACTGAAAACATGAAAGGCACACACTCTTGGGGGGTGCATTTCAAAAGATGTCCTCTAATATAGAGAGACAAAGGCAGTAGAGACTGATTTGGATATATAAATACAAGGCTGGAAGATTGCTGTTAAAAGGACCATAAAGTTAATGGTAATTATTTGGCATTAAGGGAGGTTTGTACATTACAACTTGCTATGAAGTAGCACACATTATGGTGTTGGGAATGTTTTAGAATATAATTATAGTTCAAGCTCCTCCCCCTTTCTCCCATCAATCAATTGTTGCAGCAACAATCAAGATTCAGGAAAACAGGAAAGAAAAATTAGAAGGCATTTCTGTACGACGTTGGACCGTTTATGGGAGTACATGGAATCTGACTAGTAAGTGTGGATAAACACTGACTGGTCATTTTAAAACAGATAGCCGTGATATATTTATTTCACCCAAATGGCCATTTCACGTTCAATATCAAAAGAGCAGTGTTTGTTATTAGAGTCATTATAAAAGTATTTGACCAAAAAAAACAAAAAACAAAAAACACTATGTAAACAACTAAGAGCATTTGACCTTGTAAATACCCAGCCTTTATGTTTTCTTCATACACAATCTATTGCTTCTGGTTGTTCTAGCAGAGACAACAACCAGAAATGGGTCTCCTTGTACCTCTTTTCCCAACCTATTGTGTACTACTAGCTAACAAAATGTTAGTTCCATTTTATTATTTTGAAAAGGTATTTTCAAACAGTTAAACTTCTATACAAATAAGATACTTTGTAAAATGTACTTAAAATCTGAAATTAAAAGGCATACCGTTAGATCAAAACTGAACTATTGGTCCAAGAGTGGACATCAGACCTAAACCAGAGCACAAAAACAAAGCTCAAGAACCAGCATTCTAGTGCATTCATTGACACAAAACACCCTGCAATACTAATCAGAGTAGACCCTGGTTGAGAGTTCATATATTCCTTTTATTTATTGATGGAAAAGATGACCTTTATCATTTTTGGGGAAAGAATAATGTGCATAAGCCCACCTGAGGAGCTGTTCCAGAAAAGCACACAGTCTATGCAAAGCGACACAGCTAGCAGCCAAGTCCATTATACAAGTAACTGCATTGCCTGTGACAGCCAGGAAAGATTTGACATGTTTTGCCATTACTAGTCGGCTTAGCCCTTTAACTCCAAGACCGGTACACTGTCAGCACTCATAGGGTTAAATAATGAACACCATAAGCAGTGCCTGACGCTTGCTTACATTACATTTTTACATAACAGTTTCTTTAAACAAACATTTTAAACACACAAGCAGAATCTGGGTGACAAAAATAAGACTTTTCATATTGTATTACGCAATGAAAACACTCAGTGGCATCCACTGTAACCCGTCAAAAACAGATCAGCCAGCACCTTAATCTGATTTTTCTGTTGCCATAACAATTTCAGGAGTCCTTGATGATGTAAAGCTAGAAGTGCATTTATTAAACCACACAATTGGGTCTTCAAAAAGTCATGGACAAAGAGAAGCACTGGATACAATTTATACAAGTTAGGCAATTTTCTTAATTTTGTCATAGCAAGGTGCCGAAGGTCCACATCATGGAAGGGCCCAGCTCTATACAGAGCCAATTCAGGAAGTAATGGAGGTTATGAACGAAGCTTGCAGCAACCTCAGAGACATGAAATAAATAATGTGGTTGCATTAATATCATTTTAGAGCTATAATTTTGCATCTGTTAATGGTAATAGAAGCACTTTTAAAACAGATCACTAATGACACAAACAGGTTAGTTTGAACATTTGAGAAAACAAAAAGAACAGTTTATCAAATAGCCAAGACATAAGAAACTATTCAGAGGGTACAATGGGTAGAGACAGAAACCTGAAGCACAACATTTTAAAATGTATAAAATACATACACACACATGCAAAAAGGTATAGGATCCACCAACCTCATCACATCTTATAAATCATGGGCATACATGATTTATGAAGGCTTATTGGCACAGTACACAAGTTGGACACATCATTGCTCAAACATTTAAAGTTATGGTTTGCCAGAAAAAACAAAAACCATAAATATAAAATGTGTTATATTTGTCCACCTTACACAAACTGAAACACCAATGGTCGTTGTTTAGGGAAACTTACAAAGACCACTAATCTTAAGGCTGGACCTTTTTTCAATGTAGAATACCCAATAACATACGTAAAAACATAAATATTTAAGAGGTATACCTTATAGTGATAAAGAATTGATACAAATCTGGGGGTGCAGGTGGGAAGTGATTTTCCCCATAGGTCTGCAGTTTGCCACATATTTATCTTTAACTTTGAACTGCAAAATGCGAGTGATGCATTTTGCACAGAGGGTATTCTCTTGAATGAAAGCCCACCTTAGGTTGCCTCATGTCTCTCACTTACATGTATGCTGGAGAAAGTAGCGATGACCTGGATGTTTTAAGCACGGGAACGGGGAATTTCCAGATAGCAGGAGAGCTGGTTTTCCATTTCAATGGCATGTTGTCACCACGGTACTACAATAACAGTAAACAGCGTTTCCATAACAGACTACCAACTAGGACTTCCATCCCACACACTACTGACATCGCAGTGGATGCTGCTGCTCTGCACACAAGCAAATGACTCTGCCAATGCCCCCAGACCAATGCTTCCAATCAGTAAAATAGGGTTGCCAGGCATCGCCTTTTAAATCCTCCTGTCCCCTAAAGCGATATGATGAGTCTATCGTTCTACCTCAACAATAGTGCCACCTCGTTAGGGAAGCGTTGACTGCAGTGAATAGTAGGGAGAGGGGAGAAGGGAAAAAATCTGCACTGCACACAGCAGTACAATGCAGCTTTATTCTTGTGCAGCTAAAAATCACATGCAAATAAAATCTTCATTCTAATGGAAGTCTACTAAGGACACAGCAGCACTATAATCAAGCACAGAAAGCTTTAGCTTCATTTCTATCCAGTACAGAGGGTGGGAGAAGGGGATTTGCATAAAATAAAACATACCTACTCAGAATACACTTGTCATCCTCTGAACATTCTTCCTTTGAGCTGCAACAATACAAATGGGATATAATTCTCAGCATAGCCTTAGGCCAGGGCTAGTGAGTGATCAGTGGCTAAATTCAGCAGCCTGTCTTCCTCTGGAGCAAGCTCTGGTCAAACAATGCAAGAGTGCCATAATGTGGGGGAGAAACAACAAAAAAAAATATCAGTCCTTTTAATCCTTCATTGGGACGGAAACATGCAGAGACGAAGGGCTGTACATTTCTGCATAGCGTACAGCTGTGATGTCTCTCATCTCCCTATTCTTTTGCCACATTCTGGAAATGCAAAATCTTCTACGGCTAACATGCTGTAGATTCTGGGATATCTCAGTCTTCTGCAGTAGAGAAGCGTGCTCTTAATAGCAGTCCTTGTAGGGACGCTATCAACAATCTAATTGAATGCTCACCCCTCCCCCTGAACAGATCAGGAATTGCCTAAAGTACTGACAGGGAAGCCAGGCATGCAGGTGTACATATGGGGCCACTCTGCAGGTCTCTGGTCTGTTTGCTGACCTCCAGAGGCTGCCGAGTAGCACAAGATTTTTAACCAGTAGCAGCAGATAAACAACAATTCAGGCTCATCAGAAAGGGATGGTGTGTACCAGCTAATCAGCAAACAAAAGACCCCCGGATTAATTACAATAGACCTCATTCATTCTGTGCACTGCAAGCCGTCTTTTCAGTGAGCTATTTTTTATGTGGAGGCAGTGAAGATGTTTTCTGTAATATAATGTATATATGCAGCTATTCCAGATATATTCAATGAGAAATACATTCAAGAGGAAGCAGTTTATATGTCACACTAAAATGTGTGCAATATTGTTGGTTGTTAAATAGTTTTGACAGCTTTAGAACATACAAAAAGGGGACTAAAAAAAAAAACCAAAAAAAAAACCCACAATGTGGGTGTCTGAGAACAATCAGCAATACCATACACATGGATTTTGCAGTCAAAAGGCAGTTTAACACGAGTGACTCAGACTAACTACATAATGCAAATTAGCTATTTTAATTTGATTTTCAGAACATTTTAGATATATAATGAAAATTCTGGAACAATTTCAAAAGATCTCCATCATTGTACACTATGTGTCCCCAATTGTAAAGCGCTACGGAATATGTTGGCGCTATATAAATAAATGATGATGATGATGATGATGATGATGATGATATGACTTATTATTAAAAGTCACAAAGATGCCATCTAAAATTCGTGTGGCTGTGGGCAGAGTGCTTTCATGCAGGATATGAAAACCTAAGGGGGCTTCTAATATCCAGATTTACAATAGGAGGGACATTATTCCTTAGAATACGCTGATTTCCCTAAAGGATGAGGACATGATAACTTCATTAATACATATTAATATATGTGTATTACATATACATAAAACATTATTCGTGTGTTATACAGAAATAACAACTGCCATAGAAAAAGATTAACAAATATACACAAGCACACAGTTTTATAAATCTGGAAGTATACCACACAATTAAGATCTTCCACTTCTATTCAAGAGCTTCCAAGTCAAAAACAGAAGAGACAGTTCGGTTCAGGTAGACCTCAAACCTAAATAAAACAAGTCAATGTGCACATGAGATAGTGGAACATTTTAGTCTAACCAGTCCAGTGTTTTCTACACCCAGACATATTCCTGATTTCCAAGCCAGTGGGGCAACATTCTTAGAGGCAGTTTCCTATTTGACAGACTGAATGCTAGTCTGCAAGTTAAATGGAAGCGGTTTTATATATAAATCCAAAATAAAAGAGGCCCCTAATCCATTTGGTCACATATGTGAAATCTGTGAGATTCATGGAAGTGTGCATCGTGCTTCTGTATTTAATGGAAAGGGGGCTTCCCTTTGTGAAGGCAGAAACAGAGAGCAGAGTACACCTGGCCTTTGTCTCTCTTGCTATATGTAAGGTATTAATATGAATATTAGCTGCTTTGTTACTATAAGACTCAATGTAAACTGCAAGTGTATGCAAGTAGCCTTAGGCAGAACCTTGAAAGAAGTGTCTTCCCCAAGGTTTGGCAATTCATCCCAGAACATTAAATTTAAAGTAGACCTGTCACATACACACAACTACAAATGAAACAGATATCTGAACAGACATTGTTACAGCTGCATAGTTTCATCTATATTTAGTTTTTACCATATCTATATGAAGGTACCCATCTTCTGGGTATGTATAAATGATTAGGAGAATACGGGCAGGAGCATGCTCACTGCCCTACTGGGAGACATGAAACTGGATTCTGATTGGCTCTGAAAGATCACAGGCTCGTCAACTATAACAATCATCATCATCTATTTATATAGCGCCACTAATTCCGCAGCGCTGTACAGAGAACTCATTCACATCAGTCCCTGCCCCATTGGGGATTACAATCTAAATCCCCTAAAATACAAACACACACACATAGATCGAGAAAGACTAAGGGCAATGTAATAGCAGCCAGTTAATCTACTAGTATGTTTTTGGAGTGTGGGAGGAAACCGGAGCACCTAAATACAATCAGCTAATTTAAGTACTACAAAAGGCTACAGAAGCACAATCAAAGGAGGGATAAGCACAGTTTTCTATCTTAATTTATCAAGAACTTGTGTGTGTAAACAACTTTACATTGCTATTAGGCGTTTACTCTGTATTAATGTTAGATTTTCCACAACTGCAGGACAGGTTCACTTTAAAATATAGCAATCTGAGCGAACTAAACTTGTCATAATTAACTGAAATTTAATCTGATCACAAAACACCTTTGCCTATTACAGCTGCATTACCACTGGAAGCATGGCGGCTACTAAATACGGCTGCTTTCCTGGGGCTCTTTTGTTCCTCTTACCGCCTCAGACAAAAATTGTGGAAAGAAGGGATCAAGTGTGGCTTGTGATAGGTCGTCTCCTTCACACAACCCCATCCATGCATTGAATCCGTGTGTACACTAATATACATAGTTCTGTGCATTAAAAACTTACTGGAATCCCACATACATAAAATAATTTACTGACTTGCCCTTCCCCCTGTCCACAGCTCCAATTCCGGAGCTGTGGACAGGGGGAAGGGCAAGTCAGTAAATTATTTTATGTATGTGGGATTCCAGTAAGTTTTTAATGCACAGAACTATGTATATTAGTGTACACACGGATTCAATGCATAAACCAGAGCTGGACAAATATCAGTTGCCAGGGCGACTAAAAAGGAAAACTATACACTATTTGATGTCCCCATCTGCCTCCCCCACCGTAACACAGCCCTCTGCATCAGTCATACTTATCAGCACCAGTTCCCAATGTTTGCAGCTACCGGACATTGTACCAGGAGATGCGCTGCTATCATTGCTGACAGAACAGCTCTGGTATAAGGAAGCCCCAGTCAGGATGACCCCAGTTACCGATGAATACAGAAATGCAGCTTTCATCACTTACAGCCATGCATCTCATTACAAGTGCTGAAATCTGTAAAAAAAACGCTGGCTGATGAGCGACTTAAATGAACTGATAGTGTTTGTGCGCGTGCACGGGGCACTGCTTCGCTTTATTGTGTGTAAGGCACAGGCTGGCATAGTGTACGCCATGGAACAGGCTCTTCTATGCCAGGCACTGCAGTGTATAAACATCTTGTGAGATTGTGAGCTGCTCATAGTTAGATAGAATCATATGCAAATATGATGTATAATTCTTAAATGTATATTCATGAAAAAACATCAAACACACAATGACATATATCCAATTATCAACAAAGAACAAAACCCTCAAAAAAACGAAACAAATGCTAATTACGAACTTGATCTAACGATACAAAGGTTAATGGTATATGTATGATACAGCAAAGTTTTACATTTGGTGGAAGGGTGGACAACATAATGTAGTATTCAACAGCCACTGCAACAAAATTAGGAGCCAACAAGAGCATTTAAAAAAAGGTTACATATCCAATGCCAAAAATAAATAATAAAAAGTTACATGCCATCAGTAACTGTCTCCTGTCTGACTGGAATATAACAATAGGTGTGTGTCTACCTCTTCGGCCAAAAACTCTTGTGGGTATTTCACTCCCACATAAAAAATGGATACTTGGAGCAAACAAAAAACCAAAAAAAAAAAAAAAAAACAATTGGCCACCTGGCTCTTTGGATTTATCCAGCCGTGATTTCAGGCACTAGTGTAGAGACAAATGAAAAACTAAATAAATATGACGAAACAGTGCTGGATTGATGCCCTCTATAGAGATTGCTGGCGCTTGAAAAACAGACATTCAAGGGCCAGCAACAGACAATGGCAGAATTCTTTAAGCATACAGCAGTTTTCCAGGCCAGAAGTAATTTTATTAATTGCCCACATTAGTTAAATAACACCACAATGCATCCCCAAATTCTGTATTAATACACTTGTATCTATATATGTGCATAATACACTATTCTTAAATATTTTCAGCTGTCCTTTCCTTCATTTATTTTAGTGTAATTCAAAGCAGTTAACACAGGCAATACATATAAAACTGGTCCATGCTGCAGACTACGGAAAACACAGAAAAGACCAATTTCCAGAGATCCTTCACAAAAACCTATTATTGAAATAGCAGTGACTTCAAGCAGTTTAAAGCACCACCTAGAGGAGACCATATGAATGCAAACGCTCAATCAAAGAAGCAAGCAGAATCAGAGTACCCCTGCTATTCACAAATGTATAAACACAATACTATAAATGTTTCAATAAGCTGTCAGACCTAAATATTTCAGACAAGGTTGTAATTATGATGAAATATTGTTCCATACAGACTTTCACTGAAGGAGAAAATGTCAGAAGACCTGCATTCTGCTACATAGCATACCACAAATGAATGGTTTCCGTCATAGTATGGGAAACAGTTTCTGAATGTCAAAAAATGCCTTTACAGACAAGTATTTATAAAAATGTAATTATTTTTCTAACACAACAAAATTAATTGTAAGAATATATGCACACAGGTTAACCAAAAAAAGCTTGTTTAAATGCATATTTGTTCTGAACAATGTTTTAAAACAAAGTATGACATTTTTTAAGTGCGTCTCCCTCTGTTTTTTTTTTCTTTTTGCATCTTAACCACATGTCCAAAATGCATATAATGTTTCAAATGCATATAATGGGTTTTTAGATCAACCCCCGTAGACTCCATGTTAAAAGGAGGAAGGACAGAAAAGAAACTGTTTTTAAAAACAGCCGATTAAACTCAATAAAAATAAATATAACTAAAAAGTTATCGCACCATACATTACTTTTTTATTTTTTATTTTTCTGGGTTGGGGAGGGGGAAAGGGGGGGGCGGTCAAGCTTTGCAATTTCTGTTGCATTATGTATGCACTGTTATGTTTCAGGCGTGTGCTTGTGAAAAACTGTGGGAGCTGCACACAGAATAGTGTACTCTGGTGACTATATACTTAAACGTTTCATTTATTTCTGCTGCACATATTAAACATAAAATTAAGACAAAACTATTTAACTATTTTAGACTTTGGAACATTAGACATGACAGGTCCGTTCCAGTGAAGAAGTTGTTCAAAGGAATAAGGCTAAAACTTATGTACAGTATATCAAAATGTTGTTAAAAAAACAAACAAAAAAAAAACAAATGTAGAAAAAGTTAAATACTTTGAGTCACGTTGGCAGGTATTTATTAAGGTGCGTTCACAGCAGCAGGAGAGGAGTGTGCCAATTTTGTGTGACCTGTCCTGTCTTATGGGGTCTGGCTAGTTATTATTACCATTTATTTATATAGCGTCACTAATTCCACAGCGCTGTACAGAAACCTCACTCACATCAGTCCCTGCCCCATTAGGGCTTACAGTCTAAATTCCCTAACACACACACACAAACAGACTAGGGCAGACCTGTCCAACCTGCGGCCCTCCAGGTGTTGTGACACTACAAGTCCCAGCATGCCCTTCCAGCTATCAACTGGTTGTCTACCGTCAATGCATGCTGGGGCTTGTAGTTTCACAACACCTGGAGGGCCGCAGGTTGGACAGGCCTGGACTAGGGTCAATTAACCGGCAGCCAATTAACCTACCAGTATGTTTTTGGAGTGTGGGAGGAAACCGGAGCAAACATGGGGAGAACATACAAACTCCTGCCCACGGTGGGCAGGGCTACATGTCTCAGGCAAAGTAGGCAAGTAACCGCACAGATTAAGGATAACTGTTGTGCCAAACACACCTCTATAGGAAACAAAGTTTACCAAAAGTCCTTGTTTTTAGAGCAGGTATGGGTCTATTATTCCATTCTATTGCAATGCTTGGGACGTAAGGTTTGCAGAACAAGGGGATTCTCAATAAATACGAGCACCATACCTGAAATCTACTAAAACACTTGGAATTCCCCTCAGTAAATTGTTTTGCAGTCCACCTCATAGTAACTATATGAAGTAATCTGTATTTTGGAAAAGCAATTGCTTACCTGTATCTGTAATTTCAGCAGTATGAAAATTATACACTATCACTGTGTATAAAACATTCTAGACATTGTTTGAGAAACTAAGAAAAAAATGGAAGAACATATGGTTATACTACCCACAATTCTCTCTACATGATGTGCAAGCATGAGTAAAAATGATTATATTAAAAGGAACATTATTTACCACTGAACAAAACAGGAATGCCAATGTTAATGAAAACAGATAATATTCTTACTGTGCTTAAACCAGTCACACACAGGCCAATACCGGCAGTTAGCCATAACGCCAAGTGACAGGACCAGTGGCCAAATTGGCAATACATGTAGGTGGTCAAATTTAACGAAAGCAAGCCATTTGCCAAGCAAGCCAGATCCTTCCCGACACTACAGTGCAGAAAACGTTGATCAAAGGAACAGGTCAATCAATACCAGTCATGTGGCAGAATTTGGCATTATGTCCTGTAAGGAATTTCTATCAGATTACTGGGACATCTCAGGAGTTTTGGGGCAAGACAAGTTAGAATATCAGGACAAACTACACTGAAGCAGGTGCACAACATCAAATCTGAGGACCAGTCAATCCCAAGGCTTTTACTGAACTTCTGCTGTCTGCATCTTTTAGCCAGGAAAAGTTAACAAAATATTTTGGTTGTGTGACTTTCTGACATTATATATTTTATTATTTGCATGTATGGTGCCTTCAGAAAGCAATTCCAACAACGGATAATGAGAGGCTATTCAGGATTAACAATAATTTTTCATGATACAGCCATCTGTGGTTTATATTTTCTCCTATGTTTGAAAATACTTGCAACTCTCACATCCTCATGTTAGTAGCTGAAATCATACAGTATAACAATGGATTTCAAGAATCAGCTTTCATCTAGATTAATATTACAACTTTAATGGTTAAATTCACAAGCACCCCAGGGTCAGCTTGTTTATGATCACCACATACAAGGTGATCTGCCAACCTCCTGCATCACTGCAGCCTGTTAGTGCATCTAAAAATGACCAAACACACAGGCTGCTAGTGGTGGTCATCTACTATCACACCTGTCAAAATGAGCTAGTATTGTGATAGTTTTGATGTGACACATTCTACAACACTGAGCCAATTTCCCAATATTAGCTGCAGGATCACAGAAGGCGTTGCCAGCTGTGGAAAGTTTCTAGCTTGACAGAGCACTGGTAGAGGGCAATGTTAAACAAGGAGATTACAATTCAAAGTTTTGATATAGTGATGAACTCTGTTCAGAATGTATGAGCAATAGCTCTGTAACTGCATTACTTTATAAAACAATGCAAGACTTGTCCCCATATGACACTACCCGATTAATAGTGTGTATTTTATGAGCTATTATATATTCATAATTAACACTTCCTGATACCTATTTTACTATTGGCTACACAGTAAGCAGCAAGTTTATCCCATATGTGGCCAGTGTTATTATTCTGCAAACAGCAGCCAGCCACTTATAAACACTGTTAGCATACAATTGGTGATAAGAAGATAAGTTTGTGCACCAAATGCAATGGCAGGCACTCAAGTTTCTAACAAGTAGTTATGTTGCTTCACATATAGGTTTGTGAAAGTTATTTTACATAAAGAGCACTGTGAATTGTAGGTTTAGTGGTTATCTAAACTGTAAAAACTTGTGTTATAGAAATTACCCAATTAGGAAAAGACATTTCCAAGCAAATAAATTGTGGCCAAGGTTTGGTGTTTATATTGAAAACAGACTTGTAGATTAAGAGTTACAGCTGGTTCTCTAATAGAAAGAGAAAAAAAAAAGAAAACTAATTTTCTGTATACCTATAATGTAAGATGTACATGGGCTAGAGAACTTTAAGACATCTGTCAAGATACAGATGTTAGGGCTCTTGCCATTTCACAGCTAGGTCTATATACACATTGGTTGTGTCTGTTTACACTCTGTTTTACCTGCCCTTATATTTTAGGTTTGGTCTAGGCTCCGCTATTCAATCTGCCATGATTGTCTGGTCTTTATCAAGCCATCTAATGCAGAACAGGAGATTCCCTGATCTGAAGAGCAAATAAGACCACAATTTAAAGAGATATTTTTTTAGGTTTACTTCTATCCAAGATATTATATCTATTGCGCCACAGATGCACATAAACACCACTGTGCAGGTAAACTTAGTGAGTAATATTTTAAATGCAAAATTACACTTTGCAGTTCAAAAGAGGAGACCGTATACATATCCACCTCTAGTATAAACTCTGGATACACAAGCCTGAATAACCTTAATGTTCTGTCAAAACTACAGCAGCTATCTAGTACAGAGGATTTAACATATCAGAAATGAATAGCACAAAAACTAAGCATCACCTCAGCACCAGACATAAGCTTATATTACTGGTCCAGGCATTAGTTTACAGTAGTTTCATTTCACAATTTCTACCACAACCTATGTTTTTTCTACTTCTAGAAAATAACGTCATTAGTGGTAGAAATTGTGACATGAAACTACACTGAATAGGTTTAACCCACAATGAATGGGTTTTGTATGTACACGCTGTAAATACATGCATGTTAAATTAATAAGCAGCATTTTTTTTTTAGGTTTTGTGGTCATGCAATATTGCACTACCACCTAGGAAAATATATTTTTCGGCAAGGTGTCCCCCTCCCCCTAGCCAACGCCCCTGAAAAACAAGTACATGTAATACAGAAACTGCAAATCAATAAAGCTCACCTTCTTTAAATGGCAGGTGTGAAGGGGGTTCTGAGCGAGAAGACCAATCACAAGGTGCAATCACTTGATTGCGGCCTGCGATAGGTCCCTCTCCACCACAGTTTTCGTCAAGGGCTGTGAAACAAATGGAGGACTCATAGGAAAAATGGCTGCATAGAACAGCCCCAGGGTTCCAGCAAAATGGAAAGGACAGCGTGGTAGTGCAACATTGAGACAGAACAAAAGCTACAATGGAATTGCAGTTAGTAGAGAGATCACCAATTGCTTTGCTGACAGTATCCAAACCAGACTGCAGTTCACATTTCAGGGTGGTTAACAGTGGAATAATGAGAACAAGTTTATTTTTTAACTAATGTTTGTGTTTACTAAAGATATAAGTTAATGTAGATTTTAAAGGGGCCGATTCAATTTCAGCCACGTTATTCTAGGAATAACACGGCCTACGCACTATTATCATTACTACGGTAAAAGTGTGCTACTACGGTAAAAGTGTGCACTATTACCATTAGTACGATAATTTTACCGCCGATTTTTGCTCGCAGCCACACGCAAAAAACTGGGATACCATTACTGTATTAACAGTAACAATTAGCGCCGTGTTATGCTTACACCAACGTGGCCAAAATGAATTGGCCCCATAACGTCATTTTTTAGCATTTTATTTTGGGGCTTATTACTAGTAAAGATGTGTTCAGACAAAAACAAAGGCATTCTGTTGCAAAATTACATTCAATTAAAATAGCTGAAAGTAGCGTCTTGTTTGTTCTCTGGGATATATGGGACATTCTATATGTCATAACTACAGTATAGTTGTCTGCTAAATATCATGTGAAACTAGTGATAATATTTCTAGAGTCTAGTTGGAACACGAGTAATAACATTTTCTGATGATGAAGTAACTCAGCAATCACAAGCATAGTCACACGGCAAAGCAGCCCCTGGCTGCGTAAAGTTTTTTCTTCCCCTTTTGCAAGAGAAACCAAAGCAGGTTGTTTAAAGACGGATATAAGGCTAGTACTGAACCTATATGGTGCCACATAATAAAAAGTATTAAATAAATATTAAAAGTGGACACAAGGCAAAAGGGAAATTAAGCTTGTTTATTGCCAATTTAAGCAAAAAAAAGCATTTCAGAGATCAGAGACAAACACATGTACAAGTGTTCCAACAAAAAAGTTAGTATCACAAATTCATAGCTCCATTCGCAGGGCATATAAAAGTATACATATGAATTGAAACCTAACATTTTAAATTATCATGTGATACAGAACCAGCAGGTCAATGAAGCTAACCATCTTTAAATGGTGGCAGAAGAGGAGGGGAATGGGAAGACGATTCACAAAACGCAATTAATGATTGTAGCTTGCAATCGACCCCCCCACCACAGTGTTTGGCGATGGAGGTGAAAGAAGTGCAGGAAAAAAAAGGTTGCATGGAGTAGCCCAAAGGGCTCCAGCTAGTTGGAGGGGCACCTTAGGTTAATATTATACTAGGTGGTAGAGCAGCTTTAAAGCAAAACTAAACAAGTAAAAAAAAAAATAGACAACTTTAACAGAATAATCTCAATTTCAATGCAGTCTTAATAAAGTCTATAACTAGAAGAGACAATATGAGATGGTGAGTGGTATAGCAAATACCTGAAGAGATTCATAGAAGCTATGTAAAGCTTTCAATGCTATTACTATTTTTAAGATAATAAAGTACATACTTATTGTAGCCCTAGGAATCCAGGGCTTACACATATTAGACTGTGCAAGTGGCAAGAAAATCAAATGACCACCTATATGCTCTATTAGGGTGTCCACTACATTCATATAGCTTAGCAGCACTTGTATGCTAGAAGCTCAGCGTCATCACTTTCTGTTATGTACAAGCAAATAGTGTATATATAAAATAAAAAAAATCAATAACCAAGCTTACAAAGCCCTGTGGTGCCACTAACTTTGGTCTCAAAGAGGTGAAATCCTATGTCAGAATAACAAGACTGCAGTATATCAACATTATGTAATGTAGAAAGTATAGTGGCTTACAGAGGCTGTGACAACACTATTATATTTGCCCTATATTGTTCAATTGGGAATACTAAGATTTATAAAAGGACCACAGTAAAAACTGAGCAATTGCTTTATCTTTGTGGAAAAATTGTTAAATTATCCTCTTACGTTGTCCACATAGAATGCTATGTTGGACAACTGGCTCAACATCACATGTATGTCCCCAAAATAACGGTCTGTGAACACTTCTGAAAAATATGAGCCGAGGAGGTACTCCATTGAGATGCAACATCACAGGTTGTTCCTCCTGCCTCACAGAGGTGCACAGGAAAATCTGTGGTTTTCAGCTGCCCGGAAATTAGCGCAGCCAGACATTACTGCGATGTCTGTAAATTCATTGCGGGAAATCGAATTCCCCCCTTTAGTTCAGCCATATTCAGACTGCACTAACAGGCCCAGTAATGTCAGAAATTATCTGGTAACTTAGTCCACAGTGCTGAACTGTTGGTTCTCAGACTTGGCTACCCATGTGTAGCCAGATTGGAAAGTGATACAGATTCTTGGTTTTCATGAGCAACTGAATTATGGCATGTATGGCCAGATTTAAACATGATACATTCCTACAAGCAGGGAATGCAAAACATAAAAAAAGTGTGTGTAAAATTAAAAAATAAAACACTGCCACTTACTTGCTGTAACTCGTTTACAAAACACAGCCATATAATAGACATTAAGAAATATTTTTAGATGAGCCATATTTGCCAAGAAAACCATTTCTTTACAGTGAGCCTTCATGTGGTCCCGCACTGTGCAACCCAGATGCTTAGCCCAATTGCCAAATGAAAGGATCTGTGAGCAATTTGACTACACTTGGCCAGGCACCACTCTAAGCAACCTTATCACATTATGCATTTGTCTGTTTGTGCTCCCCTCCACTTCTGGATCAGCAGAGGATTTCCTTACTTTCTCAACAGTGGATGGGAATTGTTAGGATAAGGCTGCACATGTGTGGCCAGGTTAAGACAGTTGACAGCAACTGGAATACAGAGAAATATATCTTCAAGCGATAAACTTGGCAGTCTACAAGGGAGCACCTATCCTTATTTGCTGCCAGTTACTCATTCTGTACTGCAAAGCTCTTATCATGGGTACACAATACAGGTTTCTCATCTGATTATCGTGCCAATCACACAATACACGACCAGTCAGATATTGCATTAGTGTGTATGCTCTAATGATCAAGTTTTATCGTTACAAAACACATTGTATTGTTTGATTTTATAAATGAACTAAAAATCTCTATAAATGATGGAACAATGTCATTCCAATTCTGCAGTGTGTATGCACTCATGACCAGAAGTGCAGGCAGATCTCTACGGGGTTTATAGAGTCATGATCTTGTCAGTCGATGGTTATGACAGATGAAGAGCACAGATCTGAAGGTGAATCACGTATAGTGTATATACACATGAATGAGAATGCTGATCAGGACTTTCAGTTGTTGGTAAAATTGTTAAAGATATTGCATCAGGAGAAATTTTCTGCAGTGTGTATCCAGCCTTAGACTCCTGAAACATGACAGTGGCACCAGACTTAGTTAGTTACAGATAGTTAGTCTTTCCTTCTTGCTGCCTAGCTGGCCCAGAGAACCAACTCCCTGGCAGCAAAGGTACCCCAGCCTTACACTGCCTTTAAGAGGTTCAACCGTGACTCTCCTGTTGATGAACCATAACAATCCCCTCAATACTGCTAAATGTACACATTCTACACATACTTCTCATTCAGTGATCTGCAAGACCTAACAATCATGACAATCTCCAGTCTAGTGCTCTTATCTTCTATTAAGTGGGTTAGTTGCACAGATACTTTAGAGTCCAAATGCAATAGTAACTGTGTTTCAGGAAATGCTTCTCTCAAATATGATGATTGGGCCCTATTAGAAGGCTACAGACACACGTGTAGCCTAGGGAATATGCCAACAACTAAACGTCACTCTCTCGGTAAACGCATAGGAGAGCAGGCTTCCGAAACTTGTCCCACTGTGCATTAATTGGGAGTTTTAAGAGGATTAGAAGTTAGAGACTCCTCACATTCATGCACATTACTTTAAAGGAACTGTTGCACTGTGGATATGAATAGGACTTTGAATGATACAGAGACTTATCCCATTCAGCGTGCAAGAATGGGAGGGAAGTATATACATCAAATAGGTGTGCGTAAATTAGCGGAGACAAACACTGTGTTACTCACAGCAGGTAACAGCTAAAATAACATGTCCCATTCAGAATGTTTTGAACAATAACATGCCATCAGTAGTATTTATATTTTATTTATAAAGCGCCAACCTATTACAAAGCGCTGCACATCAATGGGATCATGATACAAATAAATAATATGAAACACAAAGTAAAACTAAATGATTACAATCTAATAGGCCGTGGTGACAGGTCCTGACAATAGTAGGTGGATACTTGTGACTATGATGTGCAAATACAGACTAGTTCTAATACTGGTAATAACAGAGGAAGAAGTGAGGAAAGAGTTGGAGCCACACAAAAAGCAGCATGGGGACACCGGTAGACGGATATAAAGCATGCATGACGGGGGGCAGCCACCCCCAGCCTCTGACAGCTCATGCTGGGACTGTGTGTGTCGTCCCCCCCCCCCCCCTGGCAGCTCGTGCTGGGACTGTGTGTGTCGTCGTCGTCCCACTGACAGCTCGTGCTGGGACTGTGTGTGTCGTCGTCGTCCCCCCTGACAGCTCGTGCTGGGACTGTGTGTGTCGTCGTCGTCCCCCCTGACAGCTCGTGCTGGGACTGTGTGTGTCGTCGTCCCCCCTGACAGCTCATGCTGGGACTGTGTGTGTCGTCGTCGTCCCCCCTGACAGCTCGTGCTGGGACTGTGTGTGTCATCGTCGTCCCCCCTGACAGCTCGTGCTGGGACTGTGTGTGTCGTCGTCGTCCCCCCTGACAGCTCATGTTGGGACTGTGTGTGTCGTCGTCGTCCCCCCTGACAGCTCGTGCTGGGACTGTGTGTGTCGTCGTCGTCCCCCCGACAGCTCGTGCTGGGACTGTGTGTGTCGTCGTCGTCCCCCCTGACAGCTCGTGCTAGGACTGTGTGTGTCGTCGTCGTCCCCCCTGACAGCTCGTGCTGGGACTGTGTGTTCCCCCCCTCCCCCCCCTGACAGCTCGTGCTGGGACTGTGTGTTCCCCCCTCCCCCCCTGACAGCTCGTGCTGGGACTGTGTGTTCCCTCCTCCCCCTGACAGCTCGTGCTGGGACTGTGTGTTCCCCCCTCCCCCTGACAGCTCGTGCTGGGACTGTGTGTTCCCCCCTCCACCCCTGACAGCTCATGCTGGGACTGTGTGTTCCCCCCTCCCCCCCTGACAGCTCATGCTGGGGACTGTGTGTGTCGTCGTCGTCCCCCCTGACAGCTCGTGCTGGGGACTGTGTGTTCCCCCCTGACAGCTCGTGCTGGGACTGTGTGTTCCCCCCTCCCCCCCTGACAGCTCGTGCTGGGACTGTGTGTTCCCCCCTGACAGCTCGTGCTGGGACTGTGTGTTCCCCCCCTCCCCCGACAGCTCGTGCTGGGACTGTGTGTTCCCCCCTCCCCCCCCCTGACAGCTCGTGCTGGGACTGTGTGTTCCCCCCTCCCCCCCTGACAGCTCGTGCTGGGACTGTGTGTTCCCCCCTCCCCCCCTGACAGCTCGTGCTGGGACTGTGTGTTCCCCCCCTCCCCCCCTGACAGCTCGTGCTGGGACTGTGTGTTCCCCCCTCCCCCCCCTGACAGCTCGTGCTGGGACTGTGTGTTCCCCCCTCCCCCCCCTGACAGCTCGTGCTGGGACTGTGTGTTCCCCCCTCCCCCCCTGACAGCTCGTGCTGGGACTGTGTGTTCCCCCCTCCCCCCCTGACAGCTCGTGCTGGGACTGTGTGTTCCCCCCCTCCCCCTGACAGCTCGTGCTGGGACTGTGTGTGTCGTCGTCGTCCCCCCTGACAGCTCGTGCTGGGACTGTGTGTGTCGTCGTCGTCCCCCTGACAGCTCGTGCTGGGACTGTGTGTTCCCCCCTCCGCCCCTGACAGCTCGTGCTGGGACTGTGTGTTCCCCCCTCCCCCCCCTGACAGCTCGTGCTGGGACTGTGTGTGTCGTCGTCGTCGTCCCCCCTGACAGCTCGTGCTGGGACTGTGTGTGTCGTCGTCGTCCCCCCCTGACAGCTCGTGCTGGGACTGTGTGTGTCGTCGTCGTCCCCCCTGACAGCTCGTGCTGGGACTGTGTGTGTCGTCGTCGTCCCCCCTGACAGCTCGTGCTGGGACTGTGTGTGTCGTCGTCGTCCCCCCCTGACAGCTCGTGCTGGGACTGTGTGTGTCGTCGTCGTCCCCCCTGACAGCTCGTGCTGGGGACTGTGTGTGTCGTCGTCGTCCCCCCCTGACAGCTCGTGCTGGGACTGTGTGTGTCGTCGTCGTCCCCCCTGACAGCTCGTGCTGGGACTGTGTGTGTCGTCGTCGTCCCCCCTGACAGCTCGTGCTGGGACTGTGTGTGTCGTCGTCGTCCCCCTGATAGCTCCTGCTGGGACTGTGTGTGTCGTCGTCGTCCCCCCTGACAGCTCGTGCTGGGACTGTGTGTGTCGTCGTCGTCCCCCGACAGCTCGTGCTGGGACTGTGTGTGTCGTCGTCGTCCCCCCTGACAGCTCGTGCTAGGACTGTGTGTGTCGTCGTCGTCCCCACTGACAGCTCGTGCTGGGACTGTGTGTTCCCCCCCTCCCCCCCTGACAGCTCGTGCTGGGACTGTGTGTTCCCCCCCTCCCCCCTGACAGCTCGTGCTGGGACTGTGTGTTCCCCCCTCCCCCCCTGACAGCTCGTGCTGGGACTGTGTGTGTCGTCGTCGTCCCCCCTGACAGCTCGTGCTGGGACTGTGTGTTCCCCCCTGACAGCTCGTGCTGGGACTGTGTGTTCCCCCCTCCCCCCCTGACAGCTCGTGCTGGGACTGTGTGTTCCCCCCCTGACAGCTCGTGCTGGGACTGTGTGTTCCCCCCTCCCCCGACAGCTCGTGCTGGGACTGTGTGTTCCCCCCCTCCCCCCCTGACAGCTCGTGCTGGGACTGTGTGTTCCCCCCCTCCCCCCCTGACAGCTCGTGCTGGGACTGTGTGTTCCCCCCTCCCCCCCGACAGCTCGTGCTGGGACTGTGTGTTCCCCCCTCCCCCTGACAGCTCGTGCTGGGACTGTGTGTTCCCCCCTCCCCCCCCCTGACAGCTTGTGCTGGGACTGTGTGTTCCCCCCCTCCCCCTGACAGCTCGTGCTGGGACTGTGTGTGTCGTCGTCGTCCCCCCTGACAGCTCGTGCTGGGACTGTGTGTTCCCCCCTGACAGCTCGTGCTGGGACTGTGTGTGTCGTCGTCGTCCCCCCTGACAGCTCGTGCTGGGACTGTGTGTTCCCCCCTGACAGCTCGTGCTGGGACTGTGTGTTCCCCCCTCCCCCCCTGACAGCTCGTGCTGGGACTGTGTGTTCCCCCCCTCCCCCTGACAGCTCGTGCTGGGACTGTGTGTTCCCCCCTCTCCCCCTGACAGCTCGTGCTGGGACTGTGTGTTCCCCCCTCCCCCCCTGACAGCTCGTGCTGGGACTGTGTGTTACCCCCCTCCCCCTGACAGCTCGTGCTGGGACTGTGTGTTCCCCCCCTCCCCCCCTGACAGCTCGTGCTGGGACTGTGTGTCTGTCGTCGTCCCCCCCTGACAGCTCGTGCTGGGACTGTGTGTGTGTCGTCGTCGTCCCCCCTGACAGCTCGTGCTGGGACTGTGTGTTCCCCCCCTGACCAGCTCGTGCTGGGACTGTGTGTTCCCCCCTCCCCCCCCTGACAGCTCGTGCTGGGACTGTGTGTTTCCCCCTCCCCCTGACAGCTCGTGCTGGGACTGTGTTTCCCCGCTCCCCCCCTGACAGCTCGTGCTGGGACTGTGTGTTCCCCCCTCCCCCCCGACAGCTCGTGCTGGGACTGTGTGTTCCCCCCCTCCCCCCCTGACAGCTCGTGCTGGGACTGTGTGTCTGTCGTCGTCCCCCCTGACAGCTCGTGCTGGGACTGTGTGTCTGTCGTCGTCCCCCCTGACAGCTCGTGCTGGGACTGTGTGTGTGTCGTCGTCCCCCCTGACAGCTCGTGCTGGGACTGTGTGTGTGTCGTCGTCCCCCCTGACAGCTCGTGCTGGGACTGTGTGTGTCGTCGTCGTCCCCCCTGACAGCTCGTGCTGGGACTGTGTGTGTCGTCGTCGTCCCCCCTGACAGCTCGTGCTGGGACTGTGTGTTCCCCCCCCCTCCCCCTGACAGCTTGTGCTGGGACTGTGTGTTCCCCCCTCCCCCTGACAGCTCGTGCTGGGACTGTGTGTTCCCCCCTCCCCCCCTGACAGCTCGTGTTGGGACTGTGTGTGTCGTCGTCGTCCCCCCTGACAGCTCGTGTTGGGACTGTGTGTGTCGTCGTCGTCCCCCCTGACAGCTCGTGCTGGGACTGTGTGTTCCCCCCTCCCCCTGACAGCTCGTGCTGGGACTGTGTGTTCCCCCCCTCCCCCCTGACAGCTCGTGCTGGGACTGTGTGTTCCCCCCTCCCCCCCTGACAGCTCGTGTTGGGACTGTGTGTCGTCGTCGTCCCCCCTGACAGCTCAATGCTGGGACTGTGTGTTCCCCCCTCCCCCCCTGACAGCTCGTGCTGGGACTGTGTGTTCCCCCCTCCCCCCCTGACAGCTCGTGCTGGGACTGTGTGTTCCCCCCTCCCCCCCTGACAGCTCGTGCTGGGACTGTGTGTTCCCCCCCTCCCCCTGACAGCTCGTGCTGGGACTGTGTGTTCCCCCCTCCCCCCCTGACAGCTCGTGCTGGGACTGTGTGTTCCCCCCCCCCCTGACAGCTCGTGCTGGAACTGTGTGTTCCCCCCTCCCCCTGACAGCTCGTGCTGGGACTGTGTGTCTGTCGTCGTCCCCCCTGACAGCTCGTGCTGGGACTGTGTGTCTGTCGTCGTCCCCCCTGACAGCTCGTGCTGGGACTGTGTGTCTGTCGTCGTCCCCCCTGACAGCTCGTGCTGGGACTGTGTGTCTGTCGTCGTCCCCCCCTGACAGCTCGTGCTGGGACTGTGTGTCTGTCGTCGTCCCCCCCTGACAGCTCGTGCTGGGACTGTGTGTCTGTCGTCGTCCCCCCTGACAGCTCGTGCTGGGACTGTGTGTCTGTCGTCGTCCCCCCTGACAGCTCGTGCTGGGACTGTGTGTCTGTCGTCGTCCCCCCTGACAGCTCGTGCTGGGACTGTGTGTCTGTCGTCGTCCCCCCTGACAGCTCGTGCTGGGACTGTGTGTCTGTCGTCGTCCCCCCTGACAGCTCGTGCTGGGACTGTGTGTCTGTCGTCGTCCCCCCTGACAGCTCGTGCTGGGACTGTGTGTCTGTCGTCGTCCCCCCTGACAGCTCGTGCTGGGACTGTGTGTCTGTCGTCGTCCCCCCTGACAGCTCGTGCTGGGACTGTGTGTCTGTCGTCGTCCCCCCTGACAGCTCGTGCTGGGACTGTGTGTCTGTCGTCGTCCCCCCTGACAGCTCGTGCTGGGACTGTGTGTCTGTCGTCGTCCCCCATGACAGCTCGTGCTGGGACTGTGTGTCTGTCGTCGTCCCCCCTGACAGCTCGTGCTGGGACTGTGTGTCTGTCGTCGTCCCCCCTGACAGCTCGTGCTGGGACTGTGTGTCTGTCGTCGTCCCCCCTGACAGCTCGTGCTGGGACTGTGTGTCTGTCGTCGTCCCCCCTGACAGCTCGTGCTGGGACTGTGTGTCTGTCGTCGTCCCCCCTGACAGCTCGTGCTGGGACTGTGTGTCTGTCGTCGTCCCCCCTGACAGCTCGTGCTGGGACTGTGTGTCTGTCGTCGTCCCCCCTGACAGCTCGTGCTGGGACTGTGTGTCTGTCGTCGTCCCCCCTGACAGCTCGTGCTGGGACTGTGTGTCTGTCGTCGTCCCCCCTGACAGCTCGTGCTGGGACTGTGTGTCTGTCGTCGTCCCCCCTGACAGCTCGTGCTGGGACTGTGTGTCTGTCGTCGTCCCCCCTGACAGCTCGTGCTGGGACTGTGTGTCTGTCGTCGTCCCCCCTGACAGCTCGTGCTGGGACTGTGTGTCTGTCGTCGTCCCCCCTGACAGCTCGTGCTGGGACTGTGTGTCTGTCGTCGTCCCCCCTGACAGCTCGTGCTGGGACTGTGTGTCTGTCGTCGTCCCCCCTGACAGCTCGTGCTGGGACTGTGTGTCTGTCGTCGTCCCCCCTGACAGCTCGTGCTGGGACTGTGTGTGTGTCGTCGTCCCCCCTGACAGCTCGTGCTGGGACTGTGTGTTCCCCCCTCCCCCTGACAGCTCGTGCTGGGACTGTGTGTTCCCCCCTCCCCCCCTGACAGCTCGTGTTGGGACTGTGTGTGTCGTCGTCGTCCCCCCTGACAGCTCATGCTGGGACTGTGTGTTCCCCCCTCCCCCCCTGACAGCTCGTGCTGGGACTGTGTGTTCCCCCCTCCCCCCCTGACAGCTCGTGCTGGGACTGTGTGTTTCCCCCTGACAGCTCGTGCTGGGACTGTGTGTTCCCCCCTCCCCCCCTGACAGCTCGTGCTGGGACTGTGTGTTCCCCCCCCCCCCTGACAGCTCGTGCTGGAACTGTGTGTTCCCCCCTCCCCCTGACAGCTCGTGCTGGGACTGTGTGTCTGTCGTCGTCCCCCCTGACAGCTCGTGCTGGGACTGTGTGTCTGTCGTCGTCCCCCCTGACAGCTCGTGCTGGGACTGTGTGTCTGTCGTCGTCCCCCCTGACAGCTCGTGCTGGGACTGTGTGTCTGTCGTCGTCCCCCCTGACAGCTCGTGCTGGGACTGTGTGTGTGTCGTCGTCGTCCCCCCTGACAGCTCGTGCTGGGACTGTGTGTTCCCCCCTGACAGCTCGTGCTGGGACTGTGTGTTCCCCCCTCCCCCCCTGACAGCTCGTGCTGGGACTGTGTGTTTCCCCCTCCCCCTGACAGCTCGTGCTGGGACTGTGTTTCCCCGCTCCCCCCCTGACAGCTCGTGCTGGGACTGTGTGT